>NW_024096565.1:1585000-2185000 GCF_016545835.1 Crotalus tigris
TCTTTGGTCTTGCAAGAAATCTTTAGGGGAGCAGATATCCTTTTGATTTTCATTTACCAGAAAGTAGGTTTCTATGGGGGAGAATTCTATAATATGAAAACAGTCACTATGAAGTCTCTCCACCAGGCCAGGGCACAGAACGATGATGTCATTGCCCAATGGATGCAAATTGTATCATTTGCATCATTTGTGGGATCAGGATATTTGCAACGCAAATAAAAACAAGCTTTGATAGCTCCATCGTGGCCGCCAACTTTAATTTTTTAACTATGCTCTGCAGATATCCACACAAAATGATGTCATAATATGCATCATGTCATTGTATATTCTACAGAACACCTCTGGCTGTATATGTTTGGGAAGCAATCATTTTAAATTACCGGCCTCTGTAAACTGTTGGAACATGAAATTAACAACTACGTAGCGCTTTGAAGATTCAGAGAGTTGTGGGTATTTAACAAGTCTAAAACTCTATGCCTCTACTCTCAGCTCAACCCACCTCACAGGACTGTTGTAATGGGGAAAATAGGAGAAGGAAGATGTTTTGGATACGTTCGCCACCTTGAGTCATTATAAAAATAATAAAGGCAGGATACAAATAAATAAAAATCTAGTAGTACGCAAAAATGCTATACAACAAATCACTGTATTTTACAGTGCATAGATTCAGAATATGCCCCAATTTGAGAAAATAAGAGTAAACTTTATGAGCTAAAAAAAACATTTTACACAGAGTTGTATTTTTCTAATAGAGTTTTTATCAGAATCTTTACAATAAATGAAACTTCTCACATCTATCCCTCCAATTTCACAATTTATATCTTCCCATCCTATATAGTCACAGTTCTTCACTCTTCACCTTTACTGAATATGTATAATAGTTTGGATTCTCTCAATCTAAGAAATGCTTTTGGGAGGAAAAAAAATCAACAGTCGTTCAAAGATTCTCCTGAGCACAAAAACACTCCACAACTGTTACATAATCTGCCAGGTGCATGCAATCTGGCAGAAGCCTAATTAATTCATCCAGATGCTGCAGCATAGATTACCCAGGATCATCTGGAAGAATGTCTTCTCTGCATCACAAAAACAACTAGCAGCTATTAATGAAGTAAGTTTTAATTGTAAGAGGCTTCAGTGTATTCCAATTCACAGCTGCCCAAGTTTCAGAACTGAAGACACTGCTTTCATAAGTAGTATTGTACTTCTCTCAGTTCGGGGCTAATGGAGAAAAAGAAAAAC
This sequence comes from Crotalus tigris, assembly GCF_016545835.1. Classification (NCBI taxonomy): domain Eukaryota; kingdom Metazoa; phylum Chordata; class Lepidosauria; order Squamata; family Viperidae; genus Crotalus; species Crotalus tigris. The sequence goes on from NW_024096565.1 coordinate 1,586,243, forward strand.
TTCACACAGCCCAGTATGCTTCCTCAGGATTTTGCTTACCCTAGTAATTGGCTAATTAGAAAAAAAGGTATCAAATTCAACAAATGATGTGCCTTCATACAGTAATATTATTGTCCTTTACTGCATTGGCAAAGTCCAATGCCAAGACCCATCATTAAAAAAAAACCCTTTTATCAATAATTCAATCATTTGTCATTAGACATACTGAGTCCCAAGTATCTTTACTGGAGGCAGGTCTAAATCCTCTGTGCCTTTCTTACTAGGTTACATAACTCATTTTAAGCTGTATCAAATCCTGGGAGGTGGGAGGTGACAAAAGTCACAGAAAGAGGAAGGTAAATCTTAAAGAAGGAAAGGTCAATAGATCTATTGCTTTTGTTCACAGATTTCTTTCCAACCGTCTAAGCTACCATAGCTGCAAATCTCCAGAAGGTTCTTACCTGCAACTTTGGAAAACTGCCATTGCTCCAAAAACAATACAGAGAGGAATGCCAGGAACATGGAAGAACGTATTCTTCTCCCTTTTGGGGGGGGGGGGAAGAGAGCTTAGATTCACAGGACCTAGAGCTCCTCTAATCTTGATACCTCTCCTGAAAGCCAGGAAAAATAAAGCCAGCTACACTGCTGGTAGCCTTATTTTTTCTTCTAGCTCCCTACTTCAAACTTTGATCCTGACTAGCATGAATCATCTGAAATAGGCAACTATTCTTCTTCAGACTTTTCTTCCTCCACAAGCAGGAGGAGAATCTTCACTGGGTCACCTGGATCTGCAGGCCCAAATACTTTTCTCTTTAATTGAGACCACAGGAAAAGGGTCTTCTCAACCTAGTTCTCTGTCTGCTTTGCTAGTCTTTCTCTGGCATGGAGAGTTGATCTGGGCACATCAGACACGCTTAGCCATAGTTCAGTCTCCTTCCTGAACATCTGACATGGTTGTTGAGAAACTTTCAGAAAGAGCACAGATTTTAAGGTTTGCCTGTCTTGGGAAGGTTCCAAGGTTCCAGCAATAGGCACAAATAACAAAGGGTCTCAAGTCTCTCGTGTGTGGGTATGACACATCTCGTGTTGTGTTGGTGCAGATGGAAAGGAAATGCACTGCTCCGCACAGTAATTTTGTATCAGATGCACACAGCTCTGCATCTGATACAATCTGTAGTTCATATCTTGGGAAACAAGGGTTTTGGCAGAAAAAGTCTGGCGACAGTTAATACACACAAACCCTGAATGCATTATTTGCCTTATTTTAGCCAACTCCTAGAGCAATCAGCTTCATAAAGGGTTGCTAACAGAATCACAATCGTTATAATCAAATAGATGCATATGTAAGTAAGACTATTTAAACTTGTAACAAAAGCTATTATGATACAAATAGCTGTAACAGAACAACTCCCACAAAAATCATTCAATATCACACCCTGATAAGGTTAAGGTACACAGAACCATTGTTATATGAAAAAAAAACATTTAAGGTATTCTTTTTGCTTTAAACATGTGGCAGCCAAACAGGTTTAATTACCACACCTTATACTTCAGCCTACTAACTGTTTCAAGAAAACACCCAGGAATAATATTTAGAATATTAGAACACAGAACATAGAATAAAAGCGTTGGAAGGGATCTTGAGGTCATGTAGTCTAGCCCCCTGATTGAGCAGGAGAGTCTATTCCATTCAGACAAATGGCTGTCCAGCCTCTTCTTGAAAGTGATGGAGCAGCCACAACTTCTGAAGACAAGCCATTCCACTGGGTCTAACTTTGTAAAGTGTCACTTCTATTAGATTTCTTTTGTCTATTAATGGGAAGAGTAAACTTTTCCTAGGCAATGAATATTAACATACAGTGAAAAAATTTTCCTACAATAAAGATACTCAGTCAAATGAAATGGAAATAAAACTAAAGCTATCAGTAATTTTAAATTATCTAAATGAGAAACATGCAAATCATCAAAACCTCCAGATGTGCATTTTTCATTAAGATACAGATATAGATACATACTAAAATACATCTAGTTTTTTTTTAAAAAAAAAAAAAAGACCAGTTTGGTAATTCATTCTGGACCAACATAACACAGTGATCTTTTGGCAATATGCCCAAGAGCTTATAGGACTGATGAATGATATTGCCAATGGAATATTTTAATATGAAGCTACCCCTTGTAACCTGTTCATATGATCCATCAAAAATACTAGCTGCTTTTAAAATTACATGCCTTCCAACCAGTATTTCTTGTTTAAACATGCTATCTACCTGAGAAAAATTACTTGGGTGAACAAGCAATGATTGCTAAAAGCTATCATGAGTAGTCTCACCATTCAATCTGGCCAAATTGTAACACAAACTTCCTTCTGATACTGTTGGTCAATTAGTCCCACTTTTTTGTTTTGTTTTTTGAGAGGGAGAAAATAAGCCCCTGTGCCTTGCTTCTTGATGTGCACTCACTTTTAAATACTTTTGGAATAATACCATAGAAATTTCTTCACACAGCCCCTAAAAGGAATTCATTCCACGTGATTTACATGACAAATCTTTAGGCCTTTAGGTTTGATGAACACTGAAAAGAACTAAAAAACAAACAAGGCACCTTGCAATGATCTTAACTCAAATTAGAATTGTCAACATTCCATTCTAAGCATTAAGAATTCAGACAGTTGCCTGTCCTTTAAGATATTGGATATAAATATGAAGTTGCTTTTTCTTTGGTCTATTTAACTCAGCATTGCTTACACTAATTGGTAGTGTGTCTATAGTCCTTCAGGGCCCCATTACATTCAAAATAATGGAAGTCAGGCTTTAGAAATTTTATCTATATCCACACATTTCAGTCCTCAAAACATGACACTAAGAATAGTCAAGACTTATTTTCCTCTTTTAAAGGGCATTCATAGTAAAGCTAGGCTCGAATAAAACAGTTCATGCTGCCCTCTTGTGCTAAAAGAACAGAAGACATAATTATTCAAGATACAGCTAATGCAGCTGTTGTAATAGTCTTTTCTTACTGTACCATTTTTCAAAGACTAGATCAACTTGGTAAATTTTACTAGCAGTTTGCCAAGAGGCACTTTGTCAAGATTAAGAATGGGTGGTGCACACTAAGCTTGCTCTGCTGCACCAGCACTTGGCAGTAGTATCTTAGTTAGTAATAGTAGTAAAGTTGGAAGGGACCTTGGAGGTCATCTAGTCCAACCCCCTGCTCGGGCAGGAAACCCTACACCATTTCGGACAAATGGCTGTCCAGTCTCTTCTTAAAAACTTCCAGTGTTGGAGCATTTACTGCTTCTGGAGGCAAGCTGTTCCACTGATTAATTGTTCTCACTGTCAGGAAGTTTCTCCTTAGTTCTAGGTTGCTTCTCTCCTTGATTAGTTTCCACCCGTTGCTTCTTGTCCTGCCTTCAGGTGCTTTGGAAATAGCTTAATTCCCTCTTCTTTATGGCAGCCCCTGAGATATTGGAATACTGCTATCATGTCCCCCCTTGTCCTTCTCTTCGTTAAACTAGACATACCCAATTCTCGCAACCGTTCCTTATATGTTTTAGCCTCCAGTCCCCTAATCATCTTTGTTGCTCTTCTCTGTACTCTTTCTAGAGTCTCAACATCTTTTTTACATCGTGGTGACCAAAACTGGATGCAGTATTCCAAGTGTGGCCTTACCAAGGCATTGAAGAGTGGTATTAATACTTCACGTGATCTTGATTCTATCCCTCTGTTAATGCAGCCTAGCACTGTGTTGGCTTTTTGGCAGCTGCAGCACACTGCTGGCTCATATTTAAGTGATTGTCTACTAGGACTCCGAGGTCCCTCTCACAGTTACTACTATTGAGCATGGTGCCACCTATGCTGTACTTGTGCATTTGGTTTTTCTTGCCTAAATGTAGAACCTTGCTTTTTTCACCATTGAATTTCATTTTGTTAGTTAGTGCCCAGTGTTCAAGTCTGTCCAGATCCTTCTGTATCTTAAGCCTGTCTTCTGGAGTGTTGGCTATTCCTGCCAGCTTGGTGTCATCTGCAAATTTGATGAGTTCCCCATCTATCCCTTCATCCAAATCGTTGATGAAGATGTTGAAGAGTACTGGGCCCAGAACAGAGCCCTGGGGCACCCCACTACACACTTCCCTCCATATAGATGCAGTTCCATTGAGGACCACTCGCTGAGTACGGCCGGTCAGCCAGCTACGGATCCATCTGGTGGTGGTTCTGTCTACCCCACATTTTTCTATCTTGTCAAGTAGTAGGTTGTGATCTACTTTATCAAATGCCTTACTGAAGTCCAAGTAAATTATGTCCACAGCATTCCTCTGATCCACTAATTTTGTCACTTGGTCAAAGAATGCAATAAGATTTGTCTGGCATGATCTATTTTTGACAAACCCATGTTGGCTTTTAGTAATGACTTTGTTTGCCTCTAGGTGTTCGTTGATTCGTTGTTTGATTATCTTTTCCAGGATCTTCCCAGGTATTGAGGTCAGGCTGATAGGTCTGTAATTTCCTGGATCCATTTTTTTTCCTTTTTTGAGGATGGGAACTACATCAGCTCTTTTCCAGTCCTCTGGTAGTTCCCCTGTGTTCCAGGATCTTTGAAAAATATAGTTCAGTGGCTCCGATATCACATCTGCCAGTTCCTTGAGAACTCTGGGGTGTAATCCATCTGGTCCTGGCGATTTGAACTCATCTAGGCTGGACAGGTGCTCACTAACGATTTTCTTGCCTATCTTAACTTGTGTTTCTGTTTTGTTTTTTGTGGCACTATTTTTGATAGGTTGGTCTGTTTTTTCCCTTTGTGTAAAGACAGATGCAAAAAATGAGTTAAATAGTTCTGCTTTCTCCCTGTTGCTTGTCACCTTCTTGCCACTTCCACCCACTAATGGACCAATCATTTCCTTCACTTTTTTCTTGTTTTTTACATGTTGAAAGAAGCTTTTTTTGTTATTTTTGACTTTGGTCGCAAGCCTTAGTTCATTTTGAGCCTTGGCTTTCTTCACTTCATCTTTGCAGGCTCGGGCTATTTGCTGATATTCTGACTTAGTTATGTTCCCCTCTTTCCACTTTCTATACTTGTCCTTTTTATCTTTCAATTTGTCAGAGAGTTCTTTATGCAGCCATGCTGGTTTCTTTTGAGAGCTGTTATTTTTCCTCTTTGTTGGTATTGTGCTAGACTGTGCTTTTATTATCTCATTTTTCAAAATTTCCCAAGCTTCTTGAGTTGTTTTCCCCTTGAGGATTCTCATCCATGGAATCCTTCCCAAGCCCTCTCTAAGTTTATTGAAATTAGCTCTCTTGAAGTCCAAGACTCTAGTTTGACTGTGTTCTATTGGTTGTGCTTCTATAATGTTGAATTCTAATATTGCATGATCACTTCCTCCCAGGGTTCCTATGGCTCCAACACCGTCTATCATTTCATCTCTGTTAGTGAGAATTACAAGGGGTTCATCAAAAAAGTCTATTTAATGCTGTTGCCGCTACCAAGACTGTGGCCAATAAAAAAAATATGTTAATTATTCACCCATTAAGTCTCTCCATCTCTCTTTCAGTCATTATGGGTGGAGAGCCCTGTTAGTTTATGGTGACAAAAAAAATCAGCAGCTGCCTAGGAGCATTTTTTTTTCTCTTCTGAAGCTTGCAACAACCTTTAATAAGATATATTAGCCAGAAAAGGAGCTACCAGGATCCTCTTACCCCATCCCCACCTGCTCCTGGTCACACTTTCTCATTTTTACATTTGTTTACATTTGCTTTATGCTATATACCACTAAGATATTAACTGTGATGGATGCTCCAAGAGTTTAACTAGAATACTGTAATTGGAAATCTGGCATATGTCAGAAACACGCTTATGCCCAGCCAGGTTTGGTCTACAGAAAACATAGGGAGATACTAGCATGATACTTTTGTAAAAGCAAAAAGACCAGAAAAACTACTTTTCACTCTGCACTGAATGAAACATTAATCAATGTTGGTTAAAGTCAGAAATACATTTTGGCTTGGTTATGTGGTCATTAGTAAGTTTCCCTTTTCCTCTAATGCTTTTCTTCTCTTCTAAGTTCTTTGTGAGTCACAAAACTCAATGGAGGAAGGATACAACTGTTGACAGTGAAAGAAGCTTTTAAGGAAATGGAAGTCACCTGAATATATTACTTATTCTCAAAGAAGGTGAGCTAAGATCTCAAATTATTAAGAGCTTCCTGCTGTTAGGGGTCATCCCTCAATGGCAGTCAGATGAGTTATCCCTGCTATGTTCATTCTAGTTCATGCAGTCTAAGATTTATAAGCCTCCTTCATGCCATGGTTTCATGTGCTAATTTGAAATCAATAATTAACTAGACTTAACTAGAATTATAATTTAGGGGAAACATATGTGACTTAAGACATATTGTATATATCTAGATTTAGTGCATACAAGAGCTGAAATACATTGTTTTTTTAAATTTATGATACCAAACTGCTAGTTGCATTTAAGTTTTGATTTTCCAATATAACCATCTTGAGGCCATTTTCTCTAAAAATGTTAGGTGGTAATATTGCCAGATAAATAAGTGAGCAAAATGGAATTTGGTCACCATTATTCAAAAGGATGTCACAATTTAAGAAAAACAGAGATATATTAAATCATAAGTGTGCTCCCTCTCTGGCAATTTGGATGTGATTTCTAGTCCTGCCTTATGCACAAAGCCAGCTGGGTAACCCTGGGCCAATCCGTCTCCCTCAGTTCTAAGGAGGCAATGGCAAATCACTACCAAAATCTTGCCCAGAAAACTGCAGGGATTTGTCCAAGCAGTCAAGACTCACAAACACATACAGAGGAAAAGTAAAAGAATAAGGCAACAAAAACGCTCATTGGAATACAACAACTTCACTTTAAGAAACAAAATATGACTACCTCTGGGCCTTTTTGCTTTAGAACAAAGATGGTTAAAGAAAGACATAATTAATATTTATATAATTATTAATGGCCTAAAATCACAGGACTCTTGTTATATTATGATGTTTTTTTGGCTAGCCATTTAAAGGTTTCTGTATGTTTTTAAAAAATTCCAATAGAATCACTACAGAACAATGATGAATCTAGTATAGAGCTTAATTGCATAATTTTTTCTGCCATTTTATGACACTCTGCACATTTCTATTTCTTCAGAGCTCTTTTACATTACAGTAGTCAGTAAATCAAAACCAGTTCAGTTCATATTTACTTTTTGGTTGATGGACCTAAATAATATTAAATATTATATCCACAAAACTATATGTACATATACCTTTGTGTGTGTGTGTGTGTGCATTACTCCTCGAAGCACGAGGCTGAAAACACCAACCTGAAGATGACGAATGGGATTTCGTCGAAACATCACCAAGACACTTCTAATTTTATGCGGGAGAAAACCCGAATAACCAAAGACCTACATATATGTGTATATATATACATGTGTGTGTATATATATATATGTGTGTGTGCATATGTGATATAAAGTTGACAGTAATCATTCCTGAGAACATGCATTGGATTTTAATGCCCATAATCCTCATGCAGCCTTTGATCGTGCTAGTTTTGGATGAGGGGAATTGAATAATACCCACAGAGTTATGCAAAGTAGATTTTATAATCTACTATATTGCTTACATAAACTTACTGCAATCAATATATGAAAAAACAATAGCTACAATTTGCATTAATGATCTTAAAGTGGAAATCAACATAGAACAAAATGTATGACAAGGTGATACAATATCACCTATCCTTTTCTCAGCCTGCCTTGAAGAAGTATTTCGCAAACTAGATTAGGCAAAAGATGGAATAAAATTCAGTGTTGTCTATTTAAACCACTTAAGATTTGCAGATGATGTTGCTCTCTTCTCACAAGACCCAGAAGAGTTACAAAGACACATACCTCAGCTGCACAAAGCAGGAGAACCATTTGGCTTAAAAAATAAACTTGAAAAAGACCTAGGTTAATAAATTCACTTGAAGAAAGAAAAAATGTATAGCTGGAGAAGAACTAGATATAGGAAACCACTACGTATACCTTGGCCAACAGATCTCAATGGAAGGTGATACAAAAAAGGAAATTGAACAGCATGTTAAATGTGGTTGGCAGACATTTGGCAAGTTAAGCGTAATTTTCAAGAACAGCCTCCCCCTATGCCTGAAAAGTTTTCAATCGGTGTGTGCTATCTGTTCTAATATATGCCAGCAAAACATGGACATTAACCTCACAATCAATTCAAAAGCTATGAGTGGTGCAAAGAGCCCTGGAAAGATACATGCTTGGCATCAGAAGACAAGATAGAAAGACATGAACATGGATTAAAGAACAAACCAAAATATATGATGCCATCAAAAGAGTAAAAGAACTGAAATGGAAATGGGCTAGTCACATAGCAAGAAGAACTGATGGCAGGTGGATCAAGGCACTCCTAGAATGGATCCCACTTGATAAAAAGTGTCCACAAAAGAGACAGAATACAAGATGAAGTGACAACATCAGCAAGTATTGTGAGCCCAACTAGCAAAAGAACACTCAGGACCGTATTGGTTGGAAACATGAGGAAGAGGCCTTCATCCTGCAGTGGGCAGACAATGGCTAGAATGATGATATTACTATCAAAATAAACTAAACATGTTACCCTTTTTGGCAGTAAGAAAACAAGGAGAGTTTTTACAGTAAACCAATTTTATGTTGCAAGTTGGACTGTAAATTAGAGGGTGAAAATATTATTCTGCACTTTCTCAATTAATGAACCTTAAGCATATGCCATGTTGTCAACTAAAGAAGACATCACTGCAAAAAAAATTCCACCTACACTAAGTAGACATTAAAAATGTGAACATTCTGCAAATACTACTTAGCTGGAAAGTGGCACAAAGGAAAAAAAATCATACATTCATACAAGAGCCATGGTGGCGCAGTGGTTAGAATGCAGTACTTCAAGCTACTTCTGCTGACTGCCGGCTGCCAGCAGTTCAATTCTCACCAGTTTAAAGTTGACTCAGCTTTCCATCCTTCCAAAGTCAGTAAAATGATGACCCAGATTGTTGGAAGTAATATGCTGACTATATAAATTGCTTAGAGAGGGCTGTAAAGCTCTGTGAAGCAGTATATAAGTCTAAGGGCTATTGCCATAAATCAAAAGTGACATTTACAAGCCACCAACAATGTTGTCAAAAGAATAAGATACATGCAATAATGTCATAATTCAAATGATGTGATGACATTTTTGAATCACATATCATCTGTTCTTCCTGCCCTTCCCTGGAATAGTCAGGAGTATTCCACTATTGTAAGGTGATAGAAACTTACCAATAGGGTTTCTGTCAAAAAACAGCACTGGAGTTCTCAGAACTGACTGAAACATTTTGTTATGTAAAGTCCGAGCTGCGTTAACCAAAATATGAAACATAAGTAGACTCCTCAGTATACTGAAAAGTATTGTAGCCACAGTTAAACCTGTATTTAAATGAAGGAGAGCGTTACATAATGTAATCTATCAAGAATCTATTGACAAACATTTTTTTTAAATCACAAGGATAGTAGTTTAACAGTAATTTGTTTAACATCAAATACTATTAATTTAACAAATCTTCTATGACAAGAAAATTAGTAATTCTGCCCAAATTATTTGCCTCTAGCTAGGTAACTGAGGTGCATGCTGACAAAATAAATAGCTTTTTGAATAAGTTTGTGACCTGACTTAAGTTCATCCATTAAAATAAGTAAACTTATCTCCTAAATTATTTATTTATTGGATTTATGTGGTGCCCATCTTGTCTTTCCCAAAGAAAGTCCTCTGGCCCAGAGCTGCTATTGATTCCTGTCTGCTGGAAAGCATACATAAAGAAATAACTAACAGACCTTCATGGACCTCCATTTCAGCTGACATGTAGTTAACAAAGGATCCAGCCAAACAATTTTGGCTTGTACGTTGTTCTTTATTTTTTAAATGTTTTTTAAAATGTTTTTTAAAAATATTTTAACAATGTAAATATTTTAACATTTGTAAGCTGCCCGGAGTCACTGGAAATTGGGCAGCATATGCATTTAATAAGTTATTATTATATTCATTTTAATGAAGAGAAAGACCAGGGGGGACATGATAGCAGTGTTCCAATATCTCAGGGGTTTCCACAAAGAAGAGGGTGTCAAGCTATTTTCCAAAGCACCCGAAGGCAGGACAAGAAGCAACGGATGGAAACTCACCAAAGAGAGAAGCAACCTAGAACTAAGGAGAAACTTCCTGACAGTTAGAACAATTAACCAGTGAAACAACCTACCTCGAGAAGCTGTGAATGCTCCAACACTGGAAGTTTTTAAGAAGAGACTGTACAGCCATTTGTCTGAAATGATATAGGGTTTCCTGCCTGAGCAGGGGGTTGGACTAGATGACCTCCAAGGTCCCTTCCAACTTTCTTATTGTTGTTGCTGTTGTTAACACAACAATGTGAATTCACAGCCACCAGTTCTTTAGCTAGTATTGGGATCCGTGTGCATTGAATATTATAATAATTACTAATATTAGTATTCTATGAGAACTGATCACAGTCCTGTAGTAGAACAGGTGAATGACCTTTCTGTAGGGCTGTCTTTTCATTTTATTTTCCTCTCTTTTGCATGTGGCAGAGATAACAAGGCTGTTGATAGGTTAGACCTATTTTCTCAGTCTGCTGTGGGGCACACTTTGGGGATGGAGTTGTAAAGGACTTAAATGAGTCTATTAAAATTAGAACAATTAACCAGTGGAACAACCTGCCTCCAGAAGCGGTGAATGCTCCAACACTGGAAGTTTTTAAGAAGAGACTGGACAGCCATTTGTCCGAAATGGTATAGGGTTTCCTGCCTGAGCAGGGGGTTGGACTAGATGACCTCCAAGGTACCTTCCAACTTTATTATTATTGTTATTGTTATTGTTAATAACATACAATAAATGTCTCATTTTAGGAAAAATGTACAGTTAAAAATGGACAACTTGTCCCAGATTTCAACAAAGTTGGTCTGGAAGTACAAAATGACTACGGGGCCATCTGTAGTCTGTAAGATGCTTATCCCTGGGATACACAGTGGTTCCTTAACCGTCCAATGAAAGGACAGACAGATATTCTTTATTACAGATACTGATCAATCAACATATAAACAGCAAAACACAGAGAACAAGATAACACATATTTTAACAATAACTCCTTAACCCTGATTGGATTTTTCTGCTGATCATTATTTACTGTAGTATGTTTAGGGCAGATTAGAATTAGTAGCAGGAGGAGGACGAGAATATTTGAATATGAATAACCAATTTCTTAGTATGGCTGAAGTGATCATTCTCAATTTTGTAGCATGTGATTTCTTAATTTGTTATAATATGGAAAGAAAATATATCCAGTTTTTAAGGGTTGGAGCTTCTTATAGATTTTAAAAGCAAAAAGGAATCAAGCATACCAAAATTTCAAATATCCTGTGTAACAGGTACATTGTTATAGTCAGAGTTCTTAATAATAATAATAAAAACATAGCTGGAATAATAATAAAAATGTAGCTGGAATAATCCATTTGGAGAGGTAAAGCTACATCCTTATGATGAATGTTTAAATATTCAATTTTTATTTATCTTCCAGTTCAGTTATACCTGACAGTGACTATCTGGTATAGTTTTTAATTGTTTTAATTTTCTAATGTTTGAGGGGTCCTTAGTGCTCTCTGAGCTTGGTTGTTTTCTTGCATACATTTCATTATCCAAGCTAGGTAATATCTAGTGTTTATATATTCCTAATGTTTGTATGATTATTTTACCTTTTGGTTTCCTGATAGTGTTTGTGTTTTAACCATGTAAACTGCCCAGAGTCACATATTGATGGCTATACAAATTCAATCAATAAATCAACTGCTTTCAAAATTCAGAATATAAATTAAGTCTCTACCCATCTTATGACTATTTTTAAAGGGGTAATCTAATTAATACAGTCAGAGAAGAAAACAACATCTTCTTAATCTATAATTATCTATACACTACTAAAACCCTTAAGTCTATTTGTTTGTAATCTTCAAATGGTACATCACAGGGCAGCCATTTTTTAACCAAGGCACCTCAATAAGGTAACTTACAGAATTCCAAGAGCCATTATACCCATGGGAATGAAATTTGGGGAAGGCTATTTCAGTGTTGCTGTGCTGCCTCTAATTCAGCACAGGTACACTGTTACAGTCAGAGTCATGTGATCATCTTTTATGTTCCCTGATAGCTTCCCAGAAGTCAATGGGGAAGCTGACAGAAAATGTAGACTTGATTGTGGATTGGCAGTGCTCCCTGCCAGCTTCTCAAAAGAAAAATCTTTGCTTATGGGAAGCTGGTAGCAAAGGTTTCAAGTCTCCCCTACCCTGAAGTTCTCCAGCCTCTCTTGGGCACGCCGCACACCCTTCCTGACCAGCATCACACTCCCATGGACCCAACATTCAAGGTACGTCTTGCACATACTTGTGTACTTCCCCAACTCACAATGCACTCCCAATGACCTCCCAAACCAGGCAGCACCACTTGCACGCCCAACACCCTTTCTGATCTGCCCCACACTCCTGCATACCATTCCTGCCAGTGCCACACCAGTTGGAGGATGCAAGAGGCATTATACAGATCAGGGAGGGTACACAGGGTGCTTGCGAGGGGCCACACAGATCAGGGAGGACGCATGCTAGGATTTGGGGAGAATATGTGGGGGTATACTAGAACCATTTACATGATAAGGAAATATTACTGGAACAATGACCCAATGGGATACAGGTTGTCTAGTAACATTTAAAAGTTATAGGAAAACTGCATATTTTGGGATCATGGCCTAGATTTTTGCAAATTACAGTGACATTTTAAAAGTTTTTACCTGCATACATTCCTAAATACCAGGGAAGATCCAGAGTTTCAGTGATATTTTGCCCACCATATTCCATCTTAGTGATATTTAGCATTACTTGATGGTTTGCCCTGTGGACACATGGAGAGAATATATTTCAAACAAGTTTGCAAGCACATGAGAACATATTGGTTGGACTAAGTCTCTTTAAGTTTCAAAAAAGCAAATGCTCTCAAGCAGCTCACTTTGTAGTCAAAGTGACTGTAGTCCTTCTTCAATTTTAGTCTGTAATTTCTGAAATAATAAACCATATGTGGACTTCTGCTATTATATGTTAAATAAGGAAGAGGAAAATCAATGTGAAGATACCACTTGTTTTGGCAATATTATGTGATTCATAACATTTAATTTTGCCCTGGAAATAAATACAAAAAAAACAGAGTTTGTTCCAAATTAATGAAACATTTGCATTACCTTTTAACAAATAACAATGTACGGTAGCATAGAGCACAGAAATCTAATACAATTGACAACACTGAATTGTTTTTAAAAACAGTTGTGTATCATGTAGAATTTAAAATGCTAAAATATTTTAACTCTATCCCAATCTGGGATCTTAAGGTTTTTTAAACAGATGCCAAGGCACTTCTCTACTTGGATTGTCTCAAAGCTTGGACACCCCATGATGGATTGGAACATACGGCCTATATAAAACAAAATCTGTAAATGCAAGATTTCTTTTATAAACTGCATTTTTCATTCACTGAAAATTCATTTAACTGAATCAATAACATATTGTCAAGAAGAAGCTAAGGCTAAAACATGCATGTTAACAGGATACTAAAATCTTTAAAGATTTTATACTGGTATTTGTCATCAACAATTTCATTTACTGAATTTTCTCTTACATATTCTGTGTGCTTTGTTTTGTTGTTTCAAAGGTATTTTTTAAACTTTGAATGTGTACTTTATTTCATTATTTCATGCATAATTTCAAATATTTTTCTACTGTATATAATACAAAAGTCTTCATTTTTTCATTTGCTGCTTTCTTAAAAGTAATCATCTACATTAGGGGTGTCAAACTGCCGGCCCACGGGCCGGACATGTCATCCGGAAGCTGCGCCCACCCCATTGCCAGCAATGGCAAAACCGTCCCGATACGTTGCGTGATGTCATGTGACGTCGCAAGTTTGACATGTCTGATCTACATGATTTATATAGAAACAGTCACTCACCAGTAAGAAAGCCACCAATCCTGAAGCACATAAGTAACCTAAAACAGTTAAAACAATTGTTTTAGAATTTATTTTGGATTATTTAATGCCTTGTGGTTTAAACTCAAAACATGTTTCAAATATTATAAGCTATCCGTGAGCCTTTTCTTTTTAGATGTACATACTATTCAAAAAGTAAATACGTGCATGCACATACTTGTATTCAAAAAAATTTAGATTCTTCTAGCCAAATTGTATTTTTTTAATAAGTCGACAGAAGCAACTGTTCACAGTGTGAAGTTAAACACAATACCTAAGGGTGCTTTTTCAAAAGGCAACTGGGTTTTCTTTATTTTTGCCAGAAGACGTTTCACTTCTCATCCAAGAAGCTTCTTCAGTTCTGAAGTGAAGAGAACTGAAGAAGCTTCTTGGATGAGAAGTGAAACATCTTCAAGCAAAAAGAAAGAAAATCCAGTTGCCTTCTGAAAAAACACCTTTGGGACAACCATGACCCGGATGACTGAGAATCTCCATAGACTTACATATTTTTATAGCCTTCAAAGGCCTTCCCCATTTTAGGTTATTAGACTTAGCATTAAAATTTTTGTAAAGAGATTTTAATGTTTCAATATTATAGTCCAATACTGTGATATCAATGCTAGTTTTTGCTATTTTTATCTTTCATAAGATTCAGTGTTATTATTAAAGCACCTTATGCTAATCTATGACCCAAATAAAGATTTGATGGACTGATACCTCCAAATCAATCTTGAAGAAAAGTAAAGTTTCTGGAATCCCTTTCACAGACCTCTGCACTTGAATATTATTAAGGTGACCAACTTTTTTACAATGAAAAGGAGGACACAAATAAATTGAAGAAAAAAATATCGTAAATAAAAGAAACATTTTATTCATTGCAACAATAATACAAAATACACTATAATATGATAAATGCATAATAAAAAACATTTGTAACAATAACATTTTATATTGTAATTATGCTTACATGCTGGGCCCCCGCCTGCAGCCGTCCTGCCAGCACTGCTGCCCTGCCTTGTAGAGCGGGCCCTGTGACTCCCATAGCATGGGGGGCAGCCGGCCCCGCCACCCCTCACACCCCTGCCCACAGAAGCCCCGTCGCCCCTGCCTCTTGCACCCGCAGCCATTATTGCCCTAGCAGGGCCGAAGATCAAGAGAAAGTTACCATGGCATTGCTACTCCAGTCTCCTCCAGGTATCTTCGGGACTAACTAGGAGATGGTGTAGTTGGGTAGCAGGGAGGGGTGCAAAGTTCCTGCCAATTCGCCAGACAACTTGCATGTGCAAAGTTTGCCAGCTGGGTGTTTTGGCATGCTCAGCAGCAATTCCTATTGGCTTTCGAAAGCCAATAGTGGGAGTAGCCCAGCTCATGCAAAAGTTGAAAAAAAAACCACCCAAAAAGGTGCTGGAACGCCATTCTGAGCGTTCTATGAGAAAAAAAAAGCCCTGCAGATTAATCTTCAAATATCGAAAAGGAGGACATGTAGGAGGACACTTTTTGAGGGAGGACAGAACTCACAAAAGGAGGACTGTCCTCCCTAAAGGAGGACGGTTGGTCACCTTAATATTATTGAAGATATTCAGAGAAGTCTCAAACATCCCGTAAAACAACAGACTCTTCTGAAGGGCTACCAAACTTCTGCCCTTGGCATATTCACTGTTTTTACTCTCAATCTGTGCACAACTGCACATAAGCAGCAACTGTGCATTCAGATTTGCAGAAAAATATTGTATTTAACTTTGCGCAATGCTGTATCAGCTTCCATTCATTAGAGATTAATTTAAACATAGAATTTGACCTGGATTGCCTCAAATTTTTAGTATACTTTAACTGCATATGCTAGAAATGCCCCCAAAAGCATTCTGGATTCTCAGACATCCCAGACTTCATTTTATTTTCACTTCAGCTCCCCTCAGAATGTCCTGAACAGTCTTTTTTTCAAGCGGACAAGCCATCTTCTCCTTTATGAATTGAGAATTAGCAGGATCCTGCTATCTTTCTCTCAGTATAGGTCAGCAGCCAAGGAACCTCTCTACCCATAGTAGCCCTGAAAAGAAAATGATTATCTGCTTCTATTTTAATTTCATACAATAATGTAATGCCTTAAAAGATTGCTTTTTGCCATGTATCTTACTCAAGAATAGAAGATTAGTTGATAATCCTCACAATTCTCAGAATCCAGGCACAGCATTTTCTTAGCAATATTGCCTCACTCACTGTGGTTGGGACTATTTCTTTCTCAAAACAGTATTAAGCTTTTCCAAGCTTCCTCTTTCAGCTAGTGGTAGAAGTAGTAGTACAAACAGAAAATATAAGCTAAGTAACAGTAAGCCAAGCTAAGCATCTTATCTGCAATCTTACACCACAATAACTGAAAGTTACCTCATCAACTATGACTACATGCTAGACTGGACACATCAGTTACATATTGTAGGAGTTGTGACATCCAAATAAAGAAAACTCAAAAATGCCTAGTAAAAATTTCTCTGTTTGCCATCAAGCAGTTATCAGCACTATCTAAAAACTAAAATGGAATAAATTGTAAAGCAGAGGTTCTCAATAGTATTACATATATTATAGAGGGGAATCAGAAGTAGCCATGGTGGGATTCAGAATAAGGCTTTAATTGAGTCTTAAAATTCCAAGTTGGCACCCTAAGAAGGGAATGCTGCAAAGAAAATATTATTTTTTTCACTATTGTAGTGGAGCATGGTAATACAATTCCTTGAATTTAGTTACATATGACTAAGTTTACTCATTCTGATTATTATTCTTAATTCAACTGTATTATTTCCAGGTCAGTATCAACTGAGCTTGAATTGTGAAAGAAACTGATCGAAGTCGCAGAATGACTGAATCAATAGCTTTAGCCTCTCAATATCACAAAGTTATCAAGACCCAGAGTGGAATGGAAAGCCACTAAGTCAAAGCTCATACCGCTAACATCCTACTACAGTCCAGAAGTAAATAATTTATAATGTTTAAACATTAGTTTATGCTAACTACTTATGTATTTTTAAAAGTATTTAAAATTCTACTGCAATGTCTGGAAGTCTAATTTCTATAAACTTTTTTCCTTTTTGTAATTAAATTGTATAGAATGTTTTCTTTTGAAATTCCGTATGAAAAGGAACAGATAGATCACTGCTCCATCTTTACAGTAAATGAATCTCAAGCTCATTTACAATCTTGACCCCTTTATTTCAAAGATGAAAATATATCTTATATGCATTAAATGTTGCTAATTCACTTCATACATACAGAATAGGAAAGTGTATGTGCTAGACTACTAAAAACAATTATCAGTTACATTTGCCTTTTTGATCCCTAAAAAAAACTTACCTGTGCCAAAATATTGAGAACACAAAGTATAAAAATTACAAAATAATTTGCACCAGCAGAAAAGTACTTCTTATAAATAGTAAAGCCAATTTTTCCTTCTGATCGACTTTCTTCAGGCAGTGCAGTTAGGACTGGCCCCATCTGCAATACAATGGGAGTAAAAATTAAAGAAAGGGATTTTGTTAAGACTAATTTCTACCAAAATAAAAGGTTCTAATACAGGTTTTTTAATCACCTTCCCCAGTCTGGGGAAATAATGCATCTAGTTTAATTTAAAAGATCAACCTTTAATGTGAACTATCAATTATGTAATTTAAGCTGATTCTTTTATATTATTTTTTGATTGCGTTAACAAAATAACACATATTTATGCATATTACAAATTCTGTGCCAGAATGTTAAATCCAGTATGGTTCAGAAGAAGTTCTGCTTATTATGAAAAGAAAGGACAATTTGTTCAAATTTTTCATTCGTTCTTCTCAATCTTTAATGTGAAGTTTAGTGTTAGGTAATTAAACGCCTGAAATTAAAATGTATACTCTTAAGAGTATAAATGTTCTTTGCTATGAGAATTTCTACACAGCAAAAATGTTTACGCCAATGGAAAATGTTTCACAAGACCTTGGAATATGATGCGTTAAACTTGCACATTTTGGCATAAATAAGCAACAGTTTCTTGTCCTACAAATAAAAACACTGTTCCACTTTCAGACTGTTTTATATACTTGTGTCATTTACTCACAGCTGGTGATCCAGCAGTTCCATCTTTCTGTGACTGAACTGAAGAGTCCAGCGACCACAAGGAAGACTGAGAAAATGTACGAATCCTCGTCAGCTGGTCGCTGGGTGTTCCTGGAGATGATGGTTGATCATCCTCCTCAGCTTTTTTCAAAAGAAAAGCAAAATCTACTCCAGATTTAAGAAAGTCCAAGAAGGTACCTTTCCCTACCTCCTTACCCTAGAAAGAAAATACATAGAGACTATAATGTACAGTATGCTTGTAAAATAGCCAACTATGGTAGTAATTTTTTGGATAACTATCAGCTGCCATCCAAGCTTGCACTTCCACCAAAAAGAAGGAAGAATCTTTTAGTAAAAGTCCTCCTTTTTCTTACAACCTGTTTTAAATAATCAAGATACATTTCAAGAAAGTGTGGAATCACTGTGGCAAAAAAGGTCGTAAAATGGGGCAAAACTCACTTAACAAATTTCTCATTTACCAATATAAATTTTGGGCTCAATTGTGATTGAGAACACCTCAATGAAAAATAAAGTGTCAATAGGGCAATAGCAAAGTTAATAGTTATTAGATATTGGTAGCAGATGAATAATCTGTTGTTGTTGTTTTTGGAAAGATGGCAAAGTTTTGATTAGCAAAAATAATTTCTTTATAAAATTATAAAAAAATAATTATTATAAGTCTTGTAAGTAAATTAGAAATACATATCCTTTCTGATATCTGGTTTGTATAAGGATATATGGAACAATTAAAATTTGTTAATTGGCATTTGTTTTAAGATAATTATAGAGAACAGGATATTTTGCCTAGATAATTTATTTACTTTATTTCGTTCACAGGTTTTTATACTGCTTCAGTCAATACGAATATAAGTGGTACATTGCAAAGCACCATAACAATATTTTATTTATTAGTGACATTAGAAGAGAGAAGATTTTAGATTATGTCTGTCTGATTTTTATTGACTTTATTTGCATTTTTATTTTTAATTCATTTAATTTTGAATAAAAGAGAAAATAATACTGTAGTCATGGAACATAAACAGTCTAAATTCAAGGTGCCTACATCTCGCTGACACTGAAGAAATTTCAGCATTCAATGTCTTACATATTTACAAATTTCAGCTTTACAATTTTTTATTTGCAGCTGTAAAGTCAAAATAAAGAGCACATTTTTCCCATGCTCGCTAGAAGGAAGTTATTATTATTAGTAGTAGTAGTAGTAAAATTTATATGCCGCCCAATCCCTAGGGACTCAGGGCGGCGTACAAAATTAAAACAAGTATAACAATTAAAATTGAATACATTCACAGCATGTCCCAATCAGATGCCGCCCCCCCTGGGGACATCAACCCCAGGCCTGCCGGAACAGGAGAGTTTTAATAGCTTTCTTGAAGGCCGGCAAGGTGGGAGTAGTTCGAATCTCGGGGGGAAGTTGATTCCACCACGTCGGAGCCACCACAGAAAAGGCCCTTGCCCAAGGGCCCGCCAGCCAACATTGTCGGGCCGACGGGACCTGAAGGAGGCCCAGTCTGTGGGACTTCACCGGTCTCTGGGAACTATGCGGCAGTATGCGGTTCTGTAAGTAACCTGGTTCTAAGCCATGAAGGGCTTTAAAGGTGACAACCAACACCTTGAATTGCGTCCGGAGACCCACAGGAAGCCAGTGCAGCTCGTGGAGGATAGGTGACACGTGGGTGTACCTTGGTGCACTCACAATCACTCTCGCGGCTGCATTCTGAGCCAACTGCAGCCTCCGAACGCTCTTCAAGGATAGCCCCATGTAGAGCGCATTACAGTAGTCCAGTCTTGAGGTGACAAGGGCATGAGTAACCGTGAGTAGAGCCTCCCGGTCCAAATAAGGCCGCAACTGGTGCACCAGGCGAACCTGGGCAAAGGTCCCCCTGGCCACAGCCAATAGATGTTGTTCCAAATTTAGCTGTGAGTCCAGGAGGACACCCAAGTTGCGTGCCTGCATTGAGGGAGGTAGATTTTTTCCCCCCAGGACTAATGATGGACTAGCAGAATGACCCTTGGGGGGCAAGACCCAGAGCCACTCGGTCTTGTCAGGGTTGAGTCTAAGCCTGTTCACCCCCATCCAGACCCTCACATCTTCCAGGCACCAGCACATCACGTCGACTGCTTCACTGAAAGGACACGGGGTGGAGATATATAATTGGATATCATCCGCATACTGATGATACCTCACCCCGTGTCGCCGAATGATCTCACCCAGCGGTTTCATGTAAATGTTAAAAAGGAGGGGGGACAGGACTGAGCCCTGAGGCACCCCATAATCGAGGCGCCTAGGGGTCGATCTCTGTCCACCCGCCAACACCGACTGCGACCTGTCAGAGAGTAGTAGGAGAACCACCGCAATACGGTGCCGCCCACCCCCACCTCTCCGAGACGACGCAGAAGGATACCATGGTCGATGGTATCGAAAGCCGCTGAGAGGTCAAGAAGCACCAAGATAGAGGAATGACCCCTATCCCAGGCTCGCCAGAGGTCATCGGTCAGTGCGACCAAAGCAGTCTCAGTGCTGTAGCAGGGCCTGAAGCCAGATTGAAAAGGGTCCAGATAATTCAATGAAAAGGGTCCAGATAGCAATTCAGCTGCACTCCTCAAGATGGACTATGCTGCTTCTGATTCGGTCTAGGTCAAGGGTAGGCAACTTTGGCTCTTTTATGACTCGTAGACTTCAACTCCCAGATTTCCTGACGTCCACGAGTCATAAAAGAGCCAAAGTTGCCTACCCCTGGTCTAGGTTCAATTGGTCAATTTTTTGAAACTCTGCCTCCTTTTGAAATGTAGCTGTTGAGAATCAAAAATCAAAGTCCATTTGAAACATGGTTCCTGCTTCTTTTCTAATCTAAACAAGTGCACAGTATTATATGTGTGGCGTACATGCAAAAAGATCAATAGGAAACTAAAGCCCCAAGAATACTGAAGTAACTAATTTGACATTTGTAGCTGAACACCATCAACAGATATATTTTACAGTATCTTCTTTTATTTTCCAGCTAGGGGTTTAAAAAAATCCTGATCTATCATTCAAAACTGGGATTTTAATTTGTTTAGTTCTGTAAATGTAAATGTATAGTTTTGCATGCCATGTAGACAAATTACATGTAACCTTGCAAGACTGACCATACTATTATGCATATTTATAATTCTTCAACTTTAAATATTAAGGATACAGAACACAAACTAAACATTGCCAACCCTCCAAAGATTATTTTTATTTTCACCAACCTCTTTTAAAATTAAGATCTGGCTTGCAGCTCGTAAATATTGCAACTGGTGAGTCACTAAAATGCACACTTTTTTATGCAAAGTCTGGCAAATACACCTGCAAAAGAAATGAAACTTAATAAAATGCTGACTTCTTACAAACAGTAGAGCAAGTTGCTTTAAAAATAATTGTTAAAGGCTCCTCTTTATACGATAATTAGAAAAGAACTAAATAGCACTGTTCATCAGTATCTTATCTGAAACTAAACTCTGGCTCTTGTTCTACTTACTGATATTCAGCGTCAGGAAAACAAAATGGAATGTAAACCGCCTCAAATAATAACTGGTCACAAGAAAAACTCCAGTCTAGGACAACCATTACAATGTTGAACAGGAGAAGAAACTGAAAGGAGGAGGAGGAGGGGAGTCCTATATTCTAAATTATTGATATAATTTTACTGAACACTTTATGGGATGTTCCTGTTCTACCCTGTTCCTAAAACCACAGCAAAAAAGAGTGGATGAATCCTAGCCCCAGGCACCAGATCTGTCTAGAAAGTTCTCTTGCGGTCATACATGAGTCTGAAGCTCTGTTCCAGTACGATCATATTGATTTTTGGTGGAGCTTTACAAGGAATTCAAAAGAAGTGCTTCGCAAAGCACCTCTTTCTAAGATGTTAAAACAGCAATGTCCTTTTGCAAAGCTTATTTCAGCGTTCCCCAGCGTTTCCAGCTGTGTGGATTGGCAGGGGGAGGAAGAGGCTGCCAAGCGTGCATGCACATAGCTCCATTTCCACAAGCAGCATGCACACACACCTGGCGCTCACGCAAATGGAGCACGCGCACATGCACTCACCCGCAAGTGATACCTGTGCACACACACTCACCAGCTGTTTCTACAGCCCAGTTGCAAACCCCTCACAGCCCACTAGTGGGGCCGCAGCCTACAGGATGGGAACACCTGGCTTACAAGACTGCCAAACAAACTCTTCATGCTTCCTCCGAGACTCAGCAAAGCAAAGAAGCTGTGTGGGGAGACACATTCAGAGACAATTGGCAACAGTTTCTGAAGCAACCCCACAAGCCTCCCGTAGGACACAACTGCTTGCTTTCTGTGAAGAGAACTGCTTCATTCACACTGTCACAACTGCAGTGGTCTCACAATTCTAATTTTCTATTTTAAGTTTTTTAGATTTCAGCAATATTTACATATATTCCAATGTACATTTGCAATGCAAATTTATACAATATAAGTGTGATGTCCATGAGAGAGTTTAACTATACCAATTTCCCTGAAAAATGTTAGATCTAAGTAGAAACTTCTTATGGCTATAGGAACATCTCAAAATATATGATTGATGGTGTTACTCTGAGATATTATATTATACAAATCTAATTTGTATCTCTCAACACAAGGTAACAGTTAGACTCTGAATAAAAATTAATAGCTGGATATTTACAGTCATTACATTAAATTTGCTTTAAAATGTAATAAAAGAAGAAATAATAAAATTGTCACATTAAATCTTGGAAAATGAACACACATACTTTACATACCAAATTAAAGCCTGAGTTTTCAATGTTAGATGATAATGTGTATTTTTAAAATGAGAAAGTCACGAGTATGGTACAATAATGTATCATATCTTTTATAGCAAATTCTAAATATAGGGATATTTATGCATGAGGGCTTCTCTTCAATCATTACCAAAAAAAAATCAAGAACGTGATCCTAAATCTGGCAACCATACCATGTTTTGCAAATGATATTACTCAGTTTACAAAGAGCTAAATAAAAATAATTAATTTCATAACTGATTCCCTTCCCTGGCACTGATATGATACATTTTTATTGTAAATGGTCTTGAATCTACAATAATTGGCAATCTTCTTCTTTCCAGCGTTATTCCTGCACTATGGCAGGGTTTGCTTGTTGGCAAAGCCATTTCCATTTTGCTCAATCCAGGGAGTCTTCAGGGCTGATGCCCATACATTTAGAATAGAATTCTTTGTTGGCCAAGTGTGATTGGACATACAAGGAATTTGTCTTCAGTGCATAAGCTCTCAGTGTACATAAAAGTTATAAGTGGTAAGTCCTGATCATTCATCATAAATTGTAAGATACAACATTTAGTAATAGTCATAGGATACTAGATAAGCAATCAACATAAATCATACTAGGAAACTAAATAAAACAATATAAATTGTAAGATACAAGCAACAAAGTTGTAGTCATAAGTAGATAAGGAGATAGGTAATAGGAAAGATGGGAAGAATAATAGTAATACAGCCTTACTAAATAGTTTGACAGTGGGAATTAGTTGTTTAGCAGAGTGATGGCGTGGGAGGGAGGGAACTGTCCTTGTGTCTAGTTGTTCTGGTGTGCAATGCCCTATAGCAGGGGTGTCAAACTCGCAACGTCACGTGACGTGTCGCAACATATCACAACTTTTTTGACATTGCTGGCAATGGGGTGGGCACGGTTTTGTTATGACACATCTGGTCTGTGGGCCAGCAGTTTGACACCCCTTGAGGGTAGAAGTTGTTTCATGTCCACCTTGATACGATCTAATAATAGCTGCCAATATAAAATTTAATACTAAAGGGTATGGTGCAAGAGATGAAGAGACAATAAAACCAGGAGTTTGGGATTACTCTGAAGATATTATAATTTTGCCTAACTTATCTAACAATTAATATTCAATCATGTTCCAGAATTGGATGATTTCAACAGAAGAAATCTAATTAAAAAATAACCACTTCTCACAAAGTACTCTGAATCATGCCAGTGGAACAACTATTGCTGCAACTGTTAATTCAATGCATACACTGCTTCTCAATGAGAATTTTCAGTCCTATATAAAAAAGATTAATTTATAAACTCTATGTCTCAAACATGGAATGACCACAGAACTACAGTATATATTATTGCTACAAAATCCATGCACACAAATCTTGTTTGGGTAGCGAGAGTAGACAATAGAACAGAAACTATATGGCAAGGTAATGTTGGGAGATCTCCTTCTGGGCACACAACCTGGTGTACCTTTTCATTCTATTGGCCACTAGTGTCAACAGATTTAATCAACAATACTGTAGGGCAGCGGTTCTCAACCTGTGGTCCATGAACCCCTGGGGGGCTGTGATATCGTCACAGGAAGTCCACAAGGACTTGAAGAAATGTTATGATTTAAATCTTGAATTAAGTCTTGGGGGGTCCATGGCCATGGTCTGTGGCCACAAAAAGTATTTAAAGGGGGTCTGTGGTAAAGAAAAGGTTGAAAACCACTGCTGTAGAGGTTTCCTTACTTGAGCTCCTTTACATGCCCTCTTGGACAATTCCTCTATTATTTTCATTTCTCTCAACATTCATATTCTGCTGCATAAACCTGCTGAACTCCCAAGTTATTTCTTCTGTCAAACTACAGCACAGGGAAACTGATATAAAAATGGCAGATAGAAAATTATGTATTGTTGGTATATGACACCAGAGAAATTGTCCAGAATACATAAAGACACCTCAGATATCTGCTGAAAATGTGAATAACATGAAGAGACCATTTAGCATGCGCGACGCACACATAAAAAAATTTGTTCTGTGAATGAGATGGGCAGTTCCTAAGCTGGATAAATAACTATGCTAAAAATTTTGGATTCAAATATATACATTGAAACAGAGGATTTTAAAGATTAATATACAATTGAAGGCACAACTTCTGTTTTTAGGATTGATGGACAAATATTTAGGAAAGAGCCGTAGAGGATTACTTTGAACTATGATAACTTCAGTGAGACTATTATACGCACAAAAATGGAAAGATTTGGCATTACCCAATGTTTGGTGAAATTGACAGAACTTTTGGAGATGGACAAATTGATTTCTTTAATTAGAGAAAGGTAATTAAACTTGTGAAACTTATGGACATTTTACATGAGAAAGAAAATGATTTTGTGATTTGTGCTTTTGATGATTAGAAAGAATAAATTGTAGATAGAAGGGAAATATGCAATGGTGGGATTCAAATATGTGAACACCTGGTTCCCTATGTGGATGCCGCTTCCAGAACTCCATTTTGGGCCTGGGCAACAAAAAATTAGCTACCAGTTCTGCTGAAGTGGTGCGAACTGGCTGAATCCCGCCACTGGAAATATGATAAAATTGGAGAGTAATTTGATTAGAACAGTGGTGGGATTCAGCTGGTTCGCACCACTTCGGCAGAACCGGTAGCTAATTTTTTGTTGCCCAGGCCCTTTCTAACGCCGCGACCCCATAATACAGTTCCCCATGTTGTGGTGATCCCCAACCACTTATACATCACCGGGTGCCAGGGGCGTGGCCAAAGAAAAGGGGGAAAAATGGCAGACAGCCTTGTTTGGTGACCCCCGTGAAATGGTCGTTCAACCCCAAATGGGGTCCCGACCCACAGGTTGAGAACCACTGCTCTATAGTGAACTATAATGACATCAAAAGAAGACAATTAATTAGTGCTTGTGGCTAAACTGGAACTAAGCAAAGAAGCGGCCTTTATTTTTATTTTATGTATTATTACATTTGTTTGCCACCCATCTCGCATTCATTGTATCATGTAGGCTGCAAATACAGAAAAAACATAGAAAGTTGTATCACCTAAAATTACAAGCTATGAATGTCTGCAATATGCAAGCATAGCCTTAAAGTCTTTCAAGATTAAATAGCACAATAAAGAATATCTGTCATTGTTTATTTTGCTTATTTTGGCATATGGTACAAAAGGCAGATTGCTCACAAGATTGAGAAATGGATTCTGGAAACAAACAGAGACCAACAGCATTTAATTGCCATGGCAAATTGAAAAAGCAAACACTGCAGCAGTCAAATCCATCCTTCCTCATACTGTACCTATTGTGGCCCACCTAGCAGCATTTTTAGCTGCTAATATAGTACTAGAATAAATTTATTTTTAAGCTAAGGCCAGCAGCAGTTTGACATCATTAGACTGAAAAAGTTAAATTTAATTTTAAGTTTATGCTGCACAGAAAACTCACAGTTTGCCTCTGGTTTATTTTATTAATAAGCATATACCACTGATCTCCAGGATGATGCAGAAAAGTAAAAAAGGAATTAACTTGTAAATATAGGTTGTTCTTGACTTGCAACAGTTCATTTATTGACTCTTCAAAATTACAGTGGCAGTGAAGAAAGAGATTTATGACTGTTTTTCACATTTATGATCATTGCAGCGTCCCCATTGGTCACGTCATCAAAATTCAAATGCTTGGCAACTGACTCATATTTATGACATTGCAGTGTCCCGGGGTCACGTGATCGCCTTTTGTGACCTCCTGACAAGCAAAGTCAACAGGGAAGCTGGATTCACTTAAGAACCATGTTACTAATTTAACAACTGCAGAGATTCACTCAACAACTATGGCAAAAACAGGTCATAAAATGGGGCAAAACTCACTTAAGAAATGTCTCACTTAGCAACCAAAATGTTGGGCTCAATTGTGGTCATAAATCGAGGACCACCTGTCACTTACTTATGCCATCATACATACTGTTTGCCCCACATAGGCTTTGAAATCTGGAAAGCTAGATCAGTATTAAGAAAAACCT
This sequence comes from Crotalus tigris, assembly GCF_016545835.1. Lineage (NCBI taxonomy): Eukaryota > Metazoa > Chordata > Lepidosauria > Squamata > Viperidae > Crotalus > Crotalus tigris. The sequence goes on from NW_024096565.1 coordinate 1,613,222, forward strand.
TCCAGATTCTTATAAATGAAATATAACAGCAGCATATATAATCTGAATTTATCAGATTCTGCATGAGGTCATGGCAAGAAAAACTGTGCCTCATTATTTAAACAATTCAACCTGTCCAAATGAATGGAAATCATTTAAGATCCAAATATGTCTTTTAGGATGTTTCACCAAGGCCATCACTATGGACTTGTGGTTGAATTCCAGAGTTTTAGAAACAATTGACTAAAATTTGCTGTGCTTTTCTTAACAAATGAGAATCTGGAAAACTAACACTCCTTCATCCACATAGATAAGACTGAATACTGATAAATCAATTCCAGCTTTTATCATATGCAAGAATAACCATTATCTTACACCAGTGGTGGCGAACCTATGGCACAGGTGCCAGAGGTGGCACTCAGAGCCCTCTCTGTGGGTACCCGCGTTGTCGCCCCAGTCCTAAGCCTTCAGCTGGGTTTTAAAAAACCTTTTCACTTTAGGCCTCCACCGCCATGTGCAAAAAAAAAAAAAAAAAAAAAGGTTTAATCAGTCAATTTCAACTTCTCGCAGGAAAAAAAAGTTCTTGCAAAGTTGAAATTGATTGATTGAACTTTTTAGTCCCACCCAGTCTGCCATTACCACTGCAACCATGCCCACCCAATTGGCCACGCCCAACCAATGGGCCACACCCACCCGGCACTCGACAATGCATAAGTGGGTTTTAGGTTGCAGTTTGGGCACTCAGTCTCTAAAAGAAAGAAGAAAGGAGAATCATTGAAGAGAAATGTAAATGTTTAAAAGGTTACATACTTTTCAAACAAATGCCTGCTAACTTCTGCATCCACTGCACTTAATGGATCATCCAACAGATAGATGTCGGCATCCTGGTACACAGCTCTAAAAATAGACAAGTAAGGAACAATTAGGTTGCTTCTAAAATAAGTGTGTATTTTTTAGCAGCAAAGTTTCACCTATACAGCGAAAGGCAGGATCTCTCATCTGACATCGTTTCCTCTTTCCTGCCCTTGTGCAGCTATTGGGTCATTACTGCTGCCCCCATATATTTTTGAGGGATATAGCTTGCCGGGCATCCTTCTCAAATAAGTCAGTTAGAGCAGGGGTCCTCAACCCCTAGGCCGCAGCCTGTTCAAAACCGGGCTGTGGGAGAAATGGATAAATGGATAAGCGTGTGCAAATGAAGCTCCACTCACGTGAGTGACAGGGAAGCACAGGCACGCATGTGAAGCTCCACTCGCGTGAGGAGTTTCCTGCACAAGTGCAAGTGCTTGCTGCTCACACAAGTGCCTTTCATTTGCATGAGTGGAAGACGCGGGTACATGCACACTGCTTGCACAAATGGAGCTGTGCACATGCGCATGTGCCTGCTCCACAAACGCATTCCCCCCCCCAACCAGGCCGGACCGCCAAGCTGAAAACATTGGAGACCACTGACTTAGAGAATCCTACAATAAATGGCCTTATGTACGAGTAAATAAAAGCTTATCTATCAGAAATAAAACTGATGTCATTTCCTGGTTCTTATAGCTTTGAGAAGAGTTTAAAATTTAAAATTAACCCTATTTTTGAAAAAAGACAGAAAATGCCAGTCTTTCGTTTTAACCTTAAACAGTCACATCCCAAAACAAGTAAGAAATATTGATAAAATCCTGAAACACATCGGAATTGTTGTTAAGTGGCATGATCACATGATGATTGTTAAACAAGGATTATTTGTAGTAAGCACTTGGATGTTTAGAAGCTTCTAGTTAAAAGGGTGGAATAGCACTGCCATTCATCACCCACTATGAAACCTATCAATTTCTAATTTGAAGTCCTATAAACATCCAACATCTGATCACGCGCGGGAGCATCTTTTTCACAAAAGCCATCCTAGTGTTTGTATTGGGTGAAGAATAAGGGAGAATGCTGGAACTCCATGCTAGGTACCATGCTGGCTTTTAATAAAGGCATGTTAAATTTCTCTTTTTGTGAATGTCTAAATCAGGACAGGTAATCCTTAAGTTAAAACCACAACTGAGCTCAAAATTTCTGTTCTTAAGTGAGACATTTGTTGTGAGTTTTGCTCCTATTTTATGACCTTTCTTGCCACGGATATTAAGTGAATCACTGCAGTTAATAAATTAGTAACCCAGTTGTTAAGTGAATCTGGCTTCCCCATTGACTTTGCTTGTCAGAAGGTTGCAAAAGGGGATCACAGGCCTTGGGGACACAGCAACAGTCCTAAGTGCAAACCATTTGCCAAGCATCTGACTTTTGATCATGTGATCATGGGGATGCTGGAAAGGTTGTAACTATGAAAAATGGTCATAAGTTACTTTTTTCAGTGCCGTTGTAACTTTGAATGGTCAATAAATGAACTGTTGTAAGTCAAGGACTACGTGTAATATGTAGCATTCTTTGCTGTTATTAGGACTTTGATTTCAACAGTTTGATTTCTTTCATTAGCTTGTTATCACTAATTGACACAATTTTAAATTTTTATAGGAGACCTTGAAATGTACATAATTTAGATTTTAGTTTCACCAAATGCATTTGGTATTTAATTGATATCTGCAGGTTCAAGATAGTCTCATGAAATTAAAGTCCACTTTACCTAGCCAGATTAATCCTGGCTTTTTGTCCACCACTCAAAGTAGTTCCTCTGTCTCCAACCATTGTTAGGTCTCCATCTTCCAGCTGGTCAATATCCTATCAAACAGAGAGAATTATTCAAATAAAAATGTTTGCATTTGTCATTTTACTGATTTGAGAACCATCATAAATATTATTCATATGCATATGTTCTGTTCAAAAGGAGAAGTTATTAATGAGAATTGCTTTGTAAGATTTTTCACTCTCTGAAGAAGTGTGTTTGTACAATTTATAAACCACTACAAACTAAATATGAATTTTAGGAAATGGGCAGTTTTCATAATGCCATACAAGATCATAAAAAAGAGACCAACTGCATTTTTAGAAAATGTGTTTTGCAAAAGGTTTTAAACTGTCTGCTTTTCATCCATCTTCAGCCTGACAGCAGCATCATCAAATGCATTTGGTGTATAATATTTTTCAAGTTGCCAAACAAAATTATCTGTCTCTTGGCAATCTATTTTAACGTCCTAGATCAGGGCTTTTCAACCTTTTCACCCATTGTACCACTTTAAGGATATGGCAACATCCAAGTTGCCATAACCTAAAAGTCGCCTAGCAAGGTGTCAAAACCTTGATGACCAAAAAAAAAAAAAAGGAAAAAAGTGATAAAGTACAAGTAGTCCTCAACTTACAACAGTTTGCTTAGTGACTGTTTGAAGTTGCAATGGCACTGAAAAAGTGCCCCCCCCCCAAGCCACAGCCAAGCAAGATACCTGCCTGCCCACGCAGTGGCGCTCTTTCTCCTGTCCGAGGTTTTCATTGTTGTGAGCATTTCTGTTGAGGATTGGCAGTGGGGGTGGGATGGGGGGTGTTTGGCTTTTATTCCCCCCATCTGCTGGGTGATTGCAGCAGGTTTTGGTCACTTCACACAACCCTGGGGCACTGTGACCATCATAAATATGAATCAGTTGCCAAGCATCTAAATGTAAATCACAAGACCCTGGAGATGCTTCAACATTCCAGCTGATCAGCGCTTCTTCTGGGCTCAGCAGAAGCACCAGGATCAGTGCGGAGCTCCAGCTGGATCCTGGCACTGATCCTGCCGCTTCCGCTGAGCCCTGACAGCCCTGTAGCTCCAGCCATCTCTCTCTCAGGCTTGTGCGGTTCTGCCACCAGTTCAGCTCATTCCCCTCCCCCGCTACCACTTTTCTAGGATGGTCACGTACCACCTGCTAGGTGCCAATGTACCACAGGTGGTGCCCGTACCACTGGTTGAAAAGCCCTGTCCTAGATAACACCTGCCAAATCAAAGGTAAAGTTGAAATGTTCTGAAGGACATTCTGTGAAATACAATGTCAGCTTAAGAAGCCAATTTTTGGGAACAATACATCCATTACATTTTTAGGAACAATACATCCATTGCAATTTCTATTTTCACTCTCACAAGTAGGGAATGTGAAAGATCTTCTAATCTGAATTATTTCCTCCTACAATTTATTTCATACCTTCATGGGAAATAGATAAATCTTGAAGTATTACAGCAGGGTGGCCAACCCACAAAATTATCACTGAAGTGAACATTTTAATATGGCAATAAGAAAAAAACCTAGTAAACCCACATATATTATATGAGTCATTACGTTTCATTAAATTTAATTAAAATTAGATTAAATCAAATTTCATGATGTTCTCTGTTCAGCCCCTTAACGAGTGCTGTCCTGACCTCTCATTTAAAATTAAATGGGCCCTCATCCCACAAAGGCCCTGCCTACATGATTATTTATGGATCCAACCAACTTAAATTACAGTTAGACATGGAGTTATTTTGAACAATGTATGATGTCCTATATTTCACAGGCATTTTATCAATTCTTAAACATTGTTTTGTTTTGGATGTTAGGCTGGTTTTTGGGAATCCAAGGGCAACGAGGCTTCCATGAGGGTCCTGTAATTTTCCATGCATAATGTTTTGCCAATTTTCATTGTCAAAAAGTGAAAAACAAAATGTTCAACTCAAAATGTATTTAAAGATGAAGAACTTACTTTTTTAAGAGCACAGGCTCTTAAAACCTTCTCATATTTTTCTTTTCGATATGCTTTTCCAAAGAGTATGTTATTTCTTACTGTGCCAGAAAATACCCAGGGTTGCTGAGAAACGTAAGCTATTTTTCCTTGAACATCTATAAAACCTTTGATTGCAGACAGCTCACCCAGCACAGCACTCAAGAGTGAAGACTAGAAGAATGGAAAAAACAGGTCACAACACACCTAAGATCTTCCATTCTTTTTAGGCATAAGCACAACTTATTTGTATAACTACCACTACTAAAGGTTCCCTTGGTTTTCTTGTTTTGTCATATTGCAGACCTTTGTGCTTCTCCATATAGCTACAGTGTGGGATAGCTACAATGTGGGATTAATCATAGCTAATATTAATTTTGAGTTCCACAACTCATGCTGGATATGTACCTCTGCTCCCATATTATATTTTAGCAAGATAGATAAGACGCAGACTAGCCTTAACCATATTACCTGATAATGGGAAGTTCAGTATTGGTCAATTCTGACAAAGCCCACCGTTACCTCATCTTACTCACTCTACATTATACAAGCTTGGATCTCAACAGATCGAAACCCAGAGAGTGAACAGGGACAAAATGTCTGTTTTCAAATGCTTCAGAATTAACATCTAACAGACAACAGAGCAGTAAAAAAAAAAAATCAAGACTTGCCTTTCCCGCTCCCACGGGGCCAATCACAGTGAGCAATTCTCCTGGTCTGACAGTCAATGAAATGTCTTGAAGTGTTGCCATTTCCATGGTCTATTCGTTTGGGAAGAAATCAATATGGTTTTATTATTTATGCATTTATTTATTTGCTTTCACTAACTGTACACAAATAAACAAAACAGGATTTCCTGTGCTCAGTTGTTCAGTCCCTAGTCATCTCACAAGTAGACTACTGTAATGTGTTCTACATGGGGCTACTCTTGAAGAGCATTTGGAAGCTGTAAGTGGTGCAGAGTGTGGCAGCGCAGGTACATTGGAGGCCCCAATGAAGGGCCCTGTGACACCACTGCTCTGCGAACTGCACTGGTTACCAGTCTGCTTCTGGATGCAATTCAAGGTGTTGGTGATCACCTTTAAACCCCATCATGGCATGGGTCCAGGTTACTTGAGGGACCGTCTCAGTCCACTGGGATTGGCCCATATCCCTCATGCCGGCAGAGGAGGCATACTGCAGGTCCCGTCAGCCCAAGTATTCCAGCTGGAGGGGCCAGGAGGATGACCTTCTCTGCTGTTGCTCCTGCCCTCTGGAACACTTTGCCCCCCGATGTGAGGTTGGCCCCAACATTCCTATCTCTTCGTAAGGGCCCGAAGACGTGGCTGTGCTGGTTGGTTTCAGGTTCCAGTGGGGGATCAGCACAATGGAGGTGGTTGAATAATAACAGATCCCATCTCCCCCCCCCATTTCGCCTACATCCTCCTCCATGTGTCTTTTGTTTTAATGTTTGTTTTTAACTTTTTATATTTTAGATTTTATGTAACTGTAAGCCGTCCAGAGTTACCCCAGGGTATGATGGGCGGCTAATAAATTTTATAAATAAATAAACGTATTTATGAATAAAAATAAAACCGAACAAAAATATATTCTTTGACTCTATTCATTGTTTTATGCATTCAGTCAATCTTGGCTCCTGTTGACTACCTGGACTGGTCCTTGCAGTTTTCCTGGCAAGGTTTTCCAGAAATGGTTTGCCACTGTCTGCTTCCTAGAAAGGGTATGATTGGCCCAAAATCATTCTGTGACTTCATGTCTAAGGCAGGACTGGAACTCACAGTCTCCCAGTTTCTAGCCTGATGCTTTGACAACAAACAATAAACTGGCTCTCACAGTGTCAATTTAGTATGAGAAACAGATTCAAAATGCTACTTCTTAAAATCAGTGTAATAGTTATAGAAATGATTTGAAACCTATTGTATTTTGATTCTAAGACATTTAATTTAATGATAACTATTTAAATGTATAATGTATAACTATCCTAAGAGGACCTAGAGAATTTCTGTGCACAGAAAATCATCCACAATTGATACTTGCCAAAAGATATTCAAAATGATACAATTCAAAATTTAGAAAAGTGAATCTCTCCTTTTGAATAGGTAGCTGCTCCTTTTAAAAATATGTATTTAAAATTAAAGATCCCCACAAAAATTTATAAAATGTTTTAAATTTTTGAAAATGTTTTACAGATACACTTATAGAAATTCCGCACAAAATTCATTCAGTTTAGAAAGTAATCTAATTTAAGAGTATTACTCTTTCCCCAAATGTAAAGTTTAATCACTTGCATCTATCGAGACCCCAAAAATAATTATCTGTGAAATATCACATGGGATAAAAAAATGGAAGATAGCACATACGTTCCTTATAGATATGAAACTGATAATGATTTATAAAATTAATGTTTTTTTCTATTTATACAAACCTAATTCTCTTATAAATAAGAAAACCACAAAGAAAAAATAGAAATAGTATTAATTTTAATCAGACCATAAATTAATATAAGCAGCAAGAAATCAGCACGAGAAAATGTTATTCATGTTCAGAAATAAAAAACGATTGCCATTATACTTTATTGATTTTCTCATCCTCTTTTATTTGATCCAGATACCTTCAATATTCCTAAGCATGATACTTGACTGAATTTAAAGCAATAATCAGGTTTCCAATAAAGGTTGGTATAAACATAATCCATTGTTTCTAATCCTAAAATATTGTTCCACTATGACAGCAGACAGAAATAAGGGGCCATTGGCCTTCTTAAACATTATGCTTTAATCTCCACAAGGTGGCGGAAATAGCTCATTTTATTCCTTTTTACTTTCTGGTTATACAGTCAAGGTTTTCCCTCACTTTGACCTTGCATTGACTTCAACAGAAGCATTCCATTTTCAGCCAACCGCAATGTAACTTACATATAGTTATACAATTTGGAACATGGTTGTCAGAAAAAGAAAACAGAAAAAAACTAGCAATATAATATGTGCTTTGTAAAGAGATATCCACTGAAAAAGGTAACCCTGCAGCACAGGGATCTTAAAAGGAATATCTGACTGAATCTCAGTATACAAGGTACTGTATCTACCAAATCTCTGTTCCTCATAAAAAATGTTTCAAAAAAAAAGGAGGCCTGTAAAGTCCCCAAAAATTAACCAGCTGAAGTAAACATACTAGTTACCATATCTGGCTTTTATAAAGGCATGTTAAAATATCTCTTTTTCTGAATATCTAAATCAGGACAGGTAGTCCTTGACTTACATCTACAACTGAGCCCAAAATTACTGTTGTTAAGTGAGACATTTGTTAAGTAAATTTTGTCCCATTTTACGACCTTTCTTGCCACAGCTGTTAAGTGAATCACTGTAGTTGATAAGTTAGTAACCTGGTTGTTAAGTGGATCTGGCTTCCCCATTGACTTTGCTTGGAAAAAGGTACCAAAAGGGGATCATGTGACTTTGGGCACACAGCAACAGTCATCAATATGAACCAGTTGCCCAGCATCTGAATTTTGTTCACATGACCAGGGGGATGCTGCAACAGTCATAAGTGTGAAAAAAAGTTCATAAGTTGCTTTTTTGAGTGCTGTTCTAACTTTGAACGGTCACTAAATGAACTCTTATAAGTCGAAAACTACCTGTAGTGAGATTAATAATGATTTACCTAAACTAAATGTGAAGATGTTTTGAAAGACCTAAAAAGAGCTAATATAGGTAGTCCTTGATTTACAACAGTTCATTCAGTGACCATTCAAAGTTACAACACCACTGAAAAAAAATGACATGACCATTTTCACACTTATGATGATTGCAGCATCCCCAGGGTCATGTGGTCAAAATTCGGACTCTTGGCCACTGACACACTTATGACGGTTGCAGTGTCCTGAGACCTTGGGATCAGTTTTTGCAAACTTCTGACAAATAAAGTCAATGGGGAAGCCAGATTCACTTAACAACCATGTTATTACCTTAATAACTACAATTATTCATTTAACAGCTGTAGCAAGAAAAGTCATAAAATGGGGCAAAATTCATTTAACAAATCTTTCACTTAGCACCATAAATTTGGGGCTTAATTGTGGTCATAAGTCACCTGTAATGTGGGATGTGCAATGTATCAATTTCCTTATACCTTGTGCATTTATCTCCCAGTAGTAACTGGATTATGTTTCTTGGCAAATGATAGGAACTATGACAATTGATCCTACTGCTCTTACATCATCTGTAGAGATAGTAAAATCACAACCTTTCCCAGTGAGGGGAAATGATATTATCATCACAGTAAAGAGATTTACGTGGCATTTTGTAGTGATTCCAGGTCCTTTGCTAAAGAGCAGGATAGCATTATGAGTTTCATTCTGGGGAGAAGCATAAGAGTGGGTGGAAAGGAACTAAACCAATGGTTTATGAACTGCCAGCTTGTCGGTTTGTGGCAAAGATTTCAAACTGAGGTCCTACCTCATGCCGCATTAAGTACCTATAGGTCAGACATGTCAAACACAAGGCCCAGGGGCCAGATGCGGCCCGCGAAGTGGAAACAGTGAGGGAACAGCCCCTGCTGCCTTGGCCCTGGCCCAGGCCAGCCGGGAGCCAATGTACAATTTTGTGGTGGCCATCTATGCTGAAACACATTCAGTCTTAGCTCCACAAGGCCGTCTAGAAACAGCGAGGAACCAGACCCTGCTTTGTTGGCCCTGCCCCCTGGGTGCATACTGGGGAGGTGTCACCCTTTGTGAGGAATGAAGAAATGGACCATGCCTTGGCGCTTGTCCAGGTCCCACCCCCTTCTGGTAGAGACCCTCAGATCTATCCAACTCCTCCCCAGGCCCCCACAGGCACCCTTGACGCGAACGATGTAGAGCTGGCCATGCCCACCCAGTAGGCCACATCCATTCCATCCACGTCCACTCAGTAGGCTGCACCCACCCTGGCCACACACCCCCGGCCCCCCAAGGGCAACCACAATGCTGATGGGGCCCTCAATGAAACTGAGTTTGACACCCCTGCTATAGGTCATATTGCTTACTGAAAGCAACATTCTTCGTTGCATTACTGAATGTATTTTATTTGGAAGGAGGGAGAAAAGCATTTTTAGTTTAACAACAACCTGAAAAGGGGGGGAAAAACAGTAGTTGTTCAGAGATAGCCATCACTACCTCTAAATTTTGCATCGTTTAGTTGAAGCTGCAAAGGTGGACCGATTCTGCACTGCCGTTCAGAATAAAGGTGATTTACCTTGTCCCAGGAGCAAGTTAAATCGTGTATATTAAGGATAGGATTTTCACTGTTACTTTTGAGGTGTGGTCTAAACTGAGAAACTTCATCAAGGATTAGAAAGTTCTGCATCAGTGGAAAGAAAAAAGAAGATTGTATAAACACAAAACAGAAAAGATTAATTTATTTTTTGCTGAAATACGTTCACATAATCAAAGGCTTTCCATATATTCAAAGAACATATCCATAGGGAAACTGAGTTAATTAAAAAATAATAATAATTTTCTGACCAAGTCAATGTTTCTTTTTAAATACGTACAGATCTAGAGTTATTATTTTATTATTACTTTAACATGGTTAACTAATAATTTAGTTTATAATTTACAATATTCCATGTATAGCAAATGAAGATCTGATTATCAACAGGAATGAAAAGTGGTATTCTAACTTTTTTTTCTGTGCCTTCATAGCAGTAGCAGTTCTGAGTTTGCCTCACACAGCCTTCTGCAATGATAGGCACTGAATCCTACTTACTACATCCCACGCTCAACTGTGCACAACAAAAAAGAAGATTTTAAAAAAACGCACTATAATATATAACAGAATAACAGAGTTGAAAGGGACTTTGGAGGTCTTCTAGTCCAACCCCCTGTTCAAGCAGGAGACTCTATACCATTCTGGACAAATGGCTGTTCAATCTCATAAAAATCTCTAGTGATGGAGCACTCACAACTTCTGAAGGCAACCCGTAACTGTTAGAAAATTTCTCCTTAGTTCTAGGTCGCTTCTCTCTTTGATTATTTTCCATCCATTGCTTCCTGTCCTGCCTTCTGCTGCTTTGGAAAATGGATTGACCCCCATCTTCTTTGTGATAGCCCTCAAATATTGGAACACTGCTATCATGTCTCCCGTAGTCCTTCTTTTCACTAAACTAGACATATCCAATTCCTGCAACCATTCTTCATATATTTTAGCCTCCACCTCATCTTTGTTGCTCTTCTGTGCACTCTTTCCAGAGTCTCAACATCTTTCTTATATAGTGGTGATCAAAACTGGATGCAATATTCTAAATGTGGTCTTACCAAGCACATTATAAAGTAGTAGTAACACTTCACGGGATCTTGATTCTATCCCTCTGTTAATGCAGCCTAGGATTGCATTGGCTTTTTTGGCAGCTGCAGCACACTGCTAGCTCATATTTAGGTGATTGTCCACTAGGACTCCAAGATCCTTCTCACAGTTACTGCTGTTGAGCCAAGTTTTACCTAATCTATACCTGTGCATTTGGTTTTTCTTGCCTAAATGTAAAACCTTACTTTTCTCACCACTCAATTTCATTTTGTTAGATAGGGTCCAGTATTCAAGTCTGTTGAGATCCTGCTGGATTTTGAGTCTATCTTCTGGGATGTTGGCTATCCCTGCCAGCTTATTATCATCTGCAAATTTGATGAGTGTACCTTCTATTCCCTTATCTAAATCATTTATAAAGATATTGAAGAGTATTGGGTCTAAAACAGAACCTTGGAGTTGCCCATTGCTTACGTCCATCCATGTAGATATGTATAGTTCCATTCAGGACTACGTGTTGAATGTGGTTGACCTATTCTCCAAAGCACCTGAGGGCAGGACAAGAAGTAATGGATGGAAACTGTTATATAGACATCCAAACTAGAACTAAGGAGAAATTTCCTGACAGTGAGATCAATTAATTAATGAAATGACTTGCCACCAGAAGTTGTGGGTGCTCCATCACTGGAGGTTTTCAAGAAGACATTGGACAGCCATTTATCTAGAATGATATAGGATCTCTTGCTCAAGCAAGGGGTTGGGACTAGAAGACCTTCAAAGTCCCTTTCAATTCTGTTATTCTATGACTTCTATTCTAAGCCATTAAGGGTCAGAATATTATAATGGCCTCATAATGCCTGATACAGTGAAATTCTCATATGCAAAAGACCCTTTCTTCCTCTGGTAGCCTTGGCATTGATTTTCCAACCTCCTTGTCAAAGGCCTGGTTCTTCTTGTTAACTTTGCAGAGGTGCTGAATGTGCAGTTCATGGGCTGGACAAAGCCTGTCATCATTTTTTAGCAGGTTTCTAAAGCCTTATTACAATGTCTGGGTGAAGATATTTAGTGGAATTGTTCCTACATTCTATTATAGATCCAAATAATGGGAATGAAGGAGACTCTTGCAATAGAATCTATTTGCTGTTTATTGATCAAGGGTAATTTTAAAAGTGTTGCACTATAATTCTGTATTTCCAAAGTTTTTTTTTCTGTATTTTTTCCTGTATTTCAAATTATCTGATAAAACTGTGCCTCTATTCTTGTCCCTAATCCATAATCATTCCCATTATCTTGAAAATCATTTATGCTCATTCAGTTAAACATCCTTAGTCAATAAAAAGCACCATAAATTCAACTTCTAAGCAGTTAATCATCCGTAACAATTAAGAATTACCCTTAGGGAATTACATAAGGCAAATGTTTATTCATTCTCTTTTTCTAGCTATAAAAGACGGAGGCCTGCCTAGAAGAAAAGCATGAGCTACCAGCTTGTTAATTATTTCTAATGCTGCCATTAAATTCAACTGAATGTCCCCTTTTAGTAATACCTTGATTCGTCTAACGCTGACCAATGCTTCAGACACTTTCTCAATGGCTGCTGGGAAAAAGAGAGTGACTGTCAGCCTCACTGCACCATACAGAGAGACAGCGACAAACACTCGACTCGCTGAAATAGGATTGCCCAGCAACACGTAGGTCATGAATGTCATAAATACTGTGATTTTGCTGGCAATGTAGAAGGATGCCAAGTTCATTCCCCGGAGGTAAGAAGTCTTAAGAACCACTGAAATCTCCTTTCTGAAATTGAATTTCAATAATTTTGATAAAACACGCTATGTATTTATATACTGCAAGTATTTTTAAGATACTTCAACCAAGCACATCTAAAAGGTTTAGAAAAACTAAGTAAGAAGAAAGCTCACATTATTAAAAAAAACACCAATTCAGCATCAGTAATAACATCAAAACAACAGTAGCATATACAGCATCATCGACTCCACAATTAAGCAGCCAGGTTCCATTCAAGTCTCAGCTATGGAAGCACAGAAACTTCTTGTTTGGATTATTTCAATGCACTCCACATGGGGCTGCCCTTGAAGACCATCCAAAAGTTACAGCTGGCCCAGAATGCCACAATATACACAGTATTGGGCAGCTCTTGGTTTGCCTATGTAAAGCCCCTATTGTGTGAGTGCCACTGGCTTGAATTTTCCTTCTGGATGCAATTCAAGATGCCAGTTATCACTTTTAAAGCCCCACATGGCATAGGCCCATGTTACTCAGGACCATCTCTTCATGAGACTATCTGCCCCTCCCACTAGATCAGGGGTAGGCAACCATGGCTCTTTTATGACTGGTGGACTTCAACTCCCAGAATTCCTGAGCCAGCCATACTGAGGGGAAAGGGAGAGGTTTCCAAGCTGAACCATGCTGGCTCAGGAATTCTGGGAGTTGAAGTCCAGGAGTCATAAAAGAGCCAAGGTTGCCTACCCCTGCATCAGGTCATATAAAATGGTCATGCTCCAGGTTCCTTCCCTGAAACAGTGTCATCTAATGGGACCTAGCAATCGTGCCTTTTCCATGGTTGCTTCTGCCTTATGAAAAACCATCTCCATGGTAATCAGGCAGGCCTTCATTCATCCTCTTAGCTTTCTGGAACACCATTAAAGTCCTGGCTCTTTACCCAGGCACTGGGCTAGAGTGGTGGAGGCTATTGTGGGAGAGGGGTTGAGGCACCCTGGGAGATTGATAGAAGTACCAGATTTTTTAGTGTTTTTTTTTAAATACAATTCTTACTGATTTTATAGTTACACTGTTGTTGTAAGCTGCCCAGAGTTGTTTCATCATGGTTGGAGATAGAAATCTGTTAAATAAATAAATGAGTTGAGGCCAGCCATTCTCTCTTAGCCCAACCTACCTCACAGAAAATGGGAAGAGAGAATGGATATATTTACCTTTGAGCTTCAAGAATAGGGAACCCCAAACTGGAGGGTGTGATTTGCTCAGGGGCATGAACAAATCCCAAATGGGATGGCAGGATATGCATTTTTAAAACCATTATTAGCATTAAAATTTTAATTTTAAACTTTGAAGAATGGTGGAGCTGAGAAGGCTAATGAAAGGGAGAGAAGCCCTGCAAATATATGTTTGTTTGTTTTAATCTCATTGTTATTAATTATTTTTTTAAATAACCCAAAGCAATGAACATATCTAATACTCTTCCCTCCTCCTATTGTCCCCACAACAACAACCCAGAGAGGTGAGTTGGGCTGAGATAGAGTCACTGGCCCAAAGTCACTTAGCTGGCTTTCATGCCTAAGGCAGGACTATAAGTCATTCTTGTCTGATTTCTAGCCTATTGCCTTAAGCACTAGATCAAACTGACATAAACATCCACATATGTGTGGTGGGAAAATCCACAGGTGTGTGCAGGAAGATCAGGGTCAGATGAGCTGATGGGTAGATTATAAGCCAATGGCTGGTAAGATGAATGTCCAATGTATATTTTTTCTCAATTTAATGCGCACTTCAATGAGGAGACACGGGGTTTCTAAAATATCAGAAAGGGACATGCAAAGGCCTATGGCAAAGGAGGGATAGGAATCTAAGAAGAAATAAATTTTTTGAAATGTATTTTCAAATTTTCAGAAAATTAGACATGGAAGCAACATAGCATTTTATTTTATGTTTTAGATTTTGAAAAAATGGTGATCTATTTCAGTTTTTTGCTACGCTAAATCATAAAGCTTACTTATTACAGGAAGGGACACTGTATGATCAGGGAGAAAACAGGTTTTCTTTACCCCACAACATTATCAAATTTTTGGGGGGAGCTTCCGGTACGCAGCGGCGTGATGGCGGCTACTTTGTAGCCATCCAGCTGGGAAGGTGTCAGATCCACGGAGCACAGCGCGCATCAGCTGGCCCGCGGTTCGGAATCCCCTTCCCGGGCAAAGGGAAGGGGCAGAGAACGCAGGAGTAGAGGTAGAACCTCTGAACCCCCTCTGGATTTTTTCCTTGAGGGGGTGGAAGGAGCGTTCCCTCGGAGCTCCTGCCTATCTCCGCCTCCCAGCTGTTTTTGCTTCTTCGGGAGCAAAAGGAACCGCCGCTTCTATCTCCGCGGTTAAAGAGTCTCGGTGAGTAACTTTTGAAGCGGACAGAGCGGTTTAAAGGATTTCTTTTTATAGTTTAGTATTTTATTTTCCTTTTCTAGTTAGTTTTGGTTGCTTCTCCTTTGTTCTTTTTTGCTGGCACAGAGAAAGTAATTAAGATGGCATTTTGAAAGTGCTTGGCTTTTTTTTTTTTTCCTTTGTCTCTTTGTTCTTACTTTTTTGGAAGGTATTGGACTTAAATGATTGGTTTGACTTTCTCTTTTTGAGTTTTGGACTTTTTCCTTGATTTTTTTTCTCTTTTTTGGAATTCTAAGGATTATAATATCTTTGTTCTTTTTAATTCTTATTTCCCTTTTCCCTTTTCTTGGGAAGAAGGGAAGAGAGAACTTTGTTTTAAAAAATGGCTTCAAAGAGACAACCGCCTTCTATACTATCTAAGGTGGTTTCCTCTCCCACAACCTTAACTGTACAACAACAACAACAACTTAAACCTGTACCACCGACACAGCCTCCACCCTCCCCTCCTTTGCCAGGCCTGTCTGCACAAGAGATTAAAGACATAATGGGAAATGCTGTATCCCAAATTAGAGATGAAATGAAGCAGCTTGTTGTACAGATTAAATCTGAAAGTAAAGAGGAAATGAAGGAAATGAGGGAGTTATTAGAGGACAATAATACTATTTTGAGGCAAGACATAGTTACAGCCTTATCAGGTCTGGCCTCTGTGGTGGCGAAGCTGGACTCGAGAGTGGAGGAAGTCGCAGATAAAGTTGATTTTTTTGAGGATAAATTTCAAGATATGGAAAGGAAGATGGAGATTTCACAAGAGGATATCCTTATGTCCCAGTATAGAGAAATGGAATACGCCCTGAGAATCAGGGGTCTGAAGGAGGACATGAATCAAGATCTGACAGAGATGGTGCTTAGTGATTTAGCTGTTGCTCTGAATATGGATAAAGAGGAATTACGCAGAGAAGTGGAAAAAATTTACAGAGTTAATTCTTGGATTGCGAAGCAGAAGAATTTGCCTAGAGATGTGGTGATTTATTTTACAAAGAAGTCTCTGCGTAATGAAATCATACAAGCTTTCTATAATAAGAGATTCCAGATTGCGGCCCAAGATGTCATTATCTTAAAGGAAATCCCATCTAAAATTTTAAGAAGCAGGAAAGATTTTGCTTTCTTAGCCAATGAGCTTAAAGCCAGATTGATGCCATTTAGATGGGAGATCCCGATGGGTATCGCTCTGAGCCATGCGGGGATGCGTTACAGGTTGAATACAGTTGCTAAAGCTAAAGAGTTTTATAACACGGTCCTGGGTGCAGGCTCAGCTTCATCTGTTCAGAAACCCTCGAGTGGTAAAGAGTTGGAACAGCAATCTGAAGCATTAGGTCTGATCTCTGCTGGGAAGTCCCAAGTTGAATGGCAACGCCAAATAGAGGTTAAAGAGCAGAGGATGACCCGTGAAGCACATAGACGCAAGGAAAAGGAGCAACAAAAGAAAGAAATTAAAGAATCTTCTTCGGCGCCTCATTGCCGGTGGGAGGAGCAAGACCCAAGAGTTCTGCAACATATACAGCAATGGCAGATCTCCAGGCAGTCTTCTCCAGGCTCCTGGTCAAGGGAGATGGCAAAGTTCCTGACCTGGAATGCTAACGGTCTTAACTCCCCTCAGAAAAGAAAGAAAATCTTTCACTATTTAAAGCAACACAATAATGATGTTATCTGCTTACAGGAAACTCATATTTTACTCAAAGATCAAAAATATTTAGTTAACGCCCGTCTGGGATCTCATTTTGTATCTCCTGCTCCTGGGAAAAAGGGGGGAGTGGTTATTTATGTTAAGCAAAATTTACCAGCTTGTCTGGTAGAATCAGATCCCCAAGGAAGATATGTAATGATTGAACTTGGTTTATATGGTAAGAAAATACTTATAGTGGGACTTTATGCGCCAAACCAGCAACAGGAACAATTTTACAGATTGTTACATCAGAAAATAACTTCGCTGGATTATAGATCCGTGATATTAATGGGTGACTGGAATGGTGTCTTAGATATACAAAGGGATAAGAAAGGTTCTTCTCCTCTTTTTAAACAGGCCAAATTACCTAAAGCCTTTTTTGATATGAAAGAGGACTGGGAATTAAGGGATTATTGGCGTGAACATAACCAAGAGGAGAGAGACTTCACTTTCTTCTCAGATAGACATCAATCTTTTTCAAGAATTGATTTCTTTTTGATTACAACGGATTTATATAATAGAGTAAAGAATGTAAAGATTTTTCCTAGGTCGCCGACGGATCATAGTCCAGTTTGGATGGAGTTGATTCAAGAAAAAGAGGACAGAAGATCCTGGAGGGTGAATGAGAACTTATTCAGACAAGAAAAGAATGTTCAAAAGTTAAAGGAGTGTTTAAAGGATTATTTTGCTTTGAATATGTATAAGGGGACTTCAATGTCAATGGTATGGGATGCAGGTAAAGCATTTATGCGTGGGATCTTGATAAAAATGAATAACTTTCATAGACAAAAGCAGACTCAGAAACGTAAAGAATTAGAAGATGAGATTAAATTAAAAGAAAAGCTTTTGATTTTAACTCCTTCAGATGAAAGGATTAAAGAATCTATAAAGTTGCTAAGAACACAATTTAATATGTTGATGGCGGATCAATCCGCAACTAACTTATTGTTTATGAAACAAAATACATTTTGTAATGCTAATAAACCAGGGAGATGGTTGGCTTATCAATTAAGAAAGAAACAGAGACAGAGAATAATAGACAAAATAAACTATAAGGGTAAACTAGTGTATCAGAAAGAATTGATTAAGAAATCTTTTTTAGATTATTATCAAAAATTATATAAATCTACTAATGTGCAAACTCTAGATATAAATAAATATTTAAGTGAGGCCAACTTCCCCAAATTGACAGAGGACCAGAAACATGAAATTAATGGCTTAATTACCAAGGAGGAAATTGTGATAGCAATTAAACAACTGAAATCAGGGAAAGCACCGGGTACGGATGGGTTGACATCTGTTTATTACAAAACTCTAATGGAAGAGATGATTCAACCATTAGGTGATCTTTTTAATAATATTTTACAGGGCTCAGAGATTCCTCCTTCATGGCGCAGTGCTTTTATATCCTTGATTCCAAAAGAGGATCAAGACCTTACTTTACCAAAGAACTACAGACCTATATCTCTCTTAAATGTTGACTATAAGATATTTGCAAAAATTTTAGCTAATAGGCTTATGAGGGTTGTGCATCATCTGGTACATAAGGACCAATCTGGTTTTATAACTGGTAGGTATATGAAAAACAATGCTAGACAAATTATTAATTTATTAGAATATCTAGATAAGAATAACCAAGTTTCTGCAGGGCTGATATTTTTAGATGCTGAAAAAGCTTTTGATCAATTGAATTGGTATTTTATGTTAAGAGCAATTGAAGAGATGAATTTTGGTGAAAAGATATTACAAGCTCTTACGGCAATATACCAAAAACAAATGGCACAACTTATTGTTAATGGAGGCTTGTCAGAGGTTTTTACAATAGAGAAAGGGACTAGACAGGGATGTCCATTATCACCGTTGTTGTTTATTTTAACATTGGAAATTTTGTTGTCTAAAATTCGAGAGTCGCAGGAAATAAACGGAATAGAAGTTAACAAAAAAGAATATAAGTTAAGAGCTTTTGCAGATGACTTGGTGGTTACTTTGTCGCAACCTACTTATTCTGTAGTAAAGTTATTACAGTTGATTTATCAATATGGTTTGGTTTCGGGTTTTAAGATTAATGTTAATAAGACTAAAATCCTACCTAAAAATATGACTATTCGGAAAAGCAGATTCTGGCTAACTTGACTGGTTTTGAAATTGTTAATAAGGTAAAATATTTGGGGGTGATTTTATCTGTTTCTAATGCAAAATTGTTTAAGAATAACTATGAAAGGTTGTGGGTTAGAGTACAGAAAGACTTGAGGAATTGGGAGAAGTTGCAATTATCTCTCATGGGAAGAATTGCACTGATTAAAATGAATGTTCTACCCAAGTTCCTTTTTCTGTTTCAAATGTTACCGATTTTGAAGAATGAGATTAATTTAAGGGAATGGCAGAAAGGTATTAATAAATTTATTTGGGCAGGGAAAAAACCAAGGGTAAAGTTTAAAATCATGCAAGACTCCTGTGAGAGAGGTGGACTCAAGGTACCGAATTTGAAATTATACTATGATGCGGTGGTTTTAACATTAATTAGCGAATAAATTTAGTAAATTTATTTAAATTTAAATTAGTAAATTTAACAAATTTGAAGATACTCCATCTGGAGGGATGGGATTTATTTTTTGGTTGGCATGCCTATTTAATATTCAATAAGAAGGTGGATTGGGTTTTTAAATCTCATATTATAAGAATCTCTTTACTTAGGGTTTGGAGAAAATATTATAAGAGTGACTTTAAAATACCATTATGGGCTATACCTTGGCATGCGATAGAGGGGATAAAAAGAGGTGTCAGAATGAATACGGTGTCTTATACACAGTTACTCAGATGGGATGGACAAAACTGGCAGTTAAAACTATTGGAAGAGTTAGTATATGAAAATATTACTTATTCTTGGTTTCAATATAGACAATTAGCAGATAGATGGAAGATGGATCGTAAGTGGGTTTTCTCAGAGAAGATGAAAATCTTATTAAACAAGTAAAGGACCAAAGACAAAGTCATATTAAGAGAATTTATGGGGTTCTAGTGGAATTGGATTCAGAAACAGAATTAATTAAAGATTGTATGATTAAATGGGCGCAGAATTTTGGTGAACCAGTTCTACTGGATACCTGGGAAATTATTTGGGTGAGAAATGTTAAATTTACACAAGCACAGAATCTAAGGGAGAATTTTTATAAAATGTTTTATAGATGGCACCTTGATCCACAAAAAATGTCTCTTATGTACCCTGACCTACAGCCTAAATGTTGGAGATGTGGTTGTTTGGATGCCACCTACTATCATATTTGGTGGTCGTGCAGAAATATAAAAGCTTTCTGGATTAAGATATGGTGGAATATTCAGAGAATTTTCAGAAAGAGGGTAAAATTTACTCCACAATTATTTTTGTTAGGTATAGTTACTGATTGTGATGCAAAGGAGGTTATATTGATGTTGAATTTGATTACAGCCGCAAGGCTGTTAGTAGGACAATATTGGAAGAAGGAATCTTTGCCTACTTTGCAGGAATGGTTTCTTAAAGTATCTTATCTGGCGGAAATGGCAAAGATTTCGACTTTCCTAAAAGAACAATCGCAAGAGAAATTTCTTGCTGTTTGGGATAAATGGATAAAGTTTATACAATTTAAATTGGATATAAAAAAATATCATTTAGCCTTTTTATAACTCTTATTTTATATATATATATATATATATATATATATATATATATATATATTAGTGTTATATTCTTTTTTTATATATAATCTGTTTAACTTTTTTTAATTAAGCCTATATTCTGCTCTGGGAAGCTCCGGGGGGGGAGGAAGTGGGTGTTTTGGGGAAGGGTTGTTTTGTTTTGTTTTGTTTTGTTTTGTTTTTCTTTTTTATGCTGTTGTTGTATTGTCATTTTTTTGTTTTTCTGTAAAAATTTATAAAAATTTTCAATAAAAAAAAAAGAAGAAATAAATTTTTTGAAATGTATTTTCAAATTTTCAGAAAATTAGACATAGAAGCAACATAGCATTTTATTTTATGTTTTAGATTTTGAAAAAATGGTGATATATTTCAGTTTATTGCTACGCTAAATCATAAAGCTTACTTATTACAGGAAGGGACACTGTATGATCAGGGAGAAAACAGGTTTTCTTTACCCCACAACATTATCAGATTCTTTTGTTGTGATTCAAAAAATCCTGCATTATATAATATCACCCTGTAGCTAAAAATCAAGTAAACAACAACATAGGTATAGAATTTCTGTGAGATATAAAATCACCTTCTCATATTGTTCACAAGTTCAGCAAATGACTTTTCCCAGGCATACATCTTTATTATCCGCATTCCAGTTATAACCTCATTCATAGTCCTGATCCTTGCGTCTGTGAAAGCTGCAGTCTTGCTCCTGAAGTAGAAATAGGCAGCTATAAACTTTTTTTAAAAAAAAAAACTCTAATTCTAAATTCATATTGGACCAATAAAGGCTTTTATTCAGACATTTTCATTTATCTAATGTGAGAATTTCTTTGCTATTTCAATAGTTAAAAAACATTCTCCTCCTTCCCCCCAAGTAAAAATTCAGGAATACACAAACAGATATAATGATGTAGTGAACAAAACTTAAAATACATAAGTGAATAAACCTAAGATGCTTATGAAAAAAGCTTATCTAGATTTAGTGGATTCTTTTACATAACATCAATCAATTAACCATATTGCTTTGAAGAATTGAAGATATACATAAGCAAGGATTGGAAACCTCTCCCTTTCCCGTCAGCATGGCTGGCTCAGGAATTCTGGCAGTTGAAGTCCACGAGTCATAAAAGAGCCAAGGTTGCCTACTCCTGTCCTAGTAGAAGGCATATAGGTATAGAATAAATAGTAATAGTTAGTAGAATCTATTACCTCTTGCTCATTCTCAGGAGTAAAACCGTAAGAAGGTAAGCAAGCAGGAGACAAAAATGACCACTTATTCACTATCTATCTTCCTTCAAATTAATGAGAGACTAATAATAACAAAAGGAACTACAGTCAGGTAAAGGACTGCAATAACAACTAGAAATGATTAGTGGAATAAGAATTTGGAATTTATGGAATTTGTATATAGATGGGTAGATAATATAAGATAATAGATAAGTCCATAGATGGAGTTTAAAGTAGATATACCTTCAAGGAAGCCTTTACAGCAAAGTGCAAACTTATGAACCCTGGTCTAAAGTAAAGATTGGACATCCATTTGTCCAGGATGGTGTAAGAATTCCTGCCTTGGGCAGGGGGTTGAAGACCTCCAAGGTCCCTTCTAGCCTTATAATTCTATGATTCTATGTTTTCTCTCTTGGTGTCTAACAACAACAAAGCAATCAACTCGCTGCAGTGTGGAAGGTCATGGATTATTGAGAAATGTTCTTTAATAGATAAACAGAGGACCAAGTTTAATATTTTACAGTGCTGGAATTCTCCTCATGAATATTTGCCAGATCTCAGGCTAAGTCCCAAATATTTTTATGCAGACATCTAGCTGAACATATATTGATTTTCTTGTTTGTTTGTTTTTATATTTACTATGATTACCAATAAAGAAGATTACTGCAAAATAGTAAAGAGTGCAAAGTTGAAAAATCTTATTTTCCAGCTTAAAATACTAGGATCATGCAGGATAACATCCATAAGACAGCAGACATATGGTCCTGAACAATTCGACAAAATGCTGTAAATATTAATAAAATTATCTAATAATCATAATAATTTGAAACCACTGAAAACATGCTATACATTTTAAAAATCACATAACTAAATGAAATAGCAAATTATAAAGAATATTCCCTAAAAGGATAGAAATTCAACCAGAGCACTGTACAATCTGTTATTTTAAAAAACATGAAGAAAGTCTCCACCTTCTCAAAACTTCCTTGTTTTGCTACAAAACTGAAACATTCCACAGCTCAGCTGCCCTGAGAGTCAGTCACACAGGATTCAACCTTGAAATACTTGTAGAAGTAACAGCTAGTCCCAGGTCTACATTTCTAATCTGAAGATTTGCAGTTATGAATTATAACTGTATATTATATACAATTACAAGTATAAAGTAGCTGAGAAAGACCTGAGAACATGTTTTGCAGAAAGAAAATTGAGAAATATTTTCTACCTTCAGTTCAAATTCAGGTCATCCTTGACTGACGACCACAACGGAGCTCAAAATTTCTGTTGCCATCTGAGACAATTGTTAAGTGAGTTTTGCCCTGTTTTACAACCTTTCTTGCCAGTTGTTAAATGAAGCACTGCATGTTATTAAATTAGTAACACAGCTGTTAATCTGATTTCCCAATAGACTTTGCTTGTCAGGTCTCAAAAGATGATCACATGAACTTGCAACCCTCATAAACGCATGCCAGATAATAATAATGATGAAGATGATGATGAGGATGTTATTGTTGTTGTTGTTGCAAGGTACCTTGGAGGTCATCTAGTCCAACCTCTGCTCAGGCAGGAAACCCTATACTATTTCAGACAAATGGTTGTCGAGTCTCTTCTTAAAAACCCCCAATGTTGGAACATTCACAGCTTCTAGAGGCAGGTTGTTCCACTGATTAATTGTTCTAACTGTCAGGAAATTTCTTCTTAGTTCTAGGTTGGATCTCTCCTTGATTTGTTTCCATCTGTTGCTTCTTCTTCTGCCTTCAGGTGCTTTGGAGAATAGCTTGACTCCCTCTTCTTTGTGGCAGCCCCTGAGATATTGGAACACTGCTATCATGTCCCCACTCGTCCTTCTCTTCATTAGACTAGACATACCCAATTCCAGCAACCGTTCCTTATATGTTTTAGCCTCCAGTCCCCTAATCATCTTTGTTGCTCTTCTCTGTATTCTTTCTAGAGTCTCAACATCTTTTTTACATTGTAGTGACCAAAACTATATGCAGTATTCCAAGTGTGGCCTCACCAAGACATTGTAAAGTGGTATTAACACTTCACGTGATCCTGATTCTATCCCTCTGTTAACGCAGTCCAGCACTGTGTTGGCTGTTTTGGCAGCTGCAGCACACTGCTGGCTCATATTTAAGTGATTGTCCACTAGATCTGAGATTCCTCTCACAGTTACTACTACTGAGCAAGGTACCACCTATACTATAACTGTGATTTGGTTTTTCTTGCCTAAATGTAGAATCTTACTTTTTTCACCATTGAATTTCATTTTGTTAGGTAGCGCCCAATGTTCAGGTCTGTCAAGATCCTTCTGTATCTTAAGCCTACCTTCTGGAGTGTTGGCTATTCCTGCCATCTTGTTGTCAACTGCAAATTTGATGAGTTCCCCATCTATCCCCTCATCCAAATCATTGATCAAGATGTTGAAGAGCACTGGGCCCAGAACAGAGCCCTGGGGCACCCCATTACACACTTCCCTCCATGTAGATGCAGTTCCATTGAGGACCAAACGCTGAGTATGGCTGGTCAGCCAGCTACGAATCCATCTGGTGATGATGATGTCTAACTCACATTTTTCTATCTTATCAAGTAGTAGGTTGTGATCTACTTTATCAAATGCCTTACTGAAGTCCAAGTAAATTATATCCACAGCATTCCTCTAGTCCACTAATTTTGTCACTTGGTCAAAGAATGCAATAAGATTTGTCTGGCATGATCTGTTTTTGACAAACCCATGTTGGCTTTTGGTAATGACTTTGTTTGCCTCTAGGTGTTTGTTGATTCATTGCTTGATTATCTTTTCCAGAATCTTCCCAGGTATTGAGGTCAGGCTGATAGGTCTGTAGTTTCCTGGATCGATCTTTTTTCCTTTTATAACGATGGGAACTACTTCAGCTCTTTTTCAGTCCTCTGGTAGTTCCCCAGTGCTCCAAGATCTTTGAAAGATATAGTTCATTGGTTATGAGATCACATCTGCCAATTCCTTCAGAACCCTGAGGTGTAATCCATCTGGTCCTGATGATTTAGGTGGACAGGTGCTCACCTACCATTTTCTTGCCCATCTTAACTTGTGTTTCTAATCTGTTTTTTACAGTACTGTTTTTGATAGGTTGGACTGTTTTTTCCCTTTGTGTAAAGATGGATGCAAAAAACGAGTTAAATAGTTCTGCTTTCTCCTTGTTGCTTGTCACGTTGTTGCCACTTTCTCCCACTAATGGACCAATCATTTCCTTAACTTTTTTCTTGTTTTTTACATGTTGAAAGAAGCTTTTTTGTTTGTTTGTTTTACTTTTGTCACAAGCCTTAGTTCATTTTGAGCCTTAGTTTTCCTCAATTCATCTTGCAGGCTCAGGCTATTTGCTAATATTCTGTCTTAGTTATGTACCCCTCTTTCCATTTTTTTATACTTGTCCTTTTTGTCTTTCAATGTATCAGAGAGTTCTTTATGCAGCCATGCTGGTTTCTTATGAGAACTGTTATTTTTCTTCTTTGTTGGTATTGTGCTAGACTGGGCTTTTATAATCTCACTTTTCAAAATCTCCCAAGCTTCTTGAGTTGTTTTCCCCTTGAGGATTCTCATCCATGGAATCCTTCCCAAGCTCTCTGTAAGTCAGACATGTTAAACTCGCAATATCATGTGACATTGCTCAACGTATCAGAACTTTTTCCCCATTACGGCAATGGGATGGGCATGGTTTCCTTGTGATATGTCCGGCCCCTGGACCGGCAGTTTGATACCCCTACTCTAAGTTTATTGAAATTAGTTCTCTTAAAGTCCAAGAGTCTAGTTTGACTGTGTTCTATTGCCTGTGCTTGGATAATGTTCAATTCCAATATTGCATGATCACTCCCCCCAAGGTTCCTGTGGCTTCAACATTTTCTATCATTTCTATCAACACCTTCTATCATTTCATCTCTGTTAGTGAGAATTAGGTCCAATATGGTCTTAATTCCCTTCTCTGATCCCTTAGTTCCCTCTTCTACTTTTTGGCAAACAAAGTTGTCTGCTAGGTTTGTCAGGAATCAGTTTGATCTTCCACTTGGTGCAGAGTTTGTCTCCCAGTTGATGTCAGGGTAATTAAAGTCCCCCATTACTATGGTGATGTGCTTCCTACATACCTTAGTTAGTTGACTAGCAAAAAGTTCATCTATTTCCTCTGTTTGGTGGGTGGCCTATAGTATACACCTATGGCAATGTCATTTTTTCCCCCTTTATATTGACCCAAATGCATTTGAGACAGCTTTCATCATTGTTGTGCTCTATTTCTGTTGAGATTCTTATATAGAGAGCAACTCCACCTCCTCTTTTATTTGAACTGTTTCTTTTAAATAATTTAAATCCCTCTAGCTGTGTGTTCCATTTGTGGGTTTCATCCCACCAAGTTTCCATAATGGCAACAATATCATATCTGCCCTCATTTACTGAATTTCTAGTTCACCCTGTTTATTGCTCATACTCTCTACGTTGGTGTATAGACATTTGAGTCTTTTATGACTGACCCTGTGTTTACTTTCTACATAGCCTATGTGGTGCCTGAGTTCCTCTATTTTCTTACCACCTGTTTGATTAGTGCACTTGGTGTGGCATTCACTATTAAAAGCTTGATTTTGCTTGACAGCTAGGTTGATATTCTTGTCCACACACACCTCTGTAACATGCACTGCTAACCCTATAATTTTTAGATTGCTGGGGACAGGAATGTTTTGTACCAATTAACTCACTGTCCCCATTGTTTACTTTAAATATTTCTCCAGAAAATCTGTGAATTTATTGTCAAGTAACTCAGTCCCTTTCTTTGATGGATGCAAGCCATCTCTTTTATACACTTTTTCATTGGACCAGCTGCAGACATCATGACTAATATAACCAAAGCCTTCCCCTTTACACCACTCCTTTAGCCACATATATGCTGGCCTTTTCCATTTTGTACTTTATACACTGGTAAAACCTCTGAAAAAGTAACCCTACAGCCTATTCTGCTAAGTTCCTCCCCCAAGCTCTGGAAATCATTCTGCATAGAGAATACATCTTTTTGGGATAGATTGTTAGTGCCAAGATGTACAATAACATCCACATCACAGTCCTTGCTGGCATTCTTGACTATCTTAAAAATACTTCTTTTCCATACTGGAAGTAGCACCTAGAAGACATCTGATCTCTTTCGAAACCTCTGTATCCTTTCCTAAATTTACATCCCTTATCATTGAATCATCAACCAGAAAGTAGCTTCTCTTTTGGGATGCCTTGCTCTTCTTGCATGACTGATGTATAATACCTGATTCACACTTTCCCCTGTCCAAAACAAGTTCCTCATCTTGGATCACGATCCCCTGCTTATTTGAGTTATCATCATCACAAGTACCTTGATCTGTCTCCTTAGTGTCACTATTAAGGTCAGCAAGGGCACTGTATCTGTTATGCAGGGACACAGCGAAAGCTTTGTCTTTATGGTTCATAGCTCTCACCCTGCCAGATCCCACTGTTGTCCATACTGCCCTTCTCCTGCAGGATATTTGTGGTAGAGGCTGATAGCATGGAAGGGCTGAACTGGACACCTAATTTCTGCCTGAAGAACACAGATTACAGACCCTAGATAAGTAATCTGTCCTTGTAGACTAGTGATTTGTTTACAGATAGGACAGTTTCCAAGTTTGAAAAGAGTACTGCGAAAGACAGCTGCAAAACAAGTGTTGCACTGAACTAAGCCAGACATTCTGACATAAAATGAAATCACAATCTCAGATGCACTTGCCCCGAATGTACTGCTGCTGTTTTAGATTTTTAGTTATATGAAGAAGAAGCTCAGAAGCTCAGCTACTTTTCTCCTCTGCACTCCCTCTTAACTCACAGCTTGCAATTCCTCCCAGCAGCCTCTAGGCAGTTCAAATGCAATGGTGGTCCAACCAGAAGCTCAGCTACTTTTCTCCTCTGCCAAGCATCTAAATTTTAATCACGTGACCATAGGGATGCTACAACAGTTGTGTGAAAAACAGTCATAAGCCACTTTTTTCAGTGACATTGTAACTTCGAACAATCACTGAATGAATGGTTGTAAGCCATTCCAATGCAGAACTACCTGTATGATCCCTGCCTTCTCTGAGTATCATGCCTCCATCCGAGCCTGACTCTGAGGATGACATGGAGTTTCCTGAGGACGACATGGAGTTCCCTGTTGAGGCCCAGGAGGGGGTGTCTGTGGCTTCGGAGGACTGTGGGGAGGAACAGGCTGAAGCAGGCCAGGGCCCTTCAAGTTTGGAACAGGGAAGGCAGAGCTCAGGCGAGGAGCAAGGCCCCTCCCCACCAGATCCCAGAGCAAGGAGAGCAGAGAGGAGGAGGGAACAACGGAGGCAGGCTCACTTGCTCGGGAGGAGAGCGTCACGCCCCACTTCACAAGGCACACCTGGGGAGTAGGTATTTAAGGAGATGCTGTGGGGTGGGGCATTTGCCGGGAACAAACGTGATCTCTTGGGATGTGAGCTCTTGTACCTGGACTCTTTGTATTTTGGATCAAGTTTGTTTCCTGCTGAGTTCTCCTTGCTGTCTTCAGTTTTGCAGTTTGCAGGTTACAGGCAAGCTGGGCGTTGAAAAGATCTTACTGCATTTGTTATCTGTTTTACTTTAAAGAACTGTTTAACTCCGTTGACTGTTTTATTGAACTTGTGCCAGCATACGTGGAGGCTGTTGGGTGAATGTTGGCAGTGCTTACAAAGACAATTATTCTGACCAGCTAATTGCTTTGCCTCCGTTCGGGGCCCTGGGTCATCACACTGAGTTCTATGTTCCTCTCATTTCTAGATTTTCTTTCTCATGTCCAAGGTTCTACATCTCACCATATGTACCATTTTTATATCGCAAGACCTTTTTCCTAGAGTCTGGCTGAACATTAAACATCTTTAGAGGTTAGTTTAGAAAAGAATCCCAGGTGTAGAGAAAACACATATCCTCACCCAGGTTTGAACATACAGTCATGTTCAGGAACAGCAACTATATACAGATAGTCCTTGACCTACGATCATTCATTTAACAATCTTTTGAAGTTAACGCTGGTGCTGCCTTACAAGTAGTCCTCACATTTATGACTGTCGCAGCATCCCTGAAGTTATGTGATCAAAATCCAGGCTCTTGTCAGCCAGCATGTATTTATGAGGGTTGCAGTATCTCCATGATCACCATTTGCAACCTTCCCTGGGGGGGCTTTTGATGAGCAAAGTCAACTGGGGAAGTCAGATCTGCTTAACCACTTGATTCATTGAATGATTGTCGCAAAAAAAGGTTATAAATTGTGTTGACACTTAATGACTGCACCCCAAGCTCTGATTCCAATTGTATTCATATGTCAAGGACTACTTGCACCTTGAAAGACAGAATGGTATTGATTGTTGAAAGAGATCTCTTAAATTGGAAGCTAGTAGTCTTCAAGATGTTTTCAACAGTGATCTAGTAGTCCTGCTCAATTAAATGTGTGCTTTTAAACCTTCCTATTAATTCCTCTTTTACTTAAAGCAAAGGTAGTCAAACCACAGGCCTGCATATTTATCATCCCCTTGCTCCGGATACATGTGCCTCTTTCTCATCTACTTACTAGCCTACATCCTACATTAGCTGGCCCATCCTCTCTTGCTCTGCTTGCAGCCTCCCAGACCTGGAGGAGGCTAAAAAGCAGGATGACGGGGCCAGGAGGCCAGGCTTGTATTGCTTGGGGCCTTTTTGCTCTCTGCAGCTGTTGGATGAGGGAATGGCTGCTTGGGAAAATGGAGCAGATGAAAGAAGCAGCAGCAAATCCTGACAGGATTGAGGAATGCCTGCAGCACCCAATGGCATGCCTGCCTTCTTAAGCAACCCTTACCTGCCAGCTAGGAGGAAGGGGCAGAACTGAGGTCCTAGCAGAACTGCTTACACCAAGGAGGGCTCTGCAAGTTCTCTGCCAGTCCCCAGAGGCCCAGGAGCTTGGCTTTCACACCACCCTGGAGATGCTGGTGCAAGCCTGCATGTATGGATCTACCAGAGGTTGTCCTCTCAAAGCTTCTGGGCACAGGAAGGAGCCACAAAGCCACCCAGAATCACAAAGAGGATCCCTCACTTGCAGGACAGTTTTTTTTACACTACACATGTCTTGCATGCTTCATGCTAGGCTGTCCAAACCCAGACATTTAAAAAGAAACACTAATTAATAAATGTAATCAAAATTTACAAGTCATGAATTCTGCCCCTCTCTATTTTCATTTTTCCAAGTTCTGTAACTTGGAAATCTGCTTTGTAATTTGCCTTGGGGAGAAAAGCATACTTTGGGTCTTATGTATGTCTTTGAACATATAATAAAGATGAAATTAAAAGAACATCTTTATTCCACTGGTGCCAGATTTAGCAAACACATGTTTTTGAACCTTTTTGTTCAAAGTATATAACCTTTGAAAAACACAAACTATCCATGCTGAGTTGAAAGAGTTTTTTTTAATCACTCTGAAGGAACAAGATGCCAATCACTCTTACCTCAGAGCTGAGAAGAGCCTGCCCATGCAGGTTTGCAAGGGAAGAAGAATAATCAGCACCGCCATCCCTGCAAGGCAGGACGGGCCAATCTCAAGCCACAAAAGAACAGTCACAGCTATTGCCTGAAGGGGTCCAGCCCATAAGAAATGCAAGAAAATAGTCACCTAGGCAAAAAAGAAATACACATGACTCACAAAATGAACTGAAAATAGAAAAATCACGACAGCGACCAGTCTATTGTGCACATGGGGGAAAGTCCTGTGGGACCCAGAAATGATCTATATCTGGATATGTTAGGTTATATATAAAAAAAGTTGTTATTGTTCCCTAAATGCCTTGGGAATTCTGCATGTCACTCTATTCCTGGAATTGCTCCTTACTAAGATGGAACTCCAGGCCTCAGCAACTGCCTGCACCATCTGAAATATAGCTTCTTTTTTAGCCGGACATTTATCATTTGTGATCATCTCCACATCTGAGGCCACATGAGCCAAAATACCTCCTACATATTACTGTCTATATAATGCTATAAAATTTACCCTGGACATTTAAGAAAACCTTCGCATGACACAGTTTAATGCTGTCTGGTTGTGAGAGTTCTAACCCATATCTCATGAAATCAACATATTTACTTTTAATCTATACAAAATCATCTACAGGCAGAGTTAAGCCAAATGAGCTGCCCAAGGTTAAAATAATGAACTTTATGCTTAGCTGAATGATCTCAAAAAACTAAGCACAGTCACATCTGGTTCATACTTTCTTGGCTACCATGAAATATCAGAACTATAGCTGAGACTAGGATGCTTAAAAACTACCCTAAAAGAAGAGAGAGGCAAATCAACTTTCTAATATTGCTTAGAAATCTTACATAGACATATCTCTTAGCTCACAAGGAGTGAAGCCCAGTGTGAAGGGGACTTATAGTTCTGCTACTGCAGTATCCTTGAATGAATCATAGATACACTTGGCAGTTTTTAAAAGCCAACATGAGCCAGTTTAGTCTAGTGCAGGGGTAGGCAACCTTGGCACTTTTATGACTCGTGGACTTCAACTCCCAGAATTCCTGAGACAGCATGGCTCAGCTTGGAATCCTCTCCCTTTCCCCTCAGTATGGCTGGCTCAGGAATTCTGGGAGTTGAAGTCCACGAGTCATAAAAGAGCCAAGGTTGCCTACCCCTGGTCTAGCGGTTAAGGCACCAGGCTAGAAAGTGGGAGACCACAGATTCCAGTCCCCCCTTAGTGGGACTTGAAAGCCAGCTGAGTGACCTTGGGCCAGTCACTCTCTCTTGGCCCAACCCACCTCACAGGGCTGTTGTTGTGGGAGAAATAGGAGAAGGAAAGTGTGTTTGCTGCCTTGAGGTATTTGTAAAAAAGAATAAAGGTGGGATATAAATGAAGAAAAATAAAATGAATAAAAATAAACTCTCCACCTCTACTGCAGCCCCCGCTCCAAAAGAGAGAGAAGGAAAAGATCAAAGTCCTCTTTAAGATTAGAGACTACAGATAGCCCTTGATTTACAACCACAATTGAGTCCCCAAATTCATGTTGCTAAGGGAAACATTTGTTAAGTGAGTTTTGCCCCATTTTACGATCTTTCTTGCCACAATTGTTAAGTGAACACTGCAGCTGTTAATTTAGTAACTTGGTTGTTAAGTGAAGCTGGTTTCCCCATTGGCTTTGCTTGTCAGAAGGGTGCTAAAGGCGATCACGTGACCCTGGGAGGCTGCAACTGCCATAAATATGGACCAGTTGCCAAGTGTCTGAATTTTGATCATGTGACTACAAAAATGCTGCAATGTTGTAAGTATGAAAAAGCGTTACCATTGTAACTTCGAACAGTCACTAAGCTCGGCCAATTGCATTTTCCATGCTAGCTCAGGAATTCTGGGAGTTGAAGTCCACGAGTCATAAAAGAGCCAAGGTTGCCTACCCCTGCACTAAGTGAACTGTTGTAAGTCGAGGACTACCTATATAAGTTGTTATTCTTATCACAATCCTCCATTCTAAAAAGACATCTGCTTGGAAATCACCGCAATATAAGATGCACCCCACAAAGGATTCGATATAGCCTTTAAAAATATTTTTATCCACTGCATACACATGTACAAGCAAACCCAAGGACTTTCATTCTATCTTGCTATGAATAAAAAGAAAAGGCCACTACCTAAGATCACTCTTAAGCTAAATCATTCAAAATGTCTGTCTCCCTTAGGGCTTACCTGATCAAATTTATTCACATCATTTGACAAAAGATTTACAATCTGACCGGTTGTCGTTTTTGACATGGCTGCATTATTCAGACGAAGTGCCTAAGAGCAGAAACAAACTTATTCAAATGTCACATTCATACACTGAATAGTATTTAGTCACAGCTTTTTCCCAATTTAGCTATCTTTCGTCTTTTTTCAATATTTCCTTAAAAAAATTAAATATACTACTCAAACAATTTTCCAAGTTTCAATAATCATCTTATGGGAACAATGTAAGATGAAACAAACTCCCAAAAGCAGGATCAAAACTAAGATTCCAGTTTAAGTTAACAGACAATGAAAAAGAAGACCATGACATGTCATCCTGAGTTACAGTATGTGAACCTGACATTTTGGTCCATAATCATGGTTTATGCTTAGACTGTTGTGTGAATCTAGATAACTATGATCTAGTGAATTTACTTTTGTGTTGCATATGAACCCAACTTCTCCAGAGCTAATAGTGATCGTATACAGCACTGTAATTTCTCTTTTCCAATGTATATGATCCTAAAGTAGAATAATATAGAGTACTATACTTAATGCTAAAGATTTCTATCAACAATTTGATTCTCCTTTTTAATAGCATTTAATTTGGTCTACCTTGCAAGATTGATTTACCTCAAAGAAGAAAGGTTTAATAAGTTTACTTCCACACCTCAATGTTTTATGGTCAAGAGATAAGCTTAGGACAATATATTCCTTTTACATTGTTTTTCACTTTTCTCTAGTAACTGCCAGAAAATAAATCAGGGTGTTACTCTCATTCAAATGCCACGATTAAGAGGAAGCGACTCCACAGAACACTCTTCCATCTGCAAAAAAAGTGATGTTTCTTTTTTATCAAAGAAAAACTTAGGACGCTGGGATAGATTCTTCCTTTTGCAATGCCAAACGCTGCAAAACCCCATTGCCACAACTTTTCCTGTTCTAAGGGT
Organism: Crotalus tigris; assembly: GCF_016545835.1. Taxonomy (NCBI): domain Eukaryota; kingdom Metazoa; phylum Chordata; class Lepidosauria; order Squamata; family Viperidae; genus Crotalus; species Crotalus tigris. The sequence continues at coordinate 1,646,563 of NW_024096565.1, forward strand.
TTGTTTAGAAATATAGGTAGTCCTCGACTTATGATGACAATTGATCACATGACCCTGGGACACAGCAATGGTTATAAACATGAACCAGTTTGCCAAGCATCTGAATTTTGATCACATGATCATGGGGATGCTGCAAAGGTCGTATCTTTGAAAAACGGTCATAACTCACATTTTTCAGCGCTGTTGTAACTTTGCATAGTCAGTCAACAAACTGTTGTAAGTCAAGGACTACCTGCTCTAGGGAAAAAGGCTATGTCAGAAACTGAGGAAAATATTTTGGGGAAATCTACTTCAGATAAAAGAAAGGAGTCAATTTCTCTCTGCGCGCTTCTCATACAACAATGCTGGCAACATTTTAAGGACAGAACTCCTGTTTGTGTTTCTCCAAGCTACAGTATAGTGCATTGTCTGAGAATTACAAGCATAGCCAGATCTTTAAACAGTAGAACAACTTGTACTCATTTACACTCCTTATTCTTCATGCTAACCATGAGAACCAATTCACGGAGTCAAATCACTCTCCAGGATCTTGCTTTTCTTAAAGATTTAACAGAAGGGTCACCCAATAGTGATATTCTATAGGAAACCAGTTTTTCTTGTCTTGATAGAACTTTAACTCAGAAGTATGATAAATACCCACCAAGTTCAGATGCATTGGACCTGATATAAGAAGACTTTTCCTGTTTTAAAATGTACAAAGCATTTAAGTATTTCAAAGAATTAAGTTTCTCATCAAGTAAATGGCAGGAAGGCGACGGGCAGCAGGAAGAAAGTAGAATTGCTTAATTCCTTCTTTGCATCTGTTTTTAAGCAAAAGGAAGAAGCAGCCCAACCTATCTAAAGCAGAAACAAGGGAGACAGAACAGGTATACAAGTCAAAATAGGCAACGAATTAGTAAGGGAATGCCTATCCACCCTGGATGAGTACAAATCAGCTACTTCAGATGGTTTATGCAACAGTGTTTTGAAGGAGCGGGCAGATGTAATTTCAGAACCCACTGAATGTAATCTTAGGCAGGACAAGAAGTAATGGGTGGAAGCTTGTTAAAGAGAGATCCAACCAAGAAGTAAGGAGAAACTTTTTGACAGTAAGAACAATTAATCAATAAAATAACTTCCCTCCTAGGGATGTGGAGACTCCACCACAGGAGGTTTTCAAAACTGAACTGGACAACCATTTGACTAGGATGATATAAGATCTCCTGGTTTGAGCAGAGAGTTGGACTAGAAGACTTCCAAGGTCCCTTCCAGCTTTATGATTCTATGATTCTAAAGATGTTTTCCTATAATGCAATCCCACACCCTTGTGAATAATGTGAACAAACATGTGGAGGCTAATCACAGTATAATAAATGTGTAGGAAATGATGAACTCCCTTCTGTTTCCCACAATGTGATTTCCATGGCGCTACAGACAGGGCATAAAATACTGGAATACCAACACCTATTGTAATCAGAATAAGACGTCAAAGTAACATGTGCTTCATTTTCAACACACTGAATGGTGAGTCCTTAAGGGAAAAGCTACACAGTAAATCAAATTTCCTTAAACCAAAAATTAAACTTAACATAAAGAGCAGCATAATACTTGGTCATTGTTTCACAGAAATATTATTGCATACAAAATTTAGCAGTAAGACTATCCTGTGGATTTAACAGTGAACAGATAAACATTGCATTATTTTATCAATGATATACAAATGTTTTACTTAAGCAAAGAAGAAAAACCTTAAACCTAAAGGTGAGCCATTTCAATGTCCTCTAAAATTTCTAATGCAGGATAATACATACAGAGAAATGCCTCTCAAATTCTCCCTATGGGTTGAAAAAACTCTGGAAATCCTATTCTCCTTGCATTTGTCTACTATCTGAAAAAACAATTCAGGAGCAGCCTACGTATTTTTGAATTAAAACTTTAAGGCTAACACATTATTTTGATAGATCATGTTGTTGGTAACTAGTTACTGCTAAGAAATCTCCATATTCTGGTGTTTATTGTTCTGTATGGCTAAAAGAGTGGGTGACTCTCTAAAATAAGAAGTAATTCGAGTTAGTGAGTCAGAATTAAGATTTGGATGACATGGCTATTTATGGTATGATAAGGTTAAAGTAAATGTTGATTTTAGTAATCACTTTGTTAGACATGCCATCCTAAGAGTTTGGAATAAATATAAAGTAATATAAAATTTGGCTGTCTCTCCAGAAAGCTTTTTTTTTTTTAGAAAAGAAATGCTGGTGAGGCCAGACTGGTAGACTTATGGTTAAATAAAATATCTGAATCATGGTGACCCTATCCTCAAATCTAAAGAGGAGTTGGAATCAGAAGGATGTGTTTTCCATTGGTTTATATATTTACAATTGAAAGAAAGACTTAAATTAGACAAATAGGGTTGGGGGATTGTTCTTGACTACTATTTAATTATATCCTCTACAAGCAACATTATGCAAATGCAAATTACATAATCTATATCATGGTAACATAAAGAGAATGAGAACACCATTTCATGCAAAATTAATTGCACTAGGATTCACTAAATTGTGGATCCAATGTAATTTTTTCAAAACTGAAAAAAAGTTAGTGAGTTCAATGAGTTCTGGAATATTGAGAGGTCAAATGGAAAAGTAATTAGAACCCTAAAATAAGGAGACAGGAACCCAGCATGAACCAATAAGCTTTTCTCCATTCCTTGTTTTTAGATGCAGTATTGGTTGAAAGGCTTTGTTCATGATTCCCAAAACACACTGTAGTATATTATTCAGAATAGCAAATTAGTTCCTCAGAGATTAGTTTATGCACAAGAAAGCATCATACCTAATGACAACAGAGTTCCTAAGAGGTATCAGGTGGAAGAGTGCAGGTTGAAATGCAAACTTAGCTTTTCCCCAAGTACATCATAGCAACTACAGTACTGTGCAAAAGTCTTAGGCCGCCACCCGCTTTGTTGTTTTAGCAAACTTTTAATGACAGTCCATTGTTATTTTTCAGTCTGGAATACAACTGTCATGGTTCCGATAGATGAAAGTCTTCAGAGAACTTCGAGACATTGTTTACCTTAAAGAATGTTTATTTTGAGTAGCATAGCATCATCAGTGCATAATCGAAGCCAAAAACTAAATTCCCCTCCCTTGAACACATAGTATCAAAGCACAATTCCCTCCTCCAATTAACAGTCATAAATGACATTCCCCCAATTAGCGTGAAGCATGGGCTTCCTCTTCCGTTCTCCAGCCTGCCAATTTCTTATCAACTCTGGTTACAATTGCCTTGGTTTCTCACGCTGGGTCCAGCGTTGCTATGTCTAGCTGGACTCTCGCTTACATTCCCCCTCCCAGCATCATCTAACTCTAAAAGCAAAAGGTAAAAGATGGCTACATTTCCATTTGTTGTCAATGCAAAAATGTTTGATGTTAGCAGCATTGACATCAACATCTTGAATATCCATTTTTGTTTGTTGATTTCACTTTGAGAGAGGCCTTGCTGATGCAAAAGTACTTGTGTTTCTCCGAAAATAAGATCCAGTCTTATATTTTTTTTTCCTCCAAAAGAGGCATCAGGTCTTATTTTTGGGGGGATGTTTTCTTTTTTCTATTGTCTCACCTCACCGTAGCGGCACCAACAGTCCCATACAGCAGGAGCCTGCGTGCCTGCAGCTGGCCCACTTCTTCTGCGGCCGTTCGCCACCGCTCATGCACATCACCCCCCTGGCTTCCATTTCGCCAGCAGAGGCCTTCAGGAAAGGCCTCTCCAGCCGAGAACAGAGCTCTGGGCTGACACATACCTCTGCCGGCAAAATGTAGGCCAGGGAGTGACACGCGCCTGAACCTGGGGATCCATTCTTGCCTGAACCTGGGGATCCATTCTTGGCTGCAAAGGCTGGTGAAACAAAGGCCAGGAGCAACATACATGAGTGACGGCAAGCAGCTGCAGAAAAAGTGGGCCAGAGACAGCCATGCGGGCTCTGCTGAACAGGGCTGTATCTCCCCCCACCTGCCTCATCTCATCTCGTGTTGGCAGCACTGCAAACAACTAGATGGAATGGGTGGGGAGCCAGCTGCACAGGCTCTTAACTAAGGCTTATTTTGGAGGTAGAGCTTATGTTAGGCGCACACATAAAAATCAAGCTAGGGTTTATTTTTGCAATAGGTCTTGTTTTCAGGAAAATGGTATGATTTTATGTATGTCATCTTTGGCGTTTTGACTAGAATGATGTGATTGAAAGTGGTTCTTATTAGCAAACTTCCAAAGAATTACACTTATACAACATATGACTACACTATATGTAATGGTCAAGCATGTCTTGCACAAACCTGGTATTATAGCCCTTTTTGCATAGCAGTCATTTTTACATAAAATAGTAGGACACATCCAAGTATTAGCAATGACAGAACGTACGGTCCCATCCATTTAGGTTTATGGAAGACAGACGTCTGCTATTGTTCAACTGTAAAGGGAGGTCACACTAAATATTGCCACTTTAAGCTATGGAAGCTATTTTATATGCTTTTTCTTTTTGAATACTGCAGACAAATTTTCTGCATAAAATAATAGAAAATATTTGTAGATCAGGTTTTAAATTTTGGCAGTGGTTTGTTCTTCAAGCTTGCCATTTAGCTCCCAAATTTCCTTTATTTTCTGGTTGCATTCTAATAAGGAGATTGAGACTTAATTATACATTACAATTATGTAATTTTAATTATAACTATATGGTCATTGTACTATTGCTACAACATATTGTTTTTCATCTGAACTACAAATACTCTCAGACTGTAGACTACAGCCTTGAGTAAGTAGTTCCTGTGATGCATTTACTAATGGGAAAATCTGCAGTCCTCTCAGGCACTGTACATACATGGTTTTATTGCAGGATCTTGCATGACAACACCGTTATTATTCCACCAATTTTAAAAATACATGTTCAAAATTTAACAAAATTATCATATTAGTATATTGTTATTCCTTCCAGTAAAAAAAGAAATTACAAAGTATGGAAACAAAAGGAACAAAATGGGACAAAAATGTTCTTATTTATTCTATTCACATAGTACTTAACACCTGTATATTTTAAATATTCCTTTACATTTTATATTTATTTCCTGCCAGATTCCAATAACTCCTAGTGGTCTACATCAGAGGTCCCCAACCTTTTGGGCACCAGGGACCAGTGCCATGGAGAAAGCTTAGGGGTGGCCCATAGGGGGTATGGTTTTGAATACTGCCTGCATCCCGAGGATGGAGCTTTGCTTTTTTGTGCGACCCGCTTGCTGTCATGCTGTGGACCGGTGCCGGTCCATGGACCGGGGGCTTGGGACCCCTGGGCTACATGATATATAATATAGAAAAATATTAAAATTTTCACAGTGTAATTAAAAATACTACTAAAACAACAATCATAAAAGCTCAAGCCAGAAGATAAGACTGTAGTAAAATATTCTAGAATAAAACAGAATTAAAAAAGAGTAACAGATGAAGAAATGTCTGAGATTGATTAAAAGTAAATAGTAAATACAGTCATTCCATTTTTAATATCCTCAAGAAAGCCAAGAAGGATGGAGCTGCCCTGATCCAAGTAACACGTCCAATGAGCACACTGGCCACTCTGTTCTCGGCCAATTGCATTTTCCATGTAGTCTTCAAAGGTCGCTCACTTAGCATGCAGTGTAGTAGTCTAATTGAGTGGTAATGAAGGTGTGAGTTACTGTAAACAAGTCCTCCTGCACTAGGTAAATATATATCCAAGCTATAAGTTACAAAGCAGCTTATATAAATTACCACAAAATGCAGCAGTTCCATTACAAATAGAACAGCTACTTTAAAATACAGTATGAGGTACTTCTAAAGTGCATAAGTAAATAAAAATAGATTTAGATAAAGTATTCCCTTCTAGACGCATACAGTACCGATGCTTTTTAAAGTAGAACTGATGGGCCAATTTTCCATGGAAGAAAAATCTATAGGAAAGGGTCCCTCAAGGTAAAAATACTGCAAACTTTAAAATTACCCCAGTATTATTAAGCTAAAAAGACATATTAGACAGAAGGCATAAAACAGAAGGCTTAGTTGTATGATGGCTGAATTACATCACACCCTTCCTTATTGTAAATGTAGCATACCTTGAAAAATTTTGAGATAATTTTTCACTACAACCAAAATGAAAGTAGAAGGAAGCCTAAAACTGGATAACACTGTTAGAAAGAAGTCTACTTAGCCCCCTTCATTCCTCCTAATTTTTCAGCAGTATGATAAATTTTCGCATTAAAAGTCATAGGAAGAACTAGCAGTTCATAACGGCAGCCAACTTTTTTCTAGCCTGCTGATTTTTCTGGAGATTTCAGCCCCTGGCCTGTCCACTTAGAACGGAATTTACATATGGCACATTGATGTAATCTTAACATTCTTTTCCTGAAGAGCCACGTATCGCCTTGCTAAGCAAATGATTCTAGCAACACTTGTTTGCTTCCCTCACAATGCAAGACAAGCACTCACCTATGTTAAGGGTCCTGTTTATTGAGATAAAGAAAATCTATTACTTACCTTGTGATAAATCATATGGCACATGGCTACCCTCAGCTTCATGCCAGCACGTTGTACATGATAAAAATACAGATGATGAGTGATGGCCAGAATCAAAGTGCACACAGATAAGGCTGCAGCAGAGCCATAGGCGTAAGCCAAAGCATTTTTGTCAGCATGTGAAGAACCAATCTTTTCAAAATACCCAATAATCATCCCCAGAAATATTGGCTGAATTAGTATCAGAGTTTCCTTAAAAAAAGAAAAGAAAATTTCAATTAAAGTGGAACAATTGAAACAAAATATTCCTTATTTTTAATTATCCTGTGGAGAGTACTATAATGAGGCTGTGCAAAGTGTTACAAATACAAAACACAATGTTCTAATCTCACAGGAAGGATTCCAAAGCTGCAGCCACAACGAAATTATCCTGAATTCAAAATATTTTGAGCTTGGAACTCTTCTGGTATGTATGCATGTATTATATTTCTATAATAGCCTGTATAAAGTTGGTACAATGGGAAGAGTATTAGAGAGAGGTAAAAAGCACTTTTGAAGTTGAAACACCGGGCACACCAATATACTCCAACCTACCTTAACTCAAAAGCAAAAAGTAATGTAATTCATCATTCTGCACAATGATGTCATGACCCCATAATATAATTGGGGCTTCTGATGGACATCTAGGGTGGGCCTTCAATTTCTTCGTCTACTGATTATGCATATGTCTTTGAGTCTAAAGTAGAGTAAGAGCAGAAAAGTACTCTATGTCTTAGAGCAGAGAGTAGTGATATGGTCAAGAGTAAAATCAGGGAAGCACCTAGATCAAATCTATTAAAAGCCAGGATTTCACAGCACAGTGGTGATTCTTCTTACAAAAGTTTTTAAGTTGGATTGGTACTGATGATTTTATTGCAGATCTGGAGTTAAAGTGAGAATCTGGTTTGTACTGGAATAACACAAGGAAAGTAAAATCTGAACCTGGCATTGTTCATTTGCAATTTGCTTTTCTCATTGTTAGTGTTATTGATGACTCTTTCTCACTGCTAAATTAAATTGGTTCCTAAAAACATTACATATGTCAAACTGTATCAACCAGGAGGAAAAAAAAACAGAACATTTCAGGGTGGATGGATGGATAGACAGATAGGCAGATGAACAGATGGGTGGGTAGTCACAGCAGACAGGCATTTATATTATTTCTTAATATTTTCTCTTTTAATGATAAATATAATGGTTTAGACCAGGGGTGTGCAGCCAGCAGCCCATCGGCTATGTGTGGCTTCTGGGGTCTTCCTTTGCAACTATGAGGCTATTACAAAAATATAATTAATTTTATTAAAATTAATACAGTCGAGAAATTATGTTTTAGTTTTACGTGCAAAAGAAATCATTCCCTGAACTATTAATTCCCCTTTACTTCATAATTGTGACCTTTTTCATTTTTATGTAATTTGGCAAAAACTGGTAGGTTTAGATTGGCCCCAATGATTTGTGGATACAATTGTGGCCTGGGCCCTTTGAAGTTGGTTTAGATGATAAGAACATCTATATTCAGACAATATTTCATGGACCATGGTCCTTCCCTTTATTATTTTGTTTAAAACTAGCACTGTGGTAAAATGAAACACAAGATCCAGTATCAATGAGTTGTTGATATTGGGTTGATTATAGAATCAATTTTTTGCTTGTTTGTTTCTTCAGTCTGGGAAATGAGAAATATTACAATCTTTACTATTAAAATGGTTTATACGTCCATTTGTAACAAAAAATAAAAATAATCAATAAATTTATAAATATTGTCTGAAAAATTGTATTTTTCCACCGAACACACCAATCATATTTCTATGAGAAAACCAATTTAATGTAGGTACAAATGCGTTATGCATCATTTTATATCTATAAAGGGTGCTAAAAGGAAGTATTGAATACATTTTCATTTTCCCCATTTGTTTTCCTTTTTTTTTCCTCTTGCTTAAAATTTTCTAGAAAAATTAAAAATATTAAGCAGGGAGTTTATACGTCCGTTTGTAACAAATGGTGCATAACACATTAATATAACCATCTCACAATTTTTGCTTGCAGATTTGTTTTAATAGTACATCTCTTAGAATATGTTACCTCAACCAATGTAAAACAACCCAGCACTAAATAAGATTTCCAATAACAAAGTATAATTGCTTTAGTTAAATGTGGGGTTCTTGCTTCTTTTTCAGCCTTTTGCACTTCTTTATCCCAGTACCTATAAATATAAGAATTAAAATTAGATGAAAGAATCAGAAAGAATTCAATATATGTTAGGTTCAGGCATTTTTTATAGCTAAGTCAGGTCATAAAATAGTAACTTTTATAGTGAGATAGGCCCAACATCAATCTCCCTAAAAACTATCTGAAGCATGTGAAGGTAAAGAAGTATAGAGGCACACAACTTGTACAAGGTTTGTGCAAAGATTTCAAGGTAAGTCCATGGTGCTTATTCATACTGATAATAGTCATAGGAAATGATAGCTCCTAACTAACTTTGACTGATCTTGATAAAATTTAGCAGATTTAAAAAGATTATAGAGCTGACTTTGGGATATGGAAGCAATGAACAAGCTGTTAAGGGAGGCCTCTGTGACAAAATTATAGGAGAGTATGGGGTAAAAAGTTCAAAGTAACCCTGCCTTGATTTTGTCACTATAAAACAGGACAAAAAGAAATCTGGACAGGCTTCCAGCACTCCTGGAATCCCTGTCATGCTCATTTCTTGACTTTGCCTACCTGAAAAGCTGAGATAGATTCATATTTGCTTAATATATGGAAGGATGGTCAAGGGCTGTAGATTATACTGGAAAATCTGAGGGGGGGGGAAATCAATAAATAGGTGGTGGCTTCTCTACTGTTGCTGTTGGAAAGAATCCAGAAGCCACACTTTCCAGGCTTTCCTTGTTATACTTTCCAGCCCAACAGAAGTCACCATGAGCCAAGTTCAACTCAAGAAGATTCTACATTACTCAGAAATAAATAAGGCAAAGTATTTGCACCTCAATATTTTTCCTGGCATCATGTTTGGATCTAGAAAGAGCAACCTCGGCAAAGGCATAAAATTTAAGTTGTAAAATGATAATAACTTAAGGAAAAAAAGAGGAACACCACTTAAGGGCACCATGATGGGTCATGTGATCAGGAAAGAGGAAGAATGATGATTTAGAACAGCAAAGTCAACAACAGTCCATGCAGTCACCTAACAGACTTACAGAGTTAGGAGTGCATTGATATCAGCCCTTCAAGGTTGTCCAGATCAGGCAGCAGATTCCACAAGAAGACTAAAACTTTACTTTATTAAGAAAGGCTACAGTAACAGAAATGCACAAGTCTTTGTTTTGCCTTCTGTCTCTTTTACACATCAGGAAGTCGAGGGTAACCAGTCTGGGTCTCTAATAATTTCTCACTATCTTGGGCTCAAAGCATGCTTATGCATCTGTCCTCTTAATGGTTTTTAGATGGTTTTTCCAAGATCTTCTCCATGGTTCAGACTGGAGAAAGGTGAGTTGATTTTTTTTCTCTCCACATCCCCTGCCAATTATTTTTAACTTAGTTTTTCCAAATTTGGTTGGGCGAAGTCCTATTTCTCTTAAGATTGTTATTTTCCAATATTCCATTGCATTGAGAAGAATAACAAGTCCTTTCTTGATTTCTAGACCTAACCTCTTTGCAAGCAGTGGCCACAACTGATGACTGTATTTTCTTTTTGTGTGCATGTAGCCATGCATGCACATTTCCTCCACCACCACCACCCCACTAATTTTCAATCTCAGTCTTTCTTTTGTCCGCTTCTTCCTTCACATGGAATTTGGTTCTGATTACCTTTATTGACATTGGACTATAAAAAACAAAAAGACTAAATTATTTGTACTGAGACACTGGGGTTTACATACCATTGCAGCCTTTCCCCAAGCACCTTAGAGGAATCTTCAGTGAGTACTTTGTACATATCATCTTCTTCTAGTTTCCGTTTATGACCAATCACAAATAAAGGGTTTAGCCAGCTGTCAAAAGAAAGATTACTCTCCATGTAATTATTGTACAAAACAGAGATACACTTTCTTTTCTTTCTTTCTTTCTTTCTTTTTCTTTCTTTTTTTCTTTTCCTCTCCCTCTCCTTCTCCCTCTCTCCCTTTCCTTCTCATAACCCACAGCTACATCTCCTTAAAAAGATTTAAGATTAATTCACCCAGTCAGAAAAATAAAAACACACTTTTAGAGAGGATGCCCATAATAAAGCTACAATCAAATGCTTGGGGGGGGGGATTTTAGAAGTTACAAATAAATTGGGAGGAGAAAGTGTTATGTGAAGCCACTCTACAAATATCAGGAATGTTCATCAAAACATGAATTGTTAACAATGCATTAATAACAGTGGATGACAAACATATAATGTTGGATTTCACTGCCATGATTCTTAATACTGTAACCTTAGGAGGGCTAGTATTTTTAGATTAGCCACAGACCATTAATAATGCTAGTTGTTTTGTAAACATTTTTTAAAATATCTGCCAAGGACATCTACAGTACGTTGTTGCTTTGGTAGTGGAGCACCTGCTTGGTATGGATAGTTTTTCTGTACACTTTCTAGTTTGCCTTTGGTCTCTGCTGATCAATTTACGACTACAATCAGCTCCTCAAATTGCGACTTTAATTGGACCCAAAATTTCCATTGCTAAGTGAGACATTTAAGTGAATTTTGCCTCATTCTACGACTTTCTTGCCACAGTTGTTAAGTGAATCACTGCAGTTGTTTAAGTTAGTAAAAGTGGTTGTTAAGTGAATGTGGCTTCCCTATTGACTTTGCTTGTCAGCAGGTTGCAAAAGGTGATCCCATGACTCAGGGAATGGGCTGGTGGGGGGGGGGCTGAAGTACCGGTAAGTGGATGTGGGATGTGTGGGGTAGCTCCACCCCCTCCCTCACCTGCCTCACCTCATTGTGGCGGCAGTGGCGCGATGTGCCACACAGCCTCCTGTCCCAGCGAGGTGGGACGGAGTAGGCAGGATCCTAACTAGGGCTTATTTTTGGGTAGGGCTTATATTAGCCTCCCACTAAAAAAATCAGGGTAGGTCTTAGTTTAGGGGAGGTGCTTATTTTTGGGGAAACACGGTATTATCATCAGATTCAATGCACAGACTGGTAAACAGCATTAGGTATTCAATCCTGTACCTGAACTGCTGATACCCAAACTAAGACATTTTTTCAATTTTCTATCGAATTTTCATCTAGAATCTCTCAACAACCCGGAAATCATTAAAAAAAAGAAGGAGTATGCAGAGCAAAATGAACTTTAGTGTCCTGATAAGTACACATTGCTTTAACCTGGCATTTCTTCTCTCTACTCTTATATGTGTTCTGTTTGCTGAACCAATCTTTGCTGACCCAAGGGCAAGAAGAATTGACAATCATTACTCAAACTGCATAGTTTTTCAGTTCTCTTCCTGAATTCAAAAGCCTTTCTGACAGCATGCCCTTTAGACTTTCAGTTGCTCCTTCAAATATTACAAGCAATGAACTATTACAGGCAATGTTTTAGTGCCTTCTCCCGAGCAACTGTTTTAAGCATTTACAACCCCCTCCCTCCCCTTCTACTAGGCCAGGGGTCCTTGACCTTGGCAACTTTAAGACTTGTGGACTTCAACTCCCAGAATTCCTCAGCCAGCCTGTACTAGGCCATTGCTTTGGGCTATGCTTCCCTGACTTGGCTGGTATTTTTTCTTATTTCCAAGAAATAGGAGTAGAGGAAAGATAACAACACACAAAACACCTTTGAGTCTAATTCTTTTGCTTCTTCCAAGAAAAGGATCACCAAATGTACTTGAGCTACAACTCCCAGCAATCCCAAGGCAGCATGGCCACAAGTTTTCTGTCTCCCTCCAGCCCTACACCAAGCATTCACATATCTTTGTATATGGCTGAATACAATAATTACAAAAAAGAATAGGAATCCTACAGACCCAAAGAAGTTGGAGAATTAGATGCTGAAAATTCTCCCTTAGCAAGATGGGTATGTGGCTGACTGTCTAAAGTCAGGAAAATGGTGATCCTGCATGGTTTTTTCTATACCAGCACCTTCATCCTCCTGTATATTTTCTATAATAAAAAGGATGTTTTGGAATGCAGTGTGTGCAAAAAAAAAATTAAAAGTCTGTGTGTTTTCTGTACAGTGCATTGGAGTTATCAATTCCAACTGGGTTATCAACCATAACTTGTTTTTTAGCAACAGATCATTCACAGAACAAAACTTGTTTGTTTAAGGAACAGGCCAGATGCAAGCAAAAGATGAAGGGATTTTAGATGCTGAAAACCTGGATAATTCAAAGAGCTAACTTCAAGCCCCTCAGCCTCCAGAATAAATTGCTTATAGTGCTGAACATTATTTATAGAGAAACATGAGAAAGAAACTTGGATCCTCTCCATGCAACTCACTTATGGTAACTAGATCATAGAGAAGAGACTTGTTCGGTGCTACTTTCCTTCCAGTCAAAGGATATTAATCACTGACACTCGAGATTGTGATAAGTAGGAATTGAGATTTCATTGGACTCTTGATTTGGGGTTTTTTGGATTGTTTGTTTTAATAGTATTGTGCTTTTATTTCATTCACTGGCCGGTTTCCTGCTAAATGGGAAGCTGTATGAATTGAACTGAACTGAGTTGAGTTGAACTGAACTGAGTAACTTTCTGTGTGTGGTGAAAACAAGTTACAGAGCTTTTAATTAACTCTTCTAAATTTCAAGTCTGATATCAGAGGGACCTCACCAAAAAAAAAAAAAAAGATCCACAAGTGCCAGAGAGTCAGAGACAAGAAGAGATCAGGTTTAAAAACTTATTTTGCTGAGTCTGTCCATGATGATTCCTTCTCTGATTGTATCACTGTGGATCTCAACCCCTTGTGAGGAAGGAAGAAGGGAGGACCAGAACAAAAGGCAGAAAGTAGGCAGAGGAATGGCAGCCTTCAGTCTCCTTTTGGAGATATAAAAATAGCCACAACTCATCAGCCACAGCCATCCTGAGGCAGAAAAATTTGGGGAAAGGGAGGAAGTAATGGGCTATTTGCGTCATTCAAAACCAGTCAACTTGTCATTGTTTTATTTTCAAATACTGTATACCTCCTTGTGTGTGTTTGTGTGTGTGACTGTATACTATTTTTATTTTATACTGCTATTCAAAGTATATATTGTCCAGATTGCTAGTTTTAATTTCTTCTTGTTGTATTGGTGTAGCGCAATCCTTTTAACATATTTTGATGTAATACTGTCTTTTAGCCCTTTTTTTCCCCTCTGTATATTCTTTTCTTAACTGTCCTATTGTCTATTTAGTTTTGGCAATTTTGGATATTTGAATACCAATTCTCTCATGCTGGTTAATGAGCGCAATAAAGTTAAATAGATAAACACAGCTAGTAAGTTTTATCCTGCATTACCAGAATGCATTTAGGCTCAAGATTAAGATAATTTTATCTCATGCAAACCGAAACTAGGCTCTCTGGCCTTGTACCAAGCTAAATTTTGGGAAGTCATCCAAAGCAATTACTGTATTATAAGCAGAGTGAAATGGATCAGGATAATTTTCTGGAAGCAGCAGCTTCCTTAGCTCCACTCCTAAATCTTAAATCCTAAAGTAGTAAAATAAACTTGTTAAGGGCAATATATAACTAATTATACCAAAATTAAAATCACAGGAGATTTTACTTCTAAGAAAGCAAGGTTAGGTTCAGTCAGTTATGAACCTCCAGATTCAGCCTGCATGACTCTACAGCCTGTAAGCCATATAAAGCAACCAATTCCTCATTTTCTTTCTACATGGAAATAAAAACACAACAGGGCTGAATGTATAGATGCCAGGCATCTAGTAGGAAAGACATTTGCATTTTGGTGCGTCATAAATTTTATCAGTCTAGAGCAGGGGTCCCCAATCTCCGGTCCGTGGACCGGTACCAGGCCTCGGCATGCCAGCAACCAGGCCGCACAAACAAGCAAAGTCCCATCTGCAGGATGCAGGCAGCACACAAAACCACACCCCCTCTGGTCAGCAGAAAAACCTTTTATCATCATGTAACCAGTCCCTGGTGCCCAAAAGGTTGGGGACCTCTGGTCTAGAGAATATGGTCTATTTTCTTGGGGTTTGCTCAAATTCTGTCAATGCCAGGATGGAATATTTCCATTCCCACATCACCCCCCCCCCCACCAAAGATCCTAAAGTTGTAAGATATGAGATTATCTGTACATAGAATTTTCTGCCTCCCTCCCTTGAAGAAATTTTTATTTTCCCCTAGAGGACAAAATTGGAGCTACCTATAGAAAAGCAAAGGAGATAATAAACAATACTGTTTCCGCCCCTCCCCCCATCACTTTGGGGTACTGTATACATTACTTGATAAAATAGAGAAAACAGTTAATAAATAGGAATTAGTATAAAATGCCAATGGCTGCACCCAATATGTCCTCTCTAATGCCTGGATTATGTCCTCTCTAATGCCTGGATGTCTCTGAAGATTATCCATTCTTCACCTGAACAATTTAACCATTTGCCCAACATGCTTTCTTGCCTCATATATAAGAGTGTTAAGCAAGGTTTTAAGTCCCTATCCTCTAAAGTATTATATGGGAAATTAGATGCAAACAACCAGCACCACTCATAAATAGCTAAAGCATACAACTTCATAGTTCTCACAAGAATCTTCCCAGATGTTGTGTTCCTCTGGAACAAGCAGATAAGTTTTTGTGGATGGGGAGAGGGGCTTATGCTTCTTGGGACGGTGCAAGGACTCAAGGATAATTCCCTGCCTGATCCCACCTTCCAGCCTGGCTGGCATTTTCCCAACAGAAATTCAAGGATTTCCCCCCAATCTGGATGTCCCTGTTTATAATTGGATGAAGCCATTAGACTTTTTTTTTACATGTTTTGCTGTGCTGTTTTTGTACTATGTCACATTTGGTGCTGTGAATTAATATACCCCCTTGTTATGTTACCACATGATGGCCCAATATGGAGATTATGCAGATCAATTTATCAAAATTTCTACTGAAGTTACTAAATTCTGCTCAATTGCAAGTATTGTTTAAAAGGGCTAGGTCTAGACTACTCACAACTGCAATTTGAGCCTATAGGGTGTGTAATTAATTAATGCTTGGTTACTTGTAATGGACCTAGAAAGTTGATGTTAGTTCCTCATTTGTTTTTGTTTGTTTTGTTTTAAGTTTTATCATGTTTTGCTTTGGCCTGATTACAAATTTAATAAAATAGTAATAAATAAACTTGATAATTGAAATTGTTCCTGCTGCACGAAAGCGCAAAGGAGGAGCAATCTGAAGAATAGAGAGGTGCTCTTCTGGTGGGTCCAGACACACTAGAGCCAATCAAATGCCCATACTCCAGAGTTTCCCAATGTTTCTGGCTTTGTGGACTAATGGGGGGGTAGAATAGTTCACCCAAGCGACGACAAGCGTGAGTGCACATGCACAGCTCTAGTTACACAAGTGGCATGCCGTTCACACAAATGGAACACGCTTTCACACGCTCGCCCACTGCTTACACAAGTGAGGATGCATGTACGCACGCACACTCGCTGGCCCTTTCCACAGTCTAGTTGCAAACCCCTCATGGGCCATTAGTGGGCCATAGCCCACAGGTTGGGAATCCTTGCCATACTCAGCCTGTCACTGCTTCCACTATTCTCTAGTGCAGGGGTTCTCAACCTAGGCAACTTTAAGACTTGTGGACTTCAACTCCCAGAATTCCTCAGCCAGCAAAGCTGCTCCTGCTCTAGTGATTCATTAAGGATCTATAGACTAGGGAACTCCCTACTTCAGTGACAAAATCTTAGCTACACTGTTGACTACTGTATGCTATTTCATAATGTTCTGTGAACATTATATAATCTTCTTTCCTATTTCAGGCACACAACCACTATTTGAATTTGCAATGACCAATAAAGAAAAAATCTGAATGAACTGTCCTTGTCTGAAAGTATTTAGGGTTTCACTTAGCCAGAGTTAATAAGATGGTTGCATGCCTCAAGATATTGTGCAACACTTAAAACATTTTAAAGTGTTATATAAACTCTGCAGGACAAAAGCTATTCTTTGGAGTGTATTCAATCTCCAGAATTATTCCAGTCCAGACTATATGACTTATTTACATTTTCAGGCTAAGCCTAAGAACAATTCGGTCAGAGATCAGTTCTTGATTTGCTTTCACATAGCAGACAGAATTTTGCCAGATTAAACCCTTACTACTCTCTGCTACTACTAGGGAGTAGCTATCCTTACTCTCTGACTGGCAAATACAGATCTTAAAAAAGAATAAATTCTGCAAATAAAAAGGTATAAAAGTGTACGTGTGTGGCAGAAATCAGTATTTTAAATGATGTGAAGTATATACAAAAAGTTTTCTCAGTTGACACATGGCTATTCTTGAAAATACAGTATGTGATGTTCAGTTCTTAGAGGCAGTGAGCCAAACAGACTGCAATCAATATCTTCTTGTGACTTTCATTAAAAAGCTTCAAAAATGAGGGATGGGTGGGAATTAAGCTACTTGTTATTTTCAAAAGTGACATAAATTAAGGAAGTATGAAAATTTCATTTTGCATTTCTAAACCAATGTCAGTTGATAGGTCACAACTACATTGTTCTACAATCTAACAATCATTTCAAAGGGGGTTTTCCTTTAATCATCTCTCTCATATATTACTCATGTTAACTTGATTTATTGCTCAGAAAGCTTTCCCCAATGAATTACCCAAGAATTATTCCAGCAGCCATTTCCAGAAATGTATGCATGACCACACACACACATTAAAAACCACCTCTCTCTCACCCAAGCAGAAGATCTGTGTTCTTAGCATTTTTTCTAAGACAGGTAAAGAAGAAGAACAAAAATGGAGGTCAATGTAGATGACACCAATATTGCAAGCTGCCCCATCAGCCTTTAGTTAAAATTTAAGGGGGAAGATCTGTGATGGCTTCTGAGATAGAACACATTTTCCATTGGTTCAAGGGCTATTCAAAGACTGTATTCAAAAGTGAGTTGATTTAAGGCACTTCCAGTCAAAATCCTAACTTCCCCAAAATGCTTTAAGGCAGGGCTGAATATTTGAGGACCTGCCCATTCTGAGGACGAAGTATGGTTTTAGGCTCATGCCTCAGCATGCTGAAGAGCTTTGGGAACTGGAAGAAAATGCACATGCCTATGGAGGGCAACACTTTTGGCACTCTGATTTATGAGCCATTCCACTCTGTGATCTTCCTTTACCCTCAAGACATCACCCAAATTAACTTACTCAATTGTTTTCTCTATCTGTTCTAAGATATGCCAGCGAAACAGGGACACTAACCTCACAATCAATACAAATGTCTTGAGTGGCGCAAAAAGCCCTGGAAAGATGCATGCTCAGCATCACAAGACAAGACAGAAAGACCTGCACATGGATTAGAGAACAAACAAAAGTATACAAAATCAAGAGAGTAAAAGAACTGAAATGGAAATGGGCTGGTCATATAGCAAGAAGAACTGATGGCAGGTGGACCAAGGCAGTCATAGAATGGATCCCGCTTGATAAAAAGTGTCCATGATGGTGATGATGATGATGGGATGATAATGATGTTATTGTCAATGATGATGATGGTAGTGGTGGTGGTGGTGGTTTTCTCTAGTCTAAGCCAGGCATGTCAAACTATCGGAGCTTTTTCTCCATTGCCGGCAATGGGGTGGGCGCGGTTTTGGGATGTGTCCAGCCCGTGGGCTGGCAGTTTGACACCCCTGGTCTAAGCCATAGAATTTGCCATTCCAGTTCCACTCCAGCCCAATTGCTGGGTACCATTCTGCCCATGCTCCCTTTCCAGTCAAGGCCTTGCTCTGAAAGACTCCACAGAGTAAGGGATGTTGCTCTGAGATTTACTCCATCCCATTCTAGGTCACTCACAACAGCAATTAAAAAGCCACAAATACAAAAAACAAACAACCAAGAACAACTGCCATCTTTTGCATCAATGTCCTAGATCAGTGATGGCGAACCTTTTAGAGACCGAGTGCCCAAACTGCAACCCAAAACCCACTTATTTATTGCTGGGTGCCAGGTGGGTGTGGCCCACTGGGTGGGCATGGCTGTGGTGGTCATAGAAGACTGGGTGGGTGTGGCAAAGGTAGACATGGTCACCTTGATGTTGCTTGTGGTGGGAGATGCCTGTGGGGGCCAGGCAGGGTTGGGAGAGATCCAGGAGGTCTCTGGCAGGGGGGGAGGTGGGTAGGAGGCTTGTCCTGAGGGGTGAGGCGAGGCAGGGCAGGGCAGGGGTGCTATTGTTGCAGGGCAAGGTGAGCCAGGGGCTGGAGCAGCTGCTGCCTGACACCATAGGTCCCCGCACACAGAGGCCAGCGAGAGCATGGGTGCTGGGATGCATCCAGCCACGTGGGACCTCGGCGAGTTAGCAGGCAGCTGGTTGAAGAGGGACGGTTGCCATCTCCGGGGCATGGCACGCGTGCCCACAGAGAGGGCTCTGAGTGCCACCTCTGGCACCCGTGCCATAGGTTCGCCACCACTGTCCTAGATTCTTAACAGTTGGACATTTATTACCAGTAGTACAGGTAGTCCTCAACTTGCAACAGTGGTGGCGAACCTATGGCGACTGTTAAACGTTACAATGGCACTGAAAAAGCGACTTATGATCGCTTTTCACAGTTACAACCTTTGCAGCATCCCCCTAGTCATGTGATCAAAATTTAGATGCTTGGCAACTGGTTCATATTTATGACTGTTGCTGTCTCCCAAGGCCATGTGGTTCCCTTTCACGACCTTCTGATAGGCAAAATCAATAGGGAAGCCAGATTCACTTAACAACCAGGTTACTAGCCAGACAGTCACTTGTCTGAAATGGTATAGGTTCTCCTGCTTGAGCAAGGGGTTGGACTAGAAGACCTCCAAGGTCCCTTCCAGCTCTATTCTGATTGATAATTGCAGCTGTTAATCACTTAACCACTATAGCAAGAAAGGTCGTGAAATGGGGCAAAATCACTTATCAAATGTCTCACTTAACAACAGAAATTTTGGGCTCCGTTGTGCTCGTACATCAAGGACTACCTGTACTTGTTTGATATGATATGGCAATTTCTGTAGGCTGGACAAATAGAATGTCTGAAATTTGCAATGGTGGTAAATAGTGGCAAATATCTGGAATGGTTTTTTTTGTTTTTTGTTTTTTTGCAAAGCTTTACCCTAGACCAGGGGTAGGCAACCTTGGCTCTTTTATGACTCATGGACTTCAACTTCCAGAATTCCTGAGCTAGCCATGCTGAGGGGAAAGGGAAAGTTTCCAAGCTGAGCCATGCTGGCTCAGGAATTCTGGGAACTGAAGTCCATAAAAGAGCCAAGGTTGCCTACCCCTGCCCTAGACTCACACACAAGAAGGGCTAGAAGGGCATCAGCAATCCTAGTCTACCAGTAGGGAAAAGCAGTGTTGGAACTTACATTGAAGAATCCTTAATATTTGAGCTAAATACAACATTTTTAGACTAGCAGAAATATATAAATTGCACTTCTTTAAAACAGAACAGAAATGTGAAGTGATAGTTTTACTCGTTTCTTGGGGCTGAACTACAATGCATCTGTCCATGGAGGATTAAAGTCTGCTCTAAAGCCCAAATTGATACATGGAAGATAAGAACATATGGAACATATTTGCTTCTTTGAAATATGTAACATTTACTTTGCCTTTAAAGACTTCAGTTCAATTTACAATGTAACACTTACAATTGAATGCCAAAATAAAACTCAACATCATAAATTAGCTCAACCAAGTTTTAGGATAAAGAGTTACTTGTTTAAGAATTAATCCATTAAAAGTGGATAAAGCTTGCAAAAAAAATTATATTATATCAAACAAGTATTACTTAGTGGTGGGATTCAAATATATGAACAACCAGTTCTCTGTGTGGATGCTGCTTCTGGAAGTCTATTCTGGGCCATATGCAGATTGTTAAAGATCAGTTGGTATTCTTCAAAACTGTAAAAGGGCCTAGAGCAGGGCTTTTCAACCTTTTCACCCAATGTACCACTTTTAGGATATGGCAATATCCGAGTACCACCAGTCACCTAGCAGGGTGTCAAAAACTTGATGACCTCCCCAAAAAAGGAAAAAAGTGATAAAGTAGAGGTAGATCTCGACTTACAACAGTTCGCTTAGTGACTGTTCAAAGTTACAATGGCACTGAAAAAGGTGCCCCCCAAGCCACAGCCGAGCAAGACAGCGCCCGACGGTGCTCTTTCTCCTGTCTGAGGTTTTCATTGTTGTGAGCATTTCTGTTGAGGATTGGCAGTGGGGGTGGGGTGGGGGTGTTTGGTTTTTATTCCCCCCATCTGCTGGGTTGTTGCAGCAGGTTTTGGTCACTTCACATGACACTGGGACACTATGACCGTCATAAATATGAATCAGTTGCCAAGCATCTGAATGTAAATCACCAAATCCTGGAGAGGCTGCAACATTCCAGCTGATCGGTGCTTCTTCTGGGCTCAACAGCAGCACCAGGATCACTGCTGCTTTCCAGCTGATTGGTGCTTCTTCAGGGCTCAGCAGAAGCACCAGGATCAGCGCCGAGCTACAGCTGGAGCCTGGTACTGATCCTGGCGCTTCCGCTGAGCCCTGACAGCCCTGCAGCTCCAGCCATCTCTCGCTCAGGCTTGTGCGGTGCTGTCACCGGTTCAGCTCATTCCCGTGCCTCGCTACCACTTTTCTAGGATGGTCACGTACCACCTGCCAGGTGCCAATGTACCACAGGTGGTACCCGTACCACTGGTTGAAAAGCCCTGTTTTAGAGACCAAGTGCCCAAACTGCAACCCAAAACCCAGTTATGCATCGTCGGGTGCTGGGTGGGTGTGGCCCATTGGGTGGGCATGGCCCATTGGCTGGGCGTGGCTCATTGGATAGGCATGGCTGCGGTGGTAATGGCAGACTGGGTGGGACTAAAAAGTTCAATCAATCAATTCCAACTTTGCAAAATCTTTTTTTTTTCCCGCGAGAACTTGAAATTGCGTGATTGAACCTTTTTTTTTTTTTTTTTGCACATGGCGGCAGAGGCCTAAAGCAAAAAGGTTTTATAAAACCCAGCTGAAGGTCTAGGACTGGGGCAACGGCGCGCGTGCCCACAGAGAGAGCTCTGAGTGCCGCCTCTGGCACCCGTGCCATAGGTTCGCCACCACTGTTTTAACCATCCTGAACATCTTAATACCTTAACCAAACTTGCCTGTTCCACCAGCTATGTCTGATTCCAGATTATTTATAAATAGTTTAAAATATTCCAGCCCTAGAAGAGAGCACAAGGGGCTCCACTAATTTCATCTTCCCCTGAACAAAATTTCCATGTATTTATTTTGCTTTTTTATTCCTAAACCTTAGTTTAGCTTATCCTCAGGATCTCCTCTTTTATTCCATAGATGTTAAACCAGGGGTCTTCAAACTTGACCCTTTTATGACTTGTGGACTTCAATTCCCAGGTTGGCTGAAGAATTCTGCCTGGCTGAGGAATTCTGGGAGTTGAAGTCCACAAGTCGTAAAAGGGCCAAGTTTGAAGACTCCTGTGTTAAATTGGCTGAGACCTTGTTGATGAGGGACTTTATCACAGGCTTTTTTATCTAAGTAGATTATGTCTCCTTGCTCACCTGTAACCATATATTTATTAACATCCTCAAATAGTCTAGTAGATTAGCTAGACAGGGCCTCCCTTAGTGAAGCCATGTGAGGTATCCTTGAGAAAAGTCGGTGTCTCCATGTATCTGGTAATTTTATCTTTATAAAAATCTTACAGAACAGATGTTAAGCTGACAGGCCTATAATTTCCTAGATCTCCCTGGCAGCCCTTCTTAAAAATGGACATTACACTGGCCACGATTCATTCCTCCCTACAGAAACTGAATGTAGAGACAGGTTGCATGTTTAAGTTAGTAGGTCTACAAAGCTTTAAGATCCTTAATAACTCTTGGATAGATGCCAAGAGATGGAATATACTTTAGTATCTGAAGCAATTAAAAATAGGAACAAATCATTGATAAACTCACATTGGATACTAGGATAGAGCAAGCTGACAGTTCCCAAAGCAAGAATTAATTCTTCCTTTTCTGAGCAGAATCTGCTATGCCCTCATAACTTGCAGATGTTCTGCTCTACTGAAAGTAAAGGCAATGCCCACATACTGCAGCTGAACAAAGTGATGTTGCAGTCTGCAGGTCTGGCAGACTGCAGGTACAACAACCAAAGTTCTGCACTCACTTACACGGCTTCTGACCTTTCAGTATATAGAGACAGACCTTGTTTAACGACCATTCATTCAGTGATCAAAGTTAGACCAGTCATTCAGTGACCATTGCAATCGTTCCAGTGTCCCTGAAGTCATGCGATTATGATCTGGGTGCTCAGCCACTAGCTCGCAATTATAACACTGCAGCATCCCACAATCGTGTAATCATTATTTGCAATCTTAGCTGTTGTTTCCAACAAAACAAGTCAATGGGAAAGACAGCAGGAGGTCACAATTGGGTACCAAGTGACCACTAGATGCTGCAACTATGCAGGATAGTTTTTAAAAACTGGAAGTTTTTAAGAAGAGACTAGACTGCCAATTGTCTGAAAGGTATAGGGTTTCCTGCCTGAGCAGGGGGTTGGACTAGATGAGCTCCAAGGTCCCTTCTAACATTATTATTATTATTATTATTATTATTATTATTATTATTATTTCATCCAACAATAGCAACTGGAGCTGCCAGAATTGCCATCATTAAGTTACTGCATGACATTGTTCTTTACTATCAAATCACTTAGTGATAAAGTTCCCAGTCCCAATTATTTTTGATAAGCAAGAACTACTTGCAGTTTAAACAAACTTATTGATATAACTAGGCTATATAAGGTTGTATGGTAGGACAGGACAGGACAGGACAGGACAGAACAGAACAGCATAGAATAATCCTTCTGTTTTGTCTGGATTAAATTCATTTTCTCTCATTCATCCAGCAATAAATTCTTCAGTTTTACCAGAATCGGCACACTTCCAATCCATTTCTAGGTGTGACTAGTTCACCATGCCTATGGAGATTCTCAATCAGGTCATGGCTTTCCAAAGTTGCTTTTTCCTAAAGGAAACTGGATTTTGTTGGTTTTTGTTTGAAACTCTTTTGCTTCTCATCCAAGAAGGGTAATTCACTGTATACTGCAATTGAGGGTGCTCAGTTACAACACCAGACCTAAACTCCGATTTGAATAGTTTGAAGCATCCTCCAAGATTTCTTGGAATTGAAAAACAAAATCTTGCTTAAGTATAGGAAACTAAACATAGGTGAATAATTAGCATTTTTCAAACATCATTCTGACTTTTGAAAATGACATACTATTTGTTAAAGGGTATTGGAATATCTTAGTGTTGTGTAAGAAAATCAAGTAATGAATGCGTATGATTCCCAAACAAATATTATAAACATATCACAGGACAATACTATCCTTCAATCATTAACTATTAACTTCAGGAAATTTCTAAGTACATAATCGATTAACTGCAATCCAGCAAGACAATGTATTTTTACTTTTATTTCTTGATCTTACTACATGAAAAGACAAGCAGAAATACAGTAATGTTCCCTTAATGCCGATATAATAAAAAAGCAAAGTGGCCTTCTTAACTATAATTTGGATTTATACACTGAGAAACGATAGCTTTATTTTATAGAAAATTAATGCAGCCAAAAATTACATCAATTGCCCAAGTAATGCATCAGTTATCATTTGCAAAACATTGTGTTCAATTAATAATTGAATAATTATTCAATTAATAATAACAGGATATCGCCTTACTGTGTTGTATTTTAGCACTGAAATTTTATGCTCTTAGTAGAAATTGCTACAGAAGTCAGTATAATTTTCTTCCAAATACAGTAAAAATACACATACGTAAGGCAGTATGTGTGAGATGGCACAGTGCTTAATAAGAAGAAATGGCTGATTGTAGACTGACCATAACACTATAGAATTCAAACAGACAAGCATGTGCCACACAAAACCCCAGACTTAATAACTGTTGATAAGAAAGGCAAAAAAAAGTCTGGAGAGTAGACAGTGCTATAGCTGGAGATACAGCAGAATAGAAGAAAAAAATACAGCAGAATAGAAGAAAAAGACCTAGAAGCAGAATGACTGTGACTTTGCTGTGTCCCAAGGCCCTGTGATTTTGCCTCCTTCTGACGAGCAAAGTCAACGGGGAAGCCAGATTCACTTAACAACCAGGTTGCTAACTTATCAACTGCAGTAACTTACTTGACAGCTGTGGCAAGAAAAGTCGTAAAACGGAGCAAACCCCACTTAACACTTAGCAACATAAATTTTGGGCTCAATGGCAGTTGTAAGTCAAGGACTACCTGTATGACCTTCCAGGTTTACACACAAGGGGACATGACACACATGCTTTACAAAGGATTGTGCACTTGCTCAGGCAAAGAAGAGATGATCTGACCAATGAGCCTGGTCAAACTTCTTCAAGATTCACACCCCAGAATCAGGGGAAGTGACCTTGGCTCTTTTATGACTCGTGGACTTCAACTCTCAGAATTCCTGAGCCAGTCCACGAGTCATAAAAGAGCCAAGGTTGCCTACCCCTGCCCCAGATGGAGCATTCCCAGCCCAGTGGGGCAGATGGCCACAGCCATGAGATCAAAGCACTGCCCCCTTTTTACCCCCCCGGAGTGTACCAAGACGCCCTGGGGCTTTGATCACATGGTCATAGCTGCCATCTTCACTTTTTTTAACCTCCCCCATGAGTTTTGACCCATTTCACAATCGTTCTTGCCACAGTTGTTAACCGAAATCACTGCAGTTGATAAGTTCATAACCCCGGTTGTTAAGTGACCCTGGCTTCCCCGTTGAACCGACTGGTGACAAAAGGGGATCACATAACGCTGGGACACGGCAACAGTCATAAATATGAAGCAGTTGCCAAGCATCTGAATTTTCATCACATGATCAAGAGGATGCTGCCAAGGTCCTCTAACTGTGCAAGATGGTCATATAACGCGCATCTTTCAATGCGGTTCTAACTTTGGACGGTCACTAAACGAACTGCTGTAAGTCGAGGACTACCTGCATTAAGAAGTAGTCGCCCAAAGTGGTAAAAGGGGTGGGGGGGGTAGTCGGGTTTCCCAACCGCTTCCTCCGGGTCGTTTTGCCCTTCTGCGAACATTCAGACGCGCTTCGATCGTTTCGATCTGAGCGACGCTCCGCTTTCCGAAGCCGAGCGCCGCCGCTTCCTCCACCTGTCTCCGGAGATTCGCATCTTTTTTCCCGGGCGGCGAATTTCTTCCTTCTCCCCCCCCCCCCACACACACACACTCACTCACTCACACTCGAAGCCGGCCGGCTGCCTGCCTCCATTCATTCGCGGGGAAGCGGCTGATTCGGGAGCAAAGCGGGGACGGTGGGGCGGGGAGCCCGGGGGACGCCGGCGACTCACCAGAAGAAGAGCCGCGAGCAGAAGTTGGCCTCCCACGAAGGGTTCGGTTTCTCGTCCCGGGAGGGAAGCGCCTCCATCGGCAGCCCTCCAGCCGCTCGCCGACCCCGCCGGGAGAAAGCCGAGGAGCCTGCGCGGCGGCCTCGGGAGGCCAAGACTTCCCCTCGGGCAGAGAAGGCGGCCGGACCGGCGAGCGGGCGAGCTCGGGTAAAGGCTGGAGGCGCTTCCGGGCAACCCGACACCCGGCTCACCCGCCGCGGCTGCCTGTAGAGGGAGCTGCGCCTCCGAGCCGGGCAGCTGGCAGCCCGCCGCGGGCGCTTAAAAGCGTCCGCCTTCCTGCCTTCCGAGAAGCCCGGGAAGGCTCGGCGGCGGCGCACGTGCCCAGGCCGGCTGTCTTTTCCGCGGAAGTCGAGTGGGACGGAGGCCGCCTTCTTCTAAAGCCAGCCGCCGGGAGGCAGGTCTTAGACCGAGGGGGAAAAAACACCTCCAGATCGAAGGTGATTTTCAGCTGCCGGATCGATTGCAGCCCCTGCCGGCAGCGCGCCTCGGGGCCAGCAAAATTAGCCGGCATGGAAAGCTCAAATGCTGCAGGCGAAGTTTCGCCAGAACTGGCACGTTGGGCGTCCCTGCCCCTAGTCTTAATCAAGGAGAGAAGCCACCTGGCATTAAGGAGAAACTTCCTAACGGTGAGGACAATTAACCAGTGCAAAGGCTTGCCTACAGAAGTTGTGGGCACTTCGTCACTGGAGGTGTTTAGATAAAGTGCAAAGAAGAACAACTAAGATGATTAAGGACCTGGAGACTGAAACATATGAAGAACGGTTGCAGGAATTGGGTATGGCTAGTCTACAGAAAAGAAAAACTAGGGGTGACAGGATAGCAGTATTTCAGTATTTGAGGGGCTGCTACAAAGAAGAGGGGGTCAACTTATTTTCCAAAGCACCAGAAGGCAAGACAAGAAACAATCGATGGAAACTAATCAAGGAGAAAAGCAACCTGGGATTGAGGAGAAACTTCCTAACAGTGAGGACAATCAACCAGTGCAAAGGCTTGCCTACAGAGGTTGTGGGCACTTCATCACTGGAGGTTTTTGGATAAAGTGCAAAGAAGAGCAACTAAGATGATTAAAGACCTGGAGACAAAAACATATGAAGAACAGTTGCAGGAACCAGGCATAGTCAGTCTAGAGCAGTGGTGGCGAACCTATGGCACGCGTGCCAGAGGCGGCACTCAGAGCCCTCTCTGTGGGCATGTGCGCCATGCCCTGGAGATGGCAACCGTCCCTCTTCAGCCAGCTGCCCACTAACTCACCGAGGTCCTACATGGCCGGATGCATCCCAGCACCCATGCGCTCGCTGGCCTGTGTGCAGGGGCTGATGGTGTCAGGCAGCAGCCGTCCCGGCCTGCCTCACCTTGCCCTGTGACAATGGCACCCCCACCCTGCCTCACCTTGCCTCGCTTCACCCCATAGGAAGAGCCTCCTGCCCACCGCCCCACCTGCCAGAGACCCCCTGGATCTCCAACCCTGCCCGGCCCCAACTGGCGTCCCTCCCCACGAGCAACACTGAGGTGATCACGTCCACCTTGGCCACACCCACCCAATCTGCCATGACCACCACAGCCACGCCCACCAAGGGGACCACACCCACCTGGCACCCAGCAATAAATAAGTGGGTTTTGGGTTGCAGTTTGGGCACTCGGTCTCTAAAAGGTTCACCATCATTGGTCTAGAGGAAAGAAGGAGTAGGCTTGATATGGTAGCAGTGTTCCAATATTTGAGGGGCTGCCACAAAGAAGAGGGTGATTTCCAAGGCACTAGAGCACCAGCAGGCAAGACAAGAAACAATGGACAGAAACTAATCAAGGAGAGAACCAACCTAGAACTAAGGAGAAACTTCCTAACAGTGAAAACAACCAATGGAACAGCTTGCCTTCAGAAGTTGTAGGTACCCCATCCCTGGAGGTGTTTAAGAAGAGACTGGACAGCCACTTGTCTGGAATGGTATAAAACCTCCTGCTTGAGCAGGGGGTTGGACTGGAAAACCTCCAAGGTCCCTTCCAACTCTATTCTTTTTGATTGATCGATCGATTGATTGATTGATTAGCAGCTGAGCCCCTCCCTCATTTTGGCTTGTTCCCTCCTGCCTGCAAAGGATTCACACACCTCCATCCAGGGACAGCTTGGCAGAACCGGAGAAATACTCCCGCTTGAGCCCTGTCCATAAAGATAAACCAGATCATCCATTTCCTCGCTGGTATTTTGAAATTGTTTTCCAATCATCTGAATGATCTTCCCTAAAAAAAAAGAGAGAGATGGTGAGAGACGGGATGAAAGTTGTCTTACAAAGCTGGATTCAGTAAGTTTTAGCCGCCCTTGCTGAGTTTAAGTTACACTGACATTTGCCACCGGACAGCTGTTCTCAAGAAAGCAAGTGGTCCAAGAGGGGAAGAAGATGCTCACAGGTCTCTTTACATTTGACAGTTACATCTTTGAAGACCGATAGACAAAGCTGCTCACCTGCCAGGCACAACCCAAGACTTGTCAGATGAGCCTAGGGCAGGATTAAGTGGCAAATCAGCAGTAAATGAATTGGTGCACAGGCCTAATCAGAGAGCTGTTCCCATGTATTCTTGGAGTATAAACCTGTGAATAGATGTGACTCCCCAAATGAGAGACATCCTGTTTGCTCACACTTACCATTCTATTGATCAGCAAGCAGAATGCTGTCCTCTTATAAATGGGGTGGTTTCAAGGCTCTCGACTTTTCGTAGTCCCTCTTGTACTAAATCAGCGTATCTCAACCTTGACAGCTTGAAGATGTGTGGATTTCCATTCTCAAAATGACTGATAAATTCTGGGAATTGAAGTCCACACATCGTCAAGTTGCCTAGGTTGAAAAACACTGCACTAAATGAAAAACTACTCTTGTCTGCACAATTTAGCTCTTGATATTCTTAATATAGATTCAAGGTTGACTGCCCGGGTCAAGCCTTGCTTCAACGTTCTTGCAAGGCTGGGACCTCTTAAAGTCATTCAAGGCATGAGAGAATATAGGAAGCAAGGTGGTTATCTAAGCATCTTACTTAACTTTGATTACAGCACCATCTTCTACATGCCATTCTCTTTCTCTGTAGCCAAACTGCTTCTCCTGCTTCTTCTAATGAACGAACAGGCAATATTAGTATCAATCCACAACTCTAATAGGATCAAATACTGTTAGGGATGAGGAAGACCTTTCCAGAAAGAAAAGATTGCCAACTATCTGGGCCAAGCATCCTGGTAACTCAAAGAAAATAAAGCTTTGCTGCTCCCAAAGGAACGGGTCACCGTTCTTAGTCCTATCCTGGCCTTGTTCTTATGTTAGCATGTCCTGCTCAGGTTAGTATTTCATCAAAGTTATCGATGAAGGGATACCACACCTGTCAATGAGCATCCCAAAAAAACAAACTCTCAGCACCCCAGAAAATCCAGGACTGGGGCAATGAAGCACCTCATCCATGAAGGGAATCTCAGTGGTCACTTTCATGCCAAGACAAGTTGTTATTAATTGTGAAGTCGTGTCCAACTCATTGCAACCCCATGGACAACGTTCCTCCAGGCCTTCCTGTCCTCTACTATCTTCTGGAGTCCACTTAAGCTCACTCCTACTGCTTCAGTGACTCCATCCAGCCATCTCATTCTCGGTCGTCCCCTTCTTCTATTGCCCTCAATCTTTCCCAGCATTAGGCTCTTCTCCAGTGAGTCTTTCCTTCTCATTAGGTGGCCAAAGTACTTGAGTTTCAATTTCAGGATGTGGCCTTCTAAAGAGCAGTCAGGGTTGATCTCCTCTAGGACTGATCGGTTTAATCGCCTTGCAGTCCCCCAAAAAACAGCAAATGTAAACATGTTTTGGAAACTTTGCCTTGTTAAATTGGAAGAAAATACTTACTGCAATGGAACAGCTTCTCTAAAGAATTTTTGATAGAAAGTCTAGAGGAAAATCCTTCCTTGCAGTCTCTGCTGAAAGGGGCAGAAGGGAGATATTTCAAATCTGATGGCAGTAAACTGTAGATGGCATATACTGAAACTTTGTATGGATATTTTCTTCTAATAGGTCTACCTCTTATTGGACTAAAAAAAGTAGTTTCAGACATTATATAGCTCATGAACAAATTTTGAACAAGGAATTTTGAACTAGTTGAAATCTTAGGTATCCATGAGGAGGTGAGCTGTGATGAAATACAATACATGTTATGATGTCACTAGCCAAACTCTGCCCCTTACATACTTGGACAATAGCCCCATTGTTGGCATTAGTCTAAATTGGAATGTGCACTTATGTCGAAATCAAATCTGAATCAGATCCTGTCCTCTTTAAATATCAAACTCCATTTAATTGTGCCGGTACTAATATGCCTAGGCCTAGTTCCTAGAAATACTAGAATTCAAATGTGCAGCCTTCTGAACAAAGGAGGAAGTAAAAAATAAATAAATTTAACAGGAAACACCCGTCTATATTAGCAATATTGAGACAGCAAGATAATATTGTTCATAGGATTGTTGAGGAAAAGCAGACAAAAATATGGAGATGTAGCCTAAAGGAGAACAACTGAAAAAAAAAATATTTGGAATAAGAGCTTTATGATTTCCTCACAACAAGCTGACTGAGAATCAAATCACCAGGTTCTCCATGATAATTATTTGTTTATAAACTTTATTTTGATAATATATAAAAAGTAATTCTTGCTGCATCAATTTCAGAGGTGGCTGACTGGGAATTGATGACCTGGCTGTAGCATCCAGGGGCCTGGTCATGACTCTTGATGTTTTCTCCAGATGCAGTTCATAAATTGCCAAACAGGGAAACATGAAAGTTAATGAACATCAAGAAACAACTACAGCTTCATGAAAAGTGAGTGTAATATTTCCTGTTAGCAGTTAATAGAATCAGTAGATAATCAGTGCCCTGTGGAGTGGTTCCAAGTTTTGATAAATGTTTCCTAGCTCCAAAATATGAAGGATTGAGAAGGATCCCAGAAGAAAAGCTCATCCAGAGTTCCATTTGTTTGGAAAACAGAACTGAGTCTATGTTTATTGCAGGTGGGAGCTCTGTTTTCAGCCATTGTATAGAAATACCAAAAATAACTTTGGCATTTTAAATGATCAAATCCTGTTTAATCCTGCAACGATTGAAAGTGCCGGGTTACTTTAACTTTTTACATGCTGCTGTTCCTGCAACAGAGAACAAGTCTCAGAGCTTGAGAGCAATAGAGAAGCCCTGCACTGTACTGTCAATGCAAAACCTGACAAACTGCGTAATGTGCATTACTTTATAATAAACAGGATCAGAATTAAATGTTTCAGCCTCCTTCCTTTGTAGCTTAAAGGATTAGGTTCTGCCTGGCATTCATCTTTTTTTTTTTTTTTAATTCAAGAGGTGCCATCTTGCCAAAAAGCAGCTTGGAAAACCAGTCTCCCATGCTCAGATTTAACACCGATCAGAGTCAATTACAGGCTTAAAGAAAGAATGTTGCAAAGTCAAATGTGGGTTATACAGAATAAAGAACAACTGAGTTGGAAAGGACCTGGGCAGTCTTCTAAGACAACCCCTTGTTCAAAGAGGAGACCCTATACCACTCTGGACAAATGGCTGCCCAATCTCTTCTTAAAAAGTTCCAGAGTTGAGCACCCACGACTTCTAAAGCAGGGGTGTCAAACTGACGACATGCAGGCCCGGTGACTCATATGCAGGCCACGCTCACCCCGGCTCCACAAAGGCAAAAAAAGTCATGATACATCATGATACTTCACATGACGAGATCGAGTTTGACACCGGTGTTCTAAAGGGAAACCATTCTATTGATTAATTGTTCTCATAATCAGGAAATTTCTCCTTAATTCTAGATTGGATCTCTCCTTGATAAGTTTCCATCCGTTACTTCTCGTCCTGCTGTCAGGTGCTTTGGACAATGGGTTGAGTCTCCTCTCTGTGACATTGGAAGACTGCCATCATGCCACTCCTGGTCCTTCCCTTGGTTAGATTAGATATTCCCAATTCTTGCAACCGTTCATCATGTTTTAATCCCTAGCTCCTTAATTATCTTTGTTGCTTTTCTCTGCATTCTTTCTAGCCTATACTTCGGGTCTAAGTATAAAACCTTATTTTTCTCACTACTGAATTGCATTTTGTTGGATAGGGCCCAGTGTTCAGGTCTGTCAAGTTCTTTCCAGATCTTGAGCCTATCTTTACTGAGTCATTGGAATTTCCAGGATTTACTAAAGTATTTAACACTTTGGTTTGGTTGCAGTTTAATGAAAATTAAACTTTTCACGATAAAATTGATACAATCACAAACAATCCCGTGATTTAGCTTTTTGCACTTATTTTACATTTAGTATCACTTCTCAAAAAACATACCTTTTCCCCTAAGTCTTACTGTTTTGCAGGATTTGATTTATACTTCATACTTTGGGGGAAAATATTGCTTTGTTATCCTTCATTTATCCATCCATTGTGGGATCAATGGGCATTGGACATCATAGAGTTAAACAGAAAAAACACTGCAATGAACTTAAAATAGCATTCTACAGGATGATCCCTGTAAATGTAATTTGTCTGTATTAGGGGTAGGCTGTGGTCTTCCTAATTCCAGCAACCCAATGCTGTAGTGCCGGTAATGAAGAAAGTTGGATGTTAATGTTTTGATAATTTCTGCTTCTGATGTATCTATTTATTGATATAAAGGATATACAATACAAACTTTTTTTATATATCCACTCTCATCGGGAGAGGTCATAGGGCAATCAGAAAAGTTGACTGAAACCACATCTGGTTTTGTATGTATATGCTTGTGATGCATATAAAAAAAGATGAGGCTTCAATCACAAGGTTGTGGCCACCATTTTGACTTTTTCAGACCTACCTGCAGATGCTCCTGGCCTCCCCCTGTGCATTGCCTTATCCTCAAATCATAGAGTGAGGAGGATATTAGAGGCTAAGTATGTGTCCAGGGCACAACTCACTGGGTCAAGTGTTCCCAGACTTTCTCAGGCCATGGAATCTGTTAGTAACCATCATCATCATCCCAGAAGTCTGGTCAAGAGGCAAAATTCTAAGCATAGAAAATTGGATGAGTTCCAATGAATGTGTTCTTCTCTATAGTCTCTTATGGAATCCCATCAAGTTCTTATAGACACTTATGCAAGACACATTTGAAAAACCCTGCAGCAGATATATGACTCACTACTTTGTGTGGCCACTTGTTCCATTGACTAACAGCTTGTACAGCCAGGCAGTGCCTCATTTTTTTGTCTTATTTTAATTGTTGCAATAGTTTTCCAAACTTTTATTTCTACATGCCTTCAATGAACCTATGAACGGAATGATTCCTGTCCTTTTTGATTCTGTTCCACAACAGGGATCCTCTAAAATTCCTTTAAATGGGGATAAGAGCAAATAGTGGAAGAAAGGTAGAGGGGGGGGGACAAAATGTACACCTGCTCTCCTGGATTTTCTTCATGATAAGTGAATTGGCCCATCACAGATGTTCAGATATTCCCAAAAGATAGCCCCACTCTCCATCTCTTCTACAGTGGCTGGGAGGATTGAAAAATCACCAGCCAAAGAGTAACCTGGTAATTCTGGATCATATGTTGCTACAGCATAGAGACAACTGATTTAGCTAGGAGACTGAATGGGTCGCACAAATAGAGCCCCAAGTTCTCTACTAATATTTGAGAAGAAAATGCGATTCTGGAATGTCCTTCAAAGGAGTTAAAAGTGTCCTGGCTTTTGAGAGAAGTTTAGTACGAAAAATGAATAACCACCACTGAAGAATTTATCAATAAAAAAAAGTTCTGAAGAAAGAATTGCTATGGGATCATTCAGAGGAGCAGATTACTTTCTTTCCCTGAAGCCCCTCACTCAATCGGTCAAGAAGGCTGAGAGACGCTCCAAAAAAGATGTGGGCTACTTGTGACTTGGGAGGTGGGGGGGAATAGGGAAAAGGCTTCCTTATGTAATGCAGGCTGTAATCAAGGAAGCTGAAAACCAGGTCAGTTGAGGGATTTCCTGTGGGCATCATACTGTAAATATGATTTATTTATTTTACAATATTTATGTTGTATTTATAGTTAAGGTGACCAACCATCCTCCTTTAGGGAGGACAGTCCTCCTTTTGTAAGGTCTGTCCTTCCTCGAAAAGTGTCCTCCTACATGTCCTCCTTTTTGATATTTGAAGACTAATCTGCGGGGCTTTTTTTTCCCTCATAGAATGCTCAGAACGGTGTTCCGGCATATTTTGTATATGCGTTTTTTTCAACTTTTGCATGAGATGTGCTACTCCCCCTATTGGCTTTCAAAAGCCAATAGGAATTGCTGCTGAGCGCGCCAAAACACCCAGCTGGCAAACTTTGCACATGCAAGTTGTCTGCAGTGAAGGCGAATTGGCACGAACTTTGCACCCCTCCCTGCTACCCAACTACACCATCTCCTAGTTAGTTCCGAAGATACCTGGAGGAGATTGGAGTGGTAAGTTTCTCTTGATCTTCGGCTCTGCTAGTGCAATAATGGGTGCAGAGGCAGGGGCAGCGGGGGTGCTGAGGGTGAGGGTGTGAGGGGCGGCAGCGGCTGGCTGCCCCCCCATGCTGTGGGAGCCACGGGGCTCTCTCTACACGGGGCTGCACAGGGTGGGCAGTGGTGCTGGCAGGGCAACTGCAGGCAGGGTGTGTCGACAGTGGGCTGCCCCTCGGGGCCAGAGCCGGCGCAGCTGGTGCTTTGGGAGCCGCGGGGCCCGCTCTACACGGCAGGGCAGCGGTGCTGGCAGGGCGGCTGCAGGCGGGGGCGCGGCGGGCTGTTGACCTTCCATGGGCCAGGTCAGCTTTTATGATATTTTTTTCTTCAATTTATTTGTGTCCTCCTTTTTATTGTAAAAAAGTTGGTCACCTTATTATAGTACTATATTCATAGAACATTGTAGGTAGAATATAAGACTCTGTTATGAGGTTCTGGCTAAGTTTTTTTTGCTCAGATCATTTAAACCTTACACTATGGTTGCAATAATTTTGAGAAATCCTAAACTTTTTCCAAACAGAACAAAAAGCAATCAATATCGATGCAGGTTGTGTCACTCACTTTTACTTGTGGAGTACCAACCTAATATAAATGTGAACAAGTTGCCAAGTGCCTGAAATATAATCATGTGACCTGGGGGGGACATACAATATTTGATGATGGCTGGAAATGCTTCACAGATGGTTGTTAAAAAACCAGTCACAAGTTGAGGACTATCTTATGGAATTGGAAAGCATCAAGTCTGTGCATCTGAATGGTTTCTACATCAAAAAGCAAAAACAAATTTACTGTAATTTTATCAGTGGGAGTATCAGATAGATTAGAGAATTATACAGTTGGAAAAGACCTTGGAGGTTTTCTAGTCCAAGCCTAGTCAAGCAGGAAGACTCTAGTCCAGTGGTGGTAAACCTATGGCATGGGTGCCAGAGGCGGCACTCAGAGCCCTCTCTGTGGGCATGCGCACCGTCGCCCCAGTCCTAGGCCTTCAGCTGGGTTTTATAAAACCTTTTCGCTTTAGGCCTCCACCGCCATGTGCAAAAAAAAAAAAGGTTCAATCAATGAGTCAATTTCAACTTCTCGCGAGGAAAAAAAAGATCTTGCAAAGTTGGAATTGATTGATTGAACTTTTTAGTCCCACCCAGTCTGCCATTACCGCAGCCACGCCCCCCCATTTGGCCACACCCAGCCAATGGGCCACACCCACCCAGCACTCGACGATGCATAAGGGGATTTGGGGTTGCAGTTTGGGCATTCGGTCTCTAAAAGGTTCACCATCACTGCTCTAGTCTATATCTTTGTCCAATCTCCAATTGCCTCACAATTCTGGAGGCAAGCCATTCCAGTGATTAATTGTCCTCATTGACAGGAAATTTCTCTTTAGTTCTAGGATGGATCTCTCTTTGATAAGTTTCCATCTGTTACTTCTTGTTCTGCCTTTTGGTGCTTTGGAGAATAGGTGGACCTCCTCCTCTCTGTGATAGCCTCTCAAATATTGGAAGACTGCTATCATTTCACCCCAAGTCCTTCTTTTTTTTACCTTCAGAGAACATCCCAGATATGAAGACTCTTTTCTTCATTCTTAGAAGAAAATGAAAATCCTAAATAGCTGCAGAAAAGTGAAACTTCCTGCTCCTATTAGGCAACATTACATTTCCAGCTGTGATGTTTTTATTTAGTGCATCATCTGACTTATGGTCCGACTTCCTTGTTTGATCTTTTGTGTGTACAGCTAAGGCTCTTTTTGACAAGTGACTGCAATCTAGTTCAGATGTAAGTCCAACTAGGTTCAATCACAAAATCAGGGATTACATTGTTCTTTATTGGCACAAACTCCATAACACAGCAATGAAAAGCAATAAATAAATGACATGACAAATGATTTGCTTTCTCTTTAAGTGTGATGCCATGGAAACTGTCCGAAGATTTACTAGATCCAGAATAATGTCATAGCATCATATTAAACAAACAACAAAATAATTGTTAGGAAATAATACACACTCACATATATCAACAGCAACAACTGTTCCAGCTTTTAATTAGGATGACATAGACCAATCTTTCTTTATTTTTCCAGTTGCAAGGATAATTATCACTTTTTAAAGCTAGAAAAGAAAGCAAGGGCAATGCTTTTCAACTGCAAATCTGAACACTGAGAGAAATTATGAGATCATTTGTTCTGCCAAAGAATTCCTTGACTTCCGGAACCTCATAATGCCTGGCCTTTAAGGTGAAAGTGATTGTTACGTTCCTGGATTAAAATGTGAGATGGAAAACCAATTTTTCCCTCCACTTTCTCCCAGTATGGGTGTCTGCAGGAGATGGAGGGGCTCAAAAAAGGTCAAAGTGGGAGCCAGAGTCATGTGGTTTCAATGTACATTAAAAGCAGGAGGATTTGACCATCTGGCGGTGGCCACCATCTTGACTTTTTGACACACACACCTTCCCAAAGACTCCCTTTTCCCAGTCACCTGCTGCTGAATCAATTCTATCATCTTTGTTGTTAACTCTCCTCCTTTGCAATACAAGTAATCCTCGATTTACAACCATTCATTTAGCAGCCGTTCAAGATTACAACAGCATTGAAAAATGGAACTTACAACTGGTCCTCATGCTTAACAACCATCATGGCATCCCCACAGTCACATGTTCATAATTTGAGCACTTGGCAACCAGGATGGCTTTATAACAGTTGCAATATCCCGAGGTCAGGGGATTGCCACTTTCGACCTTCCAACAGGCAGAGGAAATGGAGAAAGCTGAATTTGATTAACAGTCACGTAGTTCTCTTAACAACTGCAGTGATTGCTTAACAACTCTAGCAAAAAAGGTTGTTACAATCAGCCACGACTCATTAACAATCCCTTTGGTTAGCAACAAAAATTCTCTTACGGTCCCAACTTTGTGCCAGTATGGACAGTAAGGATTACCTGTAACTGGAAGTAGAAAACCAAGTTCCCTTTACAAAATTATTACAGAATAACAGAGTTGGAAGGGACCTTGGAGGTCTTCTAGTCCAACCCCCTGCTGAAGCAGAAGACCTAATACAATTATGGATAAATGGCTGTCAAATCTCCTCTTAAACCCTCCAGTGATGGCACCCAAAACTTCTGGAGGCAAAAGCTGTTCCACTGTTTAATTGATCTCACGGTCAGGAAATTTCTCCTTAGTTCTAGGTTGAATCTCTCTTTGTTAAGCTTCCACCCATTGCTTCTTGTCCTATTTCCCCCTCCCTTCCCCCCCCCCCAGATGTTTATAAGTACAAGAACTGGTCACAATTTTTTTCAGCGCTGCTATTTGACTGATTTTTCCAGATACTTGAGGGAGAAAGTTTTCACTATCACTTTCCAAAGAGCCCAAGAAACATACACTGGTGAAGCCCTTCAACCTTATTTGACTGAGAAAAATCACAAAAAAAGAAAGGAAATAATAAAGCTAAGCGAGAAAGAGGAAAGAAAGATATTTCTTTAGCAAAGAATTTCTCCTGTGGTTCAAACCAGCCACAGCTGTGATATGAGTTTTACTATTTTGTAACAGAGAGAAGATGAAGGGGGAAAAGCACTCATAAACCAGTAGAATAATAAGGAAAAAAAAATCTTTGCTATTGTGCAAATATGTGAATTTTGATGCTTTCACTTTGCATCTATAAATTGAATTTAATTTTGTGTTCATATGTACAGAGAGAGAGAAAGAGAGAGAGAGAGAAAGGAAGTGTGTGTGTATTTGTGTGTACGTGTGTGTGTGTGTGTGTGAATACAGGTAGTCCTGGTTTAACAACCAGCCATTCAGCAACTGTTTGAAGTTTTAGTGGCACTGAACAAGTGGTACTTTCCACTGGTCCTTATCCTTTTGGCCATCCCAGTATTCTTGAGTTCATGTGATTGCAATTTGGGTGCTTGGCAATTGGCTACACATTAAAGTTGTAGCATCCCATGCAGTGGTGGAATTCAAATATGTGAACCACAGGTTCTCTGTGTGGATGGCACTTCCAGAAGTCCATTCTGAGCCTAGGCAACAAAAAAATTAGCTACTGGTTCTGCTGAAGTGGTGCGAACCAGCTGAATCCCACCTCTGATTCCACGGTTACATGATCACCATTTGCAACCTTCCCTGCCAGCTTCTCCCAAGCAATATGGAAGCGGGCAGGGCAGGTTACATTCTGCTCCAGTAATTGACTTACACTTTCCCCACCCATCAGCAGCTATCCCTGGCCTTGTCGCATTTGCACCACTGCCTGCTTGCAAGCTACCTGGAACTTGTTTAACGACCCGCGATTCTCACTTAACAATGGCAATGTATAAGGTGACCAACTTTTTTACAATGAAAAGGAGGACACAAATAAATTGAAGGAAAAATATTTTAAAAGCTGGCCCGGCTGTGTAGAGCGGGCCCTGCGGCTCCCAAAGCACCAGCCGCGCCGGCTCTGGTCCCAGGGGGCAGCCCACGATCAACACACCCTGCCTGCAGCCACTCCGCCAGCACCACCGCCCACCCTGCACAGCCCCATGTAGAGCCAGCCCTGCGGCTCCCAAAGTACCAGCCGCACCAGTTCCAGCTCCGGGGGGCAGCCCGCCATCAACACACCCCGCCTGCAGGCACCCCGCCATCACCACCGCCCACCCTGCACAGCCCCGTGTAGAGAGAGCCCCACGGCTCCCACAGCATGGGGGGCAGCTGGCTGCTGCCACCCCTCACACCCTCGCCCACAGCCCCCCACCGTCCCACAGCCATTATTGCCCTAGCAAAGCCAAAGATCAAGAGAAACTTACCGCTCCAGTGTCCTCCAGGTATCTTCGGAACTAACTAGAAGATGGTGTAGCTGGGTAGCAGGGAGGGGTGCAAAGTTCCTGCCAATTCACCTTCACTGCAGACAACTTGCATGTGCAAAGTTTGCCGGCCGGCTGTTTTGGTGCGCTCAGCAGCAATTCCTATTGGCTTTCGAAAGCCAATAGGGGGAGTAACACAGCTCATGAAAAAGTTGAAAAAAAAACATCAAAAAAAGGTGCCAGAACGCCGTTCTGAGCATTCTATGAGAAAAAAAAGGCCCTGCAGATTAGTCTTCAAATATCAAAAAGGAGGACATGTAGGAGGACACTTTTCGAGGGAGGACAGAACTTAGAAAAGGAGGACTGTCCTCCCTAAAGGAGGACGGTTGGTTACCTTACAATGTAGAGTGCCAGGATTGCTGCCACTAAACAATGAGGTCATGCAGTGTTGTGCTTTATGACTGTATCACTTAGTGTTCAGACATGTTTTTCCTCAGCTGCTGTCAACTTCAGCTGTGTGAGGAAAAAAGCCAAGCAGCTTAAACAGTGAACCCAATACATCCAGGGAGCAGAGAGATCCAATTTCTCATTCACCCTCCTGTAAGGACGCTCACTGGTGATGTCCTGTTTATTGATTTAAGGGCTTTTGTGTATGCTAATATGGGCTTGATTGCACCTTCCAGTTAGTAATATGGCAGATCATTACCTATCCTCTGTGATTCACCAGCCTCCTTACAATCCAAAAGCCTTTTATCTGCTAGGATAAAGTTCTTTTTGTACACTTCAGATGTATGCCTGAAAAGAAGAGTTAAAAAATGCAAATAGGTTAACAAATGAGCTTTGAACCCCCAAATAAATGACTGATTAACTCTCTCCTCCCACTTCAGAACTTCTAAGTGTTTTGGTTGAATAATGTGTGATCATTAAGAGCTAAATGCATGCGGCCAGGGCTCTGTATTGCTCCAAGTGTATGTGCATCAGGCACAGGAAACTACCGCCCAATTCTCATCTCCTTGGAGTTCTGCTTTGTTGTTTTTGTTTCTTCCACATCCCCTTCCCTTCAGAAGACTTTTCTCGTAATTGTATTTCCACTGCAGGAAGAAAAAAAATAGTTTGGGATATTTTTCCACTGAAAGAATTACAGAAAAGGACTAGGAAATTCTTTATAGAAATTGGGATTGTCACATTGCAATCACAAGGGCTGTGTTTTTTTTAAACCTCAATATCCAGAGGACTCCTGTATCTTAATGCGATTTGATCCCAAATTTTTTTTTATTTATGTTAACTCCTGTCTTATCTAACGGGTTCTGAATACATCTGCACTTATCTTCCTTTTAAAATCTCAAGACTGCATCAGACATCTTGCAGAACTCCTTAAGATACTCCATTTCCCACCTAACAAACCTCCAAGTGGCCTCAGCGACTCTCTAAAAGAATGCAAATGACCAGCTGTCTGCAAGAAATATAAATCCTTCCATTGCCCACCATCCAGTCAGAGCTGAAAAAGCTTCTTGGATGAGAAGTGAAACGTATTCAAAGAAAAACAAGAAAGTCCAGTTGCCTCCTGAAAGAGCACCTTTGGGACAACCATAACCTGGATGACTGAGAATCTCCCTAGACAACCATCTTTAAAGAAACTGGCTAAAGATTGACATTCAGATAAAACCTTCTGGAAACTACAATAAAGCAGATAATTCACTTACAATTATAACATGGAATAAAAGTCAATATAACACCCAGATGATATTGATAGAAAGGGAACAAAATTTTGCTCAGTTTGAATTGGTTAGAAATTTTTATAACCAAAATTTGAGGTTCAATAATCGAAAAGCTTTAATATGGGAACCAACTTGGCATAGAAAGAAAGCTAGAGTTAGGTTTAAATGTGACATAAAATATCACTTGATGGGTTAAAAAGGCTTTAGAGATTTTGTCTGGTTTAATAACGAATGAAGGATGAGAATTGACTGTTATCATAGTTGATAATTATTCGCAGGAGTAAACCTGTTTAGGGGTTAAAAAGACTTTATAGACGTAGAGTGATGAAATAATAGATTATATTTTTAAAAATAGAAATGTACTTTTTGGAATTACATTATTATCTTAAATATGATAACTATTTTGTAATAGAGAGAAAGTTTTTGTTTGATTTAATAATGAATGAAGGATGGGAAGTTCCTGATATTATAGTTGATAAGTATTTGAAGGTGTAAACTTTATTAAAGATTTTTTATAGATATAGATTGATGAAATGATAGAATATATTTTTAAAAATAGAACTGTATCTGTTGGATTTATATTATTATTCTAAATATGGAAAATATGTTGTAATAGAGAGAGAGGATGAACTACTTGTGATAGGGAAAAAATTAGTCTCAATGAATGATCTATCATTCCCAACTATATTTTCATTGAAATGTAACTGGAATATGACAATGATAATTACTAAAGCTTAAAAACAGAATATAGATTATTATAATTGCAAGGTCAATGAGGATTTTTGTTGGATTGAATTTTACCTAAAATTGTATTAATTTTAATAAGTAATATTATATTTAGGAAATAGAGAGGAAATTGTTCATAATTAATTTGAGTTATATGTATACGATTTTGTCTTTGAATGATTCGACACCCTAACCAGCACGTTGTGTCCTAAGCTTTGTAAAAAATGGAAAAAACCAATAAACTTTTTATTAACAAAGAAACTGGCCAGTTTGATTTATGGTGGATCCTATACCAGGGTAGGCAACCTTGGCTCTTTTATGACTCGTTGACTTCAATAACTCAGGAATTCTGGGAGTTGAAGTCCACGAGTCATAAAAGAGCCAAGGTTGCCTACCCCTGTCCTATACAAAGACAACATTTAGCCAGAAGGACAAAGCTGCTGCAATATTTATAAGCAGCATAATAATATCTGTTATGGATCCACACTTATATTTAATTATATTTATATTATATTTAAAATTACATAGGGAGGGGGGGTCATTGACTTTTCAAGACAAGGAACATACTGTACCTAGTGCTAATTTAGGCAATTATAATCTCTGAAGTGAATAGCTTTATACCACAAATATTAAGGTGACTAACTGTCCTCCTTTAGGGAGAACAGTCCTCCTTTTGTAAGGTCTGTCCTCCCTCGAAAAGTGTCCTCCTACATGTCCTCCTTTTTGATATTTGAAGACTAATCTGCAGGGCTTTTTTTTTCTCATAGAACACTCAGAACGGCGTTTCGGCATCTTTTTTTGATGGTTTTTTTTTCAACTTTTGCATGAGCTGTGCTACTCCCCCTATTGGCTTTTGAAAGTCAACAGGAATTGCTGCTGAGCGCGCCAAAACACCCAGCTGGCAAACTTTGCACATGCAAGTTGTCTGCAGCGAAGGCGAATTGGCACGAACTTTGCACCCCTCCCTGCTACCCAACTATGCCATCTCCTAGTTAGTTCCGAAGATACCTGAAGGAGACTGGAGCGGTAAGTTTTTCTTGATCTTCGGCTCTGCTAGGGCAATAATGGGTGCGGGCGCAAGAGGCAGGGGCGGCAGGGGTGCTGTGGGCGGGGGTGTGAGGGGAGGCAGCGGCTGGCTACCCCCCCGTGCTGTGGGAGCCACGGGGCTCTCTCTACACAGGGCTGCGCACGGTGGGCGGTGGTGCTGGCGGGGCGGTTGCAGGCAGGGTGTATCAACAGTGGGCTGCCCCCCGGGGCCAGAGCCGGCATGGCTGGTGCTTTGGGAGCCTCAGGGCCCGCTCTACACGGCAGGGCAGCGGTGCTGGCAGGATGGCTGCGGGCAGGGACACGGCGGGCGGTTGACCTTCCATGGGCCAGGCCAGCTTTTACGATATTTTTTTTCTTCAATTTATTTGTGTCCTCCTTTTCATTGTAAAAAAGTTGGTCACCTTACAAATATATGCAGATGTTTCAAACTTAAACAACTTGGAATCTAGCCCAAGTGGTTGCTCCAGTGGGCCTGTGACATCAGGAATGGTGCTTAAAGGCGAAGTGGAGATAGTCCTCAGTGGTGGAGAAGAACAGGCAGAGTTTGGGGGGGAAATGGCCTTATGTAGGCCTCCTTTAGAGTCTATCAAGCTAGATAGGATTAAGACTCTGAGTCAGAGGTTCTACACTCTGCTTTAGAGGTCAAAGTATGTCAAAAGTGGCTAACCTTGCTCTGCTATGTATACAGTATATTGCTTCCAAGTCCTTTCTCAAGATACTATCACTATCCCCACCTCTTTTCAGTTACACATCAACACAGTGGGACTTCTTTCCCCAGAACTAGAAACTTGAGCCCAAGGAGGTGCTCTAGTGATTGTATCATTGAGGACTATTTCATATTTCCAATAGCAGTCTTCCAGTACCTGTCATAGGGAAGAAGGGGCTGATTATTCTCCATAGCACCTGAGGGCAAGATAAGAAGCAATGAATGTAAGCTCATCAGAGGGAGGTCCAACCTGGAACTAAGGAGGAATTTCCTAACAGTGAAAATGGTTAATTAAATTGAACAGCTTGCTTGCCGGAGTGATGGGACTGCATTACTGGAGGTTTTCTAAAAAGATTGGGCAACCCTCCAGGATGGTATAAGGGTTCCTGCCTTGGGCAGGGGGTTGGACTGGAAGACCTTGAAAGGTCCCTTCCAGCCCTATGATTCTATGATTCTATCTATCTTCAATATAGGATTTC
The DNA here is from genome assembly GCF_016545835.1 of Crotalus tigris. Classification (NCBI taxonomy): domain Eukaryota; kingdom Metazoa; phylum Chordata; class Lepidosauria; order Squamata; family Viperidae; genus Crotalus; species Crotalus tigris. Next base: position 1,690,575 of record NW_024096565.1, read on the forward strand.
CACATGCAACAGTATCCTGCGTTTGATAGGTCCAGTCTGGCAGGACTTCTCTTATGTAAGCTTTGGCTTACAAAGTCTTCTATTAAAAAATATTTAAACACGTTTGGTCAAACAAATGCCAAATGCTAAAGTGCCATTTGGACTCTGCACTTATTTCTTTCTTTCTTTTAGTTAGAAATTTGTTGTGTTTCAGATTAACAAAAAAATTAAGCATTAACTGAATGCTAGAACACCAAAAACAGAAAAATATTAAAGAATAACATTCCAGAATTACAAATTAATGGCGCTATATTTTAAATTGGGGGCTACAACGGAATGATCCCAGCATTTTGTACTCATTGTCTCACAGAGGTACTTGGCTCAAGGTATTAGATATCAGTCGGATATGAAGAATGACTGCATTTACATTGGCCTTGCCACTCATTGAACACCTGTTTTCATGTAATGTGGTAATGTCATACTAGACAGGCACAAGGGCTTGCTACTTCCCATTGCAACAGAATAAGCCACTGGAAGTTGATTGGCATCTGTGGAACATGTCGGGAATACAAATTGTTGCTTTCCTCTTCTGTTTCTGTGGGATAGGGGCAATTATTGCAGCCACAGCCTCAAATGAATGGAAAGTCACCAGCCGAGCATCTTCAGTGATAACAGCAACTTGGGTCTTCCAAGGTCTCTGGATGAACTGCGCAGGAAACGCGATGGGCGCTTTCCACTGTAGGCCTCATCTGACTATCTTCAACATAGAGGGTAAGTTACCAAGCAGTTCCGCAACAAGTGAGGGGCTCATGAATACATGGAGCATGATCTCTAGGAACCAATATAGTTTTACTGGTGCCCTGATATCTGTAGGCTTGGAACAGGAGGGAATAGAAGCTGAATTCCAAACTGTTTATTACTATTATTACTATATACATACATACATACATACATACATACATATTTAAATCTTTTGTTCCCGTAATCTTTAACTAGAGAAAACAATGCATCATAGGGCAACAATTTTTGAACCAAGGTATTTCAAATGGGCTAATTTACAGAATGCATTCAAAATCCAGGCCCCCATAACTCTGTGGAATTGAAATTATGGCAGATGTTATAAATCATTTAATGATATAAAATTATCATTAAACATTTTATGAATAATACAAAAGATCATAAAAACATTTTTAGTAGTCAACTTCTGATGTTTGACTGTTATTTAGTTGAACAAAGGCTAATTTCAAGGCAGATACATCTCTGAATAACTCCCAGAGTTTTTAGGAACTTTTCAAGTACTTTAGAAGCTCGGCCATTATTGAAGGCATTGAGGAATCTGGTAAAGAAATACCTCTGAATTGATGACCCAAAGGATCACCTGTTGTCTAGTAACTTTTATAATTTCTTCCATAAAGGAGAAGCACATTCAATCTCTTGACCTCTTACATTACAACTGTACATTTTCTGTTTTACTGCTCAGGATTCAAATGTAAACATATTCAGTTCCATGTATCCTATTATATTTTCATAGGTTCATAAATGCATATTAAGATATATAATATATATTAAGATATATTTAGGATTTAGATCTATAAGGGAAATGAAAATTAACAAATAGGAATTAGCTTTGAACTATTGTTTAGCCCAAATAATATAGATCATGGACTTGAGACAATAAAGGACACTCTATCAGCAAGTGATGATGTATTAGGATGAGAAATAGAAAATATTTATGAAATAAGATAAGAATATATTTAAGTAAGTAATATGTATATTCTAGATACGATGATTTTTATGTAGTGAAATAAAGGAAATTTGGATTACCCGAAATTTAAAAACTATGGATACTAAAGGTTAAATTGGAATATTCTAATAAAAAATTAAAAATTAGGTAAAACTTAAAAACAGGATATGGATTTGTATTAGCAAAAAATATATTGATAAATGTTTTAATTAACTTTGTTATAATTAAAAATCTATTAGCTTAAATGTGATATAACAAATGTTAAGGGAAATAGAGAAGGAATTTCTGATGATGTAACCTGAAATATGTACTAAAGATTTTGTTATTGAACCATTGATTACCCAGTCACCACCACGCTGCTTTCCGAATACTCAATGTAAAATTTGAAAACCAATAAAATTTGTTTAAAAAAAAACCAAATGCATATTAAGATGAATTAATGTTGAGGCAGTTGGTTATGGCAGCTAAAAAGTCCCAACAAAAATACAGGTAGCTGTAGTAGAAGCAGACTGCAGTTTAAAAGGAAAAATTACATTCCTCCAAAGTGCTCATTTTGGAAAAAGATTCCAGAATGCACATGCATAATTTCATATAGTTTCATTCAAGGCTCTAGAATCACTCCACCAATCATTGCAAGATAATTTTCTTTGAGAAAATGTTAGCACAATAGATAATAGATTAGCACCGAGATTATATTAGGACAGGTGCCTTCATGGACTTTCATCAGAATGAGACCAAGAAAAAAAAAAGAATGGAAACTCATTGCTTGAAGCACTTGGACCCTTTCATTGCATTAAAAGTGTCTTAGAGGACACAACTTGTCTGTTCTGTATTTATCATATTGCCATACTACTGATCAGAGTTGTCATTTTATGAATCAAATAATCCTGTGGCACCTTAAAATTTGGCATAATTGTAGAATATGCTTTTTTAGTAAGAATTGACTTTGTCAAGTACATGTACTGGGTCAGAAGTGCTATAAGAAAAAGAAGATAAAGCAGTGATCTTTTGATTCAGATGGGGATGAAATAGAAGATGAGAATCAACTTTCCTTTCTCAAATCAATGTGTTTCACAGAGTTGTTGTAGTGGAGAAAATATAGGTAGTCCTTGATTTATGACCACAACTGAGTCCAAAATTTCTGTTGCTAAGTGAGACATTTGTTAAGTGTGTCTTGCCCCATTTTACAACCTTTCTTTGCAACAGTATTAAATATATATATATTCTTCAACTCCTGGAAAAAAGATCAACTATAAATAAAATGATTAATTTGCAAAGTACTTATTATGAGTGTCTGCATATATTAATTTGTAGGTTGGTTGGTTGGCTCATTGAATATGGCCACCCATCTCACTTGCATGTGCAGTTAAAATGGAAGTAAAAATCACAACGTTCCACCATTAAAACCAATTTGAGAATAGTTAAAAGCTACAGTTAAAAAGTTAAAAGTTCATTCTACTACATCCAAACAGTTGTATTGGAAGATGAAAGTGAATGTTTGGGTTTCCAAACATTTCGTTACCAGGCTAGGTAACATCTTCAGCAGAGTTTAGGGGATGTTAGTGTCAGTGTTCTTCTGGAAGATTTATAAAAATGAACTGAGGCTAGATTTTAATTAGTTTTGTCCCCACTAACAATATATAAGTATGTTGCATGAAGATGATAAACTCTGCATGGAATGGGATAACCAGCAACATAGATAGATCACTTATTGGAGTTTTCTCCAAGAAAATCTTTCCTTCCCATTTCAGCCCATGAATAAAAGAAAAGAGCTGTATTTGGGGACAACCTTACAATGGCAATGTTTGTTGCTTTTCTCTGACTCAAAGGACCCAAGCATCCACAGTATAAAAGAAATCCATGTCAAGTCAATAGGCTTCCATTCATGGCACTTCCTATGTATTGAACCTGATGCTATTTACAAAAGTTTCTACTGTTTCTCTATCACGTTCTGCCTTATCACAATGGACTTTTTGCCAGTTAGATAAGAATCTCCATGTTGGACATAACCAAACATTTATATATACCCTAAGTACAAGCTTGTGGGAATGAGTTATATGTAAAAATCAACATTATGAAGAGATATGCAGCATCCTTGTCTTTCTTTTAAAGTTACGGTATACATACTGTAACTTAAATTAATAGTTAATCATAGATTTAATAATAATGAATAAGCAAATATCCCACTATTCATCTAGAAGGCCAAGGCAACACAGATGGAGATTTTATCAACCTCATTACAGTTCTTTTAGATTGGCTGGCTGTTCAATTAGCTTATTAGTTCCATGTTAAACTGGTATCTTTCTTTTGCTTGTGTAAAAATTGGTTTTAAATAATTCAGTAGAGTCATGTTTTTATTTCTATTATTTTGGATAATACATAATGTTTTCTACTTCATCTTCTCCACACCACTCAAGGGCTTACAAAGAACCTCCTTGTATAACATTTCTGAAACAATACACTTGGTTTTATCTTTGTTGCAAAATTAAGCTGTATGCTGTTTTCTATAAAACTAGTTATGGGCAAGCTATATCAGATGCTTTCTGATTCTGAAATAATATGGGAAAACAGCAGCAAAAATGATTGGCAATACACAAGGCTCATAATCGCAGCCATTGTTTCTGATTTTCCAATATAGTAATAGTTTCCACAATAAAGGAAAGAAACCTTGCTCAGCAAATTTTGGAGGAAGGAAAGGTTACAAGTTTCGTGAATAAACAAAGAGATTAATTTCTCCTCAGTTGAAGAACCAGTTAGCCCCTTGACCCATTGGAGTTTCAGAGAAGGCTCTTATTTGAACGCAATAATTTATGTCATCTTCTGAATTGGACTGGAGTGTTTTCTTTCTAGAAGTTAGAATAATATAGTTGAAAGGCGTCTTGGAGGTCTTCTAGACGAAGCATTGCATAAAGATGGAGAATAATATGTGAGGGCAGAATGTTTATTGGAATAAACAAAATAGATTCTGTGTAATAACATGCTTGGATGGGAGAGTGGGTCTATTAGGGAGGAAATAAGCTGAAGCTGTGGGAATGGGTTACTTGAGAAAAGTGTGCAGTAAAACAAAAGGATAGGATTGAGATTGAATAGATATTGGATTCAATGTGGACTAAATATAGAATTGAGTGGCCAGTGAAGAAATATGCACTGAGGTGGTTTGGTCACACAGAAGTGAATGAGGTCACACAAGTGAATGAGGGCAGAATCACAAAATAAATATATGAAGAAATGAATGGATTGAGAGGGAGAAAAAAAAACCAAGACATTCATTTTGGATGGAGTTTATGTGATCTTCATAATGAAAGCAATGAATGAGGTAGATGAGAGAATTTTGTCCAAGGCACAGAAAGGAACAGAGAAGTAGACCATAGAATTATACATATTGAGAATCATGTAGTGTAAAAAATCTTAGTTACATTTCCTTTTATTCTGTACTAGACTTAATTTCTTTTATTTACTTCTTCCCTATGTTTCGTCAATAATCTTATATAAAAAAGGAATAATGCAATACTTAAATTTCTGTGAGTTATCTAAGCTTAAACGTACCATTACAAGTTAGTATGAGTCTATTAGTATACGTATTAAAAGGTGAACCAAGCAATTTTATAGCTGGTCCCGTTTTATAGAATGTCCAATCCAATGAATGTTGGATATATTAGAAAGACTGTTTCTCTCCTGGAGGGCCTTCCCATAAAGCACCTTTTACAGGAAAAGACCTCCTGACATACTCTATTTCGATGCCAATGCCCCCATTCTCCACTGTAGAATACAGAATAAAGATTAACCAAGCATAACCAGAATGGACCTCGGAGGTCTTCTAGTTCAATCCACTGTTCAAGCAGGAGACCCTATGTGGGTTCATTAAAGAGAGACCCATGTTAGAACTAAGAAGACTGTGAGTTCTATTCCTGCCTTAGGCATGAAAGTTGGTTGGGGGGCCGGGGTTGGACAAGTCATTGGTCTAAGCCCAACCCACCTCATAGAGTTGTGAGAAAATAGGAGGAGGATGGAGTATTAGGTTGGTTGGTTAGTTAGTTAGTTAGTTAGTTAGTTAGTTAGTTAGTTATACAGTGTGTATGTATGTATGTATTTATATAGATATATACATACTAGATATAGATATAGATATAGATAGATAGATAGATAGATAGATAGATAGATAGATAGATAGATAGATAGATAGACAGACACACAGAGAGAGAGAGAGAGATGGAGATGGCTATAGAGATAGAGATAGATAGATAGATTGATAGATAGATAGATAGATAGATAGATAGATAGATAGATAGATAGATAGATACAGTACATACACACACACACACATACACATAGAGTATATATATGCATGTATGTATGTATGTAATAATTGCACATGCACAATAAAATATGTAGTACCTTTGGGTGTTACAGAAGACTACAGAGAATTTTTAACACTTTAGAAATGGTACAATTCACATGTTATCTCAGAATATATCTTTTAGAGGTCTTGTTGATTTTTGAAACACCATGAACTACAGGTGGTCCTCGACTTATAACAGTTCATTTAGTGACCATTAAAAGTTACAATGGCTCTGAAAACTGTTTTTAATAGTTATGACCTTTGCAGCATCTCATGATCATGTGATCATAATTCAGATACTTGGCAGCTGATTCATATTTCTGACCATTGCTGGGTGCCAAGGTCATGTGAATACCTTTTGCGACTTTCTGACAAGCAAAGTCAATGGGGAAGCCAGATTCATTTAACAACCATGTAACTATTGTAAACCATTGTGGCTTATCAGCTGCAATGATTCACTTAACAACTGTGGCAAGAAAGGTCGTAAAATGGGCCAAAACTCACTTAACAAATGTCTCACTTAACAACATAAATTTTGTGCTCAATTGTGGTTGTTAAGTTGAGGACTACCTTATTTCCAAACCTCTTTTCCCAATGCAATACTGAGAGACGTTCCAGGTAAATATATCTGTAATATCTAAAGCAGAGAGGAATTTGTTTCATCCACACTGGAGGCAAACCCACCTTATGTACCCTTCCTAAAGGAATCAGAATTCAGTTATCTGCTGAGCTCCATACATTTCTGATTTTGCAATAATAGTTGACAAATTGTAAAGAATTAGTACATTAAAAATGCATTGAATTGTATTGGCAAAAATAGTAAACACAATCCTATAAATTTTGTAAGGAAAAATGCATACAGAAATAGATTTGTTCAGGGAATTGCACACCAAAGGTCACTTTTTTAAAATGTGGGCTGAAAAACTTTCTTAAGTATTGTGGAGGAATGAGAGAGTCCAAGTTAGAAAAATGAATCATCATCAAATTTTTATTCAGTCATAGACCAGCATGGAAAAGTGAATAATTGAATTTGACCTTCTCAGATGGTTTATCTTTCATTAGTATGTATCCATGTTTTGCTTTACATTCAATAGTTTTATAGAAATTAAAAGGAAATAGGTCAATATCAGCAAGTATATTTTTAAATGGCCTACATTTTAGCCAGAGTAGAATAAAATAATATTATTTTATTCAGATGGATAAGAGATGATCTGGACTGGATTGCATATTCAGGACATATTTTCATGAGATATGTGTTGCGTAAGAATGAGGGTGTATAGTAGTGTACTCACTACTAGAAGTGCAGGTGAGAGCATGGAACTCCCACATGGTTTTCTGTTGTCCAGCCTGGCCAGAATCTTGTAGCATTCTATGGACAGCTATTTTGTGCAGCTTTTATCTTAAGAAGTAATATCTGATTAACTATATTAACGCACAGGGTGATGTCTTTATAGACTCCAAAAATCAGGGACAGTGGACTTTGTCTACTGTTTTTCAAGTGATAATGATAAACAAACTGTTCCTGGAATTGTGTGTCATTTTGAAATGGCCCATTTGTTCAGAAGGTTTCCAAAGGAAATGAGACCTTAGAAGACGTTAATATTTCATTTTGCAAATGGAGGCAATCCAAAAGACATACCTTTCAGGCTTTATAAATATATATATAAATAACTGGAATAATTGTTCCTGAAAACATTTTTATTTTTTAAAAAAACTACAATGGGCCTGTTTAAAGAGATTGGAGATTTTAAAGGATATCATGGGTGTTATAACCCTTTCAAATTTTGTTCCTTCAAAACTGAAAAGAAAAAAGTTCAAAACTTTTAATTCCCACCTCTCTATTTGCATTGTTGCCATAATGCTCTGTGTAGGAAAGACCTTTGCCCAATTTGGATCTTACTGAGAGTCTCAGTATTAATGCTATTGTTGAAGGAAAAGTCTTCATCATGGTTCAGTCCAAGCCGGGAATAAACAACATGGCAACTTCTTTAGAAAGAAGGTTGCACTTGATTGAAGAGGAGAGCCAGACAGAAAGATGGTTCTGGAAGAAAAGAGAGTGAGCACATGTAGGGAGTGGGTTTTTATACCCTCTGGAGCCTTTTGTTTGGAGTTGTTCCTGTGGCATGAACTTTGACCTGAGTCTGAGTGTGCCTTTCTGGTATTCAGATGGTGTTGGGTTAATCCTATTATGTCATATCCTACCTCCCTGGGGCTGTGGCTGATGACTCTTAGATTTTTGGTGTGAGGGATTGTTGATTCTAGGGATCTTTCTTCCTAATCCCAGTTTCCTGACTCCAGTCTTTCTGACAAGATTATCACATCTGCATTTCTGCAGACTTGGTTTCTGTTTGGGACAGAGAGATTTGGGATTGGTTTCTGCCTTTAAAATCCCTTAGGGAAATATATTCTGCCTTTTAAATATTTCCAAGAATATTTCTTTCTCGGGGGGGGGGGCTGACTTCTCACAATATCTTCTCAAGTAAATGCTTCTAAGCAATGTATGGTATTATCAACCATGCTGGCTCACTGAAGCATTTGATAGTAGCTGAATACCCTCACACAGACACACACACACACACACCAAGCAACTCTAAACATGGGCGATGGGTTTGGAGAAAAAGGTTTAAATTAATCCCATTCTTTGTCACGTATTTAAGACAATGCCTGATTTAGGGGACATTAACTCAGATTTTATTGTGGCCATATAGTTACAGTATCTAAAACTGCTTGCTTATGTCTGATTCTCTTCAAATCCACTGGACTTGATGATGATAAGAACACACTCTTCTCTATTCCTAAACATTGGACTGGGGTGAAAAATTCCCTTATAGTGTAGGACAATGTTTCTCAACCTTTGCAACTTCAAGATGTATGGACTTCAGCTCCCAGAATTTCCCAGCCACCCTGGCTAGTTCAGGAATTCTGGAAGTAGATGTCCACACCTCTTAAAGTTGCCAAGGTTGAGAAACATAGATATAGGTCTAGGAGAAATTCTTACCGTAGGATCTGTTTCTAAGCAACCGTCTCTATGGGTTGAAGTTGAACCTGCACGACATTGCTGAATCTCCTATTGTAACATGCCTTTTTCTTTTCCTTTCCAGCTTCTCTCACATAATCAAGTTCAGTCTTGTTCTGCACAATTTGTCCCAAACTAAGCAATAGGATTAGATGGCTCATTAAGGAATTAATTCCAGCAAATACATTCCGAACCTGACTTAAAAAACAAAGAAACGGAAACTTCATTTCAGATGGGCTAGGTATTAATTAAGTGGCCATGCTGAAACCAGAGGCACTGGCACAAAACTGAAATTAATCTTATTCTAGTGTTTTTGCCTCTGGGTGCTGAGAACTAGCATCGATAAAATTATTTTAGTGACAGGGAGATTTTTCTGTCTAAAATGCTCCTTTATTACCTGCTTTAAGATTAGGATTTGAAAGTGTGATTAGAAATATTATAATACATTAGGTGAAGCCATCTCGAAGATTTTAAATCTTGAGAGCTACACTAGTTAAATTATGTAACATACAGTGTACAGTGACTCTTGATTTTCCAAAAGCATACATATTTGGTATTAGTCATGGTGATGTCTAATGGATGATTAAGTTCCTTCCTCATACAATAAAAGGCATTTATTTCTGAGTCAGCTATAGCTGTCGGATTCTCTTACTGAAATTACACTTTTTCTACAAATCAGGTTTCCCCTAGCCAGAAGCCTTCCTTTCCCATGTCTTCTCATCAAGTGCTTCTGTTTAGTTTTTGGTTCACTTCAACAACTGGTCAGGACTTTTCTAGTACTGAGCAATGATTGTGAGTAATTTAAAAATAAAGTTACTAATTAGATAATTATTAAGGATCATTTCCTTTGGCATAGTTATTTTTAAAAAGCCATTAAATATAATGAGCCTATTTATTGTAATCCCCTTTATTATTTTTAGAAATAATTCAAGGTAGCGAATATATCCAATACACCTTCCTTCTCCTATTTTCTCCACAATAACAATCCTGTGAGATAGGTTGAACTGAGAGTGAGTGACTGGCCCAAAGTCATCCAGCTGGCTTTCATGCCTAGAAATCTGGTCTCCCGCTTTCTAGTCTGGCGCTTTAACCACTAGACCAAACTGGCTCTTGATGTTATGATTTTGGTGGATTCTGCCAACTTACTCTCAATAAAATCCATGATAATTTCTCTGATATTCTAGAAGACTCCAATAGCGCTCTGGTCTTAAAAAGAAAAGTTCCATACATGTCTTTAGGGGTGAAAATACATTATTATTATTATTTTTAAAAACCGTGTCTTTTAATAATGTTTACAGGATTTGTTGGCCTTCTAATCTTGAGAACTTCTTAAATCACCGGATCACAGACGCTGTTATATTTTAAAGTATATTGTGCAGAATATTTATAATTCCAGCTTATTTTGATTACTGTAAACTGGGATGTGAATGAAAAAAAAAACCCTCAGGATTTGGAATTTAAAAATCCTTTTATGTCGAAGAATAAGAGATTTAATTAATTCACGTATCTTATTGTTTAATCAGTAAACTTGAAAGTATAGTTACATTCCAGTTTAAGAGAAACAGAATATTTTTCTTCTTAATAAACCAAGTTGCTAACCAACTAGAAAAAATGAAGAGTTGGGAAGGCTTTCTATTACCTCTAGATAAACATTATTATCTTTAGAAGGAAGACAATAAAGAGCCAACCCTATTAATAAGCCAAAGGTTTGTAGGCCAGTATCCCACATATATCTGTGATGCCCAGTTAGTGAGTTTGGGATGCTTGTTTGCACACAGCCATGCTTCATTCCTGCCAGAATATTTAGATTAAAGAATGATTTTCCAGAATGTTATTTCTGCCTTGAAGTTCTTTGCTTTTAAAACTGTTTCCACTTTCACCCTCCTTTTCCCTAGTTTAATTAAGCATTGCAGTATTTTGACATGAACAAGTTAATGTAAACTGTACTAGAAAATGTTCTTCACACCAGTTTGTGGGCCAAACATTGCTTGTCTTTTCTTAGCTATTGTTTAAGTAATACAAAGTGTGAGGAGTTTTCTATGCCTTTTTTTCTTTTCTTTGTCAGGCTTATCTCTACCTCGGATTCCATGACAGTTTTCACAGTACAACCACAGATCTACAGTTAGCTTAATTCCATGTCAACTACTACCTGTATTAAGTGAAGATTACTGTTAATCTTTGCTTTATAGCATGCATGAATTATTCTTTAGCCTCTGTATTTCAAAGCTAACCAGATATTTCACATAGGATGGCCACAATAATGCTATTACCCCTTTTTTCATGTGATGCTGTTAAAAAAAAGCAGCAAAGGTTGGTTGTGTAGCTGTGGCTGCTGAATTGACCTAACAAAAGTTACTCCAGTTAAATACTCAATTTCTAAAGATCTAAGACTGTCTGGGAATTTACAGACAGACACTGCTGAATAGGAAGAATGAGCTGTGGTGGCGCAGTGGTTGGAATGCAATATTACAGGCTACTTCTGTGGACTGCCAGCTGCCAGCAGTTCAAGTCTCACCAGCTCAAGGTTGACTCAGCCTTCCTTCCTTCCCTTCCTCCCTCCCTCCTTCCTTCCTTCCTTCCTTCCTTCCTTCCTTCCTTCCTTCCTTCCTTCCTTCCGAGGTCAGTAAAATGAGAACCCAGATTGTTGGGGGCTATATGCTGACTCTGTAAACCACTTAGAGAGGGCTGTAAAGCACTGTGAAGCGGTATATAAGTCTAAGTGCTATTACTATTGCTATTGATACTAGCCCAGTCCAATGCTTGCAGCAGAAGTAACACTAAAGGCAATCTACTTTGAATTAACTAATATTGAATAATTGAGCTAAATAATCAGACTCAACAGAAAAAAATATTCTTCATGAAGATATAGCTGAATTGCAGAATTTATATCAACTGATAGCACTTATAGAAGTGGCAGCAACTTGGATGGATTTGCAACAGAGACCTAGTAAGTTCACAGAATTTCTCAGCAATTCCTAATTCTTACAGCTGTTTTAAAAGCAGCAAGTCTGGAATCACAGGGCGCTTTCCAAATGCATCCAGTTGGACATGGGATTCAGAAAATAGGACTACATGGACAAGCAGGATATTTCAGCAGTCCTGTGTTGTTATGCCCAGATATATATGAAAGGGGAGCTAGTTTTCTTCCCCCAGTAATCAACCTTTAAAATGGGAGAGCTGTCTTAGAATTGCTGAGAATAGCATGATACCACAAATACCATGAAGCAACTAGCCAATCTCATCGTCAGTTCAGAGCTAACATTCCTATCAGATGAACAAAACATTTCATCTGGGTTGTCACACTGCTCTGTGCCAGATTACAAACAATATATTAAAAGATATAAACCATGGTGTACAAATTGCAATGGCTGTATATTGGCTAATTATACACCCCCAAGTAGATTAATCTTTAGTGTAATGAGCCCAGTGGATTAATGCATTTTCATCATGAGGAGAATAGGGTTTTCCCTCTTCTGGACCAAAACAGGTGTTGGATCATACCCTGGGTTAAACTACAACTCCTGTAATTTTCCAGCAAGGAGAACATTGACTGGAAATTCTGGGTGTGTATTTCCACAAATTGAAGAGGATTCAGTGAGCCAGGCTAATAACATAATATAAAATAGAATAGCAAAAAATGTGTTGTCTATCTCTCTATCTACACATACCTGCCCTAAACATGAGATGGTACTATAAAGCCATCCTTATGGTGCTCTTGCTGGCAGGAGTGCATTATTCTCAAAGAAAAAGTACCTAGTTTCTTCCTTTCTTCCTTATTTAATTTAGACACCAAACGACTCTAGGCAACTTCCATTAAAACAGAACTATAGAACTGAGGAACAAACAGCCAGGTGTGTCTGGGAATCATCTGACATAACAATGGGCTCCATACCCACCATAACCTCAGGTATGGGAACACAGCCAGTCTTCAGGACTTTTGGAATATCATCAGAGTAGGGGCTTATGTGGATCTCTGGAAAGATACTGTTGCACGAGGCAGGTGCCATGACAATGAAGGTGTGGTCCCAATAAATGACACTGCATAATTGATGTGATCCAGAATGCATCTGTTCTTCCTAATATCACTGGCAGATATTGGGAAGACAGACAGTTCTTCTGATAGTCTATTCAATGAAGGGTTTTACAGGCGGTAACAGCACCTTGAACTGCACCCAAAAATAAACTGGCAACCAATACAGAAGCACAAGGGTGTATGGCCCGTTACTGTCCATGATGCAACATCTTCCAGATGGGTCCAGATGATCTTCTATGACGTGTTTCGTATATATTTAGGCCAAACCATAAAACTTTCTTCAAAGGTTTTTTCAAAATGATCTTTCCTCATTACTATCCTTTAGATCAGCGATTCTCAACCTGTGGGTCGGGACCCCATTTGGGGTTGAACGACCATTTCACGAGGGTCGCCAAACAACGCAGTCCGCCCTTTTTTCCCCTTTTCCTTAGCTGTGCTACTCCCTTTTACTCTATTGGCTTTTGAAAGCCAATAGAATAGACTCTCTTGAATAGAGTCTAATTCTATTGGCTTTCAAAAGCCAATAGGAATTGTCCAGGCTGTCTCTGCCCTGCTGAGCCTGCTAAAAGTCCCATTCTGCAAACGGTGCTGCAAGTTGTCTGCAGCGAAGGCGAGCTGTCTGGAAGTTTCCACCCCTCCCTGCTGAGCAACTACTAAAAATGTAAGCAAGAGGGCCAGGGGTGGGAGGTGGGAGGCCAGCGGGCGCAGGGAGGGTTGCTGGCGCGCGTGGGGCCTGGCGGGTGCCTTACCTCCCTTGGGCTGGGCCAGCTGGTGGCCCAGCCAGTGGTCGGCCTGCTCCGTCTCTGTCACTTGCCAGCTACTCCTCGGCCGGCGCAGGGGGTGGCACCACGCATGTGTGGTGCTCCCGGGCAGGGAAAGCCCTCGACTTATGACTGGTTGGATAGTCCTTGACTTACGACCAGTTAGTCCTCGACTTACGACCTGTTGTTTAGTCCTCAACTTACGACCGGTTGGGGGTCGCGGCATTAAAAAGGTTGAGAACCACTGCTTTAGATTCCAGACAAAGCCCCATCCTATTTCTTTAGTCTTATTTTAATTAAATTATTTTTGTGGTTTCCTTTAATTTAGTAAAATATTTCATTATGAGTTTTAACCTTTTTAATATGTGGGTCTATAAGCAAGTAACTTATAGGCTTAATGTTTTATTGGTACAATGTGCTTTTATTATTTATATTTTAATTAATATTTGTTAAGCTACTTTAGAAAAATCATGCAGAACTTTTCAACAAATTAATAGATCGAAAAAATAAATGAGCAGAAAATGAAGTTTTCTTATGTGGTTTTTAAGTACTGAATGCTACATGTGTGACTGTTAATTGCATCCCTTGAACCAAGTTACCAGGATAAAATAATGAAAAATAGGTGGAGAAAGGAGTGAATAGTCAAAATGCAGGATCTTTTTTTAATATGCAGGAATCTAGTCAGAAGTATATTCTTTGGATTTGTTGCCCTCTAGTGGTTTGATTGGGAATATATTTCTAGACTTTATAATTTAAGATTTCACACAGGGACCACATAAAATGAAATGGACATTTGTTAAAACTTACAATAAGAGTAGTGAGATAATCTTATTCATTAAAATACAGTAGTCCTTACTTATGACCACAATTGAGCCCAGAATTTCTGTTGCTAAGTGAAACAATTGTTAAGTGAATTTTGCCACAATTTACAGCCTTTCTTGCCACAGTTGTAAAGTGAATCACTGAAGTTGTTAGGAACACAATTGTTAAGTGAATCTGGCTTCCCCATTGACTTTGCTTGTCAAAGAATCTCAAAAGGTGATTAATGACCCTGGGCACTGCAACCGTCATAAATATGAGTCAGTTGTGAAGTACCTGACTTTTGATCACATGGAAGATGGGGAGGTTATAAAGGTTGTAAGTGTGAAAAATGGTCATAGGACACTTTTTCCAGTGCTATTGTAATTTCAAATGGTCACTAAATGAAATGTTGTAAGTCGAGAACTACCTGTACATCCAGAACAATTTACTGAGTTCACTTATCTATTGTTGTAGCTGCTTATGGTATCTGTAGGTCATTCTTCTATTTTTTGGAAAGCACTTACCAGAAATTATTACAGTTCTTTCTGAATTACAGTTACTATTTGCATATATCCATATCATCATAGGAAAATTTATGCTGCCTGCAATGTGTTCCAACATGTTCTCGGTTCCTAAAAAAAACCTTCTTCCCACCATGCTTTCCTACAGTGAATCGTCTCAGCCTTCTCCAAATATCTTTTTTTCTTTTCTGACATTCCTTGGCTCCTGAACAGGCTCGATCTTAATGCTTTTGTAGGAAGGTGATCTCCTTTTTCAAAACCTGGGATGATGATAATGATGATGGTGATGATGATGGTTCTGCTGGTGGTGGTGATGCTGCTGCTGATGGTGGATGGATGGAATGATGGATGGAATGGATGGAAACTAATCAAGGAGAAAAGCAATGTAGAACTAAGGAGAAATTTCCTGACAGTTAGAACAATTAATTAGTGGAATAATTTGCTTCCAGAAATTGCAGATGCTCCAACACCGGAAGTTTTTAAGAAGAGACTGGACAACCATTTGTCTTGGAGGTCTTCTAGTCCTGCCTGAACAGGTTGGACTAGAAGACCTTCAAGGTCCTTTCCAACTCTGTTATTCTGTTATGATTATGATACTTCAATAGGTTTGATGGCCAGTTTGTCTCATACTTGTTCTTTTCTTCTGCATTTTTGACGTGCCCCTTGATAACCTCGTTCCGTGCTAACATGCTATTTTGTCACACCCTACCAAGAATCTTTCTTTTTTTTTCCCGCTGTGTGTGTGTTATTCATCTGCACCAGTATTTTCTCCATTCACTCCAAATAAAATAGAATGAAGATTTCTGAGCACTCCCAGCTTTTAATATCCCAATGCCTCTCCTTCCGACATTTCACAAAAACATCCCTTGCTAAAATCCCCAGCAATCTCTTTCATAACATACCATGTCTCTTTGCTTGATTCTTCTTATTTTGACATCTTTAGTTGTTTTTATTACAGTGGATCATCTTCATGCCTCAATGACTGTCTTTAGCAGATATTTGTCCTACTTGCCATTTGAACATTCTGTAATTTCACTGGAAGAACCCTCTGTTTACACTTGCATTCCCTCTACTTGGTTCCCTGCTGTTTCTCACTTCAGAATGTGTCATCCCATACCCCGCCTATCTCATGACTTTTCAGGATAACAACCTTAGATTTTATTTCGTTAACTTCTAAACCTGGCTCTCCACATCCTCAAGAGAAGTTGCACTTCAGAAAAACAATAAAACTGTAAAAAAAATAATCAATGGTATGCTAGTATAGCTTGCAAAGTTCAGTTCAGCAATAATCAATAAAACATTTGAGCAATCTCTAAAAGTCTTACACCGGTGTTAGAAAGCATGAAATTATTATTTTTTCCTGAACTTTTCTGTAGGAACTCAGCTCTTTCCCCTCTATTCTTCTCTACCCAGTCAACCCATCCTGTTTCTTCTCCTTAGAAAGAAAAAAACAAAACTCTGCTTGGATAGAAAATCTGAACTTCTGGCTTTTAATCAAATCCAAGACAGAAGATTCTTTATTTTTTTTAAGCTTGCAGTGGTTGGGGATTTATTTAATCACAGTTTGCTGAATAAGCTTGAAGGGCTAGGTTCAGGCAGAAACCAAATCATAAATGAGAATGGTGTCTGCATGACCTCAAAATCAAACATATGCCATATTAAAATCTTGTAAAATGTTGGTAATGAAGATCTTGGCAAGTATTTAGGGTGTTTGTTACCACATCAATACATGATAATACTCAACATTTGCAAAGATATCTGCCCTCCTATCAACCAGAATTGATAGAAACACTAAGCCAAAATCAAAGCAATCACATAGGTTTAACCTAATGCAGATGATCTAGGTTTTGTGTGCTAGGAAATAACTGTTCTTTGTTCTGAATTTGTTTGAATGTTCTTTTACTTTTTGCACAATTTTGTGACAATTTTGCTACTACTGCTGGATACCAGTATTGCCCTACGTATCTAAAACACAAGAAGTATTTGTAAAGATTATATTGATACATGACTTAGGAAGCACAAAGATGGACATCAAGTTTAGGGTTAACCTCCAGCCCCTTAATTCCTCCACAAACATAGAAAAAAATGGCCTGCTGAAATAGAAATTGGAGACCATTAAAAGTATAATGGATGCCTCTGCAATTTTGCCCCTTAAATTCTCTCAAAACAAACAAATTCTGAAAATGTTGTGCTGCCCAGTTCAGGGATATTTACAGATACAAAAGGGATATTGCTATCAACTGGAAATAAAGTGAAACATTTTGTAGTTTAATAAATGCGACTATGGGGGCTTGTATCTGTATTCTTGTTTTTTGCCTTATAACATATTGCAACTTATTCTACCACTTATTTCATCTTACCTTTGCCTTCAAAAACTATATGTGGAATCTGGAAATTCACTGTTTCCTAAATGGATTGTTTTTCTTCCATTCAATCCTGTCCGATTCTCAGAGATTGCCTGGACAGGTACCTGCAGTTTTCTTAGCAAGGTTTTTCAGAAGTTGTTTGCCATTGCCTCCTTCCTAGGGCTGAGACAAAGTGGCTGGCCTATGGTCACTCAGCTGGCTTCATACCAAAGGCAGGACTGGAACTCATAGTATCTTGGTTTCCAGCCTGATGCCTTAACCATACCTCAAATTGGGTCTCAAATGGGTAATATCAAATGATAGAACTCTTAATTGAACTAAATCTACATGCAAAAATTGGCATTTTATGGAACATCAATAGAATTAGATCCATAAACAACTTTCTGAGGAGGCAATTGTAGGAAAGATTCCAAAAGTGAAGCTTTACCTTGGAGGAAATAAAATCTACCAACACCTGTTAAAGCTTACAACAGACATGTCAAACTCAAGGCCGGGGGCTGGAAGTGGTTTCATGTGGCCCGCGAAGCCATCCTGGAAACAGTGAGGGAACGGCCCCCGCTGCCTTGGCCCTGGCACAGGCTGGCCGGGAGCCAATGTACAATTTTGTGGTGGCCATCTATGCTGAAACACATTCAAGCTTAGCTCCACAAGGCCATCTGGAGACAGCGAGGAACCAGCCCCTGCCCTCAATGAAATTGAGTTTGACACCCCTGCCCTAAGAGGAACCATCAGTCAAGGAAGCATCTGCCAGAGACAGTCAGTCATCATTAAGGATATAAACTACTCTTCTATGGACAGTTCCAACTAAGGTACTTGAGACCCTGAGAGTTAAAAAGTAGAAAGTAATATCTTGTCTCAATGTTGTTAAGCCAGGGGTGTCAAACTCAATTTCATTGAGGGCCGCATCAGCATTGCGGTTGCCCTCGGGGGGCTGGGTGGGTGTGGCCAGGGTGGGTGCAGCCTACTGGGTGGGCATGGATGGAGTGGGTGTGGCCTACTGGGTGGGCATGGCCAGCTCTACATTGTTTGCGTCAAGGGTGCCTGTGGGGGCCTGGGTAGAAGTGGGACAGAGCTGAGGGTCTCTGGCAGAAGGGGGTGGGACCGGGGCAAGCACCAAGGCATGATCCATTTCTTCATTCCTCACAAAGGGTGACACCTCCCCAGCATGCACCCAGGGGGCAGGGCCGATGCGGCAGGGGCTGGTTCCTCGCTGTTTCCAGACAGCCTTGTGGAGCTAAGCCTGAATGCGTTTCAGCATAGATGGCCACCACAAAATTGTACATTGGCTCCCAGCTGGCCTGGGCCAGGGCCAAGGCAGCGGGGGCCATTCTCTCACTGTTTCCAGGATGGCTTCGCGGGCCACATGAAACCACTTCGCGGGCCGCATCCAGCCCCCGGGCCTTGTGTTTGACATTTCAGACAAATAGCTGTCCAGTCTCTTCTTAAAAGCCTCCAGTGATGGAACTCCCACAACTTCTGAAGGCAAGCCCTTCCACTGATTAATTTTTCTCACCACTAGGAAATTTCCCCTTAGTTCTAGGTTGCTTCTCTCCTTGATGAGTTTCTATCCATTGCTTCTTGTCTTGCCTATTAGTGCTTTGGGAAATAGTCGTCCAAACTCTTCTTAAGTTGGAGCTTTCACAACTTCTGAGGGCAAGTTGTTTCACTGATTAATTGTTCTGTCAGGAAAAGATGCCAGAGACCAAAGGCACCACATTTAATATATGCATTCTGAGAAGTTGTAAAATAGGTTAAATTTTGCTACACCCAACTTTTCCAATACTTAAAAACAGAAACAAGTTCTTTAGGTTAGTCGGGTTTTCTTTGCATTTATAGCACAATCAATAAATAGTTGAGGTTTCTTCTATGAATTGCTGTTTGGTTGCAACACGTGTTTAGATATTTCAGTTGCCAAGACACCCAAAGCTGGCTTCAGATATTACCATCCCTGATGCAGCAGTTGCCGGTCTTTTCCCTCCAGCTTTTGATTCACCACCTATCCTCAGATAACTGATGTTTGTACTGACCTATTCAGGAGACAACTTAGAAAGCATTCCATTATTCATGTGCTGGTCCTAGTCCAGGTATCAAAAGTGAGCACGTTCTGTTCTCTCCAGTAGGTCTACAAATTTGTGCCTGTATTCAGTAGAAGGAAATGGCAAGAATATATTTTCTTATCCTGGTCTTGTGTCTGGCAAAGGCATATGAAGGAGGTGGAGATTTCCATGACACCACAAAGGAAAAAAAAACATAATTGCTGGTTTTTTTGGTTTTGTTATGTGTGAGATTATCGCTGACAGCCCAGACACCGGTCCAATTTAAAACAAAGCAAAATAAAATATGATGGTAATATTATTTCCCAAAACAAAGGGCTTGTGATTTTGTTTTCTTGCACTGCTTAACAGATTTCACAGTTCTAGCATATAATCGATTTGGCAAAAGTATATGAAATAGCTATAGCAAAAGAATCACTCAGAACTTCCGGTTATACAAATATCAGAGGAAGGAAAATAGAGTTCAATATTTAGAATTTTGTATGAATCACCATCCCAAGAAAGACAAAATAATGAGGACTTCAAAACCCTTAAAAGTGATACACCCAGTTCCTGATCCAAGCATGCTTGAAGTTTGCAAATTCTTCTTCATCAATACAGATAGTCGTCAACTTACAACAGTTCATTGTTGTAAGTTGACGACTATCTGTATTGATGAATTATGACCATTTTTCACAGTTATGACCTTAGCAGCATTCCCATGGTCATGTGATCAAAATTTGGATGCTTGGCAACTAGTTCATACTTATGGCCATTGCTGAATCCCAGGGTCATGTGATCCCCTTTTGTGATCTTCTGACAAGCAAAGTCATTGGGGAAGTCAGTTTCACTTAACAGCCAGGTTGCTAATTTATCAACTTCAGTGATTCACTTAACAACTGAGGCAAGAAAGGTTGTAAAATGGGGTAAAACTCACTTAACAAATGTTTCAGTTAACAACAGAAGGCCGAATTGTGGTTGTAAGTTGAGGATTACCTGTACACTAGGTAATTGGAGTTTTTAAAAACCAGCGGAATTTTAAAAAAAAAAACTATCAGTGCTTTAAAACCAGGAGGGGGCTTGCCAAGGAAATGGGTAAAGGAGACAGATAATCCTTTCCCACCCACTTCTGTCTCCTTCCCACCTGCCATTTTTCTCATTCATGACAACCTGTTTGCTCCAGGCACTTTCTTCAGCCTTTTCCTAATCTTACAAAGGGGTATCTTGCACTGCTGCAAAAATAAAATACCCCAAATTCAGTCTTAAGCATAGTTTTGCTCATCAGGAGATTTGGTTCAATTTCTTATGTTGAGGGCGCTTCCCTATGGGGGTCTTTGCAACAGTTTGGAGTTAGTTCTGGACCAGCCTGTTCTCATATTGGAAGAGACCAAGAACTTCAGTTGGTTTATTAACAGAGACGTTGCAGTGCCTACAAAATTGCACCAAAACTAATCTTTTTTCTTGAAGCCCTGCAGAGCTTCAGGGCAGCTTATTCTCCCTTGCTGGGAATTTGCCTCACCCCTTCTCTGATCACCCATGCGTGGGGACTCTCCTTCAGCATTTAACCTCAACTTGAGGTCAGCAACCTTGAAGATAGTTGTGAATTGGCTGTATGCAGCTTTTTGAACATTGGGGAAGGGAAAAAGTTTATTCTACCTGAGTGGTATCAGTGCCACACAGTTTAGGTTGCTTGATGGCCCTCCTGGGGATCTTTCTTTACAACAGAAATTAACTAACACTGAAATGTCTTTCCTACCAGGAATGCTAGTCCCTTACAGTATTTCATCTTTTTCTTTTCTTTTTTTACTTTACAACCTAGCCCATAGCTGTGGGATTTCCTGATGGCCTCTCATACAAGTGCAACTGGATCAAACCTGATTAGCTTTTTTTGAGATCAGCTCAGTGTTTCTCAACCTTGACAATTTTAAGGCATGTGGACTTCAACTCCCAGAATTCCACAGCCAGCATTCTGGCTGTGGAATTCTGGGAGTTGAAGTCCACATGCCTTAAAATTGTCAAGGTTTAGAAACACTGAGCTAGATGCTACTATTTGAGCTGGGTTCATATAAATTAAAATCAGAAAGGATACATATTGATGTTTTCAATTTCTAATAGTTAAGGGTGACCTCAAATGAGGGTGATATAAATTGGTGTAAAAGTAATACTTTCCTTGCCATGTAAATATCAAGACCTTCATAATGTTTAGCTGCTTATGAAATGATCAACGGTCCAAACATGGAGTTACTAAACCAGGACAAAGAGCAGGTAGGGTTTGCTTTGAGATCAATACATGATTTCTTTGAAGTCACTTCTCAAACACTTTTTTGATTTGGCTAAAACAACTAAAATTTCTCAACTGAGAGGAACATTCTTGAGGGAAGAGACTGCCAGATGTCTTCTAGGTTCTGTATATCAAATGCCAATATTTATGTAATTTCAATAAATAGGTGTTTTACTGTACCTAGATTTATTCCCCTCTCATTTTTTATCATACTGGCTGGGAATTCTAGAGATTGTAGTGTCACTTGAAAAACTAATATCATGCTGAGAACTAAAATTTGAATGTGCAGCTTACAGCTGCCACATTTAAGCCTTTGCATAACATGTAACAAGATCTTTGCAAAATCTCTAACCCAGAGATATAATGTGCACTTCATACAATTGACAAATATCAAGCACAGTTCTTATATGCTTATACTGAAATCAGAATTTATCTGTTTTGGAACAACTAGTGATACGTTCAAAAGAATACAGAAAGAGAGGTTGAAATGGAACCCAGTTTTTTTTTATGAATAAAAGCCAAAATATTGGACTTTGGTTTTCGTTTGGCTCATTTTGCCTATGGTTATTGGATTGAACTGGTGAAATACTGCCTCCTGTACTTGTACTGACACGATAGGTCCCTAAATCATTTTAAAGGACATTTTTGCAGATCTTATCTGCCCTGTACTTATTTATCATCAAATTACAACCAACAAGATTTTATTTACACTAACATCTAACGTAAATCTTGCCAGTATTGCTGAGCCATCAGAAATTAAGAAGGAAACGTTAAAGAATTGCTGTAGCCTTAAGTGACCCTGAACCATAAATATCTTAACAATAGTTTAGTTTTTATGTCTTCCATCTTGAGCAATTTTAGACTGTTCAGAAACCAGTGAAGAGTTTTATGACAGGGATCACGTGAGAATTCCACCATTGTTAAAAGTCACCTCAAATGGCTTATATCCTAAAATAAGATCTAGTTCCTGTGCAGAATTAATAGATAGTCCTCAATGTATGACCACAATTGAGCCCAAAATTTTTGTTGCTCATAAGTGTGAAAAACAATATAAGTCACTTTTTTCAGCATGATTGTAACTTCAGTCACTAAATGAGTGGTTGTAAGAAGTGGTGGGATTCAAATACCTGAACAACCAGTTCTCTGCATGGATGCCACTTTCAGAAGCCCATTCTGAGCCGAGGCCTCCCAAACCCAGAATGGATTTCCGGAAGTGGCATCCATGCACTTCTGGTAGGCCGTTCTGGACCTGGGAGGCCTCCCCGGCTCAGAACAGACTTCCGGAAGTGGCGTCTACACACTTCCAGTGGTCCGTTCTGGGCCTTGCGAAAAAGGGCTAGGCCAGGGCATCAGCCGGTTTGCTGAAGTCAACAAAAAATTAGCTATCAGTTCTACTGAACTGGTGTGAACCAGCTGAATCCCAGCACTGGTTGTAAGTCAAGGACTCCCTGTATCTGCAATCAGAGATTCTTCAGTTTTGCATAGGACTACTTTCTGAAACTAACTACTGTAAAACCAATAATTTCCAGGATAGGAAGATGAGGCTAGTCATGCGTTGATGGTTGTAGAAGTGTTGCTATTACCATATTTAAAATTCAAGCTTGTGGGTGTTCCATCACAACTGGAAAAATCTAAATTAAGCTCACAAGTAATTCCTAATTCTTGTAGTAGAATAGCTTGAGAGTTGATTTTCAAGGGGTTCATACCTTGATTAATTTCCTTGTCAATCCTTATAACAAGTAGAAACAGGAAGATCTAATAAATATGGTGCATACCGTTTCAGCTTTTCTTCTTGCATAATTTTTAAGATGTGCATAACCAACTCTGGGAATATAGTTAGCTGTGGTTTCATGGTTGTAGATCTGAAGAAGCAAAAGAATCTTTTTATTCAGTTTTATACAAAGCTATACTTTGTCACAAGCAGGTTTTTTTTTTTTTTGCCATAGTGCCCATTAAATGTTGTTTGGGAAAGCATTAACTATGTCCCATATCAGAAATCATTTTCATGTTCCCTTTTATTTATTGGCTGCGAAAGCAAATGGAGAATAAACTTTCTTTGTTACTATAAACTCATTTGATCTTTGCCATCTCAGTTTCACTTCAAACTGGTCTTGAGAAATTGATTTGCTCCATGTTTTCCTTTAATAAGTTTGGCTTCCCGTGAGATGTGGCTTTGTTGATATATGCCAAAAACACACACAATAAGGCTTCAGGCAGTGATCATTAAAAGAAATATAATTCCTAGAATTTGAGGAGTGTAGTGAAGTGGCTGACACTGATGACAACATCAGTTTAAACAGATAATGCTTAATGGGCTCCCAATTAGAAAAGATATTCAAATATTGCATATAATTCATTGTAAATAAGCATAAAATGATCTAAGCTGGCTATAACTGACCAGGGGGGAAAATACTGGAATTGTGGTGGGTTCTAGTCACTAAGCTTCAAAAGGGAAGAGACTGTTGAGATTTTTGTATTGTAGAGATAGAAAAGATGCAAGAATAGTCAACCACCATCAATTTTCTTCTAATGAGAAAAAGTTACAATATACTTAGAATTTTTTTTTTAAGAAATGAAGGAAGTAAGGGGAAATATAAGATTCAACATCCCTCTGTTTTAAAGTAAACTCCTGGATTATTCATGAGTGCTAAAAGCATAAAAAACAGCACATAATTTTCATACAGCACATAGTTAACAATTATTTATATTTTACAAATCGTAGCAAAAACCGGGAGAGTTTTAAATGATGTTAGACAAATTCATGGAAAAATCTGCTGAGGTCTGAAGATCCTGAGACAGAAACTAGAAAACATGAATGGAAAATGCTATCATGCATTCACATCTGCTTTCTGGTTTCCCAGAAAACATCTGGTTGGATGTTCTGGGAACCAAATATGGAACTAGATATGACTTCAACCTATTGTAACAATTTCATTTTTTACTTTGTTTTGGATCAAGAAACTGGACTTCAGAAAAACATTTTTCTTAAAGAGCTATGGAGCAAAATGGAGGAAACAAGAGAGTCATGGAGGGAGGGAGCTGCCACCATACAACCAGTATTTAAAATAAGCATTTCCTCAATATAATTCAATAGCATATCTGTTTTACATTGTAGAAGTAAAACTAAGATACAAGCATTTATCCTTCTCATTTAACATCTACATGAGACGACTGGGATAGGTCATCATGCAGCA
Source organism: Crotalus tigris (assembly GCF_016545835.1). Lineage (NCBI taxonomy): Eukaryota > Metazoa > Chordata > Lepidosauria > Squamata > Viperidae > Crotalus > Crotalus tigris. The sequence continues at coordinate 1,715,643 of NW_024096565.1, forward strand.
CAAGATGCATGTCAACAGAATGCTGATAATAGTCGTAAATCCCCGCCTCTGGCCAACCAATCACACTATTGTCAACACTGCTAACATTGGATGTTCTTGCTTTGACAACGTATGGAGATGCAGCCTCTTTCTTTCTTATGCTTTACTCTTATAATTAGATGATACTGGGGGGGAGGAGGAATGTGATGGGAGCTAGTTAGACATAACAATATTGTAATAGTGTGTGAACTCAGGGCTTTTGAAATAAGAGATGATAAGAAATGGCAGGTTGGAGAACAGGAGGGAAAGCCTGCATTTCAAACTAATTGGAGAATGTGATTTATGACGGTTAATTAGAGGAGGGAATTGTGTTTGATACTATGTGCTAAGGGGAGGAGAATCCAGATTTTGGCTGCGCTTATGTATGTGCCGATGGTATGCTGCTCGAATAAAGATTCTTTAAGGTAAACAATGCCTCAAAGTTCTTTGAAGAGTTTCATCTGTCAGAACCATGACAACTATTCTGGCACAGGCCGAGTTTTTGAAAGCTATAAGGGTTTGGATGGCAGGAATCGGCTTCAATTCAACTCTAGAAAAACAGACTGGCTCTAGGCCTTTGATCCGCCTGATTCAGATTAGATACCATATTTGATTTTAGCAGGTGTTACACACTGCTGGCTCATGCGTAAATGGTGGTCCACTATGACACCACTTATTCATTTCTTATATTGTTTTGGATCAAGAAACTGGGCTTCAAGAAAATACCTTCCTAGACTGGGAAGCCTTTGCTCATGAGCCATATCACTTCTCAGCTGGATTACTGCAATGCATTCCACATGAAGTTGCTTCTGGAGACTATCCAAAAATTACAACTGGTCCAAAGCACAGCAGCATGCACTGGTTTGGGCACCCCCAATTTGCCAATGTTACACCACTGCTACAAGAGCTTTCACTGGCTTCCAGTTTCTTTCCAGGTGCAATTGAAGATGTAGTTATCCCCTTTAAAACCCTAAATGGCACAGGGCAGAATATTTGCAGGACTACTTCTTCCTGAGGATATCTGCCCACTTTAGATCTGACAGGGTGGGACATACGCAGCGTGCTTCCTCAATAGCAGCCCCTATTCTTTGGAACATGCTTCCCTCTGAGAACTGGCAGGCCCCTGAACCCATGGCTGTCCAAAACAATGTAAAGACCTGACTTTTCTTGCAAGCCTTAGAGTGATGAGAATCTGCAGCTTAAGGAAGCTCTACAATTGTTAAATCATTTGTCGGTGCATGCTGTATTTGGGGTGTCAGGAATGTTTTGTTCATTTTTATTACAGTTGGGAGCTACCCAGGTTTATAACATAAGATAGAAGAAGGAAAACAAGGGAGGGAGGGAGGGAGGGAGGGAGGAAGGAAGGAAGGAAGGAGAGAGAGAGAGAGAACCACCTGATCTTATTTCCTGTCTTGTGCCTATTATCCACAAATTACATTACTATGTATTACATACAGTATACTACATATACTGTAGTTGTACATGCAGTTAGCTGGAATTGGTGTGCAGGTTGTATTCCATGCAAGTGATCTGAAAAATAAATTAGGAAAAAATTATGATGGTAGCAAAGCTGTGCCACTGACCATAAATCCCAAATTAGAATTTAGGATTGCTTTATTAAAATATCCAGTGAATTTAGAATATACATCATGATGATCACAATGACAATCATGCAGTATGTCCATGATGCTAACAATGAACATAGTATTTTTGTTGTTGCAAAATAAGCATGTCTATGGTAAATAACTGAAGAATCACTGCTTTCATACATGGCTTTTTTCGAATAGTGACCAGTGGATAAATTTATGGCACAATCCTGGGTGGGCTTCACAGATTAATCGGTACCATGCATTACTACGGTATTATCTAGTGCAGCTTTTCAGAATTGTAATTTGAAAACTTGACTCGGATGCTTTGAATGCAGAAAAGATGGTTCCTACTGCTGTGTAACTATTTGTCCTAAAATTGAAGTCCTCAACTGAATAGGCCAGAGGTTTTTTTTTTTCCTTTGATCTGGATTACTTATTGTTGTTATGTGTTATATGAAAACACCCATGTGGTTTTTCCTCATTCCAATTGCTCCTTTGCCAATTGACTCTGGCAATTTCTCACCCCATATTGCCAATTAATCCATCAAGTCACATTACAATTACTGCTTTCATGACTGCGTTCAGCTTGGCCAGTATTTCACCTTTTTACTTCTAATCTTTACAGTAAAACATAACAAAACTCTGCTTACCCACCATCACGATCCATCAGCTTTAATCATACGAAGAATAATGCTGCACATCTGTTATGTTGAAGTAATGTACAGTATTCTCAGCTATAATACCAAATAATTTAGATCTTTTGCAGAAATTGCTGCTGATCTTATCTTAGCAATATTCCTTCATTTGCGAATAACTGTATTTTTAAAAGCAACAAGATGAAAAATGTTAATGTAAAATCTAAAGTAGAAGTATAACATGGTTTAAAATAGGTGCAACATAGAGGTTTTTTTAAAAAAGAAAAGAAAAGAAAGGAATATTCCCTAGACTCTCATCCAACAATCTAGGAAAAAAAGTAAAATTCTAATACCACCTAATTGTTCCCAAGTGGTCCATATATCAAAAGCATAGAATCCTCTCCAAATGACATAATTTTTATACTCTTAGTCCTTCCTAATTCTTAAATGAAATTCCTGGAGAACAAAAAAAACTACTCACCTTAATACATGGCTTACAAACCACAATAGCTAAATTAATGATGATTTGCTGTGATGTAGTAGTATAACCTAGCTTATTCACCAATATGTGCATTTAGGTTTACCATCTGAATATTCCTTTGAGCTGGAGCTTTCCACTGACTTGGAAAATTATTCAAACATCAAAGCAACTCTATGTCAAACACATTCACCTAGATATCCTCTATTAAAGAACAAATATTGTTAATATACTTATGTTTGCTATAAACTGTGCAAAACTGCAATTCACACGGAATGCTAAGGAAACTCAATATGATGAGGTGGGAAAGATGAGTTCAAAAGCTGCCCAGAGGTGAAAACTCAACTAGTTTCCTCTTTGACAAAAAGCAAATTTATCTTTAATCTGGCTACTACTTCAAATGTTCTAGAATGCCTGCACTTCATTTGCTGCTACTGTATAATCAGGTGGGATAAAAGTTTGATATTCTCCCCTGCTTCAGCAGTTACATGGAAACATAATTAATTGTCTTCCATTAGTCCAAGGGGATCTATAAATAAAATAACTGTTCTGACAATGTCTAATATCTATTAAAATGGTACATCATATTTTTAAATATAAACAAAACAGAAGAGTAGGAAAACTTATTTTAATACACTATCTACAATTTGTGAGTTGCCTTAGTGACTGTAGACTGTTGCATCTACAGTGACTAGTGACTAAGTTATCACGTCTGAAAGATTTTCACAGGTGAAAGCTAGTTTAATTGGTTTATCGTTAAATTATCTGTTCTATCCCTCAGTGGATAAAGTTTATATTAAGATGGAGAAAAATACAATTGCTATAAGAAAAATTTAGCTTCACCAAAATTGCACTCCCTGTTGTAGGAATAAAAGCAACTAAAATAGCTGTAGCTAGCTAACGTATCAATATTTGATATGTTGGTTTATAGACATTGCCAGTTTGCAGTTACACAGTCTCTATGCATGTAATTATGTATCATGGAATTTAAAAAGCATTAGCAAATCAAATGGAAATCAGACTAGGAAAATAAAGATATCTGCTGGCTATTTCTAATGCTATTTGCAAGATAACTATGTATAATCACTTGCCGTTATATCTGTCCCAGCTTGGGCATTCAGGAAAGAAAGACCCTCAACTCCATTTGTAGTGAAAGGTATACTTTTATTGATGCCAAGTGACTATGGCATAGCAAAGCCAGTGTCAGTTCTGCCTGGTTCGGCTAGGCACCTCACAGGCATTAAAGACTGCAGGGGGAGGGAAGATGGAAGGGCAATAAAGCTGTGTGTGTATGTAATGGGAAATAGGGAGGGGGGAATGACAGGTGATAAAGACCAAAGAAGCTGGATCCAGTTTGTACCAGCATCCCAAGGCCAGGCACTCTGAGAAAATATGAGGATTACCCCCTGTGCTGGACCAGCCCAGTGGCTCAAAACTGTATGTTAGAATGTTTGGCATTTAAAGGGTTAGATGCTGTTTCCTTAAGACACAGACACCTTTCCATTGATTTTAACATCCCAGACAGTAATCCTTTTTCCTCTTTTACTCAGCAAAGGAGCAATCTACTAGCATTAATTTTTCACTGTTCTGATGCAAACAAGATATCTGCTTTAATCCTGTTTTTCTCAGGCAGATAAACTCCAAAGAACGGGATAATATTCAGATTATTTATTCGTCAGGAATCTCAATCAATAACTTACAGTCAAGAAGAGTTCTTCTGATGAACATATCATAACCTTCTCCATTCTTTCGGGTGAAAAATTAATGGTAGACTCACTCCATGGCTCTTATGGGACACATGTGTCTGTATTCATAAAGGCTTCTTTCAAGCTGGCCCGTAGCCAGGATATCCTGTGATGAACTTAGTGGCCCTCCCACTGACTTGTTAAACATAGGATTCACTGAACAGCTAAAACTACATTACCCATAAGCGGTCTCTTAAGGAAACAGCGCCTAATCCTTTAAATGCCAAACATTCTAACATACAGTTTTCAGCCACTGGCTGGTCCAGCACACTCCCAATCATCTCTGAATTCTCAAAACATTTTAGTGAGCTCTGGCTGGCTGGAAATGAACTGGTCATGGGAGAGGGATGGACTGCAGGCAAACCTTTCTGTATCTTTCATGTGTGGGAAAATTCAGAGCTAGCCTGACTTTACTGCAGCCAACACCTTTAGTAAAAGAAAGCTTTGCTTTAACCCAGTGGTTCTCAACCTGTGGGTCAGGACCCCACTTGGGGTCGAACGACCATTTCACAGGGGTCGCCAAACAACGCAGTCCACCATTTTTTCCCCTTTTACTTAATTGTGCTACTCCCTTTTATTCTATTGGCTTTTGAAAGCCAATAGAATAGACTCTCTTGAATAAAGTCTAATTCTATTGGCTTTCAAAAGCCAATAGGAATTGTCCAGGCTGTCTCTGCCCTGCTGAGCCCGCCAAAAGTCCCATTCTGCAAATGGTGCTGCAAGTTGTCTACAGCGAAGGCGAGCTGTCTGGAAGTTTCCACCCCTCCCTGCTGAGCAATTATTAAAAATGTAAGTAAAAGAGGGCCAGGGGTGGGAGGTGGCAGGCTGGCGGGCGCAGGGAGGGTTGCTGGCTCACGTGGGGCCCGGCGGGTGCCTTACCTCCCTTGGGCTGGGCCAGCTGGTGGTCCAGCCAGTGGTCGGCCTGCGCCGTCTCTGCCACTTGCCAGCTATGCCTCGGCCGGCGCAGGGGACGGCACCATGCATGCGCGGCGCTCCCGGGCAGGGAAAGTCCTCGACTTACAACCAGTTGGGTAGTCCTCGACTTACGACTGGTTGGGTAGTCCTCGACTTACAACCGGTTGGGTAGTCCTCCACTTACGACCAGTTGGGGGTCACGGCATTAAAAAGGTTGAGAACCACTGCTTTAACCAAATGAAGTCAAGGATCTTCCTTTCCTAAGGAATCAGATTGGGGCAGGTCTGACAGCCAGATCTGAGGATTTCTTAGTCCCGGTAATTTTCCTTCCTCCCAAGCTCTCCCCCCTTGGTCATCTTGGAAGTGTCCATTAAGGATCAAATTAGGTGTTTTGGTAACAGTTCCGGATTTTGGCGCTTCTTTGGATGGGCATTCTGCAATCCATTCCCAGGCGTGTGTCTCTGATTCTCTCAAGCTCTGTTCCAGGCTGGCACCTCTGGTTCCTCTCGTTCTGTCATCCGCCCTCCCTCTATCCCTTGCTTCTCCCTCCCTCCTTTTATGGCAGATGCCACTGAAGCAAAACAGGACCGAAGCGATGCAATGGCAGACCTGACACTTGCACTGGCTTGAAAATTCCATGTTAAACAATTTTCCTTTTAAAAATGTTGCATTAAATATATAGTTTTCTGGTCAAAAGCTCAGGAAAACTAACCAAATCCCACATTTAAGGACTTTTATCTTCATAGATAACTATAAACTGCACTGAATCCTAAGTCTTTAGTTTGTAAGACCATGTTTCTGATCTGAAAAAATACAGTATAGTAATTTTTAACACTGGACATCAAGTAAATTTAATAACTATTGACCCATTGCGATGCCCCTCTAGCCTTGTCTCTGTGGTCTTGGTCTTTTTAACAGTTACTCCATATAACTGATGCCCACTAGCTGTGATATATCAGGATATAAAAGAAAAGGAGTTGCCCTTTGGTTAATTCTTTAAGGAATCAGCCAAAGGCATGGCACCAGGCATTGTTCATAGGCTTACTATTCTCAGGATCAAAGCCTCTCCTGTTCCCACTTCTTAAATGCTAGGAATTCTTTTGTCCTCAGCCTTTCTTATGGTCCAACTTTCACAGCCATGCATAGCAACTGGGAAAACCATGGCCTTGACTATAAGTATTTTTGTTGGTAGGGTGATGTCTCTGCTTTTTAGTATGCTATCTAGATTTGGCATAGCTTTCCTCCCTAGGAGCGTCTTTTAATTTCTTGGCTGCAATCCCCATCTGCGGTGATCTTGGAGCCCAGAAAAATAAAATCTGTCACTACCTCCATTTCTTCCCCATCTATTTGCCAGGAATTGAGAGGGCCGGATGCCATGATTTTGGTTTTCTTAATGTTGAGTTTCAAGCCAACTTTTGCACTCTCCTTCTTCACCCACATCAAGAGGCTCTTTAGATCATCTTCACTTTCTGCCATTAGAGTGGCATCTGCATATCTTAGGTTATTGATATTTCTCCTGGAAATCTTAATTCCAATTTTTGATTCATCTAGCCCTGCCTTTCTCATGATGTGCTCTGCATATACGTTAAATAGGCAGGGCAACAGAATACAGCCTTGCCGGACTCCTTTACCAATTTTGAACCAATTAGTGGTTCCGTGTCCAGTTCTCACTGTTGCTTCTTGACCCGCATATAGGTTTCTCAAGAGACAAATAAGATGGTCTGGTACTCCCATCTCTTTAAGAACTTGCCACAATTTGTTGTGATCCACACAATCGAAGGCTTTTGCATAGTCAATGAAGCAGAAGTAGATGTTTTTCTGGAACTCCCTAGCTTTCTCCATGATCCAGAGTATGTTGGCAATTTGATCTCTAGTTCCTCTGCCTCTTTGAAATTATGCCTGTACTTCTGGAAGTTCTCGATCCACATACTGCTCGAGTCTAGCTTGTAGGATTTTAAGCATAACTTTACTTGCATGTGAAATGAGTACAATGGTGCGATAGTTTGAACATTCTTTGGCATTGCCTTTCTTTGGAATTGGAATGTAAACTGACCTTTTCCAATCCTGTGGCCACTGTTGAGTTTTCCAAATTTGCTGGCAAATTGAGTGTAGCACTTTTACTGCATCATCTTTTAAGATTTTGAATAGCTCAGCTGGAATACAGTCACCTCCACTAGCTTTGTTCTTGCTCAGCTTTCCTAAGGCCCCTTTCACTTCACATTCTAGGATGTCTGGCTCGAGGTCAGTGACCACTCCATCATGGTTATCAGGGATGCTAAGCTCGTTCTTATATAGTTCTTCTGTGTAATTTTGCCAGCTCTTCTTAATCTCTTCTGCCTCTGTTAGGTCCGTCATTTTGCTCCTTTATCATGCCCATCTTTGCATGAAACGTTCCCTTCATATCTCCAATTTTCTTGAAGAGATCTCTGGTCCTCCCTATTCTATTATTTTCTTCTATTTGTTTGCACTGTTCATTTAAGAGGGCATTCTTATCTCTTCTAGTTATTCTCTGGAATTCTGCATTCAATTAGATGTATCTTTCTCTTTCTCCCTTGCCTTTCGCTTCTCTTCTTTCCTTAGCTATTTGCAAAGCTTCCTCAGACAGCCGTTATGCTTTCTTGTATTTCTTTTTCTTTGGGATGGTTTTAGTTGCTACCTCTTGTACAATGTTGCAAACCTCCGTCCATAGTTCTTTAGGCACCCTGTCTATCAGATCTAATTCCTTAAATCTATTTGTTACCTCTACTGTATATTCATCAGGGATATGATTTAGTTCATACTTGAGTGGTCTAGTGTTTTTCCCTTTTTTCAATTTAAGCCTAAATTTTGCAACGAGAAGCTCATGATCTGAGCCACAGTCAGCTCCTAGTCTTGTTTTTACTGCCTGAATAGAGCTTCTCCATCTTTGGCTGCCGAGCATATGGTCAATCTGATTTCTGTGTTGACTGTCTGGTGATGTCCACATGTAGAGCCGTCTCTTGGGTTGTTGGAAAAGAGTGTTTGCTATGACTATTGTATACTCTTGACAAAATTCTATCAGCCTGTGCCCTGCTTCATTTTGTACTCCAAGGCCAAACTTGCCTGTTATTCCAGTTATCTTTTGGCTTCCTACTTTAGCATTCCAATCCCCCATGATACGGACATCGTTTTTTGGTGTTGATTCTATTCTATTTCATCCTCTTCAGCACCAGTGGTTGGGGCATAGACTTGGACTACTATGATATTGAATGGTTTGCCTTGCATTCACACTGAGATAATTCTATCATTTCAGGGATTGTATCCCAGTATTGCTTTTCCTACTCTTTTATTGACTATGAAGGCTACTCCATTTCTTCTGAGGGATTCTTGCCCACAGTAGTATACCTGATGGTCCTCTGAATTAAATTCACCCATTCCTGTCCATTTCCTTGCCAGTGGATCACATTTTGTCAGAACTCTCTGCTATGACCTGTCCATCTTGGGTGGCCCTGCACGGCATAGCTCATAACTTCATTGAGTTACACAAGCCCCTTCGCCACAACAAGGCAGGAATCCATGAAGGAGTATGGGTGATATTTCTTGCAAAATTAGAAAAAAATGAAGGAAAAAAAATCATCCCACTTAAACTTGCATGGCACATAAAAGACTTTTACTCTGAGGACAAGTTATAATAAGGTTCACTTTTCTGCATTCTCTTCTCCTTCTTTCTTGTCCAGTATAACTGCAAGATTTGAATCTTAACCACAATTTGTAGAAGCAAAACAATTTTTAATGTCTATTTGAGTTTTAATAAATAAAAAGAGTGGCACTAAGCAGAGGCAGAGTATCTTTTCTTTTTAATGAGTAATCAGTAGCAATGGAAAATATTATAAACAGCTGTTAAGCTAAAAACCTAAGCAAGTTTCAATCACAGCACTTGCCTCTGAAATTAAACATTGTTTTGTATCCCTATTCATGCAGGCATACAGTGTTGTATGTATTGGTGGAGTGGGGTAGCTAAGTAAATGAGAGAATGGTAATCTAGTTTATAATTCAGGTTTGTTTTATTTAGCTCCCAGATCACTTACTGAAAGTGTTTTGCTTCTTTCATTCAGAAAGGAGCTTTGTCTAATAGCCTGTTCTGTTACGTTCTCCTTTAATTAAACGAACTCAATATAATATACAGAGGTCAACTTTTCAACTCAACTAATAATCATCTATCTATTCTTAGCTAAGGGCTCTAAATATATCCTAAAACAGGGCTACTTCAAGTAGTCCAACATGGAGGATAAATGAAAAAGAAAAAGCAATCTGGAGAACAACAGGCATGACGACCCTAATCTGTTCACTCTGGCAAAAGAACAAGTAGTATTGTCATCTGTAATATAATTGATGACACTAGAAATGGCTGCTGGTGAATTTATTCTTCAAAAAAACCTCTACTGACTTACATCTTTTGCAAACTACGTTGTTCTGCTGGATCTCAGTTCAGCTATGCTGGAGAGCTTACCTGGTTTTGGGTGGAATAAGCATCTGTTGTTGTGAAAATACTCTTTACAGCTGAGTTTATAAAATGTCACATATTCTGTGAGAATATAATAGCCCATTTTCTGGCTGAATGTTTTCACAAGATTTGTACCTCCTCTCTGATGATTTGCTGCTGTGAATTTGACACAGAACTGTAGGTCTCAAATGGTTTCACCTGGAGATGACCCCAAAGATATAAATCCCAACTGGAAAGAGGTAGAAAACTGAGATATTTAGCAATTGTGACTAGCTGAGTTTTCTTGGCCCTCCATTCCTAACCCAAGAGCTCCACCTTTGCTGAATTTCTTCATGGATCTTGGTGGCCAAGGAGAGGCTCTGGCCCATAGGAGGAGCCAGTTTTGAGCCCAGGCTGGTTTTTGTCTTTGTCTGAACCTGCAGAAGGCTGGCTGGTCATAGCCCTGGGAAAGTTTCAACCCCGAAACATAGGAGAATGCCCCAGAGAGTACAGGTAGTTCTCAACTTACAACAGTCCATTTAGTGACCATTCAAAGTTACAACGGCACTGAAAAAAGCAACATGACCATTTTTTACACTTATGACCATTGCAGCATCCCCAGGGTCAGGTAATTAAAATCCAGATGCTTCACAAATGATTCACATTTATGACAGCTGCATTCTCCTGGGGTCATGTGATCCCCTTTTGTGACCTGCTGACTAGCAAAGTCAATGGGGAAGCCAGATTCACTTAACAACCATGTCCCTCACTTAACTGCAGTGATTCACTTAACAACAGTGGCAAGAAGGGTCGTACAATGGGGCAAAACTCACTTAACAAACGTCTCACTCAGCAACAGAAATGTTGGGCTCCATTGTGCTCATTAGTCGAGGACTATCTGTATTTGGGGGGGGAGGAGGGAGGGAAATATACTTACCTAGGTCTCGGACACACCTGTTTTACCTATTTGTACAGTTTCTCTACACGTGCATGATAGAAATCTTGCCCTGTGGGAATCTCACCCCAACCTGCTGCCAATATTCGGAATAAATCAGGCGTGACCCCGTCCTTTTCCTGCGCGGGTGCCATCGTGGAAGAGAAGGCCGCCGCGGCCGCCACTCCCGGTCGCTTCTGGCTGGGCTGCCAAGACAGGCCAGCTCTCTGCTCAGAGGCGCCAGAGGGCCACCGCCGGGCGCGGGGCGAAAGTGCGGGCAGTGAGGGCCGAAGGCTGGCAGCCCATTTGGAGACGCGGGTCTCGGTCTCTCTCTCTCTCTCTCTCTCTCTCTCTCTAGCCGTCGAAGCGGGTCCTGCCCGCCGGCAGCGCCACCTCACGGCCGGGATTGGACGGGAGGCGTGCCTCCTTCCCCCTCCCTCTCGGCCCGGAGGATGCTGCGCGGGTGAGAGCTCCGCGGGGCCGCGGCAGCCGGCTGTGCTCAGTCGGTCGGCCAGTGGGGCGCAGGTAGGAGGCTCGCGCGCCCTCGCCGCCCCGCTCCGTCCCGTCGGCCATGGCCAGCGCGGTCGTCCAAATCCTGGCTTTCCTGCTGGTCATCTCTGGCTGGGTGTTGGTGTCCTCCACGCTGCCCACCGATTACTGGAAGGTGTCCTCCATCGACGGCACCGTCATCACTACGGCTACTTTCTGGGCCAACCTTTGGAAGACCTGCGTGACCGACTCCACCGGGGTGTCCAACTGCAAGGACTTTCCCTCCATGCTGGCGCTGGACGGTCTGCAAGGCTCCCCTTCTCTCCCTCCCTTCCCTTCCCCTCGGTTAAACTAGTGGTGTCCGCCTTGCCTAGTGGAAGGGGGGGCCGGAGGTATTCCGTATCGTACGCGCTGCTCTCCTACAAGGAGCAGGGTGAGGTGTGTAGGGGGGGTCCATTCAACCAGCGAGCGATTGGCTCCAGCACCTCCATCTCAAATCCACTTTAATTTAGATGATCACTGGAATAACGGTGTATATTTGCTGCCGTGTGACTTGATTGCTTTGTCTCCTTATTTTTTTGAAGTTGATAGTAGAAGAATTGGTTGAGGATACAAACATCCTTTGCATATTTAATGTCTAAATTGTAGTGGGTTAATTTTGTTTTCATTCTAGTTAAGGTTCTTTTTGAAGAGAACCGTTTCTTTCTAATTATTGTCTGCTTTCCTGATCGTCCTCTTTCCTAAAATGTAATGTCTGTTTGCCTTGTTTTGGACTTGAGTTGCTAATGAACAGTTGCTTTTGGCTCTAAAGCTGCACTTGCCCATTAAAGCATCTCAGGAATTTGCCTGTCACAAGTTCCTATCTCAGTGCCATGGATAAATCAATACAAAACCAAGTATCTGAAATGTCGGTCTTTTAATTACAGCTCTTATTCAGGTAGTCTTCCACTTAAAACAGTTCATTTAGTGGCCGTTGAAAGTTACAATGGCACTGAAAAATGTGACTTATGGCTGTTTTTCATAGTTACGACCTTTGCAGCATCCCCAGGATCATGTGATCAGAAGTCAGATGCTTGGAAACTGATTCATATTTATGACCTTGGCTGTGCCTCAGGATTGTTTGATCCCCTTTTGCGACCTTCTGGCAAGCAAAGTCAATGGGGAAACCAGATTCACCTAACAACTGGGTTACTAATTTAACAACCACAGTGATTCACTTAACAATATGGCAAGAAAAGTCGTAAAATGGAGCAAAACTCAACAAATGTCTCACCTAACAACATAAATTTTGGGCTCAATTGTGGTCGTAAGTCAACTGTAACTGATTGTAGATGATTTTAAAAATTCCTTTAGATGTCCACATCTTGGGAAAAAAGGATAAGATCATTTCTGGCATGTCAATCTTGCCAGGGATATTTTGATCACTCTTTTCCTCTTAGGCATATGCAGATAGGCTGGGAGGAGCAGGAAGGTGGTGCAACTAAATGAACTGTTGAAAGTTGAAGACTACCTGTATTAGCTGGAGCTGAGACAGGGAAAATATAGCTCCTGGAAGAAATTAGCCTCAAGGCCCCATCATTACTACCCATAATACCCCAAAATTGCATTGCTAAAATTTTATGTGGCTAATAATTATGTGGTTTTCCGTCTGTTGGGGGCAATACTTAGATCATATATTTTAGTTTTAAGTCATACCTCCAAATTATTGCTTTGGATAGCGAGATTATTTGGATAGTAGGATATTAAATGATAGATGATAGATCAGTGGTTCTCAACTTTTTTAATGCCGCGACCCCCCAACCGGTCGTAAGTCGAGGACTACTCAACCGGTTGTAAGTCGAGGACTACTCAACTAGTGCAGCAGCGTTTGCAGAATGGGACTTTTGGCGGGCTCAGCAGGGCAGAGACAGCCTGGACAATTCCTATTGGCTTTTGAAAGCCAATAGAATTAGACTCTCTTCAAGAGAGTCTATTCTATTGGCTTTCAAAAGCCCATAGAATAAAAGGGAGTAGCACAGCTAAGGAAAAGGGGAAAAAAAGGGCGGACTGCGTTGTTTGGCGACCCCCGTGAAATGGTCGTTCGACCCCAAATGGGGTCCCGACCCACAGGTTGAGAACCACTGTGATAGATAGATAGATAGATAGATAGATAGATAGATAGATAGATAGATAGATAGATAGATAGATAGATAGATAGATAAACTGAAAATTCTGATTCTTATCCTACCGTCACCCTGCATAATTTAAGAGAGTACACTCAAAGTAAACAGCCTGAAGCCCCCTCAAAACTAAAAACTAGGATTGGTTGATAAATGAGGATTAACTTTTAAGTTGTCATATGAAAGCGAAATCTTTACTATTCTTCTTGGTGCAAAATAGTTTAATTTTGTTTTAAGAGCTATTCTTTTTCAATCATAAATACTTCAAGAGTGGTAAAGTAATTAATATGCTGATTATTTAAATTTAGTTTAGCTTAGCATTGAATAACTTACTCAGCTTTTGTATTGCCAGAGGTAGAGATAGTGAGTTTATGACAGTCTTTGAAATATTAAAATAGCTGCATACATTTAAATGATCTTTCCCCTCTCTTGTAGGATTAAATATGAAGATATTAAATTTAAGTAAATATTAATGTATTACCAGCAGTAGCTCCCGCTACTGATATTTAAAAATTCAATCCATCTAGATTTAGCCCACCTTTATTTCAGCAAGAGTTCACAATATAAGAGTACTGTACTTAATTGTTAGATTTTTATTTATTTTTTCACATCACTTATAAAGAATATTGAGGATCAGCTATGTTGTCCACAGGTTATGTAATCTATTTTTTTCCAGTTAAGACTTTTTAGAATCATCACCATCCTATAGTTAAAATACCATCCCCTTTTATTCTGTTTTAGATGAATTCCTGCTCTGATCATTTGAGGCAGTGGAAATACTTTTTTGCCCCAATCTATAAAGGAAGAAAGGGATTGACCTATAGAACCTGAGAATGATGGGTTTTCAGTATAATCCCTACATTTACAGCATACTTTCTCTGCCTGAATGGGTGAGATGGAGACAGTTCCATAGATAACCTGAGCCCATGCCATGTAGGGCTTTAAGGGTCATAACCAACCCTTAAATTGGACCTGGAAACATACCAGCATCCAATGCAGCTCATACAGCAGAAGTGTTATGGCACCATCTTTTAGAGGTCCAGCATTGCTCATGTAGCCACATTCTCTACTAGCTGAAGCTTATCAAACTTTCTCTTATGCTTGTATTACTTCTGCAGTTGGTTGAGTCTTTGCAATTCTTTTTTTAAAAGAATTGTAAAAGGCATAAACAGGAATACAGGAAGTGGGCTGGAAAAAGTCACTCATCTGTTCTTCTCACCACATAACACCAGGGGTGTCCATAAGTTGAGGAATGACCATAGCTGCCCAAAATACACAGGTTGCCATCATGTAACATTTGAAGTTATACTCTTGTGGCTTCATACTTTTCACATGAGGTAAACTGGGGACTGTAGTCTGTGAAATGCTGCTTATAAGTGCCCATTAGACTAATGCAGAGGTAGGCAACCTTGGCTCTTTTATGACTCATGGACTTCAACTCCCAGAATTCCTGAGACTCAGGAATTCTAGGAGTTGAAGTCCACGAGTCATAAAAGAGCCAAGGTTGCCTGCCCCTAGACTAGATTTCTCAACCCCAGCAGTTTTAAGATGTAGGGACTTCAATTCCCAGAAGTGAAGAGTTCTTGGCTATGGAGTAATCCATTATCTTGGTGAGTTAATTGCCTCCATTTTCCAAGACAGTAGAAATCTTCTGGCATATGGAAAGAGCTACTATTTCTGTTTTCTCCTCTCATCATTTTGACCTGAACCATGTGAAAATATGCCCTGTTAGTATCTTGTGTTTCTGTATAATAACAATAAAATCAGTCAATCAGAAGCTCGTGGTTTGTTTGACATGGCAGATTTAGAAGATTGCCAATGCCTCTTTACAGGAGGGTGAGGCTGTGTTGAGCTTTCTTATGAAGATGCCTTCTCTGAATCTAGTGGTTCTAGACCAGTGGTTCTCAACCTTTTTAATGCCGCGACCCCCAACCGGTTGTAAGTCGAGGACTACTCAACTGGTCGTAAGTCGAGGACTACTCAACTGGTGCAGCACCATTTGCAGAATGGGACTTTTGGCGGGCTCAGCAGGGCGAGACAGCCTGGACAATTCCTGTTGGCTTTTGAAAGCCAATAGAATTAGACTCTATTCAAGAGAGTCTATTCTATTGGCTTTCAAAAGCCAATAGAATAAAAGGGAGTAGCACAGCTAAGGAAAAGGGGGAAAAAATGGTGGATTGCATTGGTTGGCGACCCCCGTGAAATGGTCGTTCGACCCCAAATGGGGTCCCGACCCACAGGTTGAGAACCACTGTTCTAGACAGCTATCATCCTGTTTCCAGCCTCTCTTTTTTTACTACTAGCAGACTAGCTTCATAGTACCCTAGAAGAGGATTATTTGGACTCTAAATGTGAATGTGATACCATCAGTGACTCTCTTGGGTGTCCTCTGCCAGGATATGGACTAGGAGAATGTGCCCCTCTTGGACCTCTCAGCCACCTTTGATATTATCAACCATGGGTCATCTGCAGGGCTTGGATATGTGAAGCATTATTTGCAAAGATTTTATTCCTTCTTTGCGGGGTGGTTTCAATGTGTAGTAATGCTTGAGGAGAATCAGCCTGATATGTGAGAAGTTGCACAGATCAACCCTCTGTCCCCTGTTCTTTAACATCTATGTAAACCTACCAGATAGGATCATCTGACAATTTGGAGTACAGTTTCACCAGTATGATATAAGAGCTATCCTAACTGAGGAGAGATGCCGTTAGTGTCCTTTCCTGGGCTTTAAGGATGGGAGAGGACAGTGTAAAGCTAAGCTCAAGAGTTGTTGCTTGTACATCAGGATTTCTTGTTGCAACCAGTGATGTCTCTTGACAAGCAGACACTAGTCATGGAAGAACAGGTCTGCAATTTGAGAGCCCTTCTGGAAGAGCAGGTAGAAGCCATGGCCAGAAGGACCTATGTCCAGCTTCCAGGGTGTACCAATCACAACTGTATCTAGAGCAAAAGGATCTGGCTTAAAGAATTCATGTTCCTATTACTACCCGATTAGATTACTGCAATATATTTCTCATAAAGCTGCTTTTAAAGAAACCTCAGAAATGGTAATTGGACTGGAATGCAGCAGTCCATATGCTTCCTGATTCCTGTCATTTGCAGCACATAAACCCAAATCTATAGGCCTTTTATGTCTTGGCACCTGGTCTGCCAAGTTGCAACCAGTATCAGCCCAATACACAGGTAGTCCTCCTTACAACAGTTCATTTAGTGACCATTTGAAGTTACAACAACAATGAAAAAAGTGACTTATGACCATTTTTCACACTTATGACCATTGCAGCATAACCCAAGGTCATGTCATCAAAATTCAGATGCTTGGCAACTGACTCATATTTATGACAGTTGCAGTGCCTTGGGGTCATGTGATCAGCTCCTGCAATCTTCTGACAAGCAAAGTCAACGGGGAATTCAGATTCACTTAACAAACCGTGTAACTAAGTTAACAACTACAGTTGTTCACTTAATAACTGTACCAAGAAAGGTTGTAAAATTCATTTAACAAATGTTTCACTTAGCAACAGAAATTTTGAGCTCAATTATGGTCATAATTTGAGAACTATCTGTATGAAACCAGGGAAATACGACTTATAGTCCCACATTTCTGAGAGGTTTGGGGATTGAAGCTAGAAGCAGTACAGAAGAATTTTGGAGCTGATTCTTGTTAAAGATCAAGCTGTCCTCTCCTTGATAGCTTTTAGGAAAATGTTAAAAACTGAATTTTTGTAGAGAGTTTTTTCTATAAATCTATATTTGGCGTCTTCTTGATTGTTTTTTCCCCTTGCTTGTTTTTTATCTTTATTTTTGTTGTTATATTTAATAAGTGTGTTGTGACTTTATCCATCTTTGTTATTTTGATTGCTTTTTAATCTGACGATGGATGTTTTAATTTTTGTTTTGTGTACTCTATGTGAGTTGCCAAGAGTTGTTTGATTACAGCAGTGCAAAAGTTTGATTCCTAAATACATAAAAGGCAGAGGCTGCTGGATAAAATTTGGAGGCTGAGATTTTTCATGATCCCAGTACCGCCACTCTCATTTATAAGGTTACATACCGCTAATACTGTATAGTTCAGAGAAATCCTTGACATTTCCATTTAAGCATCTTAGTAAAGCATCTGAGCTACTATTAATTTTTTTTGTAGTAATATGGAATTTAGATCGTTCTCATTACTGTAGCTAAAAATTAAGATTATGATTTGTGTTCATGGATAACAAAAATATGTTGAACAATATATTTTTCATTATGATTTTCAGTCTCAGCACTTGCAGTTTATGTTTCTTATCATGTTTAGATAGATGACACATTTTTCTTGATACATTAATGATGCTGGCATCACCTTAAACACAGTCATCACCAAATTTTAATGAAGCATTTTTGTAAGGTGATGCAACTACTTATATATTAGCATTTTGAAAGACCTTTCAAAATTGATGACAGTTAAATTGTAGATAGGAAACCAAGAAATAAATGAACGGATTATACTTTTACTCATTGCTTACTTTGGTTCATATTGGGTAATATGAACCCAAAATGGGTTCATGTTGGGTAATATGAATCCAATACTCTTTCTTGGAAGGTTCTTAATTAAATCTTTGAGTCTCTGGCATGAGGTATAAATCATTCTTTTGCATGCAGATGTTCTAATGATACTGTGAAATTATATCAAAATATATCCCAAGTTTATAGCACCAAATGTAGGGGCAGAATAAGACAAATTACAATTAATTTATAAAACACTAACCAATATTGTTTTATGGAATGTTTGCTTATAGTAATGTTTTAAACAGAGGATTTACTTTCACTTATACAGCTGAACTAATGCACAAAGTGCCCATCTTTTCTTGAACTTAGGTGAATTGCTTCCCATATTAATAACTTGTGTTGATTTTTTTTCCTCACTTTTAAGAAAAAATTATAATTCTCAAGAATAGAACTTTCCATAATTTAACAATATAGTTTTGACCCTGGTCTCCAGGCAAACAGAAAAACAGACTTAACTTTCTTTTGTATCATTTCCTGCAGTTGTCTTTTTTTAATACTACATATATTTTTTTCCTCAATCTACCCTTGTAAGATACAATTTTAGTTGCCTGACTATTCTTACTTTGACCTCTTTTGCATCTCTTCATTTTTTAAAAAATATTTCCTAAAATGTGGCAGTCAGAATTACTCAATTTTATGTTACTTACCTTACCAGCAGAGAATAGAGTAGAATGTGTGGTAATCTGGAAAGCATATATCCTTAATGCAACTTATCTCTGCTCTTTTTATGCCCCGTGCTGACCTAGTTACAATTATAGTTATAATTTCCACAATTGTCTTTACTGATACTATTGTAAACCAGGAATTATTAAGCATTATTTCTAAAACTGTTCTTTTTTTTTTTAAAGAAACCATTCTTTCCCAACCCTTTTCTACAACTAGCAAACGCATTTTGAGCTTTGTTTTCTATTGCATTTTAGTCCAGCTTCTTAGATGTATATTCACTCATATCTTTTTCTAATGATATGTCACTTAGACAATCGTTTTGTTTTTTGTGTACTGGGATTGTCAGAGTCAAAAACAATGTTGGAAATCATTATATATTCTTTTGATTGAATAATAAAATGTGTACGATGGTGTCTTCTTCTAGATCCAGTCACATTTGCTTTTTGTTTATTTATGGCTTCTGCCACTGCCTGGAGATGCTTTCAGGCAAAGGGAATGTACTGTTGTGTTAGTTTTAGGCAGATTGACCCTTGCTATCTTGTGATACTATGAACATTGTCCTCTGTTTGAGAGGTAAAATATAGAGGTCTTCACCTCGTCCTTAGGGTAAATTTGTGAATTCCCAGAGAAACTATGATTGTGAATCAGAGACTTACCTAAACCTTGAGCCTTGAGGGGAGGACAGAACACCTGGAAAGAAATTCAGTTTCTTTCATCTGTATAAAGAAGGATAGGCAAGCACAGTCTTCTAAGAGTTTTACAAAACAGAATTTCTGCACGTGCAGTTTTATTCTCTCCTGTCTGAAAACTTGGACTTTATAAATACAAGTGTCAGAGTGCAAGTGCAGTAACAGAATTCTGCTCAGAAGGATTTATATAATCTGATGCTTTCCAGATATGTGGATTATAAAATGCGTATTAGATTCCTACTAGCATGTTCATGAATGGTTGACAGAACTCGTAGTCCTGCACAACTGAAAGTTACTGTAAAATTATGACTTACCATGACACATCTTATCTCTGACAATTCCAAGCTACACAGTGCAACCATGTTTTATAGTGGATCAATTTGAAGTTCATAAAGCATCTAGAGGTGGTATCGTTCTACTTTCAGATGACATGCTTAACTCTTACAAAACTATAATGTTTAAGAAATTGACCCAATGCAGCCAATTGTGAAGGGAACCAGTGAGTGAATGGAAAGCAGTAGTAGTGCAGTTCATTCACCACTTAAGTTTTGATTAAATATGAGGTAAGATCCAACCCAAATTGTAGGAGTAAGAGCCAGCTTATAAAATTCATTTCTAACTTTATAAAGTCCCAATCAATTTATATTTGATAAAGGCTATATGTAAGATCATTTTTCCCTTAGGTATCCCAAAAATCTAATATAAGGTGGATGATGGGTAGAGAGGTCTCTTTATAAGTTTCACCCCATTTATTTGTAAGCATTTTAATTCTCTCAAATATTTAACTCTCCAGTTACTCTGTTATGAATCTAGTATTGTTTTTATGATTTCGTTTTGTATATTTATATTCTGTTTCACTTCCATGTAAACAATTTTATGCTGGCAGAA
This sequence comes from Crotalus tigris, assembly GCF_016545835.1. Taxonomy (NCBI): domain Eukaryota; kingdom Metazoa; phylum Chordata; class Lepidosauria; order Squamata; family Viperidae; genus Crotalus; species Crotalus tigris. The sequence goes on from NW_024096565.1 coordinate 1,735,835, forward strand.
GGGCAATAGAAAATATCTAAAATCAAGAAACAACAAGTATCTTCAAAGTCCTGGGTAATTGAATAGGTTTTATCAATTTAGCATATTTAATCCATTAAGGAAGTTGCTCTACAAGTCAATTAACACCTGTTAAGGTGTTTGTCTTGCCATTCATGGCTTTGAGAGATGGTAGGATAACATCTCCTTCCAAGATCTTGTCTGATATTTGTGCGTTTAGTAGAAACTATGTTTGTTTGTTTATTTATTTATTTATTTATGAGACTTATATACTGCTTTAAGTGCAAGCACTCTCTAAGCAGTGTACACCAGTAAGCAATGTATATATATATATATATATATATATTTACATTGCCCCCAACAATCTGGGTCCTCATTTTACCTACCCCGGAAGGATGGAAGGCTGAGTCAACCTTGAGCCGGTGAGATTTGAACCGCTGACCTGCTGAACAGTCAGCTAAAGTGGCCTGCAGTACTGCACTCTAACTGCTGCGCACCTCGGCTCATGTTTATGTTTTGTTGAACTGTTGATTGTATCATCTGTAGTCTTCTGGACTAATATCCTCCACTTATATTAATCAGTCACACTGTTCTGTAGTTGAGAATGAGCTCTTTTTGTTAGCAGTTGAAAAAAATTCTTCAGTCATAATAGCTAGCTTATAATACGATCATTTTCATGCTAGAGCAGAGGTCTCCAACCTTTCTGGGCTCAAGGACCAGAGGGAAGGAAAACAGCTTCAAAATTGGTGCGCGCATGCGCGCACACACGGGGCCATGCACACTGGTACGGCACTAACAGCCCAGTTCATGCATGCAGCATGCACTGGTGCCGTGCCCATGCATGAACAGCCATGCACCCCCCAGGGTGGCTAGCAGTCCGTTCACACATGCGCAAATGGGCCACGCAAACCACCCGGACTAGCAGCACATGTGCAAACAGGCTGCAGACACTCACCCCACGCTAGCATCCCCATTCACGCCCACACACATGCGCAAACAGGGCCACGGGCGCCAGTGGGGGGAATGCACACCCACACATATGCGCACTGGCCAGCCATTTCCGCAGCCTGCTGGTTAAATTTTAATGTTAGAATTTTATTTCTGTTTGTTGTGCTCACTATTATATGAAACTTAGTCAATCATCATATATACATTTTGTTTATTCATAATAGTGTCAAAATAATTGAAGCATTATTAATAAAGAACTTATTATGATTTTGATTCTTCTGTTTGTAAACACTTGTAACTTTATCTTTCTGGATGTGTTTTACAAAACCAGTGATGTAAGAACTGCTACTGGCAGAGTTGTAAGTATAGCATGTAATAACCGCATAGCTCATATTGAGTTTCTTAATATATGGAGTGATAAAAGATGATATCCAGTTCTCTCCTGGTTCCGTTTACCTGTATAAACTGCAGGAATGTTTTGTAAGGGGGGATTGGGTGCTTATTTTTTGGCCACTCCATCAAAGGGTGCCAGCTTCCTTCTTTTTATTCTAATTTATTGTTAAAGAAAGTCATATTACTTCTACTCCCAAGCTGGCACAATTAACTTCAGTTTTGCTTTAGAGTCTTTCTAGGGAGCCAGTGTCAGTGATCATTTTATTTGAGGAGGGAGGAATAAAACTTTTTCTCGTCATCATATTTCTTTTTTTGTCTGTAGTGTCAAGCTCCAGAGAAATCAGTTCAAATGAGTGTAAAGCTTTAGTGCAAGCTTAAGCTGTCTACAAGAATCTGAGCCACTAATAGTTAAGGGAAATTATCCAGAGATAAGAGAGGAATTCAAGGTGGGCTGGACTTAGATCTCTTGTGGGCACACAGGGATTCATGAGTGATGTTTTTGACCCCTCCCTCAGGTTCAGCCTGGTCATCTCCTACATCTAGGGTCTTGGCATTGACAATATGGTCAACTGGTGGGAGTATGCACTGCATATGACACATTATTGCTACCATAGAGAATAAATTAGTGGAATAGGGTTTTTTTCAAATTGTAGAATTGAAAAGTTTCTAAACAGATACTTTCTAATTGTGTTTACTATGCCTTTTTTAAAAAAATTGTGAATATAAATGATATTCTGGCTGCTAGCCTCATTACAAGACTAGCTTTTTAAAATGTGAGTGAAATCCTGCGACAGATTGATTTAATATGATTGATATTACGTAAGTGAAGATTAATATTTAATTGGTTAATATTAATTATATAAAAACAGCAATTCCTAGTTCACTTATCTCTATCAATGCTGATTGGAGTTGATGGGGAGTGGGGTTCAGAAACATCTGGAGACTCTTCAGGTTAAAACACAATAAAACATAAGGGCTGCACTAACTGTGCTTTAAAAGTCCCGGTGACCCCCAAAAGCGAGCATATGAAGATTTTGGCAGTTCAGATTTTTTCAGCTAGATAGGGTAGCCCAAAATACATACATGATACATGTAAATGCGTATAACTACATAGGTACACATTTGGTAGTTCCACTGGTATGGCAGTGAGATAGCAATTAGAAGCATCATGGTTGGTTGTTATATCCCCAGTAGGGAGCATGTATCACCAAAGAGCCAGGCTAAAACTGTGATTTCCACCCAGCTACTTGCACTTATAAGGATTGCTCCATGTCTTGAATTGGCTGGGCATCTCTGCCATATTGTTCATATGGGCACCTTCCTTCCTGTCTTTTGGTCCACTGCCTCTGGACATTTGATCAATCCTGCTTTAATACAGGGGCTGCGCTTATGGTATAGTGAACCACAAAATACTCAGTCACATTTTACTTTAATATTATGTTAAGGTGACCAACTTTTTTACAATGAAAAGGAGGACACAAATAAATTGAAGAAAAAAAATATCGTAAATAAAAGAAACATTTTATTCATTGCAACAATAATACAGAATACACTATAATATAATAAATGCAGAATGAGCCCCACGACTCTCAAAACACCAGCCGCGCCGGCTCCGGCCCCGGGAGGCAGCCCACCATTGACACACCCTGCCTGCAGTTGCCCCGCCAGCACCACTGCCCACCCTGTGCAGCCCTGTATAGAGCGGGCCCCGTGACTCCACAGCACGGGGCCAGCCGGCTGCCGCTGCCTCTCACACCCCTGCCCGCAGCAGCCCCGCCACCCCTGCCTCTTGTGCCTGCAGCCATTATTGCCCTAGCAGGGCTGAAGATCAAGAGAAACTTGCCGTGGTGTCGCCGCTCCAGTCTCCTCCAGATATCTTTGGGACTAACTAGGAGATGGTGTAGTTGGGTAGTAGGGAGGGGTGCAAAGTTCCTGCCAATTTGCCTTCGCTGCAGAAACTTGCAGGTGCAAAGTTTGCTGGCCACGATCAGCAGCAATTCCTATTGGCTTTTGAAAGCCAATAGGGGGAGTAGCACAGCTCATGCAAAAGTTGAAAAAAAAACATAAAAAAGGTGCCGGAACGCCATTCTGAGCGTTCTATGAGGGGAAAAAAGCCCTGCAGATTAGTCTTCAAATATCAAAAAGGAGGACATGTAGGAGGACACTTTTTGAAGGAGGACAGAACTTACAAAAGGAAGAATGTCCTCCCTAAAGGAGGACGGTCGGTCACCTTAATTATGTGAATCCAGTCTATATTGTTAGTTAATGGTTCAGTGTGCCCTATGAATTGGATTGGATGTACATTCTGCACATTCTTTTCATACTGGCCATGTGACTCTGGTATGTTTTGCTTGTGAGAACTAATTATGTCCTTCCTTCTTTACTTCTTACTCTATTGTTTGTGAAAAATCACATGCTGGCATGTAAATGATGGGTGGCAGCCATTTTGTTATGCTTGGGGTAAATCTTTACCATTTTGCCCAGGAGATATAGCTATAAATTACCTTGAAAGGACCTCTGGGTAAATAACTTCATGCTCCAGCACATTTAATGTCTCAATTAGCTACTAACAATGCCAATAAATTAAATGTGTCGGAAAATAATGACTTCCGTGTCTAATTTTGACCTATATAAGTACTAAAAAAAAAGTTACAAAGAAAGATCTCCAAGAACACTGAACATCCATTTTTAGTAATAAAAACTAGGTGTAGGTAACTTTTCACTTCTTACAGAATCTAGCTTAACAGCCATGTCCAATGCTCCATCAGGTATAATGTTATTTCCTGTGTTGTTTCTTATCTAGAAAAGCACAAAAAAATAAGAATGTGCTCCAGCCCTATATTTATGATTGAAATTAGGTATGTGCATTTACAGTTAACTAAAGGCCTTTTTAAACGACTATGCCTCAGTATATAACCCTTAATAAAATATAAACCTATAAAAGTTTAAATAATGGGGAATTTGTTCCGAAATGTGTTTTCTGCAAGGGCACCACCATAAAGAAAAAAAACAGTCTTTTTTAAAAAATTATTTTTGTTCCTTCTGTAACAATTTAATATAAATAAGATAAATGAGAGATTAGTGCTAGAAAGTGTCACTAGCAAATTTTCTAATATTGTTATGTCATTAGTTGGACAGTTTTGACTTGTTGGTTTGGATGTCAAAATGCAGATCTTTATACAAACAACACTCATATATTTATTGGTGGAAAAATGGGAATGGGAGTGCATTTCCCTAGATAGCCTTTTCTGATAGGGGTGGGGGATGACTTTAAGGCAGTGGTTCTCAACCTGTGGGTCGAGACCCCATTTAGGGTCGAATGACCATTTCACGGGGGTCGCCAAACAAGGCTGTCCGCCATTTTTTCCCCTTTTCTTTGGCCATGCCCCTGGCACCCAGTGATGTATAAGTGGTTGGGGGTCACCACAACATGGGGAACTGTATTATGGGGTCGCGGCATTAGAAAGGTTGAGAACTACTGCTTTAAGGGGTGAGTCAGAACTGCAGGATATGAAGTATTGGATGGAACTTGGCCAAAAACTAAACTTGATTTAATTTCATTTGTTATTCATTAAAATTAATGACTACTTTTCAGTTATAGATTTAACAATTTTCTGAATCTATCATATTTTGATCCTCAAGGCTACACTCAAGACCATTGGAGCAATCTGCAGTGGTGGTCTCAGACTGTGCAACTCTAATCTAGGCTGCCCCCATTTATATTACATTTGAAGTTCGCTGTATGAAGTGGTTCTGTTTGCAGTATTTACACATACAGATCTTTCTGTGAAGGGTGGGTCTGCCCTCTTTTTTTTAAACATTCTTCTTCTTTCGCACCAAGAACCACAATCACAAGGCATAGTTAATATGGTCCTGTAGCCTCCTTTTTATATTCCTTGAATGGGTGGAGGAGTTTCTGAACATCCCTTATTTTAATGATTTTTTTTTTTGGGAAGAAATAACTGAGTGACGCTATTACCCCAGGCTTTTAACAGCTTCTGTACATCAAAACAATGAAGTGAAGCTTTCATTTTACCTATAAGGGAAATGCTTTCAGCATTATAAGGGATAATGGCACAACAATAACAACAAAAGTTAGTACAGTCATAGATCAGAATCAAATAATAGAAATGTTTCATCCTCTTGATGTACAAAGAGTAATATATCCAAATTAATTGTCTTGTGATCTGATGGTGTAACTTGGCAATTAGATAATTTTGAGATCTCTGTTCAACATAATAGTAACCTATGTTTTGGTTCGGCCAGGTAACTTTTAAAAAGTATCTGTAGTAGTCTTTATGTCATGTCAGAATATGGTAGAAATATAGAAAATATGTCCTATTGCATTTCATAACTTGTCAGATCTGCCATCTTCAGCTTTGCTGGCATCCTCTCATAACTTGTTGTGGGAGGGAGGAAGGAGACAATTGGCATGTGAAGAGTAGAGATGAGCAAGGCGGGTAGGTGTGTGTGACAGGTTTGATGGAACTCAGAGGTGTGAGAACTGGCCTATTCCAGTCTTCAAGAACACTAAACCTGGGAAAAGACTGTGAACTGTATGCACCAAACATCTGAGCTGTTCCCTAAACACCTATATAGCATGACATTGGACAGAGACAAGGGGGGGAGGGCCAGGGAGAAGGGGAAAATCTGTAATGCTTTGCATGGGAACTTTAGATCTAGCCTTGCTTTTGCTGCAACCCACTAATCCTTAGTAAAAGAACCTATCACCTCAATCATATGGAGTTGAAGGTCTTTATTTCCTAGGGACCTAGCTGGGGTAGGTCTGACATAACTCTGGAACCCTGGAGATTTGCTCCACCTACTCTTCATGCCTGAGCAGGAGAGAAGTTCCACAGCTGTGGAAGACCAATGACTCTCTTTGGGCAGGAAAGATTACTGACTTCTTTACTCCTTTTCCACTTAGCAATGTTATTGCTATTGCTTTTTAAAATCTTTTATAATAGGGGCATTTGTATATCTGTATGTTGCTAGATAATCTCCTAACTCTGAATTCAGGCATCTCTTGAACTCTGAATGAAATTTAATCTAAATCACGTTATCAGTATGGATGCAGCCCAAAACTGATCATAGATAAATTTGCTGACAGTTACTGACAAGAGCTATTGATAATCTATATGGTGAAGTAAATAAATGAACTATTGAAAGTTCATTTAAAATTATGAGGCAAATGAAGATATCAGGAAAAAATGGGTATTTTGGTTACTGCTAACAAAACCCTCTCCCACTTCCCAAATTAGCACTGAGAATAGTACAGAGCGTTGGCAGGAAACAATATGAAAATTATCCCACCATCTAAAAAGTAGCCATCTTTCTTGTGGCCAAGTCTGCTTACAGCAGATCCATTTGTTGAGTAAGGAACAGGGAGAAAATTGCTTTTCCTTTTGGTTTGCTCCGTGCTGTCAGTGTGATACAGAGAATGCCAAGAGATAAATTGAACTTTTGAGTAGGAAACAACAGAGAAACAGTAGGAACATGTAAACAGAAGAGAATATGGGAACAGTGATTATTTCAGTTGTTTGTATTTGGATTACTGTAATTTATATTTCTTGCATTTTTACAAAACACCAAACATTAAATCAATAATACTGGCTGGGTTTTGCAGTATCACATCAAGCTGTGAATTAACCTACTATATTTTAGAACACAGACCATAGTATAACAGAGTTGGAAGGGACTTTGGAGGTCTTTTAGTCCAACCCCCTGCTTGAACAGGAGACTCTTATACCATTTCAGTCAAATAGCTGTCCAGTCTCTTCTTAAAAGCCTCCAATGATGGAACTCCCACAACTTCTGAAGGCAAGCCCTTCCACTGATTAATTGTTCTCACCATTAGGAAATTTCCCCTTAGTTCTAGGCTGCTTCTGTCCTTGATGAGTTTCTATCCATTGTTTCTTGGCTTGCCTTCTAGTGTTTTGGAAAATAGCTTGACTCCCTCTTCTTTGTGACAGCCCCTCAAATATTGGAACACGGCTATCATATCTCTCCTTGTCCTTTTTACTAGAGATACCCAATTCCTGCAACCATTCTTCACATTTTAGCCTCTATCCCCCTAATAATCTTTGTTGCTCTTCTCTGCAATATTTCCAGAATCACATCTTTTTAATGTTGTGGTGACTAAAATTAGATGTATTCCGAGTATGCCCTTACTAAGGCTTTGTAAAGCAATACTAATGTTTCACATGATCTTGATTCTATCCCTGTTAATACAGCCTAGGATTGCATTGGCTGCTGTCACACATGCTTGGCTCTAATTTAAGTGATTGTCCGTTTGGACTTCAGGATCCCTCTCAGTTACTAGCATTGAGCTAGGTTTGATCTAATCTATACCTGTACAGTTGGTTTTCCTTGCCTAAGTGTAAAACCTTGTCTCTACACTGAATTTCATTTTGTTACATAGGGCCCAGTGTTCAAGTCTGTCGAGATCCATCTGGATCTTGAATCTATCTTCTGGAATGTTGGAGATTCCTGCCAGCTTAGTGTCATCTGCATCTATTCCCTCATCTAGATTGTTTAAAAAGATATTGAAGAGTACTGGGCCTAAAACTGAACCTTGGAGTACCCCACTGCTAACTTCCCTCAGTATCGGTGTAGTTCTGGACTACACGTTGAGTATGGTTTGTCAGCCAGTTACAAATCCATCTGGTGATGGTGCCGTCTATCCCACATTTTTCTAGCTTATCAAGACGTAGGTTGTGGTCTACTTTGTTAAATGCCTTCCTGAAATCTAAGTATACAGTACTCTGTCCACAACATTTCACTGGTCCACTAATTTAGTCACTTTGAAAAAGGTAAAATAAGATTTCTTTGGCATGATCTGTTTTTGACAAACCCACTTTGCTTGCTTCTAGGTGTTCACAGATCTGCTGCTTGATTATCTTTTCCAGGATCTTCCCAGGTATTCATGTCAGGGTGGTTGGTCTGTAGTTTCCTGAATGTTTTTTTTTTTTCCTTTTTTGAAGCTGGGAACATCAGCTCTTTTCCTCTGGTAGTTCCCAGTGCTCCAAAAACTTCAAAAGATACAGTAGTAGTTTCAAGACCATGCCTGCCAGTTCCTTCAGAACTCAGTCATTTGAATCCACCTAGAATTAACAGATGTTCTCTTACCTTTTCCTTGCTTATTTTAATTTACATTCCTAGACTTTCTTTTATGGTTCTGTTTTTGGTAGGTTAGGATATATTTTCTCTTTGCGTGAAGACAGATGCAAAGAATGAATTAAGCAGTTCTATTTTCTCTCTGCTGCACATTACTTCCTTGCCATCCTTTCCCATTAGTGGACCGATTAGTCTAATGCTTGTGTGGAATCCAAGGCAGTGGCTGCTTTCACATGACATGCTTATTCAACCCATTTTTCTGGATTTGGACAGCACATGGAATCCTAACATAAGCTGGTCCTGAACTGTCCATACTTGCTGGATTTGCCCAATATTATGGACCTAATGTAGCTAGCTTCTAGTTCAGACTGGTGAGCAGACGGGATAGTATCAGGATAAGTAACTTTAAATTTCTTGCTGCTGCTGCTGCTGCCCTTTATTGCAAAATATCATGTAAACCCGGAATTTAGAGTAAATAAATTATAGGCAGGTGTACTGTATTGTATAACGAAATCACTTTAGGGTGGGATGCAAATGCAGGTAGGGCTGGAGAAAAAAAATGCCTGTTTAGTTTCCTGCTATTTGCACATTACCCACCATTTCCCAGGTTCTTTTCCTCTCTGGACTTGTGTCTTGAGTTCCCTTCTGTGCTTTCCTGCTGGCTCAAAATACATGTGACTTTTTGATCTGACAACCTAAAATCACAGAATTTGCAAAATGAAAGCCAAAAAATACAGACAGGGCTAGAAAATCTTATTCTCTTATAGCAGTATTGTTTTTTATATTGAGAATCTCTTGCAAAATACAGAGAAAATGCCCAACTGTTATGAATATATCAGTTGCAGTCTATGTAACTTTATGTTATTGGAACTTGAAAAAGGGATTCCTCAAGGATTGGATATTTACATTGCTGAAATTAAAAGTAGTTATCTTTGAGCTTCTGAGCTCACTGGATTTTTAGGACCATTATTGTTTCTTTTAAAAAGGATTGGGGGTGGCATTTCAGCTTCTTAAACTAATGTAGATTTATTTCTGGTCTTTTATTGCTTCAACTGAAAACCACTCATCAGTATCAATTCAATACTGTAGAGTGTAGGACAGAAAGAATGAGAGAAGATATAAATACAGTGGGAGCTTTTTTTGCCTGTTTGAAGGCAATCACAATTTGGCCCCATAATATGGTCTACCTACTGCCAATTCCTTTTCCCTTCTTTATAAAGACTATTTTATAAGCAGCTATAGCAGTTTGCAACTGCAAGCTTCAAAATAATTTACCCAATTTGTACCAGCAAGATGTAACTTGAAATCTCTTCATATAAAAATAATAAACCACTTTTCAGTTGAGCAAAAATGTTTCCCAGGCCTTGTAACAGAGAATCAAATGTTTGAAGAGTAAGTCCCTGAGGTGTTAAATTCTGAAGCATGCAGGGATAGTTTGTTTCTGAACTTTTGTGCAGTTGATCAAAAGCAATCATTGAGTGATCCTTGGTGGGGTTTCTGCAGATGTCCTCTTATAAAAGATAGATAGGATGGGTATATAGATTGGTGACAATAATCCAAGCACTGACACAGTGGACGTTGCTAAGATCACTGAACCAATAGGGTGTTAACAATAAAGTTGGGAGCACTTTTATTTCTAGTACAAACTAGTGTATTCAGATTTACATTGCCCCCTGTATCCTCTCCCACCCTTCCCACTCTGCTAGGTACTATGTGAATTATTGCAAAAATCTGTAAGTTAGGGTGGAGATTTGCATAACAGGAATTCGTCTAATTAGAAGAGATAAGAAGAGAGTCTTATATATTCAGGTGACCTATACTGCATTGGAAGTGCTTTGAACGTGCACATTGCTCAACTTTTTTCTTGTATTTTCAGGTTACATCCAAGCATGCAGAGGACTCATGATTGCTGCTGTCTGCCTTGGATTTTTTGGCTCTGTATTTGCACTGATTGGGATGAAGTGTACAAAAGTTGGAGGCTCAGATCAAACTAAAGCTAAAATTGCTTGTTTTGCTGGACTGATCTTTATTCTGTCAGGTAAACATGATCAAAGCTGTGATTTTCTAGGCAGATCAAATCAAGTAGGAAAATTGCTGTTTTCATTATTTTGTAGATTCTGGTTGATGTGTATTGAAGCATTTCCAGATATTAATCTGTTCTGCACTTGATGCATTTTTTAGGACTGAGTGCATTGACTGGTTGCTCCCTCTATGCTCACCGAATAACATCTGAGTTCTTTGACCCCACATTTATTGCACAAAAGTAAGTCCACTTGAAAAATACTGAGGTAGGAGGTGCTTTACTTGCTATTTTGCTCCATCTGCCTGGTTCAGAGGAACCAGAACTAATTAACCCACCCAAAATAAAGTTTAAACTGGTTATAATGAGAATAAAGTAACTGCTGCCTTTTGAATTCCATTAGTATGTCAGTGATATTAGAATGGAAGATTACAAGGCCCACAGCCTTGAGATGGATCTTCCTGTCTTAGACAGAAGCTTTGCAAAATATATTTCAGTACAATATAGTTAAAAGTAACTAACAAAAAATAAAATAACTTTTGCTCTGTTTCTGAAGTTAAACCGAGAGCCGATTATCTATATTCTAAGATCTTTTTCATCTTTCTAGTTATTGCAACCAAAACTAAAACATTTACAGCAAATGATCTAATTTTGTACAAGCTCAGCTTGCCCACAATATATTTAGAAATGCTCTCTTTGTGACCCAGCAAGAAGTAAATGATTAGTCTATTATAATTACTCAAATAGTTGATTGTTATTTCTAAATTATATGCAGCAAAGCACCAGTATTTTTTTTTATTGCAGGCAATTTATGAGGTCTTTCCTTGTAAATAGATAAACCCTGGAAAGCAAGACAGTAACTTCTCCAATTCTAACTGGAGAAGTGAAGAGGAAATTAAATCTTCAATGCCTATTAGTAGTAACCATAATTCAAATGGCTTGTTTTAGACAGAAGCAATGCTTGCCATGCTTACTGATTTGGGGGAGGGGGAGACTGAGGATTGCAGTGGAAAGAGCAAACATTAATTTTTTGTTAATACAATGTCTTTATTTAGCCTTGTAAACCCTTCCTACCAACTAAATAAAACTGATTTGTTCATTAAACTATTTATTAAATATGAATTATCACCTACCTGCAGGTATGAACTAGGAGCAGCTTTATTCATTGGTTGGGCTGGAGCATCACTTTGCATAATTGGTGGCAGCATATTCTGCTTCTCCATTGCTGAAAACAAACCAACTCAACGGTACAGACAACTGCTTTTATTAAAATTAATATTAGCAGATTCTAATTATTAAATTGTAAGAAGTAGCACCAATCCAGTCTGCAAATCTTTCAGAAATAACCCTAGTCAGTAATCAAGAATGATTAGTTGAAAAAAGGATGAATTTAAAAGCCCTCTGCTTTTAGGGAAAAAACTTGTCAAACTCTGCTCATCTCTATAAGATTTAAGCATAGGATTAAAACTCATGTAGCCCAAGCTCATGATTTCTGCCACACAAGATGCCTTAGTGCTTCTTCTTTAAAAGAATGCACATTGCATTTTCAATGCTCTTAAGGTGCATGAATATGATGATTCATGACTTATCTTTAAATTTATTGGGCATTTTGTTTTCATAGAAATAGATTTATAATTGTGAAACCACTTCCCAACTACCTCCCTTTATGTTAAATTGTACCAAGACAGCAGTATTCACTAGTCCTTACTTATCCTTCCAAACTTTCTTTCCTTTTCATCCATCTATTACAGTGGTTCTCAACCTGTGGGTCGGGACCCCATTTGGGGTCGAACGACCATTTCACGGGGATCGCCAAACGCAGTCCGCCATTTTTTTCCCCTTTTCCTTAGCTGTGCTACTCCCTTTTATTCTGTTGGCTTTTGAAAGCAAATAGAATAGACTCTCTTGAATAGAGTCTAATTATATTGGCTTTCAAAACCAATAGGAATTGTCCAGGCTGTCTCTGCCCTGCTGAGCCCGCCAAAAGTCCCATTCTGCAAATGGTGCTGCACCAGTTGAGTAGTCCTTGACTTACAACCGGTTGAGTAGTCCTCGACTTACGACCGGTCGGGGGTCACGGCATTAAAAAGGTTGAGAACCACTGATCTATTATGTGTAACATTAATTTTGCTTCCCAGTAAAGCAAAATACGAAGTTGAGACAAAATTGGGTTCTAGAAGACATAGGGTATAGTGCTGTAATGCATTTGCTGTGATTTTACCTATTGTGATTTTACCTATTGTGTTGAGTATGTTGAAAATAAAAGTAGAGTTGTAATAGGAACTCATGAAATGTTCTGCACTTTCCAGTATGAGCTACGTGTAATCCAGTCTTAATTTGGGAATAAATCCCCTAAATTACATAGGTTTGACTTCTGAGTAAGCCAGCTCAAGTTGTCCTATTTTGACATACAAGTACATCTCAAAAATTTAAACTCGATACCTGAATTGAAAGTGTTTTAAGGACAGCTTGCTATAATAAATGACATGGAGGGGGGGAAAAAAAGCATTGATTTCATGATTCTGTACTTGGTCAAATAAAAAAAAAAATCAGAGGCTGCTATCATGGCTGAAAGGATTAGAAATGGTTGCTAAGCTAAACCTTTTATTCCCTTCTGAAAATGAAGTGGTAGATTCTGAACATCAGATAACAGGGTCCCTTTCCCAGTTTTTAGTGTGAAGTAATTAAAAATATCTGCCTGGGAAGCTCTGTGACATTTGGGAATGTTCCACAGAACATCCTTCACTGTGTCATCAATAATAAGGTAGCAGCTGTTTTTCCTGGCTTGGCCATTAACTCATGTTTTTAGCATTTGAACCTGTAGGGCTTTGACCGAATGACCTCCATGTTATGGTTAAGTCAATTTTAGCTTCCCACTAAGTGATACTCAAAATAAGAATATTCTTCAGAACACACCTATATTTTTCTAGGTATTTGATTATAAGTTCAAGACTGCTGTGCAAAGAATCTATAGTTGAGGCTAGTTAAGTATTCCTACAGCAGTTTTGAAAATTGTTCAAATTTCTACCCTGAACTTTTGGTTATAGAAAGCCTTTCCCAAGGACTAGCAAAGTTTTAACACTATTCTTGTTAAACTGTCACTTCAAAGTATTAGCACTATTCATATTAAACTGTCACTTAAAATATTGAGACTTGACCACAAGTAACCTCCTGAACTGCAATAATGTCTGAAAAGTTTTTACCCACCTTGAACATAATGGATGGGTACAATATCATTGTTGTGATTAAGGTGCAAGGACATATAGCCCCTGCAATTCATCCAAACAGCCATGTCTATAAGGGACTATAAGGCAGCTGTGGGAGGTTCCTGGAAATTGCTGCTGCTGCTTTAAATGAGCTGCAGAAAGTGGCTATGCTCATCCTTCCTTGTATTCCAAAATATTTGTCTATTGTAAAACCTAAAGCACAGAGCAACCCCATAACATTTTCTTTTCAATATTTCTTGATATTTAAATGAGCTCTAAACTTTCTCATGTTTCAGGATGGTTTATACATACAACAGACCTTCTTCTGTGATGTCTACTCGAACCAAGGCCTATTCAGCAGATTTTAAAGGATCCAAGATGCCTCCAAAGCACTTTGACAAAAATGCCTATGTGTAACTGGATGGTTGGAGGAATCTTTTTGTTATTAAAAATCATACCTATGTGCTGTCCATCCACAGAATGATTTTTAAAAGTGGCTTGGTATCTTGAGCATCAGCAGTTTTATAACTATTTTATAAATGAACTTTTGTCTACTTGATGTAAATTTTCTTCACAACTTGTTTTAAGATTTATACTTATACTAGACATAATTTATAACTGAAAAATAACTTGCTATTTTTTTGCTTTCTGTAAAAAGAAATATAAATGAAGTCATTTTAATTACAGCCAATATTGTCAGGGATCTTCAGAATCAAATATAACAGTTGCAGGTTTTAAATGGCTCCATCAGTTTTGAAGACCTGCTATTAATAACTTGGGACTAGTTTTAAAAGCATATTAAAACAGATTGAGATAAGCTTCAGCAAGAACTTAGTAATCAATTATGAAACACCAACATTGTTTTAATTCCAGTATCACAATTATATGGATTAACACCCCCACCCCACCCAAATACCCTCTAACACAAAACAAAGATTTTCTTCCTCAACTTTCCACAAGGTTAAAATTGGAATTTTGGATTTACGTGGCAGCTTGTGTTCTACTAGGTATCATGAGCAGATAAATATCTCGATGTCTGAGGAATTCTCTCTGTAGTTTTACTTAAACCCTCACCTGCAAATAGGTTGAATTAAATCAGGGCAGTCTCAGGTATTGATTGAAACTATCAACTTTGTCCCTGAAGGTTTGTCACATTGCTCTAAAAATTGAAATTCTCATCAGACCACTAAAATGTACAATGTAATATACATTTGATTACATCATTTTATTTTGTGTATTTTTTTTTAGATAATGTGATTTAGAAACTAGGTAGTATTAGATTTATTTTTTTTTTGTGCCTTCTGGTCAAAGTTAATGCCTGGCAACTGCCTGGATTATTCCTGCAATTTTCTTGGCAAGGGTTTTGGAAGTGGTTTGCCCTTTCTTTCCTCTTCCAAGGACAGAGTGTGAGTGACTAGCCCACATTCCCCCCCCCACTGGCTTTGGGCCTACAGCAACACTAAAACCTATGGTCTCCTGGTTTCTAGCCTTGTGCCTAACCACTACACTGGTTGCTATAGTATTATAGTGAGGTAGGAATGGCCTTTTCCTTGTTTTTCTTCTATTAACAAAGCTTCACTGCCTTGATACACATTATACTGTTAAAGACCAATCCTATCTTGAGCTTTTATAAGATATGAAACCCACTGAAAGTTAGCATGTTCCACAGATTTTTTTTTACTACAAAGAACAACATTGTACATTTAAACATCAGCAAGAAGATGGAGGAATGGAGCACGCACATACGGGTTTCCAGATACACTTACCTGTGCCTAGAACTAAATACAAAATGTTTTGGGAAAGAATGAGGTATAAGAAAGGAACACAGCCTTTTAGTCATTTTTATGAGACCAGAAATGTAGTTTTGGTAATTATTCTGGATTAAAAGAACGTTAAGAACTTTATTGTTTAGCTGGTTTAAAATAAATAATTTTATTTTTAAAAAAATCTTATTATTTTTATGCCCTCTGTCCCCAATTCAGTTCAAATTGTGCTTGTTGAAGGGTTGTTAAGGGTTACTAGGGCTCAATCTATGAAGTATTGAAGTTGTTAAATGCCCTGAAACACTAAGTGAGCTAGCATCTGGTATGGTCATTGATCCACCTGTCCCCTTGGGCAGTTATTTCTGCATGCTCAAGGCAAAAAGCAATTTTACTCTTCATAAGAAGAGGAGGCAGAAGGAGACAAAAGCAGGGACATATTAAGTCTTCTCTTGCATGCTTGATAGCAATGACAGATGAGCACAAAGGCCAGGCAAGAGGTCATATTTGATAGATTACAAAACACATAATGAATGTGCTCAATTTAAAGTGCTGCAAAGCATTTTACTGCATCTTTCCTATGTTGCTTCAACCGATCTCCAAATAGAGTTCAGGTGACCTGATATTATCCCTAATATTCCTGTGCTCACCAGGTGGCAGGATTCCCACACAGTCAACTTCTTTACCATTAAGGAAATCTGCTAATCTTTCAACAGGAGGGATTCCTTTTACATAGAACAGCTACATCAACAGATGCAGCTGGTCTTTGGTAGGGACCTTCAGAAGTTGTGCAGTGAACTTTCAGCTCAGGTGTTATGCCAGAGGAAACGGAATAGTTTTGCAGTGTTTCCTATTAGTATGGCTTTACAAATCCTTAGTAGGACCTGGAATACTGCATCCAGTTTTGGTCGCATTAAAAAAAGATGTTGAGATTTTGGGGGAAAAGTGCAAAGAGCAACTAAGACGATGAAGGGCATTAAGGACAAAAACATGAAGACTGATTAGGAATTGGGTATGGCCAATTAGAGAAAAGAAGGACTAGGGGAGACATGATAGTAACTGCATGGAAGTGCCAGGAGTCAAAACAAAGCCACCTTCTTCCAACTTTTTAGTCTTCCTGGGTAGCATTACAATAAAGATATGTTTATATAAGGTCTTTGTATGATTTAAATATGTTTTGATAGTTTAAAAAAAGAGGACAGTGTTAATTGGTACAACACTTTTTAACTACTTCTTCCAGGAGAACTAGCTGGAAGTAATTAACAGCTCGCATTTGATCAAAGGTAAAATTTTGGACACAGTTTTGTAAAGAAAAGTTCCTTGTTAGTGCACCATAAGAAAAAAGGACAGAAATCAGATTAAACCTCCTTGCGCAATCAAATATATGAAGAGTCGCTCCAATCTGTAACAGTGACCAAGCTGCTTTTCGGTGAGCTTGAGATATCTGCATCTTGAAGTCCTATTAAAAAAGAAAAAATGCAGTTACTTGGAAAGATATTCAGTGAGAAAGATGTTATCATTCCCTGCCACCTATTGTTTCATATTCCTACACTTAGAAAAGTTCTCATTATTATCCAGTCTAAATCTTTTTGGAAAAAATGCCATTTCTCATGAGCATAGTTGGCCAATGTGGAAACTTTCCAGCTCTGGAATCACTGCCATTGGGCAAAGCTAGGAAATGCGTGAAACTCTCACCACCCTCTCAATGACTGCAATGGGAAGAGTTGTACATCTTGTTGCCATAGGAGCTCTTTCTTCTTTAACATTAGCCTATCGTGCAACTGGTATATGTAAACAGAATCCACAATCACAGTAGATGTAGGTCTGGATTAAACCTCCCTTTTCAAATTGTTCAGGGAAAAATATAACACAGCAATTCTAGCATGAAAATACCTTCATCCTTTATTGGTTTTCTCCATTCATGGGTCACTGACACAGCACATACATTCTTATTTTTCTCATCTTTCAAAGGTTTTTCATCTTCCAGAGATGATAAATCCCAGTCATTCTCATCTTCAATGCCTGTAAACTATATATATAAAAAGAAATAACAGCAATTTCTTCAACTTAGGAAATGTTCTAGCAATATTTCATTGAGCAGTTATTCTCAATCTTTTTGAACATAGTACAGTAAGATGAAAGGGATATATATGAAATTATTAAAAGAAACTTGAAATTCTCAGGAGTAATACAGAAAAACAATGGTTTTATTTTCCTGCTCTAAAAAGACAATTTGAGAAAACAGTATAGAAATGCGTAGAGTATTTTCTTGATTCATTACTAAACACTGTATCACTGTAGGAAAAAAACAGTGTTATTCTAAAAAACAGTGACCTCTACTGAAAGGAGGTAGAATAAGTAAGATGAAAGAAAAAAAAAACCAATATTGTCTGTCAGATTTTATAGTTGTAACATTTTAAATGCAGCAATGTTAAAATGTTTCTACTTGTACCTCATTCATGTACACTAGAAAGAATTAAATGTGTTTCATTCTCCATTGAAAGTAATATTTCATTAAAGCTGCATTAAGAATTCCACTGGATACAAAGGAATGCAAGCTTTATGTAGGATTCTACTGCTGTGAACTTGATTCTGGTAGTTGTTTGCTAGGAAAAATATTAGTAATAACAAAATCAATGTGACGGTGGAACCAACAACCATAGAAACTGTTGGATTTCTGGCATTAGATGTATATGAGCAGAGGCTGGAAATGTTAGGGATTTCTGCATGGGGGATTCTGGCTCTGATGGCTGAGTTGCCCTTTGCAATTGCAGAGTTCTATGGTTATCGCAGGACACACTGGAGTCAAATGAAAACATGTACAACAGGATCAGAAAACATTTAATGGGACAGCTTAGAATCTTATTTGTAAAATACCTTTACTCCTTGGGCACATGTTTGAATAGATGCTGAACCACCATTAATTCTTCCAATTTGTTTCCTTTCCTTTCTTTGGCTTAAGAGAAACTTTTCCATTTCATCCATTTCATTTTGAAGTAAAGAGCCTAAAACCCATCAAGACAGAATACAGGCAGTTTATAAAACAAATATTTTAAGACACAGTGACAATGCCTGCTGTGCTTTCGACATTTCCTTAACAAGACTTAGTCCAGAGATTAACTATAGTTCTTACACCCACCCCATCCTTCCTCCAGGATCTCAAGGGGACATACATGGCATAACCTCCATTTTTTTCTCTACCACAAAAACCTGATAAGATATGTTAGTCTAAGAAACTGATCCTACGTTACCCAGTAAATTTCTAAGGTTGAAATCTGGACTCCCAGCCCAGGTTCTACCCCTTTCATTCCCCATCTTAAACATAGCTGGTGCTGCAAGAGGATGAGAGGACCCTTGTATGCCATCCTAGCAATCTTGTCACCTTGCTGTAGCTTCTCAGCTCCACTCATGCAAGAGAGAAGCCTTTGGGGTGCACACACACTACCGCCTCTCGCACAGCCTGGTTTCGAATAGGCTACAGCCTGGTAGTGGGCCACAGCCCGGGGGTTGGGGACCCCTGTTCTAGACATCATGCTACTGAAACAAGTCATCCAGCAAATTAGAAGAAAAGAGCAGTTACATGCAGAGATTAGCAGATGTTGTAGGCACCACTGCATTATCACCCAAATCTGACCTGGAAAATTAAGTAAATTCAAATCCTGAGATTGGACTTTATAAGACCCAAGATCACATACAATAATGATGAAATATTAAAATAACTGTCTCTCTCACAAGATTTCAGTCAGTTTCTAAAAGTCATAATTTGGTGGTTTACAAGGATCATTTAGGTTAGATATTGTTTTTCAGTTCTCTGACATGGTTCATCTGCTTCAGCTTGCCAATCTTTAGAAGGCAATTTCTCCTCCCCCACAAGTGCCACATATTTTTAGCTTTCCCCCAAATACTGCCCACATAATTAGCTTTTGTACTTCTGCTTCTGGATGGCTTAAGATCTACTTCATCTTCAGGAATGTTTATATCACTCCGATATGCAAATCTTGGCAAGTTGTCTTTGCTGTGGCCCTTGGAGGCCTTGTGCAGAGATAATTCAGGTGAGATGTAGGAGTGCCTGATGTGATTTTCCTCCACTTCCTCTTCTGAGCTAAATGGAGGAGTTCTGGGAGAACAAAAATTCATCTATGAATTTAACCTGTTCCAGTTACAGTAATTTTAAAAATATAAACTAACTTTCTATAATAAAACTAGAATCAATAATCTATCACACATTATACCTAAGACAGTTCATTAGGAACTCTCTTATCAAAGCAAGGATAATTAGGAGCTGTACCCATTTCTGTTGAACATGACTTTGGCATCAGTAGGCATATATATATATATATATATATAACTATTACATCGTAGGAGCAATGAAATACTAAATTTTAAACTAGAGTAACATCACTCTATAAAAATAATTAGCTAAACTATTTTTTTACTGCTTAGGCAGAATTCTATTTCAGCCTTTTCCAAAGTATTGCCCTCCAGAGGTGCTAGATTAACTTCTTCATGATTTTTAGTGAAATAACCTGTATTCCAGCTTCTTTCAAAGGCACAAGGTTGGGAAATGCTGATCTACAGTAAATATAGATTTTAGCCAATCAATTTACTTCATTCCATTCAAGTTAAAAGATGACCAAAAGTAGTTGAATCATAATCATTGGTTGATCCCGTTACGTATAATATTTAATGTAATTTATAAAATCAGAAGTATACAAATAGCATTTGAGGAAGCTAAAAAATCAAAAGAGGATTAGCAGATTTTTGATCAGGGGCAAAATATCCTGCCCAATCCTTTTTGCTGTGTCCTAACTTCCAATCAGCCAACACTACTTCTTTAAGGCAAAGTGATGTATCCAATTTGTTCCAAAATTAATGTTGGTTTTTAGAACAGAATTCTTATTTCAAAGCACACAAAACAAAATGAAGGCAGCTTACTCAGTACTAGGTGGTTTTCTAGAAATTTCATCCTTCGACATATTCTTCTTGATTCTGGAAGGAAAGGAAAACGAGTAATTGTAGCTTCTTTTGGCTAGTAAGATGGATATTTCATATATTGCTATTTATTTTCTTGCATTTCCTCACTGGCTCCATTGGCTTATAGATTTGGTTTATATGAAGATGAAACGGACTACAGGAAGTCCTCAACTTACGACCACAACCGAACTCAACATTTCTGTGGCTAAGTGAGACATTTGTTAAGTGAGTTTTGCCCCATTTTACGACTTGCCATAGTGGTTAAGTGAATCACTGAAATTGTTAAGTTAGTATCTCAATTGTTAAATGAATCTGGCTTCCCCATTGACTTTTCAGACTTGGTTTCACTTTTGATCGTGCTAATATTTTGTAACTAATAAACATGTTCTTTGAGGAATTTTCAAGCCTCGGAGTTCTGCTTTATTTGTCTCTGTCAGAACCATGACAAGTAATTCCCATCATTACTTCCTGATCATCAATGGGCCACTCAAGAATTGCCTGAACCATGAGATGGCCAGCAAGTAAATTTGCTTAAATGAATGAATGAATGACCAAGAAGACAACTCTAACAGCCTCTCATAAAACATACAACAATTATATCTTATCTGAACTTTTTAACTTACTTTGGGGTTGATGTGTTTTCAGCAGGCAATTTTCTTTGCATGAGTGAATGTTTGGCAATGGAGGAACGTTTTACTGGCTTGGGCAAAACGGTGGGTAAAGAAGTTCCTAAGCGAGTTGCCTTGTGTTTAGCTGTAAAGAAATGATAACTAAGGAGAATCCAATGTTATTTAAACCACATGCCTTGTCTGTGAAGGAATACTTAAATGAAATTATGCTGCACAAAAGAGCACAAAACAGTATCTTCTATTTGATTTTAGCATTTTGCTTACAAAAATTTCACTATTATAGCAAGTCACCAGATCACCAAATCATGGGCTCTCTTTAGGATCCCACATTCCCACTTTGTGGGGACCATTTCCTGTCATCATCTCTTTTTAAATGGCTAGTTTTAACATCACTATTTTTTTTAAATTGCCTCACTTAAAAAAAGATAAGATCCAATATATAATACTATGAATAGAAATGATGTACCCATAATAATTGCTAGTAATATTGCTTCCTTGGGCAACACGTTTCATAAAATAGGTAATATTTTACACCTTTGAGTAGGAAAAACAGTTTCTGTCCACTTACTGCAGCCTAGGAGGACAATAGAAAACCTTATACAAAGCTAGAATTAAGATGAAAATGTTACAAGATGCCAAGAAAAATGGAGGTTTTGGTTTACCAGAGTGGGTTTTATATTATCAAGCATCTGTATTAACATGGGTAAAAGAATGGATAATTCTTAGAAACAAAAGGTTGTTATATTTGGAGGGTCATGATTTACAATTGGGATGGCACACTTTCTTATGGTATGGGAAAAATAAAATTCATAAGTACTTTCAAAATCACTATACAAGAAATGCATTATTAACAACATGGGAAAAAATAAAATGTAAAATATATCTGAAAATTCCAGGGTGGCTTTTAACAACGGAAGCATTTGTACACCCAAATTTAGTTGATTTTGAAAAAATCCGGACATACAGAGATATTCTAAACTCTGAAGGGAATTTAAAATCTAAACAAGAAATAGAAAATCAGGGTATCAATTTAGCATGGTGGGAACATTTACAAATGCAGGTTAGATATGATAAAGATGTTAAACTATATGGATTTTACAAAGGGCCAACTTTGTTTGATAAGATGAGAAACTAAGAAAATTTATAATTTTCTATTAACTTTGAAAATGGAAAGCGAACAAGTTAAAGAAACAGTGATAAGATCCAAAAAAATTTTGGGATACAATATAGAATTAGAAAAATGGCAAAATTTTTGGGAAAGAAATTACAAGCTGACAATGTCAACCTCTTATAAAGAAAATTTATATAAAATGTTTTATAGATGGCGCTTGCCACCAGCAAGATTAGCAAAAATGTTTAAAAACATGTCAGATAGATGTTGGAAACGCAAACATAAGTCAGGTACTTATTACCATGTTTGATGGACATGTGCCAAAGCAAAGAGTTATTGGAAAAAGATACATGCACATAGATTTTAAACCTGAACTTTTTTTATTAGGTATAATGCCAGAAAAGACTGATAAACAAAGATATATTTGTCTTTGCATGTTACAACAGCGGCAAGAATTATATTTGCGCAGTATTGGAAAAATGAAATACCATCAGATGAAGAAATAATTAAAAAAAATATTAGAATGCGTGGAGATGGATAGACTGACTCTGAGGCTGAAAGAAAAAGAAGAAATGAAATATTATCAAACTTGGGACTTATTTTATCAATGGCTAGAGGAAAAAAGGATTAGGAACTAAATATGTATTAGCGAATGTAAACTCAGACAGCACGTTTGTTGAATAAATACTATTGAATGTATGGGGGGAAAAATTAATAAAAAAAAAGAAAGAAAACTTTTTACAAAGTCTTCCAAGCAAGCTACTAGTCCAGTGCTTTCCTAATACAAGCCACCAATACTTGATATATACAAAAGAGATGTTACACTTTATAATGCATTTCAGGGCATACAGTAAGTGTTTAGATTATTAATGGATTAATCTTGGCAGGGCAACCCTTCTGGAAACTAAGACATTTGCAAATAGACCTGCTGCAGTCAGTAGAAAGAAGTCAGAAATCGGGAACAAATATGAAGAGAGCAATTGTGCCTTTTAAGTATTAAGCACAATCTTTATATTCAGCACATTCAAAATTGTAGAACTGCCTTAAAAAACTGTTTGAGAAATTCTGTGCAAATTCTATAGAAAATGCAAACTCATCCTTAATTCTTGCTCAACAATGTTTCCATATAGGCAATTTTCTTCTATACTGTTATCAAACACTATTGTTCCCATTGATTGTAACTGAAAAGCATTACTGAAAAGAAACTTTAACTGTTCAACTGATAACTGATTAATCACCTTTTAAAAATTACAGGTAGGTTGCATTAGTGCAAGTTCAAATAATGCAATAATTTCTTCAGCACAACTTCAGCACATATTAGGTCATGTTTAATTATGAACCAAAACTCAGTGTGAAGCTAGCCCACGCACAGTTGAGGCTAGCTCAAGCGCAGCTGAGGGCTTTAGACACTAGTAATTGTGTGTGCAATATAGAGGAAAGGGAAAGGAAGGTTCCATTCTAGGAAAGCTTAAAAAAACAAAGTAATTTTGAAGAACTACAGTATGGTGCAGAAGAATATAGAAGATAGCAGTTCCACTTTGGACATGGTTTTATTCTCCAGGTTGTCCTTTGTTCACTTCTTTATTTCCTCTTTTACCACTTCAAATGTCAAGTGAAATACGAAGTTCTGGTTTTTGCTTTTCTGGTGGCCTCAACAATTGTTAATAGATGAATTAATTGGCAAGATCTGTCTATCTAGATCAGTGTATCTTAATCTGAGCAACTTTAAGATACGTGGACTTTAATTCTCAGAATGCTGGCTGGGGAATTCTGAGAGTTGGAATTCTTAAAGTTGCCAAGGCTGAGAAATACTGATCCAGATGGTAAGATAGGAATTATATTTAGAAGATTCTTGTTTTTATTTTGCTTTTTATAACTACTCTGTGGCTTTATTAAAAATAAAACTGTAAGTGTATTCTTTTAATCTTTATTGTGAATATTTCCTTAACAAAACATATAAACATTCATGTTGATAATTTTCCTTTGTCTATTTATGTCAAGCTGGAACCAATTAGCCTATTTTCCACATAACTTGGAAATGTTTAAATCTGAATGATAGGATCATTTCATGGGATCTGTGATTAGCATTGAGATGTAAAACTAAGAATTTTACAGTCATGTTGCACAAACAAGCTGGCACACACTTATTTTAAGGAATCATTTACAGACAGCAAAGTTAAACTTTTAAATCTGACCCCCAGAGCATAAACAAAGACCATACCTTCTGAAGAAAGATAAGGGTTGGAAAGAAATCTGCTGCAAGATGATCTTTCAGCAACTCTGAAACTGACTTGTCGTTCAAGTTGCTCTCGAATATGTTGAATATCAGGCAGTTGTTTCTTCCTTTCTTCTCTAGCAGACTCAACAGATATTAAGACTCTGTTCAGATGATCACTTGGGATGCCGCGCACTCCCTGGGTAGGACAAATTAATGAACATTAGAAATAATTTTATTTTTTTAGGAAGTATATAAATTATTCTTGGGAAATGATCGAACAGTTAAGTCACTACTACCTTGATGGAATTACTTCACTACTTTTTTACAAATTTATTAAGTTTTACAATGTACGTAAAAACTAACACAATGATGAAGTGTAAAAGAAGCAAAGAGGAGAGGAGAGGAGAGGAGAGGAGAGGAGAGGAGAGGAGAGGAGAGGAGAGGGAGGGAGGGAGGGAGGGAGGGAGGGAGGGAGGGAAGGAAGGAAGGAAGGAAGGAAGGAAGGAAGGAAGGAAGGAAGGAAGGAAGGAAGGAAAAAGAAGCTTCCAATTTCTTCTACATCAAATGTAAGTACATTTATATTTAGTTTTATTTTATGATTACAAAAAAAGAGCTCACTTTTTTCTATTTTCAAGTTTTTTCTAATAATCAAAGTCACAAATCAGGAGTGCATATTTTCATGCAAAAAGTCTATTAGAGAAAAAGCAATATATTTCTGGTTGATTGAAAATAAGAGATGTTTCTCTTTTGATTAGTTTAGTCATCTCTGCAAGTTCCATCATCTTCATCAAACATTCCTCCATTGTGGGCTTGTGTTGAGCCTTTCCACTTTTAAGCATCTAATAGTCTTGCTGCAGATGTACATCACTACTTTAGAGGCACTGACTTCTGTGCTGAGATTTGGTCTGTCGCCTTTTTCCTATTCAGAGGCAATATTTTGTGTGACATAAGGTTCAGAATGTCAGGCAGGCACAACTGAAGTGCGCTGGCTTGAGAAAGACATTAAAATTCCTTCACTCATTTGAACAATTTAAAGTGATCTTACGGATTTAATTCCCAAGGATTCCAACTTTTCTGCTAGGGTCTGCTCCAAAACAGTTCTCAGTTCTTTTGTTAAAGAAGGATCACTCTTCAAGGTATTTATCATATGAGACTTATTCTTTCCTGTTTGGGGCACTTGCTTTTCTATTTCTGAAACAAGCCAGGTATTTTTCTTTAAAAACCACGTCATAAAATCAATACACACTTTATCAAAATATTTGCAGTGTATTTTCCACTCACCTGAATTTTCTGCCTAAGAAATTA
This sequence comes from Crotalus tigris, assembly GCF_016545835.1. Taxonomy (NCBI): domain Eukaryota; kingdom Metazoa; phylum Chordata; class Lepidosauria; order Squamata; family Viperidae; genus Crotalus; species Crotalus tigris. The sequence goes on from NW_024096565.1 coordinate 1,761,512, forward strand.
TACTGTTTCTATCAGTAGTAAAGTAAAACAATAACTTTAAATAGAACTGGGCCAGTTTCTTTGGTCACAAATGCATTGGACAAATCATGTTATGCATTAGGTATCAGTTTAATTATAGATATAGTAAATCCATGAAAAGTTATTTATGATTGATTTTAGTGAACCTACTCTTAAGAATAATTTTCAATTCAAACCAATGTAGGTAAACATGTAATGTGATCATTGAATCCTAATAACACTAGTTCATTGAATATAATTTATCATTCACATTGTTATTTATTGTGTTTGCTAGCAATTTCATCTATGTTTTTTTTCTGGGGAATCAATCTGTAGCCAATTATTTAAAAACTACTCTCATCACAAATAATAGAGAAGCTTGAATAAATAAATAACCTTAATCACTGACTTTTGTTCAGAATGGTATAAAGCAGTTGGACTAGAAGACTTTCAAGGTCCCTTTCAATCCTATGATTCTATGACTCCCTGAATGCAACTGTAAATCTTAGATCTGCATGAATAAGACAGGAGGTATGTTCAAACAGTGGGCTGAAAGTCACATAAGCCAAGAATTGTATCAAATGAACTACAAGGAATTCTGACACCCCAAATAAAAACAAATTCAAAACCAAAGGAACTCAATTGTCTGTATGTGTAAGAAAGTTCATGTGGAGGAGACACATCTTGGCTGGTTATAAGGGATGAATAAAACAGAATCCTGGAGGGAAATAGTGGTGAACATTAATTGGCAAAAAGGCCGAGCAATAGGAGAAGCTACTTTTCAAAGGGATGACAGAAATACTGAGGCTATCTGAAAATGTTGACATAAGACTTTTTTGTGTCTTCTGCTAGAAGAAATGTGATATTGCTCTCTGTCTCTGACTCTCTCATACATACACATAATGCAAGAAGAATTTAGGCCACAAAAACTTCAATTGGTCCTGTCGATTACCTTTTTCATTCTCTGGAAGCTCCTCTATGGGCTCCAGCATGGGTACCAAAAAGGCCTGTTCTAATATCGAGGAAACACATGAATAGAAGCACAGACAGAAAGACAGACAATATAAAAACAAGTAAAGATAAGGCCCAGAGAATGAAAACAATTCAAAAATGTATGGAAAAGTACCAGATGCATATTTATTTGGTGATTAAAGCCCAATCAAATGCAATTATTATCAACTTAATGCAAATTGCAACCTGCCTCCAGCTACATGCACCTGGCAAAATATTTTTTTATCATTTACAAGTGGTTTTCAACCTCTAATCACAAAGTACAGGTTAAATGGATAATGGTATATTTGGGGGGTTAAATCAAAAAAGCCATGAAGAAATTTGCTCTATTTTTTTTCCTCCTGCCATCATATAATACAACAGATATAAGGACTTTGTCCCTACACCTTATACAGATATTGGGGGCAGTGGGGAAACACATTATTTCAGTCAGGTTGTAGAAGACGTGCCTGGCTGAGGAATTCTGGGTGTTGAAGTCCACAAGTCATAAAAGGGCCAAGTCTGAAGACCCCTGGCATATAGCATAAATCTTCACAACTGGTTCTTATTTACATTTAGCTAAATTTAAGGTAACCAAAGAACACATAAGATTCTCCTCTTCAGTTTTCCAGCTTAAATATAAATCAAGAAGCCAAGTGGACACTACTTTATATGGAAGAATAATTAAGCCAACTTGTGCCATCTACTGAAGCCGTTTCCCTACTCTGCGGAACAACCAAAGTTCCAGTGATTATGGCAGCTATTCAAACCATTCAAACCTCTACTTGGAATACCTCAGTTTTTGCTTCTACCTATCTTAATATCCCAGCTTTTCTAGGGAGAGATACAGTCATTATAAATCTAACCTTTGCCAACTGATTGTAATAAAATGTCATCAAGAAATTCCACGCTCTCAGTTTGCCATTCTCCTTCAAAATTGCACACAGGAAGTCTTCAGTATGGCTACAGGTATACGAAGATCACCTGAATGCTGGGATAGCCCCATGTCCAAGAACATGTTTTTTTCCAGCTCAGGCAATAACGTTAAATAGTCTTTCCCCAAAACAATCACTCCTCTAAAAATATCATTCTATCAGAGGGTAAAAATGCAACCATACTAGACTCACACCTATAATGTGGGGGAGTTGGGAATAGTAATGCATGGGCACAACATAAACCTGGTAACTTACTATTTGCACCTGGTGTCAAGTCACAAGCAGGAAAGGGTTGTTGCCACTTGCAAATTAAGTTTCTTCATTTGTCACCTAGTTTGTCATGGATACCTATGTTCATACAGATTTGATTTTAAAGCAGTAACTATAAAAGGCAGGAGGAATGTGAAGGTGCAGGATGAGAGGCATACAGAAGTAGAAAGACTTTCTAGTACTTAAATAGGTAATCACCAACAGAATAATTCAGATCAAAACCCAAATATGTCCAAATGGAATAAGGAATGCTAAATACTGAAAACTTTGAATAGTGATAATTTAGACATTTTTGTAGAAATATCACAGGTTAAATTGCTATTCAAAGGTAGCTTTAAGTATCTGCTATTACAAGTAATGATCTAGATTTCAAAAAATAACATTGATACCTGTACAAATTGAGCAGCTACTAGCAATGACAGATAAAGATATTCCCCACATCTTAAAACTTCCTATCCAAACAATCCAATTATTTGAACTAACAATATCATGTGATACAATTCCTGGTGCTGAAGGAAATTATACTTCTATAATCATGAACATTACATATGGGATGCTAGAAAGATCGCATCTTACAATGCTGTAATATATAATGACACACTGGGCATTTTATCTCTGGTTCCACATAAATTGTCTAAAATTGGAATTGTCTGTATGACAATTCCATAAATTGGAATTGTCCCTAGTTCCACATAAAAATGGCTCTGGCAAATTATCATAGAAAGGCAAAAGGCAAACTAGCAAGGCTGACATGCAAGCAACTCAACCATAAAGTACAAAATAGAAATGCAGTTTGCATCCTGAATATACAGTAAAGCTAGTCCATTGAACCAACATAGTTTCTATTCTAGCAAAAACGCATTTTATAGCAAGCAAGCAATTAAGGCAATATGATACATAACTTGCTCTGCTCTGCAGCTGAGCATTAAAAATATAAATCTGTTTATTTCCAGACTTCTCCTCTTAATATAGTCTTTCTTTCTCTCTTACCAGTAAACCCACTCATTTCACTTCCTCCCCACAGTCTTCATTTTCTCTCTGAGAATTATCCCTTTCCAAACACACTTGTTTCTCCTTGAAGTGCTCCTGGGCAGCTAGAAAACCAATTAAATGTTACAAATGAAATAATTCCCAAGATCCTCCCAGAGCTTTTTGGAAAATGTGGGCAATGGTTCTGCGGGCATAGTAGCACCTGGGAGCACTACACTGCTCTCTCTCCAGCCTATCCATTTTCTCACATCTCTTGCATATTTAGAAACCTCTTGAAATAAAACACATTTCAATTAGGTGTTTTTTTTAAAGGTCCTCTTATTACAAACTTCATTCAAGGTGCTTACCCCAGATTAATATAAACTAACCTTGGACTGCAGATTCTGGATGCTCTTTTGATAACAGTCTTATAGCTGGGAGACTGGATTGATTTTCTGCTTCAATTTCAAAATCTATTGAACCAGCCACAAATTAATTTGATTACAACAAAGTTTTATGCTCTTAGTTAAAAATCCTTCAATTTTGATTTTAAGTAGAAACAATTATTGTATGGAAATAAAATGTCAGCAAGTTACATATATGTCAATGAATATAATAACTGATCTTTCCAATATATTTCAAGAGAGCTTAATGAAAAAAGATTGTTCCATTAATTAAATTTAGTTGTTATTTATTATTATCCCAGAGGACAATATCTAAGAATTTGCATGTCCATTATAGAAACCTACCATGCATGGATGACGGGCTTGATTTGGGTTGAACATTTTGCACTGAAGCTTTCACTAGAACAAAAATGTGAGAGGAAGTAAGTGTCAACCTTCCCATTACAATAAACTGCACATATTTCTATGCAAGGTTTTTTTTTCCTGCAAAACCAGTTTCGTAATAAAGTAAAAAAAATATATTTATGGCACATTTAAACTCTTTCTTCCTTAAAATTCCCACTTACCTTCAGATAACTTTGAGTTTTCTACTGTTTTTTTTGAAGCCAGTTTTTCTATCTGAAATTACAGGGACACAAAACAATGGATAGAGATGCAGAAATGAGAATTTGCTTATACATCTTAAGCATCTGCCATTTTGAGAAAGTAAGGCTTCCAGGTAGGTGATAGGGCTTCATGCAGACAGGAAGCCAAACAATGTTTTTGCAATACCTCCTCCCTGCACAAAGTCTCCCCTCCAGACGAACTGCCCTTAATTGGTCCCAGACATAAAGACAAACACATACAGTAGATGGAAAGAAAGAAGAGACTATTCCTTGCTATAATGAGCTCCATATTGGCTCAGTATAGTACTGTCAAGCCTGGGCCGGTAGCAAAAAGGACCTTTTGTCACGGTCAGTTGCAATTATAAGTAAAGTCTCCTTCACAAACTAGTTCTGGTGACTTCCTGGCCATGAGATTTCCTGACAGTGGTCCATTGAAATTCTGGCTTCTGAATCCAGCTCCCTAAGTTTATATTACCGTTTTCTGCATATTTCCTTCCTTTTTTGTAATTCTTTGAAAAGCAATGCCCAGATACAGAACCTGTATTCACCTTTCAGCAGCCATGTTCTACTGCTAACTTGCAGCTGCCTTAGGAGCATGTAAGAACACAAAAAGAGAAGTATATAAGGATAGAAAATATTTACTTGTGTAATTACTGAAATTCCATCCATATTTTTTTATATATAAAAAAGGGCCCTTTGCTCACACTCTGGCATTTTAGAAGGGCACCATTACATGGAACAGACCTGGTGTTTCTGGATAATAATAAGATCATTCTGTTCTTGCAGCTTTTGTCCTAGTTCTTCTAGCCTCTTCTTATAGAAAATGTTGCTCATATTCAGATCCTCAGCCACTGATGCTTTAAGCTTCTCAATTTGAGATGTGAGCTGAACAGGTCAAATAGGGGAAAAGTCTATTTAACTGGAAACATTCTCTTTATCTTATGCTATATGTATCTTATTATATATTTATAATATAAAATAAAATTACTGGTTTTATTTTCTTCCTCCCAGCTTAATGTTTTTTTGTTCATAAAGGTTAAAGGCCAGAGTCTGCTCCCCCTCAGCTCTAGGAAAATAGAAATATATCCACTATGGAAAGTTAGGAGAAATAATTTAGATCTTGAACAGACTTGAACATTGGCCGCTATCTAACAAAATGAAATTCAATGGTGAAAAAAGTAAGGTTCTACATTTAGGCAAGAAAAACCAAATGCACAGGTATAGTATAGGGGGTACCTTGCTCAATAGTAGTAACTGTGAGAGGGATCTCGGAGTCCTAGTGGACAGTCATTTAAATATGAGCCAGCAATGTGTTGCAGCTGCCAAAAAGGCCAACACAGTGCTAGACTGCATTAACAGAGGGATAGAATCAAGATCACATGAAGTGTTAATACCACTCCACAATGCCTTGTTAAGGCCACAGTTGGAATACTGCATCCAGTTTTGGTCACCACGATGTAAAAAAGATGTTGAGACTCTAGAAAGAGTACAGAGAAGAGCAACAAAGATGATTAGGGGACTGCAGGCTAAAACATGTAAGGAACGGTTGCTGGAACTGGGTATGTCTAGTCTAATGAAGAAAAGGACGAGGGGGGACATGATAGCTGTGTTCCAATATCTCAGGGGCTGCCACAAAGAAGAGGGAGTCAAGCTATTTTCCAAAGTGCCTGAAGGCAGGACAAGAAGCAACAGGTGGAAACTAACCAGAGAGAAGCAACTTAGAACTAAGGAGAAACTTCCTGACAGTTAGAACAATTAACCAGTGGAACAACCTGCCTCCAGAAGCAGTAAATGCTCCAACACTGGAAGTTTTTAAGAAGAAACTGGACAGCCATTTGTCCAAAATGGTATAGGGTTTCCTGCCTGAGCAGGGGGTTGGACTAGATGATCTACAAGGTCCCTTCCAACTTTATTATTATTATTATTATTATTATTATTTACAAAACAGGCTTATTTTCTCAAGGAGTTAGATCAGACATGTCAAACACAAGGACCGGGGGCCGGATGCAGCCCGCTAAGTGGTTTCATGTGGCCCGCAAAGCCATCCTGGAAACAGTGAGGGAATGGCCCCTGCTGCCTTGGCCCTGGCCCAGGCCAGCTGGGAGGGAGCCAATGTACAATTCTATGGTGGCCATCTATGCTGAAATGCATTCAGTCTTAGCTCCACAGGGCCATCTGGAAACAGCGAGGGACCAGCCCCTGCTGCGTCAGCCCTGCCGCCTGGGTGCGTACTGGAGAGGTGTCACCCTTTGTGAAGAATGAAAAAATGCACCATCGTCTGGAAGTGGCCAGCAAATGGCCCTCGCCTACTTCAGCTATCTGGCTTGATGGGCTCCAGGGGAGGGGTTTCAGCAGGCAGTGAGGCTCCTCCAGTGGACCATGCCTTGGCACTTGCCCCGGTCCCACCCCTTTCTGCCAGAGACCCTCAGATCTGTCCCACTCCTGCCCAGGCCCCCACAGGCACCCTTGAATTGAACGATGTAGAGCTGGCCATGCCCACCCAATAGGCTACACCCACTCTGTCGACACCCACCTGGCCCCCCGAGGGCAACTGCAATGCTGATGCGGCCCTCAATGAAATTGAGTTTGACACCCCTGAGTTAGATAATCCATTAATTTATTATACTTTTGTGCTCTTTGGTATTGTTAGGCAACTTGGGGCCCTCCCAATAGCAACTAGAGAGTATCAGGGTGCCTATATTACTCAACAGGATGGTGATGACACACAGAAGATTTGTGTAGCTGTCACAATCAACCAAAACCAGACAACCGCATTATGGGCATAACAGGTTTGTATAGTTTGCAGTGGTAGCCTTTCAGAGAAAAAGACAGATATCCTGATACCAAGTGACACTTTTTACACCATTCCACATTTCTCCATTTTGTAAAACTCCTTTCCTGAGTCTCCCTTACACTGGAAGCTAGAAAAAATATGCAATGTAAGTATAAATTTTGGCAAAATTCCTAGGTTTACTTTGTTCGTGATTATCTTATAAAACATGAATATATATGTCTATCTTATAAAATATGAAAATACACAGACACAAACTTTTTCCCTAGACTTTCTATAGTTCTTTTAACTTTTGTCATATATAAAGCACTTCAGTGAGGGAAGATGTTTCTCCACTGGAATTCTTGGCTTTAGCAGTTCAAATTTCACAGAGATAAATCTGAATTTAACTGAAAAAGTTCTAAAGTAATTCTTGTCATAGCATACTTCTGCATGCTGTAGCTTATTTTTCAACAAAAGAACTGAATGTGAATAGCTTCATGTAGCTTTTCAGCATGGAAATCAGTGAAATTTTACATAATCTTAAGTGGATTTTAAATAGCCATTCTGAATGGTTTATCGTGTTTTCCTGTAATAAATATCCTATTTTTGTATTATTTATTTCTATGTAGGAAACTTTCATTCAGATTTACCTGATATGTTTCATTTTCATGTTCTTCTTGAAGAGCTTGTACCTTAGAAGACCACTTAGCTTCCTACATCAAACAAATATGATAATATGAACAATGTCTTAATTTTATATTGTTTAATTTTGTTTTATTGAAATCCAATTTATCAACTGGTGTCAAACTCACAATATAAATAAAATCCCAATATGAACTGCTGCACCAGAAAAGCAGCCATGGAGGTTAAGAGCTGTTGATACTAGCATAACATCATTATTTGTTACACTACATTAAAATATGTTGTGGCATATATTAAGAAAATAAATTTAAATGAGTTATCTGAAACTAGAACCATACTGTGAAATTACTTTTGCTTTCTGTGCCCAAGTTGATTGCCTAGATCATTTCATGTTCATGTTGGAGCTACTGAGACAGATGACTGCTTAGTTTGAGACCACAATAGACATTATGAACTAATTTAGCTTGTAATTTTATGTGATCTTAATAATGCACCTGGCTCTGAGATTCTAGAATACCTACTTATCAAAAACCAGATTCCAAGCATTTGTGGAAAACATGGGGGGGAGGGGGGATAAGGGTATCTCAGAGGTAATGGCATTAAGAAGGGGGAATCTCCATTCAGATGAAAGAAGACAAACATTTTGTCCAACCCAGGTATACCTTATGCCACATTCTAGAACAAGACATAAAGCAGAAATCATCTTTTACCAATTTAAAGCACAACTGAGTCTGAATCTGGAAGAAAATACATTAAAATAACCTGAACATTCCTGAGAGATCTAATTCTGCCTTCACTTGCCCCAGTCCCCAGCTGAATTGTAATCTCAATCATCCCCAACCAGTGTGCTCATTCTTGGCTTTAATAGGAACTGATAGAACTATGTTCAACTTACAGGGAGGTAAGGGAGGACAATATGCACATAAATTCTGTTTTCCTATTTAACCCAGATACATGGGACCTGGAGTCTGAAGTCACAGTGCCTGACATTTGTATTAAATTACCTGTTTTTCAAGAAGCTGCATTACATTCTGATGATCCATAGCAATCCGCTGTTTCTCATCTATTAATTCAGTGGTATCTTTTAAAGTGCCTAAATTGGATTTCAGATGTTGGTTGGATTTCTGTACCTCTAGCAAGTGCTAATAGGGACACAACAACAGCAATAGTACATTCAAAGTTCTCTTTGGAAATAAAAATAAGATGGCATATTCTGCTAAAAAAAAAGTTTTAAGGCAAAGTGTTTTTTGCAATCTCCACTAACCCCCATACTCAAAATCTAGCCATTTTCTTGAATTCTAATTATTTAAATAATAAGCCAGCCCACACATATAAAGTTACTTTTTAAGTTCAAAGGAATATGTACTCCATCCACAAATTCAGAATCTTTTCAGGAAAGTAATGAATGTATGGGGCAAAGAAGAAAAGAGATAGCCCTCCCAATTGAAGGAGTTTTGATGGAAGCCTTAGCAGCTGCAGATAAAAATAATCCTCAGCTTGAACACAGCAGGAATAGAGGTGCAGTGGGAAAGAAAGGAATTTGTGGCTGAAGGACAATCAGTAAGCTCAGGTTTTTATAAAGTTCTAAGCCTTTTTCAATATTTAAAATATAAATCATAATGAACTGCAACATTACTCTGTGGAGTACACCATCCAATTTCTCAGCTACTTACATTTTCTAATTCTGAATTTTTTGCTGTTAATTCTTTAAATTCCTTCATAAACATCTCTTTAACTTTCTCAAGTTCACGGGCCAATTTTTCCTTTTCTTCTTCCTTCCATTTGTGAAATAAGTGCCGAATCTCCTCCTCTTTGGATCTGCGTTCTTCATATTCCTGAAATTGAATGAAGAAGCTATTTTAAGAATTCCAGAAAATCCTTTTCTACAATTCCTGCCTGTTGATAATGATGCTTATTCTAAACCCATAAAACCTTATCATAACTTAGTGTAATATGTGGATTATAAAATATTCCAATCTAATTAGAGGATTACTGATCAATCAGAAAAAAGGTTTGTAGGAAGAAATAATGGAAATGATGGTGTATGAAAATGTATATTGTATATTCTTTTAATCTGGCTCATTGCTAGAACAAATTTTTGATAAAATCTATGGACAAGATAGACAATTCTTTGGAATTTCCCAAAGAACATAAAAAAGAGGTCCAGATTTTAAATGTAGCCACCAAGTCTAAGATAGTCAATGGTCTTTTTCCATCTACATTTCATTCTATAAAGTGTAAAAGTATTAGACAAGGCTAGTCTTGGTTTAGACTTATAATCTTAATTAGTATTATATAATTGGATGGCATCTTAAAATTGAGTTATACAGAATATGCCCTACCTTAGACAGTTTGACTATATGGGCATGTTGCTCAGCTTCTAATTGAGACCTGGTAAGTTGTAACTGCTCCTTCAGTTGGTTGATCTCCTCCTGCAGTTTATCAGTCTGTGATTTTTTCTTTTGACTTGCTTCAAAGAATGTATAACAGTGATAGTGCCTGTTAATATACTTCAGAGAAGTGCAGTTCTACTTACACATACATTTGAAGCATTACTTCTTCATGTGGATTATAATACCAAGTACTTCTCAGTACATTATCATCTAAAGGATGTTAACAGGTGCTCCTCCAAGCTACTTTAATAGTAAACATTCTATAAAAGCTACAGACTACTTTTATAATCTTTAATTCAATGTATTTTGCAAATATTAACCTGCAAGAAAGTTCCTCATTATTAACGTTTTCATTTCATTATCACTTTTTCTTCCAAATGCAATATACCCCAGACATGTTCCAGGTCAGATTGGACCCTTCTATATATTCCTGTACTACAGCTCACACCTTTTTTCACACTGAACATGCTGTTTGAGACTGCCAATAATTCAGTAACATTTAGAGGGCCACAGGTTTCCTATTCTTCTTTTTGGAATGAGGAACCGGAGGAAAGGAATAGGAATAACTCCTTCCTGAGCACAGTTGAAGTCTATCTTAATTAATAATAAATAGATGTATTATCCAATCTTAAAGCACAATCATCATGAGTGAACAAATAAAAGAAACTATATTTGGCATATTCCTTTTCAACTATTTTGACCAATTTCTCATCAGCCACAATGCTGAATAATTTTTATGACAGATGTCCTGTCAAATTGAATCCAAGACCAACACACCCTTACTCTTCCGTCTTACTTCATGAAGACTTTTCCTCTTACTTATACTGTACATATACATGCACAAAATAAGTTAATAATAACTAAGCTCCAGATGCCCTGATGATATCATAGTATATAAATAATCTGTGACACCCTCAATCAGTCTTTAATGCAAACACTTTGAATCAATTAGATCCCTTCTGCTAAAGATTCAATCCTACAGAGAAAAGCAAATACGTATAATGAATATTATGAGATGCTCTTCATAGCAACTTTTCACTCTTTTAGAAATATTAAATTGGAGACGTAGATTGCATAAATCCACATGACCATTAGATGGCAGCAAAGACTTTTTTGCAACCTAAAACTGTTAACCTAAATTTCTCTTTATCCATAAAAGCAACTGGATCTGAAAAGGCAGTTAAGCTCCTAAATATCACATATGATAATATATTTTTGAGCTAGATCCTTAATACCAACCTACTGAAATTTAAACAATTTGTTGAAAAAGTACAATACAGATAGAATGTCTTTGATTTACTTTTTTGCTTTATGCAAATACTTTTAAACTATGTCCAATTATGTCCCAGAAAATTATATCCAGTTATATCACAGAAAAAAAATTATTACCTGTTACAGTGCAGGAAAGGAAATTATGTCCAATTATCCAAAAAACAAAAAGAAAAGGAGTAATCATAACACTAGAATGAAAGTTTTAAAAGTTTTTGATTTTGGAACCACCCAGTAAGTTGACATCATCTTTATTTCCTTTTATTAATGGAATCAACCTAGAATTATTTTTTAATGTTACAATTTCATAAATGTAAAATCACCTCAGATAAAAAAGAATGTTTCATAAAACATTGCTAGGTAAATACACTTTTTAAAGCAGTGAAGATACTGATTTCATATAGATAGTTGCATATTTTATTTCACCATCCAAGACCACTTTATTCATATATTGTAAAATATATTTTTCATAAATAGTCCTGAACTTAGTCACTTAATGACTGCAGTTCTGATGGACTCCCCAAAATCTAGTTACTATCCAGCTTCAAAGTTCCAATGCATTTTAAGTGCTCCACAACCAGCCTGCATATACAGCCACTTGCACCACCTTGCAGTCACATAACTGTGATTTACAATGGCTTTGCTGAATCCTGTTTACTTCTATTTTCTAGAAAAAAAAGCCTATAGCAAACAATAGATTTGCTTAATGACCATAGTGTTTGCTTAATGATTACTGCACAAAAAGCTTGTAAAATCGGGTCAATCACGTGATGACCTGATTTACAACCATAATGACTTATGACCTTAAGTGCCAGACTCAATTACGGTTGTAAGTTGAGGATTAGCTATACCGGTAGATCTTTCCTCTGATCATAAAAATTTTTGGGAAATCATTAAAAAATAAAAAATAAATTTAAAAAAACTGAATTTAGATAATAAGTTTTATATATACACACTGTACAAAGTTCATTTGTACAACTCAACTTAATAAGGGCCCTGGTAGGTTCTCGCATATTAGCATGAAGTAGCAAATGTGTTGGATTTCCTGTCTAAACAAAGTCTCCTCCTCATTCTCTAAATAGTACCCACTGCACTTGTTTGCTTTTTTCAAACAAGAAAAATTATGGATTGGATGTCAGTTTTGAAATCTATTTATTTATTAAACACTCACCAGTGACTGGTTCTTCTGAATGGCGACGTTGCAAATGACTGTGCAAGAAGGAAGAGTTCATAAAGGCTTTGTCACAAAACTGACACTGTAAAATAAAAGTTTGGTTAAACAATATCTGTGGAACTAAGAATATTTATCTCTGTATGTTTATCTTTATCTCTGTATGATTCAATGTTTCTCATTATTTTTAATTACATAGTTTTGTTCTGAAAACAATTGCCATTTGAGCAATTTAATGGTAGTAGTATAATGCAAGGAACTCAATCCTCAACCAAAAGGACCGGAAAAGACTTTTGCTTAAAATATACAAATATTAAATTACAAATATGCTTTTAAAAGTACAATGCATATAAAGAAACTTATTTCTTCTAAGTCACTACTGGTGACAGCTAGTGGCAATACCCAGCTGATGTGAGCTAATCTTGAAAGAATCCTTTAAGGCAGTGGTTCTCAACCTTTTTAATGCCGCGACCCCCCAACCGGTTGTAAGTTGAGGACTACTCAACCGGTCGTAAGTCGAGGAGTACTCAACTGGTGCAGCACCGTTTGCAGAATGGGACTTTTGGCGGGCTCAGCAGGGCAGAGACAGCCTGAACAATTCCTATTGGCTTTTGAAAGCCAATAGAATTAGACTCTATTCAAGAGAGTCTATTCTATTGGCTTTCAAAAGCCAATAGAATAAAAGGGAGTAGCACAGCTAAGGAAAAGGGGGAAAAAATGACGGACTGCGTTGTTTGGCAACCTCCGTGAAATGGTCGTTCGACCCCAAATGGGGTCCCGACCCACAGGTTGAGAACCACTGTTTTAAGGGATGGAAATTGAATGGTGGTAGACAATTCATGCCCCATTGGTTTTATTACTTGAGCATGAGGATGCTGCAATGATCATAAGTATGAAAAGCAGTCATACCTCATTTCTTTCAGTGCCATTGTAACTTCGAATGAACGTTAAAAGTTGAGGAGTAGCTGTATATTATTATTATCATGTAGATTCAAGATAGCTTAATTCACACTATATTATGGCAGATGAAACTGAGTACTGCATTGTAGGTTTCAATTCTGCTGCAATGTACAAAGATTACAAAATAGGGGCATTATAGAACAATTCAGAAATGTCTGAAATTCTGCCAGTGGAGAAGATAAGCAAAAGTCAACAATTCTATGCAACTCTTTAAAATTTAGAGCAGAAAGAAGTGACAGATAGGATTAGCCCACTTCAACGGAATTTAATAAATTTAGGAGAATCGCATTATTGAATGTATACAGGGCAATGATTCACTTAACAACTGTGACAAGGTCATCAAATGAGGTATAACTCACTTGACAACTATTTCCCTCTCTTCAAAAATAGTCTCCAATACTTTATTATTGTTTTCCTTTGTTTACAGCATTTGTTATTCTTAGGAATGAGAGCAAAAGCAAAAGACTAATTTGTAGAGGGCTTCCTCACAGGCCAATATTCAGAATGGTACCTTATTTGATACCATCCATACTGAGTTCAAATCACCAAGCTCACAAGTAAACCTATTCAAAAAAAAAAAAAAATGGGAGGGGGAGGAGAAAGAAGATGCTGTAATCCTGCATTCATACAGACACATCAAAATCAAATGGCCTTTGAATGGACAATCATCTTTTATGTGACAGTTGTCTTGACAAGCTGGCTGCCATGGGGCATTTTTTTTTTTTTTTTTACCTCCCAGGGCTGGCCCCAAGTAACCCAAGCAAGGCCTGCTTAGCTTCCCAGCTCCACCCCAGTAGGCCACATCCCACCTCAGGGGTCCTTGGTGCTCTCAGGGCTTGCTTGTTTTCTTGCAGACATTTCATTAACTAAATTAGGTAACATCATCAGTGCTAGTAAGGAGTGAGGTTTGTTCTCTCTACGAACTGAGAGGAAACCCTACTCCTTATTTGCGCTGATGATGTTACCTAGTTTGGGTAACAAAACGTCTGCAAGGAAACAAGCAAGCTGAGAGAGCAGCAAGGACCCCTCACATCAATCCTTGAGCTACAAATATTCTCATTTGTTAAAATATCCCACCTCCCCAAACCCATTACTAGCGTCCCATTGCGATCGGAATAGCACACCTTCCCGGTCAGCCCACCTGGTGATAGGTGGCCCCGGCCTGGAGCACCATCTGCTGAGTGGCGATCATCTTCTTGCGGCGTTTGCATTCCTCCTTGAGCAACTGGATCTGCTGTGCTCCGCGGGCCACATCCTTGGCCAGCAGGTCCCGGTGGGCATCGGCGGAGCGGAGCAGTTCCTGCCCGGCGCGGACCTGGGCACTGAGGTAATCCTGGGAGTGGAGGAGGTACTCGAGGCAAAGCTGAGCCAGACGCAGGAGCTTGAGCAGCAGCGGGTCGGCGGGGCCCCGGCAGTGCGGGCAGCGCTCGCGGCCGGCGTTGCAGAAGGTGACGTGCTCCAGGTGCTCCTGCAGCACCGCCACGTTCACCTCGGCCGCCACGCGGTCCACCTCCACCGCACTCAGCCGACGCCAGTCCGGGCCCTCGTGTCTCGGACGGAATTGGAACGGGGGCAGGACCGCCCCGGGCGGCGGGGAGGTCGCTGTCGCCATCCGAGCCAGCGGCTCCGCCTGTTGGGACAGAAAGAAATGGGGGTCCCGCACCGCCACCTGCCGGGGATGACTTCGCCGGCCTGGCGGGCGCCGCATGATGTCTCCCCGTTGCCGCGGCAACCGAGGCGGCGTTGCCGGAGTATCACGCGCGAGGAGAGGGTCCCGGCAAACCGCCCACGAACGTCTCCCCCGACCCTCGGCGAATGCATTTTTCCCGCCATGATAGCCTTCCTCTCCTTTTCAGCTCCTGCCAGTGGGCGGGTCCCGCACTGCCTCCCAGTTTTTCTCTAGAGGAGGGTTTCTCAATCTCAGGCGCTTGAAGGCGTCTGTGAAGGCCACGCGCCTTCAAACGCCCGTGGGTGAGGAACGTTGCCTCGGACACGGAGCTTCGCTTTCAGCTCCTCGCTGCCAAGCCGGGCTGAGGAAACCTGGAGGCCCGCTGGATGGCAAGGGAATGAGGCAGGAAAGTCCCTGCTGCCTTTTTATCCGGATTGTCAGGGATCCAGACTGTTAGGGGCTCCAGGTAGGCTTTGGTTGGCCTACCTGGCAGAGAGAAAAAAAATCACACAGATTTAATCGTTTTACCAACTCCCTGTCATAAAAATAAATTCCGTTGCATTAGAGCAGAGTAGTTTATTCCTTGGCCACCTAAAGTGTCCCAACTAGGAGGAATCATTGGTCTCTACTTAAAAGATTTGAATCATATGCAAGCAAAATTGCCAGTTTCAGTTTTGGCACATCCAAAAGGGTAAAAAGAATAAATAAAAGCAGTAAATTTTTTGTTGCCCACTGAGACTTCAAGAAAAAGAAGGCGCAGAGGAGTTGAATTCAAGCAAACTCTTAATCCTAGTTTCAGGGAGATTATCATTGGATTTAATTGTTTTTGGAAGCATCACTCTTACTGTAAGCACCCATTTTGCACTTGCAACCTTATAATCTCTCCTAATTTCTGAAGCACATAATAACATAGCATTTAACATATAATAAGAATCTAATAATCTTTCAATCCAATAGCAGACAATGTTTAAGATGCAGTCATATATATTGTGACCTGGAAAAACGTTGTCACTGATATAAAAACAAGCTTCCTATGACTCCCTACTTCCCTCCCTTGCTTTGCATTTCCAACACTTTTGTCCAAATTAACACAAGGAAAATAGTTGGCTAATTTGGATTTAACTCGTGACTGTCCTCAGTGATCCAGTCCCTTAGTCATAGTTTGCTAATAAACCAGTTGCCTTTAATTGTGAGAGAAGATTTCAGCATAATAGAATATAAATAAAATCGTCTTTCAGCCCCTGACTTCAATACGATTCGCTGTTATTACAGTCATATACATACAAATATGTAAGTTACTTATATACAGATATTCACACAATTCTATCTCTGACAAGTGAATTGCAATCCCATAACAGTGCATGCCCCTAAAAAAAAAGGGGGCGGGAACCACAATACTATTTTTATCCAATAAAAGCTCACGTCAAAAATGCCAAATGAATATTCACACAATATGCAGCTCAGTCTGCACGGTGTATTGCTCTAATCACGATGCAAAAAAGGCACCGCGATTCGAAGCATTCCTTTCCCGCTAAGTTTGGAAAGCGAAGCAAGCCAGCGAGGACGTGGTCGAAATCAAGCTTTATCCCCAAAGCCAAGTCCTATTGCAAAAGAAGACCCGGCGAGAGGGAGGCGAGAGCCGGGGTTTCCCAGGCTTTTAGAGAAGAAGCAACCGGGTTTCCCGCCACTCCCGCTTCTCTCCTGGGCTCGCACTCCCAAAGCGTTTCTTCGGGTGGGACTGCAGAGCTGGGACAGGCTCCCTCTGCTGGATGAGATGCGGGAAGATCCCGTCAAGAAGAAAGGAGCTCTGCAAGGGATCGGCCGGCGGCAGGGCCGGGGTAATAGACACCACCACCCCCGCGAGTTGGTCGCCAGCATTGAGCGGTTCCCCTTCCCCGTATGCGGCTATTCACCCGGGGTATCCCCTTTCGCTGGGATCTCGGCTCGCTCGCCTCACCTGGATCAGCCGACGTTCCAGAGAAGCGGCTTCCTCGGCTCCCCAACCCCGCCTCCTGCTCTTGCGCATCCCCCGTCTTAAGATGCTCGGGCGTTCCGCGATTCCGCCTGTCTTTCCCCCTTCCTCTCGTTCCTCCAATCCGATTATCCCCAGGCGGGGAGGAGCAAGCGGAGGTTTTGTTCTCGTGGCCGGGAGAAAGACCGGTACGTAGAAGAATAAAGCAGTCTCTTCTGTTCCCCCAGGAGTAAAATTCCAGAAGTGTGGCTGAGACTAACTTGGGATCCGCCGTTCATTAGCGAGGAAGCAAAGCGCGGCCAGCTGCATGGTACGGATTTGTAGAATTGGCTTTATGCTGAAGCCACTTCTGTGCAAACGCGTCCCAAATGAATCGGTGCCTAGAAGGGACAGCAGACATGTCAAACACAAGGCCCAGGGCTGGATGCGGCCCGTGAAGTGGTTTCATGTGGCCCGCGAAGCCATCCTGGAAACAGTGAGAGAACGGCCCCTGCTGCCTTGGCCCGGGCCTCCCAGGAGCCAATATACAATTTTGTGGTGGTCATCTATGCTGAAGCGCATTCAGTCTTAATTTCACAAGGCCTCTGGAAACAGCAAGGGACTGACCCCTGCCATGTTGGCCCCACCCCCTGGGTGCATGCTGGGGAGGTGTCACCCTTTGTGAGGAATGAAGAAATGCACCATCGCTTGGAAGTGGCCAGCAAATGGCCCTCACCTACTCTTCTGGTGGACCATGCCTTGGTGCTTGCCCCGGTCCCATTTCCTTCTGCCAGAGCCCTCAGATCTGTCCCACTCCTGCCCAGGACCCCACAGGCACCCTTGATGCAAATGATGAAGAGCTGGCCATGCCCACCCAGTAGGCCATGCCCACCCAGTAGGCTGCACCCACCCTGGCCACACCTACCTTTCCCCTCCCGAGGACAACCACAATGCTGATGCGGCCCTCAGTGAAATTGAGTTTGACACCCCTGTGGTAGAGTCTGAACCCACGCTGTTCATGAAGGCTCGCCTTTTGGGGCAACCGTGCAGAAAGGATCTAAATTTCCCTTTTTCTGCATCGTCTGACCCACAGGCTGTAGAGGCCTCAGCCAAATATTGTCTAAGTCAGACACTGCTCAGCTTCTGAGCTCAGACAGGCTGCCCACGGGATGCATCAGCAGGATCGGGAAGGGCTCTGAATGCAGGGTTACAGCCACCATCTTGACCAGTGGTGGCGAACCTATGGCACAGGTGCCAGAGGCAGCACTCAGAGCCCTCTCTGTGGGCACGCGTGCCGTCGCCCCAGTCCTAGGCCTTCAGCTGGGTTTTATAAAACCTTTTCGCTTTAGGCCTTTGCTGCCGTGTACAAAAAAAAGGTTCAATCAGTCAATTTCAACTTCTTGTGGGAAAAAAAAATCTTGCAAAGTTGGAATTGATTGATTGAACGTTTTAGTCCCATCCAGTCTGCTGTTACCACCGCAGCCATGCCCACCCAATGGGCCACACCCACCTGGCACCCAATGATACATAAGTGGGTTTTGGGTTGCAGTTTGGGCACTCAGTCTCTAAAAGGTTCGCCATCACTGATCTTGACAATACTGAAGCCCACACACATCCCTGGATTATAAGAGATAGCTATGCTGTTGTGTGCAAGCATGGGGGGAGTTCTAATGATATCAGTTTGGTCAGGCTGTAATTAAAGGGAAGTGGTGCATAGATGGAGGAACCTCTCCAACATTAAGCCAGCCACTTTTTCTGGTTTTATGTGTATTGCATGGAGGCATGAGTAAAGAACAGGAGTGCGAGCCTAGAATAATATAAATAAGTGGTCCTTGATTTAGGACCACAACTGAGCCCAAAATTTATGTTGCTAAGTAAGACAGGTGTTAAGTGAGGTGCCCCATTTTATGACCTTTTTGCCATGGCTGTTAAGCAAATCACTGCAGTTGTTAAGTGGACATATGGTTCTTAAGTGAATCAGGCTTCCCCCACTGATCTTGCTTGTTGGAAGCTGGCTGGGAAGATTACAAATGGTGATCACATGATCCTAGGACAATGCAGCTGTCATAAATGTATGCCAGTTGCCAAGTGCCTAAATTTTGGGGGGGGGAGGGTATGAATTTTTATTTATTTCCAAGGTTAAAATACAAATCAAGAAAAAAATACAATACAAAAACAGAATGAAAGAAAGAAAAAAGTGTATACACACAAAACATAAATTATGCACACAAAATGTCTCCCTGGTTGAATATTGCTAAAGTATATTCCAGTGACAACAACCCCCCCCCCTTGCAAAACAAGTCCACATCAATATACAGTATGAAAAATTGCTATATAGCAACAAATGAATGTTGAAATAAATCAACCACACCTTGATTTCTTAGGCATCAGTGAACTAAGACAGAGTGGAACTGGATACTTTCAGAAAGAACTACATGGACACAAACTGCAAACCCTTTCATAGCCAGAAAATGTATTGCAAGAACAGTTGTTGAGTTCAGTGTGGCCAGTGGCCGAAATGTAAGGTCCTAGGCCCTTAATTAAATTTGAGACATCATTAAAAGTCTAATCAGACAACTCAAACAGAGGCTTCTTGAGGAAACAGTGCTTTAATTGATCAAATAAAACAGCTGGGTGGCAAACAATCTGGAATGCTGGCAGAGTTACGTCCAAAAATGCCACACCTTAGAAAGTTACAAGCATTGCTTTATAAACTTTTGTTAGCCAAAGTTTACATTATAAGGAAGACATCAATCATTCCTGTAGGAGTGAGCTATTCTCTCCTTCAGTACATCCCATCCATGTACATGTTTCCCACACTTGCATGAAATTTGTCCCTGACGCAAACGCTGATTACAAAAGCAAGATAGCAATAGGCTAAACTATTCCTTTTTGTTCCAGTTACAGAACCCTTCAGAATAATACTAGTTGGACTTGAAAGCACATAATCAGTTGTCATAATTTTTTAGCTCAGCCCCTCAGATTATGCCAAATTTTCTGATATGGAAGAGGATAGTGGTGGCTTCTTCCAGAGCACCTCATCACCATTCTCTTGGGTCATCACATGTTCTCCTCCTGCACCTCTCCGCAAGCCTGCTGTCTTCATGTCCTGTCTTAAAGGATACTGGCCCATTTCCTTTATTAAAATAGCTAGACAACCTATGGCCCATTGGGTCACTGTTTCAGAAATATTTCCTTACCTAACACTTATAAACCCTTGTACAATTTCAACAACACTTGCTGCACCTCCTTGCACCGTTGAACCCCTCTACACAATCTCCCCAGCCCTATATGGCATCTCTTGAGCAAACCTTAAAGAGAGATCCAACCTAGAACTAAAGAGAAGTTTCCCGACAGTGATAACAGTTAATCAGCAGAATGGTTTATCTCCAGAAGTAGTACCGTAAATGCCGGCGTACAAGGCGACCTGGCGTATAAGACGACCCCCGTCTTTATAGCCGGGCCACATTCCTAGAACGTCGTCTTATACACCGGAAACTACCAGCATTTCCGGTGTATAAGACGACTCGGCATATAAGACGACCCCCGTCTTTGGCGCTGATTTCAGCGCTCGCGGAAGTCACCTTATACGCCGGCATTTACGGTAGGTGTTTCATCAATGGAGGTTTTTAAGAAGAAACTGGACAGCCACTTGTCTGGAATGGTATAAGGTCCCCTGCTTGAGGATAATAGGAACCAACCCTATTATTCTATGTTATGTTTTCTAAGCAACAGTCTTAAGATGTTGGAATTGTTTGCACACAAGCAATGTGGCTTCCATCTGGTATGGAACTGATATCACACCGCTCTGAAGACTCTGAAAGCTCATTGGAAAAAGAAAGAAACAAGTAACTGACAAATTCCACTGCTTGTCCTTACATCACATTTCTTCTTCTGTTCCTGAGAGGGTAAGAGATCTTTATATTTTATCTTTTTGGCATCCCTATGATGTAGAGCAGACCAAGAAACAGATGCTAGGAAAGTCTAACACTGTTTTTATTAAGATGGAGTACTGCGACAGAACCTTGCAAGTATGTTTATGATTGCATCTTCCCTTTTTATATTCTTGTGGGTTACAAAGGTACCTAAGATGTTTACGCATTCCTTCTTCCCATTTTAGATTGAAGCCATGTTTAGTTACTCTCCGCTTTATTAGCAGATCTTTCCTCTCTATCAATATCATCTTCTTTACTCTATACTCTCCTCTTTCAGCTTCTCTATATATGGGATTTGATCTGCACTATTATTATTATTATTATTATTATTATTATTATTATTTATCATAGGGAATAAAATACAAAACATAAAACAAACAAAATGAAACAAGACAAAAGAATATATTCAACCCTAACAACAACAACAAAGAAAATAGGTGTACAAAAAAGAGGAAAAAGTCATCAATTAAATTTAACATTAGGCTGGATGCTGAAAGAAAAGGCAGTAAATTCTCCTCCCCTTTTACAATCTTGATTTGTAGTTCAAGATATATTTGATTCATCTCTTACTGTGTGGATATAACTTTATTTTTCCCATATAAAGTTATTATTAATCCAAAGGGAAATGTCCAGCTATATATTTTTCTAGACTTTTAAATTAAGGTGTTAAACTGATGCCTTTTTCTGAAGAGTTTCAGTTGATATATCTTAAAATATACTGCTCAAAAAAATAAAGGGAACACAAACGTATAGGATCCTATACGTTTGTGTTCCCTTTATTTTTTTGAGCAGTATATTTGGGCTCCATCTTAACCACAATATATGTTTTCAATTGTTCTAGCCTTTGCATAGCATTTATAACATAATAGTGTGAAAACTTAATAATAATAATGGCTCTAGTTTTTTTAATTACCTATAGTGTCCTATTTGGTTCACACTTTTCATGTCTTCAGGACCAACAGTAATCTCTGGTAATAACTAATTTAGCCGACTTACCTGAAAAAATATAGCCTGTCAGCATAATTCTTTTTAACCTAAAGTTGTAATAGCAGTTGGCATTCTGTAGATACTATACAGTAATATTTCACATATATCTTAAGACTCTCTTTTCATTACCCAAATTGTGTATGAATTCCATTCAATAACTTAAAAGTTTTATTTGTAGCCTCACCAAGATTACTACAGAAAAGGATTACTTGGGGATTTCTTCTTGCAATGATTTAATTACTTTTGATCAATTAGTTAAACTTTTTTCAACTCAACAGATATTTATTTCTACTGGTGAAAAAGAGATAGATTCATCACCTTCTTTGTGTTGAAAACTTCGTGATTGATTATTCCTACTCATCTGAGGTCTCTGAAGAAAGACAGGTACTACTGTATCTGCTTTCATTTTAGAAAACTAGGATGGTAATATTTTTAAAATCAGTTGTTTTCTGGTAGAGACCCCAACAATAAACTTTATTAGAAGATGGAGATGTTTCTTTTCACTGTAGAGCTCAATTCAAAAGAGGAGAGCCTGAAAAGCCGAACTAAGACATAATTTCTATCAGTGATGCCTTCCCCCTTCCCCACTGTACTGTTAAATTTTACTATAATTCGTAGGAAAGCTTAACATTAACCCTAACTTTATCCAAATGGCAAAATAAAAATTATCCCGGTCAACAATATTTTTATTTCTTATTAAATTTCTATTCCACAATCTCATCTAAACGACTTTGTCCAGGGTCCAGTCCAAGCTGGAAATAAACAAAATGGAGACTGCTTTAGAAATAAGGTTGTAGTTTATTGAAGAGGAGAGCCAGACAGAAAGATGGCTCCAGGAAAGCTGACTACATGTAGTAGGGAGTGGTGGGTTTTTATACCTTCTTGAGCTTTTGTTTCGAGTTGTTCCTGTGGCGTGAACTTTGACCTGAATCTGAGTGTGCCTTTCTGGTATTCTCATGGTGGTGGGTTAATCCTATTATGTTCCAAAGATCATATCATGCTTCCCTGGGGCTGTGGCTGATGACTGTTGGATTTTTTTGTGTGAGGAATTGTTGATTCTAAGGATTTTTGTTTTTCTGATCCAAGCTTCCTGGCTCCAATCTTTCTGACAAGATTATCACATCTGCATTTCTGGTTTCTGTTTGGGGCAGAGAGACTGGGGGAGGGGGGTTCTGCCTTTAAGATCCTTTGGGGAAATATATTCTGCCTTTTTAATATTTCCCAAAATATTTCGTTTCTCTGGATTCTTCCCACAACTTCATAATATCAGCACTATTCCTAATTAATAAAAGCTAACTCCCAACCCTAGAATCGAGCAAACCTACCCCCTCAACTGACCTTCCCCATATCGTACCCCATAAGTCACTTGTCCAAACCACAGCCGGCAACTGTCCATCACGTTTTATCCTCCAGCCCTGTAATAATCTTCGTTGCACTCTGCACTCTTCCTAGAATCTCAAGGTCTTTTTTTATATATATTGTGGGGATCAGAACCAGAATCTTTTATTTATTATTTATTTATTAAATTTGTTTGCCGCCCATCTCACCTCGAGATGACTCTGGGCTGTTATTCCAAGTACTGTCTTACCAAGGCAGTATCTTGGTCCAGGACTGCGACTAAAACGCGACTAACTTGTTACTCGGTCTTACACGTTTCACCTGATTTCAATAAGGAACAGTTATTCCCTAGGTCACAGGGGTAGGCAACCTCGGCTCTTTTATGACTCATGGACTTCAACTCCCAGAATTCCCGAGTCAGCATAGCTGACTCGGGAATTCTGGGAGTTGAAGTCCATGAGTCATAAAAGAGCCGAGGTTGCCTACCCCTGCCCTAGGATAACCTGCTGTGGGCTTTAATATAGTTTTCAGTGTTTTCCTTGCGCTCAGTCACAAGAAGAATCTCTTGAAATTCCAAGATGCTCTTGTCCTGGAGAACTTTAAAAAAAAATAATCCCGTGAAGTTTTTGTTTTTTTTTCCCAGTCGGAAATAGCGTTCCTCCCCCGCTTTTTACACAGCCGCCAATGAGCAGGAATGCGTTCGGAACAAAGTGAGGGCGCCGTTTCGTCAGCCCAGCTTCATTTGCCCTGAACGCGCGTTCCCAGACGAGAGAGGGCGGAGACATTTGACAGTAGCCTCTCCTGCTCTCCACGTTCCCCTTGCAAGAGGCAGGACGGCGGACAGGTCAGCCAATCAGAGGCTCCCACGACCCACCCCGGGGATCCTGGTTTAGAATGTTAAGAGTTTCAGAATTCCACTGTAAACTTTCCGAGCGAGTTCGGCGGTTGTGCGCGTGAGTCTGCGGGCCGCCATGGTTTCTCCTTGGACTTGTATTAACAAGCTTGGCTCGACGCTTCCGTTCCTGTTGGTACTCTGGGATCTCCACTATGAGGGTGAGAAGAAGTTTTGCTGCTGGGTTGACAATTATTATCTGGGAAGTTTAGCTACTTGGGCGAGAGAAGAGACTTGGGGCAGAGGCAGGAAGGCGTATGTGGGGTGTGGGGAATTGGTAGAAATCCCCTCTGCTGGTATAAAGTGCAGGCATTACAAATCTTCGTCCTATAGAGCTAAACACATCGTCTCGCTTAGGAGAATTGCAAACGTGGGGCAGGAAGTTTACAGCCTTCCTTGTAGGGAGGGCCACAATGAAACTCCCTTGGAAAGAAATGGAGAACTCAGGAGTGTTTCTCAGCCTTGGCAACGTGAAGGTGTATGGACTTCATTCCCCAGCCAGATATTGCTAGATATTTTTTTAAATTGGTTATTAGATATTAAATGTTGAATTAAATATTAATATTTAAGTATTAAAAGTTAAATATTAGATATTTGCTGGCTGGGGAATTCTGGGAGTTGAAGCCTACACATCTTCAAGCTGCCGAGGTTGAAAAACGTTGGTATAATATATTAAACAGTTCTACTTTTGGTGGGTGGTGTTAAATTAACTTTCCCCAAGGGAGGTGCTGTCCCTACAGGAAAAGCTCAAAATATCCTAATGGTAGTTACTGTTCTCATGAAACTAGTGGTCCTTAGAAAGTTGGCATTTGCCAGCATAGTCCCAGGACCATTATTCTAAAATTAAAATGTTGTAGCTTACATGCAAACTGTGCTTTACTTAGTGGCTTTTACTTCTGGTGAATTGTGTTTAGGAATTCAGCCCATGAACTGGTAAATGCCTAATATCTGCTTTGCTGAAATCTGCCCAAGTTTCCAAAATAATTAAATCAACCATTTGGTGGACCAACAAAATATGGTGGGCATACACATGGAGTTAAATAAGGCATTTGACAAAGTAGATCACAACTTATTTCTTGGTAAAACAGAAAAATTGTGGGATAGACAGCATCACTACCAGATGGATTCGTTTATTTGTAAAATTTATAAGCCACCCATTTTACCGGACAGTAACTTTGAGCGGCTTACAATATTAAAAGATAGAACTATGAAGCTTAATAATTCAAATACAATACTATGAAAAATCAACCTAGCTAAAAAGATGGGGAGGGAGTATGATGAAAAGGGAGGTGTAGTATCTCTTATTAATCTATCAACTACCGCCAATGTGAAACCCTTCATAGGAACCCCAAGTCAACTGGTATAGCCAGATCTTTAAGTCATTATAGAAGGAGGATAGGAGCTGACCTCACTCTGGGCAGAGGGTAAGATGTTGCAAAGGACAGGCGCAAGGGCAGAGAAGATTCTTCTAGATCCTGCCAGCCGAAATACCCTGGCCGATGGGACCCACAATCATGCTGGCATAGATGGGGTGGGCCACTCCCAGTGGGATGAGACAGTCCTTCATGTAGCCTGGACCCATGTCATGAAAAGCTTTAAAGCAGTGGCCCCCAACCTTTTGAGCACCAGGGACCGATTCCATGGATAGAGTTTTTCCGCGGGCTGGAGGGGATGTGGTTTTGCATGCTGCCTGCACCCCACAGATGGGGCTTCGCTTGTTTGTGCAGCCCAGTTGCTGGCGTTCTGCGGACCAGTGCCAGTCCACAAACTGTGGGGTTGACCACGATCAAAAAGGCTCTTAAAATGTGACTGTTTCCCCAAGCTTGGGCTTGAGTGGGTGGCAGGTCATATTTGAGGGTTTAATGGTTGCCATCCCTCTAGCACAGAGGTCTCCAGCCTTTCTGGGCTCGAGGACCGGAGGGAAGGAGAGCAACTTCAAAATAGGTGAGCGTGCGCATGGGGCCGCGCAAACTGGCACGGCACTAGCAGCCCTGTTCGTGCTGGTTCTGTGCACATGCACAAACAGCCACGCACCCTCCATGGCAGCTAGTGGCCAATTCACGCTAGCGCATATGGGCTGTAGACACATGCCCTGCGGGAGCATCCCCATTTATGCATGCGTGCACGCACAAATAGGGTCGCGGGCACTAGCACGAGTGGGTGTAATGCACGCCTACACATGTGCACACCGGTCAGCCGTTTCAGTGGCCTGCAGGCTAAGAGGCTGCGGACTATAGGTTGGGAACCCCTGCTCTAGCAGCAGGGTCTTTTGTGTTTTAATTTTAATTATATTGTATACTTTTACTGTATGCTGTCACAGAATTGGGCGGCCTTAGAATTAAGTTTAAAAAAACTTTTGTTCACTGGCTGTATGCAAATAAATACAGTTGCATAATTGCAAATGTATGTACCAAGTTGTAGCATTCTCAATATTACAGTATTTGAAAGTTTGGTCTCTCTTATTTGCTTTCTCTTTTTATGCAATGGCTCCCCATAGCTGTAGGATAGCATGGGTTGCAGGTGTTTTGATTTGGTTGTGAAAATATATTTTATCCTGCAATAATAACTTAATAACCCAGTGCTATCTTTTTGAGTTCAGAAATATGGACTGTTTCCTTTTACCATAGGTACTAATGTATGTTTATTCTGTTGAATTTTATTTTAAAAATACGCTTTGACATTAAAAATGGCTTATACATATTTAAGTAAACAAATAATTCCTAATTTTTTGCTTTCCTGAAATATAGACTATATTAAATATTCAATTCAGTTCGGTTCATTAAAGAGAGATTCCACCTGGAACTAAGGAGAAACTTCCTGATGATGTAAATTGTTAACCAATGGAACAGCTTGTGTCTCAAAGTTATGGGCGCTCCATTGCTGGAGATTTTCAAGAAAAGATTAGACCAGTGTTTCTCAGCCTTGACAATTTTAAGGCATGTGGAAGAGCACAGCTGGGTGGGCAGGCAGGTGTCTTGCTCGACTGTGGCTTGGGGGGCACTTTTTTCAGTGCCATTATAACTTCGAACAGTCACTAAGCAAACTGTTGTAAGTTGAGGACTATCTGTACTTTATCACTCTCCCCCTTTTTTTTTTTTGGTCATCAAGTTTTTGACACCTTGCTAGGTGACTAGTGGTACTCGGATATTGCCATGTCCTAAAAGTGGTACAATGGGTGAAAAGGTTGAAAAGCCCTGGACTAGAAAACCTCAAAGGTCCCTTCCAACTCTATTATTGTTATTGATTAAATATATCTTACAACTTTAATCATTTTTCTCTTCTATCACAATTGAATACTTTAATTTACTGACAAATTTGAAGGGATGCAAAGATTCCATTAAAATTTTGATGGAGGAGTTCATATCTGATGAACTTTAATCAATGAGTTCAAAATTGCTATGTGGGACTGCTCTAATTCACTTCAGATTGTAGATGAGAAGAGATTCATTTTTCTTTATATACACAATATTTTTTCATTGTAAAGCTAGTACACACTGGATAGCACTGGTAAAAAAAATTCTTGATAATGCTGATGTAATATGGCTTCCAGAGTTTTTTCTATCCATGACGATACATGAAATGGAAAAGAAAATTACATTGACAGTTGGAGCTTATTGAATTTGTTGAGCATTTAAAAAGAAAAAGTTATTCTCACTTCAGTATGGTACTTTTCATTTGAAAACCAGTGGAAGATCAAAAAATAAAAAAAGAAATGAAGATTGTTTCCTAACTTCCTCTGTTCTATTTTGATGTAGTTTTTTTAGATCTATAGATTTGTGTGTTAGTATTGGTTTTTCATTGAAATAATGAATTTTATATAACAAAATGACTATTATTTCATGGGCAGAATTCTTTATTCTATTGTATTTTATAATTCAGTCTGAAGCCATTTCAGTCAACATATATTTTAATTTGATTTGTTTCCTGAATGTTTATACTAGTTATGTTAATTTAGTCTTTAAATTTATGCCTTCTGCTTTTCCATGTACTGTATAGCAGCCGAGATAAATAAAAAGGCAAAACATCAGAGCATGTAAATTTAAATATAATAGTATAAAAAATGCAAGCAACCTTGTTAAAACTTGCATGGAAATCAGTAGAAAAAAAATGATCTGTTAGAATTGATTTTTTTTTACTGTTGATTGAGGGAAGAAGTCCATGGAATGATTAGAAATGGCTTCCTTAGAAGGCTAAAGTACCTTGATTTGATGCAGCCAATGAAGTGACCATCCATTGCGTTCCACAAATGCTAGTGGGGCTAAGAAGAAAGCTTTAGACAAATGTGTAGTGCTTTTAAATGACTTGCAGTTGAACCTAAGAAATTATATTGTTTATCATTGTGTAGGGACTGAAGTTGAAGGATTGGTTGTGGTATTAGTTCTACGAAGAATAATTTGTTTATGCCATTTATCAGTTGAACGAGTATGTGATGTCCATATATGGAATCCAGAGGGGTTCTGTATATGTGCATGCATATTGGAGCCTGGATATGTACAGTATATGTTGAAGCATAAATTGATGTATTGACCAATATAGTACTCCCAATGAGTATTGCTATACTAAAGAGGAGTAAGAACACGAGTCATCAACCTTGGCTGTTTTATGACTTGTGGATTTCAACTCCCAGAATTCCTGAGCCAGCCATGCTGAGGGAAAAGGGAGAGGTTTCCAAGCTGAGCCATGCTGGCTCAGGAATTCTGGGAGTTAAAGTCCACGAGTCATAAAAGAGCCAAGGTTATAAGGAGGCTTCCTATTATCATATTTGGTGGTCATGCAGAGAGATAAAAGCATTTTGGATTAAAATATGGTGGAATATCCAGAGAATTTTTAGAAGGAGGGTAAAATTTACTCCGCAATTATTTTTGTTAGGTATTGTTACAGATTGTGATACAAAGGAGGTTGAATTGATGTTAAACTTGATCACAGCCGCTAGGCTGTTAGTAGGACAATACTGGAAGAAGGAATCTTTGCCTACATTGCAGGAATGGTTTCTTAAAGTAGCTTATCTGGCAGAAATGGCAAAGATTTCGGCTTTCTTAAAGCAACAAACGCAAGAGAAGTTTTTTGTTGTTTGGGATAAATGGATAAAATTTATACAATTTAGATTGGGTATACAAAAATATTATATAGTTTTTTCATAAGTTTTATTTTCATATATATTATAGATAATTTTTTTATATATAAAAAAGTTTTTAATTTAATTTTTATTTTTATTTTTTAAGCCTATATTCTGCTCTGGGAAGCTCAGGGGGGGGGGAAAGGGAGGGTTTTTTTTTTTTTTTTTTTTTGGGGGGAGGGCTGGGGGATGGGGTTTTTTTTATTATTATTTTTATTATTTAATATATGTATTGTTTAGTTTTATTTTTCTGTATATGTTGCCTTTTGTTTTGTATTATTTTTCCTTTTTTGTAAAATTTATAAAACTTTCAATAAAAGAGCCAAGGTTGCCTACCCTTGGATATATACAAATCATCCCTTCCATTTGATTGGTTACATTTTAATTAAGCAGAAACAATATAATAATAAATCAATATTGTTACAATAGTGCAACCTTTATTGATAGGCTTTATTTTCATGCATACTAAAATATTAATTGATGAAGACTTGAACACTGGGCACTATCTAACAAAATGAAATTCAGTGGTGAAAAAAGTAAGGTTCTACATTTAGACAAGAAAAACCAAATGCACAGGTATAGTATAGGGGGTACCTTGCTCAATAGTAGTAACTGTGAGAGGGATCTTGGAGTCCTAGTGGACAGCCCCTTAAATATGAGCCAGCAGTGTGCTGCAGCTGCCAAAAAGGCCAACACAGTGCTAGGCTGCATTAACAGAGGGATAGAATCAAGATCACGTGAAGTATTAATACCATATTACAATGCTTTGGTAAGGCCACACTTGGAATACTGCATCCAGTTTTGGTCACCACGATGTAAAAAAGATGTTGAGACTCTAGAAAGAGTACAGAGAAGAGCAACAAAGATGATTAGGTGACTGGAGGCTAAAACATATAAGGAACAGTTGCAGGAATTGGGTATGTCTAGTTTAATGAAGAGAAGGACAAGGGAGAACATGATAGCAGTGTTCCAATATCTCACGGGCTGCCACAAAGAAGAGGGAGTCAAGCTATTTTCCAAGGCGCCTGAAGGCAGGACAAGAAGCAATGGATGGAAACTAAGCAAGGAGAGAAGCAACCTAGAACTAAGGAGAAACCTCCTGACAGTTAGAACAATTAACCAGTGGAACCACCTGCCTCCAGAAGCGGTGAATGCTCCAACACTGGAAGTTTTTAAAAAGAGACTGGGCAGCCATCTGTCCAAAATGATATAGGGTTACCTGCCTGAGCAGGGGGTTGGACTTGATGACCTCCAAGGTTCCTTGCAACTATTATTATTATTATTATGGATCATCGCACAGTCAGCCAGATGTTCAGACTGAATTTGGCATTTTGTCTACCTATCAAGTCCTTACCCAGGACCTGGGATAGGCAGATGTGGATGTTTGATGGTATTACAGATATCGTCGCAGGATGGAAGCAGTTTCTAGTAAGGCCGCCTTTTGCAATTGACTAATAACGAATTTGTCAATGCCAATGGTGTTTGTTGTTGTTGTTGTTATTATGTGAATAGGTTGGGGAGGCAGATATTCATCAGTCCCCTGGAAGCTCTGGAGATACCTAGAACCCTACACCAGACAGGGAAGAAGGAGCTGCTGGGAACATGGAGAATCTGCAGGCACACGCAGAGGGAATGGAGGCCACTTGGCAGTCTATTGGGAATGCTGGGGAGGTGAAGGCTGTGTGGGAGGTGGAGATGCTGCTGAAGCTGCTGTGGCTCGGAGGCCCTGGAGTGGCCACAAGAGGCTTTTTAATTTCTGCACCACCTTTGGATTGCTGTGACGTGGGCTGGTTTGGATTTCTTGAATTATGTCTGGACTTACGGAGGGTCCTGAGGGCTACTCTGGAGGGAGATTGTGGGACATGTCAGGAAGTGCTGGGCTTGGAGATGGTGTTCTTTTTAGGGTTTTGTTGACAGCTTTGAAGCCTCTGGTAGCCTGACCCTTCTTGCTGGGTGCTGGAGTTACTCAAGCAGGGATCTTCCCCGGGGATGTCTTTCTGTCCCTTCGGAGTTTGCGATCTTTCACCCTGATGATAGGTGGCAACTGGCCCTGGGTGTTCTTTCCCTAGAAGAGCTTGCCCCCCCCCCTCCGAGCTAACCAAGTGCCAGGATGGTTGGGTCCCTGTGGGACAGGATGGGTTATTGTGGCTCGCTTCTATGTTGATTCTATCTATGGATTGTATGACTTGGCCTGGGAGGAGGGACCAAGATGTGGAGAGAGCTGAGAGGGCAGACCAGGAATCTCAGGATGGTCACAGGCAGAGCTAGATAGGACATGGTAGATAATTGGTTATTTTTTATTTCTATTTTTGGGGGGAAATGCAGAAAACAGAAAAACCTTAATTTTTCTTTTTCTTCCTTCAGGAGTACAATGTGGCATAAATGCAGAAGTAGAAAAGCAGCTTGAATTGGGAAAAAAACTGCTGGCAGCTGGGCAGCTGGCTGATGCTTTGTCGCATTTCCATGCTGCCATAGGTACGTACCTGAAGACCACTGAGCTTTCCTTCTAAATAAGTGGGTTTTGCTCCCTCTAATCCAGGGGTAGGCAACCTTGACTCTTTTATGACTCGTGGACTTCGACTCCCAGAATTCCTGAGCCAGCATGGCTGGCTCAGGAATTCTGGGAGTCGAGGTCCACGAGTCATAAAAGAGCCAAGGTTGCTTACCCCTGCTCTAGTCTAACACCATTATTTCTGGTATTAGTTTTTGCGTACTCCTCACTTAAAATCTAAGTAAGCAACAAAAGTATTTGCTTCTAGATGATTTCAGGAAATTCTGTGGTTTGTTGCATTCATCTTTATTACCATTTCACTTCTACTTAGAATATAGATCAGTGGAACTAAAGTTAGTCATGGTTTTGTTATAAGTTCTTCATGGCAGAGATTAATTGTGGTTTCAGTGGATTCTAACCTGTGCACATCAAATTCTAGATCCCTGCTTGACTGTGGAATTCACCAAGTAACTTTGGGCCATATTTCAAACTCCTATGGTGAAGATAAGATAAGGAAAGATTTCCTAAAGCTTTGTTAAGGAATATTTTTTTAATTATATTTTTATTATTTTTTTTAAGTTTACAGTTCATAAATGCTTATTAAACAACGTATTGTCTGGGTCTTAGCTTAATAACATATAATAAAATCCTAATCTCTACCTCATTTTTCCAGCCATTGGTAAACTACATCCCATATTTCAAAATACTCTGTATCTTCTTTTTCTTTAATCTTCAATGTGAGTCTATCCATTTCTGCACATCCCAGTATTTTCTTAATTATGTCATCTTCAGATGGCATTTCTTCATTTTTCCAATGCTGCACAAAAACAATTCTTGCTGCTGTTAATACATGTATCATTAAATATACATTTTCTTTCTCATATTTTCCTGATATTATGCCTAATAGAAATAGTTCTGGCTTAAAATCTACATGCTTTCTTAACATTTTTTCTAATGAATTTTTGTCCAAACTTTTTTTGCTTTACAGCACGTCCACTAAGATGATAGTATGTGCCTGGTTTTTGCCTACATTTCCAACAATTGCTAGACATATTTTAAAATATTTTTGCTAGTCTGGCCAATAGTAGGTGCCATCTATAAAACATTTTATATAAATTTTCTTTATATGCAGTTGCCATTGTTATTTTATAGTTTCTTTCCCAGAGATTTTGCCAGTTTTCTAACTCTATATTGTACCCAAAATTTTTAGCCCATGTTATCATTTTTTCTTTTACTTGTTCATCTTCCATCTTTAAGCTTAACAAAAAAATTATACAATTTCTTTATCAGTTTTTCATCTGATTTTAATAATACCTGATCAAATGACTGCTCTTTATAAAAACCATATATTTATTATCTTTCTCATATCTCGTTTGTATTTGCAAATGAGGCCACCATGATAAATCGATGCCCTGATTTTCCAACTCTTGTTTAGTTTTTAAATTTCCTTCCATATTCAAGATATCTTTGTAAGTTACAATTTTCTCATGATTAGTTAAATTAGGGTGAGCGAAGGCTTCCATTGCTGAAAGCCATCCTGGAATTTTCATATAAATTTTCACTTTTATCTTTTCCCATATCAAAAATTAAGCATTTCTTATATAATGATTTTGAAAGTATCTATGAATTTTGTTTTTCCCATACCATAGAAAAGCGTGCAATCCCAATTGTAAGACATGCCCTTCTAAGTATAATAATCTTTTATGTCTAAGGGTAATCCATTTCTTTAACCATGTTAATGCACATCCTTGGTAATATAAGACCCAGTCCGGGAGTTCAAAGCCTCCATTTCTCTTTAGATTCTTGTAACAATTTCAGTCTAATTCTAGCTTTTTTCCCTTGCCAGATAAATGTCAAAGAATAATTTCTAACTGCCTTCACTAACTTCTAGTGAAGGAGTTCAGTGTCAGCTCCACTGTCGAAATTTCCGTATTGTTAGAAGATTCTTCTAACATTCAGTTGGAATTTTCTGAAATCCAATACGCTATTTTTGGGATTTTGAGAAAAAAGATAATAGGTCTTGGTAATATGTTAGACCAGAGTTTCTCAACCCTGGCACCTTTAAGATGTGTGGGCTTAAGCATCCAGAATGCTCCAGCCAGCATGCTTACCCATATGTTGTTGTAGGAGAAGATAGATGTAATAGACCATCATTTGGAAAATTGCACGGGAGTGGGATGCTGGGTCACTGCCATTCTATTATTCTTCTCTGCTGTTGGATGCTTCAACCATTTTCTCTGTTTGCAACTCCAGGCTTTAGCAGAACAGAGATGAGAAATAGAAAAAAAGGTCTGGTAAACTGCAAGGGGAATAAGATACAGGAAGGAGAGTTCTAACTGTCTCTTGTAATATCTACAGACCTTTGTTTATATATTAAGAAGTAGATACAAGAAAATAAACGTTTTCCATTGTTGATTAAGTATGGGTTTTTTTTGGGGGGGGGAACAACAGTTTATTAGCTGAGTTTGTATAGCCCACTAAACTAAACCATTTGTAAAGTGGTTGAGTTAGAGTTAAGGAAAGACTAGGATCATTGGTGGGCTTATATATTTTATTAACTGTTCCCCTAGATAATACAAGTATGAGATTAAAATTAGGGGTTGAGAAATTTATTCTTGCTGAGAATTGTAATTGCTAAATGAATGTTTTTATATTTGGTTTACAGATCCAAAATATTCTAACTTCTCAAACAGGAATTAAGTGAAAAGGCTGGTATGTTTCTGTCAGCTACATGTTAAAGTCTTATTAGCAGGGATGGTGAAAATAATGTTCCCTTACTGACCAGTTATTTGGTCTTCAGCTAGGGAAAGATGTAGAATCTAAAACCAAATTGTAAAATAGTTTTCCACATATGTGAGTCTGTAGTTAGAGATTAGAAGCTGTAGCATGCTGGGGCTCAACTTCCTTAAATACCCACTTTTGTAAAGCCTTTAAAAGCAGACTAGGATTTGATAGATGTTCTATGCATACTGCTGTTAAAATTTCATTACAGTGCCTACATTGTTGGAAATATTCCTTCATTGAGTTATATGCAATGTCACACACAAACACACACACAAATTGTATTCTTCCTTGTTGCTTGCTCCATTCCCTCCAAAGCTTTGGCTGACTTAAGGCTATGTTCTGATTGCTACCCTTTTTTTCTTGCAGAAGGAGATGCTGATAACTACCTTGCTTATTACAGAAGAGCCACAGTATATCTAGCCATGGGCAAATCAAAAGCTGCCATTCGTGATTTAAGCAGGGTAGTTGAATTAAAGCAGGATTTCACATCAGTAAGCAGTACTTTCTAAAGATTCCTTCGGGGTGACTGGAAATGGCTTTTGGACTTCATTTTTCTGTTGCCTTTTAAATGGGAGTCAGTCTGTCTTTCTTTTTTAGTAAGCGGTATAATCTAACAGAAAACCTCAATTATACCACTTGGGGAGATTAAATATAGGCTGAAATTTTAGCTGGGGAGACAGGATTTTCATAGTACTAATTCAGCTTGTGAATTTGCTCTGATTACTTAGAGGAATATTAATACCCTTGAAGATTTGGGGACAAAGTTTTTGGCATAGCTACAAATTGCTGAAAATATGTGCAGATGGATTATTAAATCCTTTTTAGATTCTTAAGTAGCCTTTCTCCATTGTAATGTGATATACAGCACTATTTATCTTGATGACACTATATCAACAATAATTATAATATTTTTAGTGCTTGGGAGGTGTATATTTTTAGAAACAATACTAATGCTATAAAAACAGTTGAATAATGAAGTAACACTTTTTAAAATTGAAACGTTCTGGAGATATTGTCCTTTATCTCAATATTTAGAAATTTTATTGCTGACAGCTATATTTTTAGATTTGGATCTTATTTAATATTCAAATGGTGATCTAGATTTTTTTTAGAGTAGCATACAATAATTTATTCTACCATCACAAGCGCAGGCATTTTTGCGTGCATATGTTTTAAAAAATCAGGTTGGTAGCTATACTGCAGGTAAAAATGGAGCAAGACGTTGATTATGCAGCTGCCGTGTTGACTTTTTTGACCCCTTATGTCTCTAATCAGAAATATTTTTTCTCTCAGCAATAATGATTTTGACATTTAGTTTGGAGTTTCAATAAGACTAATTTGAGGGAAATTCAAAGTAATCATGCAGGACGCATTCACTTGTAAATCCTTTGTTTAAAAGAAAATGATTAAACTGTGCCTGCATTTGCTATGATACCTTTTGATTTAGATATAATAATGTTATATGTTAAATATTTAATGTTTGTAAGCCACCCAGAGTTTCCTCTATACAAGATGGACTGCAAATGAGTCTTAATAAATACTTTTTAAAATTATTGCTAAAATATGTAACTAGAAAGTGTAGAAGCCATGCACATTATGAATCAAGCAAAGTAAGATAATATCTCCATGATTTTATTTAAAGTAATTTACGTGAATGTCCTTTTTTGCTTATTCTTTTTTTTTTTTAAGAATTTTTCAATTTTTATTATTTTATTTTCATTACAATCATAAGAAAAAAAAATTCAGATACATAAGAATTTAAAATAGAACACAAATTCTGACATTGCTCACCAATTTCCCTCCAGACCGCATCCCCCTCTCATCTCTTCACTTCCCCCTTCCTTCTACCTCCTCCTCTCCTCCCCTCCCTCCTCCATCTTTCTACTTATCCCTCTCCTCTTCTTCTCAATTGGATGCAGTCTGAGGGAAAATACCCGAGCAATCCTCTATCACCAAAATCTGAACTATTGAAAATACTACCCATACTCTCCCCTCCCCCCTCCCCCCACCCCCTTCCCCCCACCCCGACTTCCCAGAGCTCAATACAGGGTTACAAAAAAGAAGAAGAAGAAAAGAAAAAAAAAGAAAACTAAACATAGTCAACTTAAATTTACTACTTATACAATAAGCGGAGTCCTAATAACCCATAACTCTCTGCAAACTTGAATTCATAATTTAGTAAAAATCCATTATTCATAAAATAAATGAAACTTTGTTGTTCCATACTTCTTCTGAATATATTCTATCCATCTTCTCCATACAGAAACATATCTCTTTTGTGAATGGTCCTTTAAGTAAGCAGAAATTTTAGCCATTTCTGCTAAGTTAGAAACCTTGAACACCCATTCTTCCAAAGAAGGCAGAGAATCTTTTTTTGCTTATTCTAAACAGTTCCATTTACAGTATTAATTTCTAAGGAGCTACACTAACCTATCTATTTGCCCCTCCTGTCCCATGAGATGCTGAAGGCAGGGAGATCTGGACCATTTATAGACCTCCTTTAAAAGTTATGCTTTGGAATACCCCAGTATTAATCAGGCATTCTAATCACAGTGGTGGTTTTTCTATTACCTTTTTTTTTTATAGGCACGACTACAAAGAGGCCATCTGCTGCTTAAGCAGGGGAAGTTGAATGAAGCTGTAGAAGATTTTGAAGGCGTGGTAAGTGAAGTGCTTTCTCAAGGTGTGATTGAAGTAGCAGCTGTGATAAAAGAATATTAAGCATTGAGCAAGAGACTCTTATACCATTTTAGACAAATGGCTGTCCAGTCTCTTCTTAAAATCCTCCAGTGATGAAACACCCACAACGTCTGAAGGCAAGCCGTTCCACTGATCAGTTGTTCTCACAGTTAGGAAATTTCTCCTTAGTTCTAGGTTGCTTCTCTTGATTAGTTTCTATCAGTTTCTTTCCTTGCCTTTTAGTGCTTTGGAAAATAGGTTGACCCCCTCTTTGTGGCAGCCCCTCAAATATTGCAACACTGCTATCATGTCTCCCCTAGTCCTTCTTTTCACTAGAATAGACATACCCTGCAACCATTCTTCATATGTTTTAACCTCCAGCCCCCTAATCATCTTTGTTGCTCTTCTCTGCGCTCTTTCCTGAGTCTCAACATCTTTTTCATATTGCGGTGACCAGGGCTTTTTTTCTCATAGAATGCCCAGAATGGAGTTCCAGCACCTTTTTTGGATGGAACCTTGTAGGATAGGCAAGGCGGGTTGTATGATGTGTGTGAGTTCCAGCACCTTTTTTTTTTTTTTTTTTTTTAAGAAAAAAAGCATTGGCGGTGACCATAAGTGGATGCAGTATTCCAAGTATGGTCTTACTAAGGCTTTATAAAGCTGTACTATCGATACCACTTCGCGTGATCTTGATTCTGTCCCTCTGATAATGCAGCCTAGGTTGTGCTATTTCTATTCAGCACACTTTTATAGTATTGCATTTAGAAAAGAAGAATTTATTATCGATACAGTTGATAAAGAGATGTTTGCTTTGTCGTGGATTTTCTTCAGGTCAGTTTTTTTGTTTCTTGGTTTGTTTTATTTACTTCTTTATCTTTTGCATTCCCAATATTCTCATGCCTAATTTTGATATGAATATTTTGCACGTACTCAACATTTCTCTATATAAAACTGTCAAAATGATTCTTCTCCTGATCCTGCCCTTACTGGAGTTCAGAATTCAAAATAAATGATTAGGAAGCTAAAGACTGCTCATTCTGCCTTGAAATAAAAAAAAGAACAGATTATTTTGATTGCCTATTTAATATTTGTTAAATATTATGAGACTTATTTGGTTTTTTTAACAGAGCAAATCTTAGTATAGCGATAAGTTATATAAAATCGTTAATGAGAAAACTAGAATGATATCTTGCTAAATTGCAGCCCAGTATATTTCAGGTACAATTAGACCAGACATGTCAAACTCGCGATGTCGTGACGTCGCACGACGTATCAGGACAGTTTTGCCATTGCCGGCAATGGGGTGGGTGTGGCTTCTGGATGACGCATTCAGCCCACGGGCCAGCAGTTTGACACCCCTGAATTAGACTATTTAGAAAAATAAAATTACCCTTCGGAAGTAAGAAACCATGGGATTTGAAAACGGGTGCCCAGGTATTTACTTTAAGCTTCCCAGGTGGCAATATTTTAAAAAATACATCATCAGGAGAGAGTTATTTTGAATATATTTCGAAGGGAAATTTTCTATTTGCTTTCAGAGTTGTTTGTAGAAGCCCTTATAGAAAAATATGGAGCAGGCCTGCATTGTGGTCTTTTATACATCGAAGTCATAATTCAAATGGATTGCCAATTTATTTGCTATGGACTGGCCAGTCCCTGCCTGCCTGGAAAACAGTGCAGGGTTGGTTTTAAAGTGGGGGGGGGCAGGGGCTCAGCCTCACAGCAATTGTTAGCTGGCTGGCAGAAGAGTTTCTAGTTGCTTTTCCCCCTTTTATCCCATCACTTGGAGAACAAGTGCTTCTCTTGAGAATTATTCCTACAGCTACAATTGAGAAAACACTCTATTTTGTGCTGTTCCACTAGAGGCCAGCAAAGTTTGTCCTTGAGGGCTAGCTTTATTAAAATTGCATTTCCCCTAGTGTAAAAATGAACAATAATTATTATTTTTATATTTTATCACTCCAATATGTATTACATAAAATGTTATATAGATTATAAATTTAATAACAGTAACAATAATAATAATAACAACAACACTATAGAAAAAATAACCACTTGAACACTATTAGCATTGACAAAAACAGTCAATTGCAAAAAGCAGCTTTACTTGGGACAGCTTATAACTTGTTGTGTTTTTATCTTTAGAGTGGTGAGGGCAAAGTTGAAAGGAGCTTGGCAGACACAAAATTTGGTCCGTCAAAATGTAAGAGTAGGAATTTGTCATCAAGACCCTGTCTGGCATTAAAATCAAAACTGATTAGGAAATTGAAAGGTCAAGTCTGATGCAAACTCCTCCAATTACAAGAAATGCTGGTCTGAGAAACCAGTCTATTGCACGCAGGGGGACATAACTGAAGTTTGGACGAGATCAGAATGGTTTTGCTTCTAGTGCATACCTCCATTCAAATTAGGTGATGTAGGTTTTAAGAACAGTGAAACCAGCCAAAACTTTACTCTATTCCACACCATGGTTGCACAAGGAGCTCTCTGACAAATTAAGGGACAAAAAGATCAAATATAAAAAAAGAATGAAAAGAGGGGAACATAACTAAAA
This sequence comes from Crotalus tigris, assembly GCF_016545835.1. Lineage (NCBI taxonomy): Eukaryota > Metazoa > Chordata > Lepidosauria > Squamata > Viperidae > Crotalus > Crotalus tigris. Next base: position 1,801,286 of record NW_024096565.1, read on the forward strand.
CAGAATATCAGCAAATACCCATATCTGCAAGGAAGGCGTCAGGAAAGTGAAGGCCCAGAATGAGCTAAGTTATCCCCACGTCCAGTTGACTGAGGTGATTCATCCTGCATCCAGTCAACTGGGCCAACCCGCTCTGCCAACCCTCCTGCGGTGAATTGTCCCCTTCCAAGACCAAGACAATTGAGCTTGTCCAGCCAAGAAATTATACACTCCTCATGCAGGCAAATGGGCTTCATCCGGTCTTGAGGGAGTCCTAGACTGGGAAATTACAATTAATGGCTTTGCTTTGTTCTGGGTTTGTCAATGGATGTCAAACACAGGGTGATATGTTTTTCACCTTTGAATTTCAACGTGTAATTGGGGTGTGTTTGTGTGTGCTCATTACTTGCAGCTCCTGTCTAATCCCAATGATAAAGAAGAAGGCGAAGCCCGCGCTCAGTTGTTGAAGTCGGATGAGGCTCGGCACCTGCGTTCCCAAGCACAGTCTGCCTTTCTTGAGAACGATTACTACACTGCTATTACTCTCTTGGATAAAATTCTAGAAGTAAGTCCCAGAGTGAAAATTGATGCCAAGATGTAAGCATGATTACTACTTTTGAATTCTTCTTTAAATCTTGAATTCAAAGTTCCAGACCAATCTACTTTGGAGTCACAGCAACTTTCAGGTATGTATACTTTTTTCACCAGATGCTTATAAACTAGAAGATTTTCCCTCATGGGGCAAAGTTTCAGTTTTGCTACCCAGCTGAGTGGTAGCATATAGCTCAACTTGCCTGATTTTCAACGCTAAGTACAATTGGACCTGATTAGATTAGAGATTCCTAAGGTATCTTGGAGCTGTAGCCTGGACTGGGAAATTGAAAAAACACCCTGGAAGAAGGCAGTGGCAAGCAATTTCTTTACCATTGCCACAAAAATTTACAAATGTATTCATGAAATCCTCTGGAGTAAATCTCCTTTTGTCCGAGACTTTATCTTATCAGGTTAATCTAACCGCACAGTTTCCAAAGATTGTGTTGAACATGCTGTTCCAATTGTGTAGAAATAGTTATCCAATTCTTAAAGTATATGTGACATTGTGTAGCTTATTGCTTGATTTTAGTGGGAGAGTCATTTTGAATAAGTACAAGTAGGATTAAAATCTCCTTTCGTTTTGGTTTCTCAAGGTTTGCGTTTGGGATGCGGATATGCGGGAACTTCGAGCTGAAAGCTACATTAAGGAAGGGGAACCTGGGAAGGCTATCAGTGACTTAAAGGCTGCTGCCAAATTGAAGAGCGATAATACCGAAGCTTTTTATAAAATCAGCACAATATACTATGAACTAGGGGACCATGAAATGTCTCTAAGGTAAATGCTAGTATTATCTGTGGGGAGAAGCAAAAAATATTTAGAATTTTAGAAAATCTGCGCTGAATGGAAAGACTCCTTGCCAAGATGAAGGATAAGTTATTTGGGGGAGGGGGGGGAGAAAGATGGCTGTGGAGTTCTCCCAGGCTTCCAATTTCCTCTCTTTTTCCTCATGGGAGGGAAAAGTTCCAGAATGAGCTGGAGGAGAAAGAAGTGTTCAGTGTTATTTCTATACCACTACTTTATGCCAGGTTTTAAGATGGACTATACCAGGAGTAGGCAACCTTGGCTCTGTTATGACTCGTGGACTTCAACTCCCAGAATTCCTGAGCCAGCCATGCTGAGGAGAAAGGGAGAGGTTTCCAAGCTGAGCCATGCTGGCTCAGGAATTCTGGGAGCTGAAGTCCACGGGTCATAAAAGCCAAGGTTGCCTACCCCTGGACTATACTATACTAAAGGACCAAAGCAAATCCTGAAGCTAAGATGTACCACAAAAAATAGGTTTCTGTGTTTGCTCAAAATCCGAATTTATGCTTTTTCCCCTCCCTCCGCATTTCAGAGTATTCCTTTCTCAGGGAAACCCAAATTCTGTTCCCTTATTATTAAATAGTAGTTGACAAGAGAGAGAGAACTAAGCAAAGAATTTACAATGCTATGAATTAATTAATGAATTAATCCATCACTACTAATATAATGAATGTAATCTGCCCAAATTGATAACCGTGTGATTCTTGCTTCCAGGAAAGTAGGTACAAAAAAATATGTTCTTTTTTTCAGTAGCCCACCCATAAAAATGACTCTTCTTCAAATGATAATGAATCATAAAGATATATATACTTAGATATAAAATCATAAATGTAATTAAATTCTATTGATTTTATTACTGCAAGTAATAAGTCTTAGCTCTGAACGACTGAATAATTTAGAGATTATTGCTAACTTTTTTTAACAGTATCAGTTGATCTTGTGTTTCTTTTCTGCTAATACTAGAGGAAAGGTCTCTGTGTATGTGTGTGTGCGTGCATGTGTGTATATAATTTGTGTGCAAGAAGTGACAGCAATAATACTGGACATGTAACAATTGAGCTCTATGAAAAGGGCCAATAATTTTAGATCTTTGATTGATTCAAGGCAGTGTACTATATATACAATTGGTATTTTCTTATTTATATTAAAGAATTGGGGAAATTACTAATTCTTCTGTATAAATGCCCTCAATTTGCAGCTTCTCCGGACTGTATATTCTGAAATTCCTTTAATAAACTTTCTAGAGTGGATGGAGATATTTCTTGGAAGTTTTTCTCAAATGTCTTTGAGCAGGAGAATGCAGTTCCCAGTCCCCATGACTATTTAGTATAAAAAACTGTAATCCGCAATAGCATGTGAAGGCCTTTACATTTTGTTACATTTCTTCATACTTCTGATGCAGAGGTGATTAGTATCCCTATTTCTCTGCAGAGGAAGTGAACGGAGGGGAATGGGTCTTTTGCAAACAGACTAGGAGCCAAGGACTGTGCTCTGGGTGTTTTAATACTGTTATCTTGATCCCACAACCTAATTCTCTCTCTCCCTTGTTGTTTCCTGTGTGCAAAGTGAAGTGCGGGAATGTCTGAAACTGGACCAAGACCATAAGGAGTGCTTTTCTCACTACAAGCGAGTAAAGAAGCTCAATAAGCAGATTGTTTCAGCAGAAGACCTCATCCAGGAAAGAAGGTGAATCACCTGTTTTGTGATTTTGTTTTCTTGGTTGAGTTTCCTCTCCATGGCTCTTTACACAGATCACCTTGCCAGTTCAGGAGTGTCTGCACTGTATTACCATATCCCCAATAGATGACCATCCAGCCTCTGGTTAAAAAGACTAGGATGAAGGAGAGTCCATCCCAAGGCAGTTGGTGTCCCTATTGAATAGTTCTTGCTGTTAAGATTTTTTTCTGTTGTCTAGTCATAATTTACTTCCTTATAATTTAAGCTCCTTGCTCTGTCTTTAAACAACACTGTACATTTTTACAGATGTTGATGGAGCATTTGGTCTGGCCTTAAATTTTATTTTTTTCCCATCCCAAAGATGTCTTCAAGGCTTTAGCAAATCTTTTTCATAAATCCAGTAAAAAGTCATCCAGATCATTCTCCTGGTTTATTATTTGTATGTCCTCTTTGATTTTCAGAAGTTTAACTAACTTTTTTTTGTATCTCTGGTAGAAAACCTTACCAAGTTTTGTATTTCATACAAATTCTCATTTGTATTTCTACTTTAATTGTATTTTCATACTTTTTTAAAACATCCAATATTTTTGGTTCTACTATTTCTTTATTGGGTGAAAATTGCTTCCTGTATGTCATTCTTTCGTTAACATCTTTTAGACATAGTCTATCCACAGAAGCCAACATCGTTGCAAACATTTCTGGCCCCATTCTTTGCAAATCTGAAGTATTTCAGTTATTATAACAATTTGTATTATTTTGTAGATCCCTATACTAACCCAAAACCAAAAGCAAGTTTACACCTTTTCTTTTTCTGCCTAGAATCTTTAGTCTCCTCTGGTATCCAATTGTATAATGAGAAAATATTTAAATCTCTGTTATAACTTAAGATAGACAAAGCAATTTGGTTCCTGAAAAAAAGCTGTTTAATTATTTTCAAAATCTTACAGTAATGTCTCAATATTCCAAATTTGTCTAGATCCTTTATAAACTTTCTGGATTAAATTTGTATTTAGCTTTTTGCTGTTTAATTGGAACCCAACATCCATTAAAAGGACGTGGTTGTGAGCATGATGGCTGATCCCAATTACTTCTCAGAGAAGCAGCTTTTGCTCCAAGAATTTGTAATGTCATGGTTTGCGACAAGGGCACAGTCTCCATCTGATCTGCAGGAGTTTCTGCAACTCCTGCAGCTTTCAGTAATCAGCAATATTGAAAACTAATTGAACAATTTCCTGCCAGTTTCCCAAGTCACTGAAAACCAGTTGGTAAAATATGGTGTCTGTGTCATTATTTCAGTCTAAAATGGAGCACTGGTGTATTTACCTTGCCCTTTGTAAAATACAGAACAATATAATTTGTTTTCCTAAATTTAATAAATGGAAAAATATACTGTTTGCTGATTTTCTTTCTTAATGTAAATAGGTATCAGGAAGCCACTGAGAAGTATGAGGCAGTTATGAAGATGGAGGCAAATGTTCCTGTTTATACTACTCGAGCCAAAGAGAGAATCTGTCATTGCCTTTCAAAGGTAAACATTCAGTTCACTGGGCAAAACAATTGAGAACATCATGACTTGCTGGTCCATCTTATTGTCCTTATTGGTCCATCTCACTTTTCTCAGAATCAACAGTCGACAGAAGCCATTAAAGTTTGCACTGAAGTTCTTCAGCTAGAGCCAGAAAATGTGAATGCTCTCAAAGATCGGGCGGAAGCATACTTGCTAGAAGAAATGTATGAAGAAGGTACACTTTGAAGGATAATAAATGTATTCATGGGTTATCCAGCTTACCTGTGAACTTATCAGTACAGAGTAATCTGGATTATTTATTGACATTATACTGAGCGAATTAGACTAGGAACTAGGGAAATGTAATATCTTCCATTCTGGGGAAAGATTTTTCTTAAGATCATATGGATCCAACTGTTCAAGGGTTGTAGTTTTCAGAAAGCAAATCTTCTGGAACAGGAAGTGGTTTGGGATACTCTAGATGTGGTTCAAAAGGAGCCAGTTAATAAGTAGGCATGAACAAAATATTGGGATGACATCTCAAAGTGCAACTGTAGTTAAATCTTCGATTTGGGAATTATCTTTATGCAAACTATGTGGACGTAAGTGGCAGACCCTTCAAAGCCAGCAAATATACAGCTCCTTCCAAGTTAAAGTCCACATTGGAGTTCCATCAGATGGAACTTTTTTTTTACTAGCTTATATAGGTTCTCAACCATATCCGCTTCTGATTTCAGAAGAGGTACATAAAAATATGCAATGCCTCTGCACCAATCTTCTGATACAACCACCAGAAGTACAGGAGTAACGTATGTAATTTAAATGGTGAAGCTGTTTGTCGTCTAATTTGGGACTCCATTCTGGAGGTTTCAATTTAAAAAAAAATAATTACTGAAATAAGGTTAGATGCTGCAAATTTTATAAATCAGTGGTCCCCAATCTTTATGGCTTGGGGATGATTCTACGTGAATGGCAGGCGTGCATGTGCACAGCTCCTTTGCACAGGCACGAGTGTCTGACACTCATGCAAATGCCTGCCATTTGCACAAATGGAGCTTTATATGTGAGTGCGAGAACCCATCACTCACACAAATGGAGCTGCCCACGAGTGCCTGCCAGACTTGCACAACCTGGTTCGAAACGGGTTGCGGCCCCTTCTTATAAATCATCTAATTTTCTGATAAATCTAACAACTACGTGGCATTGATTTGTATCATTAGGTCTGCGTGTAACAGTCTGCAGGCAACCATCAGCTAAATGTATTAGAGTGAGTGGAAGAAGTAATGCTTCCACAGATATTCATTACCAAGTTTTAATAATAGATACTTTCAAAGCATCAGTGAAATGATCTTGCCTATACTGCTGTTTTTTGGTGGAAAAGTCCATAAGTTTCCTTTTCCAGCTTAAATATCACTATAGGTTTATATGCTGGGCAATAAGAGCCATTTCCTGCTGACTTTCGAAGCAAATAATATTAAATTTTTAATGTTCTGGCTGCTCTCAGTCAAAATAGTTCAATGGTACAACACAGGCTGGCTAGCAAAAATAAAAGAAAAGGCAGACTTCTGCTTTGTTTGCAGATGAATATTTTTAAATCACTGGAGCATCAGAAATATTTTCACAATATTTTATAAAAAGGGATTGGACACAACCACCAAATAAATGGTATAAATTGGACCTTGTCTCCTGCCATTGTGCCTAGAAATAACAAAAAGATATACGTAATACCTACTGAGAGAGAACAGCTGCTAAAAGATGATTTGTTACTTTATCTTAGCAGAATTGGATATCTTTAGATCCATAATGAGGTGTTCCAAAATTAGAAACCAAAATCACTAAAAAGACTCATTACATGGGAAATGCAAAGTAGACTGTGGTGAAGGATGCTAAAATAGAGGTGGAAGCATTTCCTTTATTGTTACATGACAGAAAAAAGGTTCTTTGTTTTCTTTATGAAATTTTAAATAAATACCATTTGAAATCTGGCTAGGCTGGAAATGAATTACTGTATTGCAACTCTCTAAATAAAACTCTGTTGTCTTTATGATAGCTATCCAGGACTATGAAACTGCTAAAAAACACAGTGAAAATGACCAACAGATTCTGGAAGGTCTTGAGAAAGCCCAGCGGATGCTCAAGCAATCTCAAAAGAGGGACTACTATAAAATTTTAGGAGTTAAAAGGTAAGCATTTAGCAATGGATAAGCACTTATAGTTTGCGTAAATGCTGCTTTTTCTTCAAGAGGCTATAGAACAGTGGTTCTCAACCTTTTTAATGCCACGACCCCCAACCGGTTGTAAGTCGAGGACTAAACCGGTCGTAGGTCGAGTACTACCCAACCGGTCGTAAGTCGAGGACTTTCCCTGCCCAGGAGCGCTGCGCATGCGTGGTGCCGCCCCCTGCGCCGGCCGAGGCGTAACTGGCAAGCGGCAGAGACGGAGCAGGCCGACCACCGGCTGGGCCACCAGCTGGCCCAGCCCAAGGGAGGTAAGGCACCCGCCGGAAAAGGGAAAAAAAATGGCAGACAGCCTTGCTTGGCGACCCCCGTGAAATGTCAATCGACTCCAAATGGGGTCGTGACCCATAGGTTGAGAACCACTGCTATAGAAGTAGTCCTCTGTTTAAAGTGGCAGTTGGGACAGGAATTCACTAAGCAATGGGGTTATAAAATGCCACATCACATTGCTATGCTGTTTTGTGACAGCAGTTGAGGCAGTTCCACTTGCAGCAAATAAGTGAGGACCTCACATGACTACAACTTCCAGTTTCCAACTCCCTGCCAGCTTCCCCATTGACTTTGTGGAAAGCCAGCAGGGAATGTTGGAAATCACAATCACATGACTGGAGAGATGCTGGAACTTCAAGGACTGGTAATAACTACCAATCATTTAGCACTTTTGTAGGTTTCAATGGTCGCTGAAATGAGTGGTCTCTAAATGATTCATTACCCTCTTACAAAGCCTGTAAGAAAGAGTTTCTCAAAACTATCTTTAGGAAGTTCTGTACTTAGAAGGAAACTTACAAACACACATAACAGCAATAGCACTTAGACTTATATACCGCTTCACAGGGCTTTACAGCCCTCTCTAAGCGGTTTACAGAGTCAGCATATTGCCCCCAACAATCTGGGTCCTCATTTTATCGACCTCGGAAGGGTGGAAAACTGAGTCAATCTTGAGCCGGTGAGACTCGAACTGCCAACCTGCAGGCAGCCAGCAGTCAGCAGAATTAGCCTGCAATACTGCATTCTAACCACTGTGCCACCATGGCTCATACTGTGTTTCCCTGAAAATAAGACCGGATTTTATTTTAATTGTTGCTCCAAAAGATGTATTAGGGCTTATTTTCCGGGTAGGGTTTTTATTTGGGAAATACGGTACTAAATGCATCCGGCTGGCTGATGAACTTAACTGGGGCTTATTTTCGGGGTGGGCTTATATTATGAGCATCTTGAAAATCATGCTAGGACTTATTTTCTGCTGAGTCTTATTTTCGGGGAAGCATGGTAATAGAATTTCTAGAGAAATTTACCGCTTGAAGGGAATTGAGCATCCTGGGCACAGGGAGTCATCATTCTGCATATTTCCCTGTGAAACAGAAGTTAAGCCATATAATAGAAGATGGTACCTGCAAAGAGGACAGCCAAAATATCTATGAATTCCCATCTACTGACAGGGGTCTTGGCTTCTTCCAGATGTTCTTTCCAGAATTCCAAGCTCTGTTCAGTGTTAGTGAAAAATCCTGTATGGGATTGCTTTGAATCCACGGGGAAGATGATTTTTATTAAATCTTTTGACTTGAGATATTTTCTAACTTTTAGGGAGTAAGACGGTCATATATTTAATGGCCCTTTTGAAAAGTCTCCAGCATTTCTGTTTGCATGTTGCACATGCCCTGCTCAGAGCAGCTGGTTCGCTGTTCTGTAGAAGCAGCGTTGGGGAGCCCCTGTGGTCCTTGGCAAGAAATGAGGCGAATTGGGGGGGGGGGCAGGTATACCATACCTGGCCAAAGTCAGATTGCTGCAAGCAGAGCCCATTCAAGCAGGATCTGTTGATTCCTTCATGTTGGTTCGCATAGAAGCTTAACTTAGTTTGTGAGCCGTTGCTTAACTTCTCTTCATGCTGAGATCATTACTATTATTTATTATGCAGGTAGTCCTTGACTTACAATAGTTCATTTAATGACCTTTCGAAGTTACGATAGGATTGAAAAAATGACTTATAACTGTTTTTCAGACTTATGACCATTGAGGCATCATAATGATCAAAATTCAGAAGCTTGGCAACTGACTCATATTTATGACAGTTGTAGTGTCCCAGGGTCACGCGATCACCTTTTTGTGACCTTCTGCCAAGCAGAGTCAATGGGGAAGCCAGATTGACTTAACAACTGTGTTACTAACTTAATAGTTTCAGTAATTCACTTAATAACCTTGGCAAGAAAATGGGGCAAAACTCATTTAACAAATGTCTCACTAAACAACAGAAAAGTTGGGCTCAATTGTGGCCGTAAGTCGAGGACTACCTGTATGTGATTCTGTTATTTATTTATTATACGATGTTTGTGTGTGTGTATAAACATTGGGTATTTATTATACACACACATATGTATACTGTATATATGATAAATATCCTATATATATATATATATATATATATATATATATATATGGTGTGTGAAAAACACACCTTTAAGTGTCACAGTTCAAACTGCAAAAGATAAAATTATGACACAGGTAGTCCTTGTTCAGCAATTGGGGTTGGGACCAGCAATTTGATCATTAAGCAACGCTGTGACTGAGCTTACAGTCTTGCTTTAGCTTTCCTTTACTTTGCAGACCTACGAATGTCACAAATGCAAGGATTGCTGGCAAAGTTATATTTTCATTACTGTCATAGCTGCAATTGGTCATTAAACAAGACTGAGTTAGCAAAATGCTGTGTACAATTTTGCAGCTCCACATCACAGTATAAGATGCGGCAGCTCTGCTCCTGAGGCCCCGCTCTGATTCGTGGGCCTCCCTTGCTTAGTTATTGCTTGCCAGCCCTTGGTGGGCAGATGGACTTGTTCTGTAAGGCACATGGGAATTATTTGAAGGACCTGCTGCTTAACTTGCTGCCTTCTGTTGTTCCATTGTTTAATGAGAGAAGTATTTTCTTTGGGAAAAGCAAAGTGGAAAAGGATTCATCTGGGAAATGTTACCTTGCCTGGATTTATGCAAGTCTCTACTTTTTATTTAAAAATCTTACCGTGGTATGAAGAGATAATTTCAGGTTATTTCTTATACTTCTGACAGGAATGCCAGAAAACAGGAAATCATAAAAGCCTACAGGAAACTGGCAATGCAATGGCATCCAGATAATTTTCAGGATGAAGAAGAGAAGAAGAAAGCAGAGAAAAAATTTATTGATATTGCAGCTGCCAAAGAAGTCCTCACAGATCCAGGTAGATAGATGTATAGTTTGTCTGCTTCCTTACTTTCAGAAAAAGAGGTGAGCCAGTTCACCGTGACCAATCAACATTAATTTTCCTTCGGTGTCCAGTGCTTATTATTTCGGTGTTGAAGGAACGCAGGTGATAAATGGGCCAGAGAGCTTGATAAATGGCTTACACAGTGAAGTAAAATAATAGCATTTTTACTGTTAGCTGCACATCCAACCTTCTGTGCTTTAGAGCTATCCTTGAGATTTTTCTTAACAGGCAATAGTTCAAAGCTTTTTGCTTAAAACTCATCTACAGTGATTCTCCCTCTGATATTTTGTTTAAAACTATTACATTTAAGTTCTAAGCCATGTTCACAAAATATGCTCAACCTAATGGCCACATTGGCACAATAACTGAAGCTTGGTGAGTGTTAACCAAGCTTCATGTTCATGAGTGTTCTATGTGTTGTGTAAATCCAACAATATAGCTAACCTCAGTAACAGATTAAGCAGCCATTGAAAATCAGCCACAATGATTTGTGAGAAGTGAATTTGGGGGCTGTGTGGTTCCAGGAGTACAGGTGACCCTGATTATTGTGACCCCAGGTTTCAGCTGGTGACTGGTTTATCTGGATTTGGAAATTAAGCAGGCGGATATAGATAGCTCTCGCTTAGTGACCAAAACCAGGACTGGCAATTCTGTTCCTAAGTGCCACTGTTGATAAGTGGAGCACAATGGGCGTATAACCTCAGTTTGCATTTAGTTGTTAAGTGAATCACCTAGGTCAGTGATGGCGAACATTTTAGACACTGAGTGCCCAACCCCCAGCCCGCAGAGCCACCTACTGCCTCCATGGCCTGCTGCAGCAGATCGCCCAGGCAGCCCTGCAGCGCCATGGTGGCCATGCCCTCTACCCACGCCCCGTAGCATCATCTGCACGTGACAGGGCACGAGGGCGGAGTCTTGTCCCTGCTGCTCGGCTGCCATGTCCTTGGCTGCGCTGCTCTGCGGACTGCGCCCAGGGGCCTCTCCTCTGTGGGGGCTGCTGGTGAGGGGGCCACGGGGGAGGCAGGGCTGGAACAAAGGCACATGTGCCCACAGAGAGGGCTCTGCATGCCGCCTCTGGCACACGTGCCATAGGTTCGCCACCACTCACCTAGGTCATTAAGTGAGATGTCATATGACTGCAACTTGAGATTTACCACTGTGTTCTCCATTAACCCTGCTTGTGGGAAGCTGGTTGTGAAGCAGACAAATGATGATCGTGTGACTTGGAATTCTGTAGTCATCAAAAATAGTCCCAAGCTGGTTTTTTATACCATTGTAAGAGCAGTTGCTAAATGAGATATTTGGTAAATGAGAATTGAACCTTAGTACAAATAACTACCTTAGTACTGAGATGGCAACTATTGGGTTGCAGGCTGGGAAGTTGTAAAATGTTGTGTGAGAAACCAGCAGCAACTGGTTGTGATATTTTATGACTGTCCACATCATCAGTAGGATTTGAATTTGACTTGAAGGTGACTTTAGCCTTTCTTTTATGAAAATAACTGATTTGCATCAATTTCTCAAATTTAAAAAGGGATGGAAATATGTACTGAGTCAGAGAAATAGCTGATTTTGCACATTTTATAAAATACTAACATGGGTCCAACTATATAAGAGACGTGATGGAAACTATGCCTTCGTTCAGGCAAATACTGTACAAAATGCTACCATTTGTGGCAAAGAAGATCTAATAACTCAGCTGCATTTGACCCTCTCTAGTGTTGGGGCATCCCATCCTCTGAATAGTTTCTAGGGAGGGAGCCCTTGTCTTAGTAAATACTCTCTTAGAAATTATCATGGAATTTAGATACTCGTGAAGGCCAGCTAGGGAAAAAAATGGAAAAATAATTTCTAACTGATATTGTGAAAAATCCACATAGCAGTGTTAATAATTTGTCTATCGCAATAATTTTTGTCAGTTGGGTCAAAAAAAAAATTACCGTAAATGCCGGCGTATAAGACGACTTCCGCGAGCGCTGAAATCGGCGCCAAAGACGGGGGTCGTCTTATATGCCGAGTCATCTTATACGCCGGAAATACTGGTAGTTTCCGGCGTATAAGATGACGTTCTAGGAATGCGGCCCGGCTATAAAGACGGGGGTCGTCTTATACGCCGGGTTGCCTAATACGCTGGCATATACGGTATCTTTACAAGCTCTAAACTTTCTCATGGGTTTTTTTTTGGGGGGGGGAGAAGGTAAAACCTATTTATTCTGAATAAGTATGTTGCCTTTTGGAGAAAATTATTATCTGTGAGGAGCAAGCAAATTTCAAAATATTTTGCCACCTCTTTTTTTTTAGAAGTGCAGTTATGCCCATACTTGCATCATTGCTTTTTACTTCTTTGTTCATTGATGGTAGTTGATGCCGTAGTGGCTTTAGAATCAAAAGCTTTGGATGAAAGCTTACGGAGTTCAGATTCAGCTGATCACCATCTTTGTATCTTTTTAGAAATGCGGAGGAAGTTTGATGCAGGAGAAGACCCACTGGATGCTGAGAGTCAGCAAGGTGGAGGACATCCTTTTCACCGATCCTGGAATTCCTGGCAGGGGTTCGACCCGTTCAGTTCCGGAGGACCTTTCCAGTTTAAATTCCATTTCAATTAGAACTGCTATATTCTTTTCTTTTTTTTTTTTCTTTTTGCATACGGCAATCTGCATTTTTTCTAGATAACTTAAAATTACGGTCTAGTCTTTGAACATTAATGAGAGCCAGTTTTTTGGTGATAGTTCAAAAGGGATAGCAAATCCAGCCATATCGATAATACCAATCTGTTTGATAGTTTTGGGCATCAAAGCTCCACCTCAAGACAAACCCATGTTTGAAAAGAAACTGACTCAAGAAAGCACTTTAAAAGTTTACTAAACCATTTGAAATAACTTGAAATAACAAAACAAAATTTACTCCATCTTTAGTTACCACAAGAGGAAATGCTGAAGCCTCAACTGACTGTTGGAAGTATTACACATCTGCAGTATATGATCGTTTAGATCATACAGATGTTGGTCACTGCAGCCGGCTTGTAGACAGTTTAAGTTGTTCTAATCAATGTTACAAGGACAATTTTCTCTGATTAAAATCTCTCCTTCTGGTTGCTTCTAAAGAATTAAATAGAATTAAATTTTTAGCAGGTGGTAGAGAACCATTTTCCACTGAAAATTTGCTTGACATTTGAGCGGGACTGAGATATTTCCCATAATAAGTAGGACTTTGTTCTGCTCTTGAAGATTGTTTTTTAAAGAGTGGTAGATGACTATGTTGATCATCTTCACAACTATTATATGCGTGTCTGTGGTTGCATAGACTAATAACTCACGAAGCCGATTGAAAGTATTTTCCTGCAACTGAAATCTGATATTATGAACGGTATTCAGAATGGAGCCTGGAATCATCTTGGGATGTAATATTGAACTTGCCTTTCTTTCACATCCATTTTTTTCCCAAGAATGCTGTTTTGAACACTTAACAAAATTATACAGATCTTTCCCCTTGCTTACTCTCATTAATAATATATGTACGGCCCAGTCTATTTCAGTGCAAGCCTCAAACATCTGAAAAATAATAGTGATTGAATCTCCCTAGCTTTTGTGTGTAACATTCCATTCTTTAGGAATGATTTGGATTCATTTCAAGATGTGCCACTATGGACGCTTGTTGAGTGAGCATTCAGACATAAACCAGGACCCACAAAGTGCTTTCATGTTACTCTCCTCAAGAATGACTCCAGAAATGCTGGGAAGGATAGATGTTATCTATTAACAAATCATCCTTATATTTTGGACTGCTTTAAAGGACCGCATAAAGTGCCATTGTTAGAATGGGGGTTGAGGGAAAGACAGCCCTTTGCTTTCTTGAACCAAATCCTGTGAGTCCTCAATTGAACAGGATTGGGCAGCATTGAGGTTGCCAGAACTGCTTGTCTGAGAGAGACCATCAGGCCTGCACATGGATTGACCCAAAGGTTCGGCAGTGCTTCTGGGTCAATTGAAATAAAACATTGCCTTGGAAGTGTTGCTCTAATAAAGCTCTCGGAGGGGTTGAAAGGGGGAAGATAAAAGTCTATGAAAACTATGATGCTCTTTTGAAGGTAAAGAAATACTAAATAGTATTCAGCAGTAGCACATAGTTGCTTTAATTGCTTTAAATCCTCAGTCAGGAAGTCTTTTGAGGGTTTTATGGCTGTATTGGGGGTGGAAGGGATAGGACAAGTTGAATTCGGAAGTTAACAATTGTGTCAAATCTTAAAATTGTTTCTACTCCAAGTAATGAATAGAAATTGCTTTGTTATGCTGTTGTTTTTAGTGATTCTGAGTAGATTTGGTGGAAATTAGAAAAACGAACTTATTTCATTCCTTTTGAAATTAAAGAAGTAATTTAAAAGGCAGTTATCAATTGCTATCGAAAAGTATCCATGGAATTAAATGCCTCAAATGTGAAAAAAAATGGGAACTTTGCCTTTGCAAAATAGCTTTACTTAAACAGTATATTTTAAGACCTCAAAGATTAAGAATGATGGTTTTCAACAGCGGAGGGTAAAAAAAATACAGGTTATTGTTATTGTTATTCAGGTTTTAATTTGAAGAAAGTAAATTATGATTGAGGAGCAGGAAAAATATCTTAAAAAAGCAAGCTGTTCAATAGTGGAACAGGCTCCCTTGGAAGGTGGTGCTCTCTCCTCTGCAGGTTTTTAAATAAAATCTAGAGATCCATTTGTGGTGGTTGACAAGATGGTGTAAGATGATCACCAAGGATCATGTTATATGAGTTGATTCATTCTCAATTTTTTTTCCTTGGCACTGATCTTACATGTATTTATTTTATTTATGTTAATCCGTAGACCATGCTACCAAATTAACAGCTACCTATAATCTGGAATAGTCTACAGCATGGGTGTCAAACTTGATCGCGTATTGTGATGTTTTTTTGCCTTTGCGCATCCGGCCCGCAGGCTGCCAGTTTGACCCCTCTGGTCATGACTGTACTTTTATAAACTCCAGTTGTAATATTTTACTGGGTTCCAGCTGGTAGCCTATGAGGATATTGTAAATAGTTCAGATTATGAAGATAAATATCTACGGATAGATAGAAATTGGCTGAAATCCCTAATAATCACTATCTTATTTGAGTTTTTTGCATCGTTATTCAAACCTCCAGAAGATTTGGTGAACCTTCAAGACTACAGTCACATTTTTTAAAAAAACTGACAACGTTTAAGGCACTGGTGGTATGCGACCACCTGGCTGGTGGTACGCGGTGTCGCCTTCCTCCCCCCGCCTCCCCCCTATGGCATCATCTTCCCCCCTGCTCCTTCCCAGCTCACTTGTGGAAAACATGCTGCTTGGCAGCAGCCTGCAGGAACCCTACCAAGGGCGCGTGAAAAGCGCAGGCGCAGAGCAAGGCCCCACCCTCCCCAGGGACTCCTGCAGCAATCAAATTGACTTCTTCATGTGCAGGATCTGTGTCGCCCTTCCAAAGCAAGCACGAGCCTGAAGGGGAGAGCCATCCACTTCTTCGGCAGGTCGGTGTTTGAGACCGCTTGCATCAGGGTCCTGAGCGCCAACCTCACAACTGTCCCTTCCTTCTTTTCCCCCTTCTTTCTCTCTGTTGCGGCCTCACTCTCTTCCATTTTATTTTCTTCTCCTCCCCTCCCGCGAGCTTGCGATACCCCTTACAGCCCTCACATTGCCTCCTGGGGCTCGAGTCTTTTCCTCCTGTCCTCTTCCCGAGGTGCCTGGCTTTATGGAGAGGAAAGCAAGGTGGCCAGACGGCATGCGGCCTCCCACAGGACTCATTCTGCAGCAGCAGGTGGGAATCCCAGCCATTTGTTTTGTTGATGGACACCAGGCGAAGCCATCAGAACGTGGGTGTGTAGGGAAAAACGTGCCCGCCTGACTCCCCCCGACTGTTTCACAGCAAGTAACCCTTTGCCATCTCCGCCACGGCCAGCCGCCCCACCCACCAGTTTCCCCTTTCGGGCCAGGAGAAGCGCACAGCGTTGCCTGTGGAAAGTTTTTTTAACTCGCCGCTTTTAGGGGCAGTGTAAAGGTCATAGGTGAGGTCCCATAGATTGGGCCTCCTTCAGGTCCCGTCGGCCAGACAATGTCGGCTGGCGGGCCCTCGGGGAAGGGCCTTTTCTGTGGTGGCTCCGACCTGGTGGAATCAACTTCCCCCCGAGGTTCGAACTACTCCCACCCTGCCGGCCTTTAAGAAAGCCGTTAAAACTCTCCTGTTCCGGCAGGCCTGGGGCTGATGTCCCCGGGGGGCCGGGATATGATCGGACTCGCGGTATGACTGGATTATTTTATTCTTTTATGACTGTTTTTAACCTTGTACGCCGCCCTGAGTCCTTTGGGATTGGGCGGCATATAAATATTTGTAAATAAATAAATAATAAATAAATAAATAATAATAGTGTGCATGGGGCGAGTATCTTGGCCGCTTTCCTTCTAAGCTCGCTTGCAGAAAGCGAGCGAGCGAGCAAGATTGCTGGGAGCCAGGGTAAACAGGCAGGTGTCCCCTTTGCATGGAGAGATGCAGGGCTGTAATAATTTGAAAGTGGCTGGAAGTGTTTGGGTGGGGAGGGAGGGAGAGGACGGTGCTCTGGCAGGTCTTGGGCTGGTGTGCTTCGTGGGTGAGGACGTGTGTGTGTGTGTGTGTGTGTGTGTGTGTCGTTTGGGCGTGTGCTCAGAAATGCAAGAAAACAACCAAGTTCAGAGAGCACCAAGGACCCCTCACGTCAACCCTGAGCTATAAATACTCTCCTTTATCAGTTGAATCAAGGTGTTATTCTTTTCAGTATTTCTCAACTTTACTGCACCCTTCTGGGTTGCATTATCATTATCATCATCTTAACTTTATTGCAGTCATTAACCAGAACAAAAGAATTGGCATTCAAATATTCAGAATATCCAAAAGTAAAGTGAGAAATTCAGGATGGTTAAAAAAGTACTTTCAGACAAACATTTTGGCTAAAAAAACTATCAAATTAGAATATGTTAAAAGGATTGATTATACTACAGATACACAACAGAGAGGGAGGGAGAGGGAGAAAGAGAGAGAGACGACCAGCCACCTGACCATCAAGGTAGTGGTGCATATTAATATGGAGAAATTCCTCATACATTCATCAGTGCAAAAGGAAAGTGATTCAGCAAAGGAACCACCACTGAAGAAATCAAAACTGGCACCAAATCAAAAATAAAATGAAGATTATTTGAAGTTTGGATTTTATTTCCTGGAAGAGAATGATCAGTAGCTTCCTGTTTGTGTTATCTGCACTGAAGTATTATCTAAGCATTCCATGAAGCCTTCTTTGCTCCAGGGACATTTTACAACAAAACATAAAAAGCACACTGAAAAGCCAGTAGCATTTTTTGTGAAGAAGAGAGATGAATTTATAAAACTCCGTGCTGCTTTTGTGAATGCCGCTACCATCTCCAAAAAATGTCTGGAAGCATCTTACCAATTATCCTTGATAGCAGCTAAACAAAATAAGCCTCACACAATCATGGAAGAAGTCATGATTCCCTCTGCCATTGCAATTTCCTCAATTCTGTTTGATAGAAAAATGACGGGTGCTATTCGTAATATTCCATGTTCTGATAACACCATCCAAAGATGAATACAAGATATGGCCAAGATGTTATTCAACAAGTGGTGAAAAAAATCACAGCAGCAGAAAAATTTCCATTTCAATTGGATGAAAGCACTGACATTCCTGGTGAGGTGCAATTAATTGTCTTTGTGCATGTTCCTGATTCGGACGATATACTGGAACACATATTATTTTGCCGCCCACTACCTGGCAGAACGACTGGGGAAAAAATATTCACTATAATTGACAATTTTTTCAGTGAATATGGAATATTATGGACTTTGGTGCATAGGAATTTGTTCTGATGGTGCAGCAGCTCTTACAGGAAGAGCTTCAGGGATGATAGCAGGAGCTAAGGCAAGAAACAGCTCCATTGTTTCAAATCATTGCATCTTGCATAGACATGCACTTGCTGCTAAACGGATGAGCCCAGTGTTACATAAGACTTTGGCAGATGCTGCAAAAATAATAAATTTCATCAAAAGCCGGCCATTGAATGGACGTTTATTCTGGCAATTATGCAAGGATTTGGATTCTGAACACAGCACTCTTCTCTTTCATACAGAAGTACGTTGGTTGTCAAGAGGTGAAATATTATCGAGATTATTTGAGCTACGAGATGAAAGGCACCTGTTCCTGACAAATGTTTCATCACCCCTAGCAGAAAAGTTTAAAAATGTCTTTTGGGTATCCTGCCTTGCCTATTTGGCTGACATATTTAAAAAGCTAAATAAACTTAATCAGTCGCTGCAGGGCCACAGTCATAACGTGTTTGTTATGGAACACAAAAGTTTGTGCCTTCCACAAACAAATCTCCCTGTGGATAGGACAAGTAGAGAAAAGGAATATTGCCTCATTTCCCAATGTGTCAGACTTTATTGAACTAAATTCTATTGTTGACACTGAGGGCATTGAAACAGCCATTAAAAATCATTTGAAAAAAATTGCACACAGAGTTTGAGTTGTATTTTCCATTCGTGTCAACAGGATGCGATACTAGAATTTGCTGGGTTGCGTCACCTTTCATCATGGACAATGTTGTGAACTCTGACCTTTCCTCTCCAGAGCAAGAGGCTCTTGTGGAATTAACATCAAATCGCAATTTGAAGGAACTTTTCAATGAAAAAAACACTTGAGTTCTGGAGCCAAGCTGCAAACCTATACCCGGAAGTGGGGGGAAAGGCTATCGCAGCCTTACTGCCATTTGGTTCCACGTACTTATGTGAGAAGGCATTTTCTTCCTCAACATGTATAAAAACTAAGGAGAGGAATTGCCTTCAGCTGGAATCTGACTTAATTCTGTCAGTAAGCACTCTCCAGCCATGACTGCAAAGATTAATGGCAGAGAAGCAGGCACAAGTTTCCCATTAAAAGTGTGGTAAATGGGTACATTTTTTTCCTGTTTTTTTTTTTTTGTTCAATAAAGTTTTTGACACCTTGCTAAGCTGGTACTCGAATATTGTCCTAAAGGTAACACTCTCCTCTTTTCTTCAGGCTGGGGTCTGGGCGGCATAGTGCTGGACAATGGGAGGGAGGGAGGGAAGGAGGGACAAAGAAGGAGGGAAGAAAGGAAGGAAAGAAGGGACAATGGGAGAGAGGGAGGGCACCCACCCCAATCCCACGCCCCTCCACCAGAGACCCACGGATTCCCCCCACACAGGCACCCTGCAACCTGAATGAGCTGGACACACACACACACACACACACACACCCTGGCCATTGACTTCAAAAAGCTGCAAAAGGTGATCACATGACCCTGGGACACTGTGACCGTCATAAGTATGAATCAATTGCCAAGCATCTGAATGTAAATCACATGACCCTCGGGATGCTGCAACAGTCATAAGTGTGAAAAATGGCCATAAGTCACTTTTTTCAGTGCCGTTGTAACTTCAAACAGTCACTAAGTGAATTGTTGTAAGTCGAGGACTACATGTACTTTATCATTTTTTGGGGGGGGGGTCAAGTTTTTGATACCTTGCTGGGCGACTGGTGGTACTTGGATACTGCCTTATCCTAAAAGTGGTACAATGGGTGAAAAGGTTGAAAAGCCCTGAATTAAGTTATCGTGATCAATGTGAAATCAATGTGAAGATTGTAGAATGCCTTAACCTAGTAAAGGACGCGGCTGCTTAATGTTTCTGTCCCACCTGCAAAGCTCTGATGATCTGGGTTAACAGAAGCCTTGCATGATTAACTGCAACATCCAAACAATCTAAATATTTTAAAAGCAAAGCGATCAGAACTGATTTTAGGGTCCAAACTTCTCAATTATGAGTCTATGACAAAGTTACATCCCTCTTGAGTTGAAGGGCCACATTCTCATAGTATTTCTTCTGATTTTTTTTTTTAATGCTATTTGCAAGTTGCAAAAATATAATCACAGATTACTATTTTATCATGGCAGGTTCCACTATGCAGAGCTAATGGGTTACTCCTGATGTCACCACCATTATCCATAGCGGTCCCTGTCTCTTTGTTTCTAGCTTAAATAATGTGAGGTAATGTAGTCTATGGCAGAGGTCTCCAACCTTTCCGGTCTCGCGGACCAGAGGGAAGGACAGCAGCTTCAAACTTGGTGCACGTCCACGCACAGGGCGACGCACACTGGTGCGGCACTAGCAGCCTGTTCGTGCAGGTGGCATGCCCTGGGACCGTGCACATGCGCAAATGGCCATGCACCCCACATGGTGGCTAGCAGTGCATGTGCAAACAGGCTGCGGACATCCGTCCCCGCTAGCATCCCTGTTCATGCCCGCATGCATGTGCAAAGGGGGCCGTGGGCACTAGCGCAAGTGGAATGCGCATCACACGTTTGCGCATCCACACGCGCAACGGTCAGTCATTTCCGTGGTCCGCAGACAAGGCCATAGGTTGGGAACCCCTGGTCTTTGCCGCAAGTTTGTTAAGTTTGCTTCCCTCCTTTCTATTATTTTTTGCAGATGGAAAATTTCGACCATAGTGAATATATCTAAATGTTTTTTTCCATAATAGGAAAACTGGAACAGGATGCAGGACTCTCTTGGGGAGAGGGAAGGGGTTCACTGAAATAGAATTTTCTGAAAGTGATGCAGGCTGAATAAAAAGATTAATAAGTAATTTCAAGTACTGTCTTAAGTATTAAATATTGTTACAGAAACTCTTACAGGAAGTATTTTAAAATTTAAATATAGTACTGCATTAAGGGTTCCACTTATTTTCCGTAAAAAGGCACACGTATCATTTCCAAATACACTTTATTTACTGCACATTTTTTACAGTCTGTTCGTTCCATGCCATATGCAATGTAAAAGTCATTTTTTAAAAAAAAAATTGCACAAATACACAGTGTATCTCAATTACATTCATTAAAAGCAGTCTTTTGGTTTCTGTCTGTGGTCAGCATTGCCAAATATTCCTAAAGTTCATCATGCTTGGACTCTGTAAAAGAATTTAATGTTATTAATTTTGAATGCACACTACTACAAAGCAAGACAATGTTAAACCTGACCAGTATTCTCTTTCTTAAAATCATTTTCTCACCACTCCCGTGATCACCTTTTTAACTGGGCTGTAAATATTAGTCTATGTTCATGACAAGCTGATTAGTAAGAAAATGGATAGCAATCAACCCAACCTTCCTTAATGAAGTCTTCCAGATGCGTTGCAGTACATTGCAGTACAATTTACACGCTTCCTACCCAACCTGGCTTCCAGCATTACTGTAACAAGTCAGAGTCTATTCTAGCGGTGTGTAAAACATCTTGAATCCCAAACTCTGAAATAGTTGGAAGCATGGAACCTTCTGGCATGGTTGGAACCTTTTTTTTTAAAATAAAGTTGGAACTTTTTTATAAAGGATATTTCAAATTTGGAATATTTTGGGCTCTACTAAAAATGCCTTACTTGTAATGATACAGAGCAGTTCAAAATGAGCTATGATTATGTAGCTACATTTCTGAATAGGACAGGTGATAGATTCAAAATTTTATGCATGAATCAATCAATAGAAGGAGCGGCATGGTGGCCTAGTGGTGAAGATGCTCGCCCCCCATTTGGAGTGGAAGATGTTTTTCTGTCTCAGGAGACAAAGGGAAAATATCTGCTGTGAACTTCACATAGGTATCAGGCCAGTAAACACAGGCTCTATTCAGTTGCCCTGACTCTATCCCAAATTAAGGGATTACAGCAGGGGTGTCAAACTCAATTTCATTGAGGGCCGCATCAGCATTGCAGTTGCCCTCGGGGGATGTGTGGCCAGGGTGGGTGCGGCCTACTGGGTGGGTGTGGATGGAGTGGGAGTGGCCTACTGGGTGGGCGTGGCCATTCGTGTCAAGGATGCCTATGGGGGCCTGGGCAGGAGTAGGGCAGATCTGAGGGTCTCTGGCAGAAAGGGGTGGGACCAGGGCAGAGCCCATCAAGCCAGATATGTGAAGTAGGCAAGGGCCATTTGCTGGCCACTTCCAGGCAATGATGCATTTCTTCATTCCTCACAAAGGTGACACCTCCCCAGCATGCACCCAGGGGGTGGGGCTGACACGGTATGGGCTGGTTCCTCGCTGATTCCAGACGGCCTTGTGGAGCTAAGACTGAATGCATTTCAGCATAGATGGCCACCACAAAATTGTACATTGGCTCCTGGCCAGCCTGGGCCAGGGCCAAGACAGCAGGGGCCGTTCCCTCACTGTTTGCAGGATAGCTTCACAGGTCACATGAAACCACTTCGCGGGCCACATCTGGCCCCTGGGGCCTTGTGTTTGACATGTCTGGATTACAGGGTCATAAAAAGACAAAAAAATCAATCCATAGAAAAACAAATTCAATCTCACAATTCTAGGCTTATTATCCATAAGGATAGGAATATACAGAGACTGAAAAATTTCTGGATTATATTACATGTTTATTCCAAAAATTCTAAAATCTAGTGTTTGGGAATTATAACTAACCACCAGAAAAAACATTTTCAATTGCTTATGTCCCTACATTACCTTATATAGGAGCGAAACCTTTCCTGGGAAATACAAGGATTCAAGTGGAATTTTTTTTTTTAAGAAAAAAAAGTGAATCCAATTTATTATTAACTTTATCACTTTAATGGTTACAAACTTGGACATCATTAAATTATACCTGACACTGATTAACAAACTTTTAAGTGTTGGCAAGATGCCTATAAATTTGACTCCTGACCAATTTTAAAAAATCATTCTATTCTTCAAACCAACTGCTGAATGCAAAAGAAATCAGTGCCTCATCCAATGAGCTTCAGTGCCTCTTTAATCTCATAAGAAAAAGGAGGAAAAACATGGTGCATTGCTAGTCAGTTTACGATATAAGGTATGTGCAGCATCATGTAGAGTGTTCAAGATGGTGTATAGACACCGCAAAGCAATTCCCCTCTGTACAAGGGTAGGGCTTGCTCTAAAGTCATGTCCATCATCTTGCAGAGTTTGACCCATCCTGTAATAGGCTGCATGTTTCTGTGGTCATTTTGTAAAAGGTCTGGGCTGCTGATACAAAAAAGGCATTTAAGTACTACAAAGCACTTCTCCCTGAGCGTAAATGCCAACCAAAAGGTGATGCATAACACCTTAGATTCTGACTGGATACTTTCCTTAAGAGCTGTGATCTTGTATAGCCCTGGCACTATGTTTCTGGGTGAGAAGGGAGGGGTAAGTATTTGATATACTCCACCAAGCCAGAGAAGAATTTTGAAACTATTTTAACAGAAGGTGAAAATGAATATAAATTAAGATTAGTGTTGCTCAACTGCACTTGTGGAGTGCCCACCCTCTTGAGTCCCACCAACTGCATAGGATTATGGAGACATTAGAGATCTCCATGTAACGTTACCTCTTCAAGGCAAATAAACAAAATCAATCAAGTCCTTTCATGAGCAATTTCATGAGCTAGGGAAGTTTCTCTTTTGCCTCACCTTTTGGATGGAATGGAGACCCGTTTGTCTTCTCGTTTCTGATACGATTTAACAGCTTCTGTATTTCAGAGTCATAATCTGTCCATTCAGGAACAATCCTGACAGCAGCTTCTAGTTTAGGTTCCTTAGTTTTTGGATTGTTGCACTGAAATATATGAATGGAAAAAAGGCTTACCACGATTTAAAGTCCAAAACAAAACCCTATCACTACAAAAGAAAAATCACCGTGAAAAGAACTATACATATATTAAAATGAAAATGGGTGAATTGTAAATGAACTATATTATCAGAAATGTTGCATGCTACAGCCCCAGTGAGATGATTAGTCCAGAATGTAAAAAATCCCAAGTTAAGTCGATAATATTTCCATTTCTAGTGCTTCCAAATGACAGCCGAGAAAAGAAACAAACCAAATTTGTTTTCCAAATTTGCTATCCTTGCTATCTCCCTGTTCTCCAACACAGGATTTAGACTGTGACGGCGCCCCAGTTTCTCGAACTAAACTAAAGTATGCACCATTTTTGTTGCCCACAGTAGTATTGCACAAAGGAACTGTGCTGACATACTGGCAACTATTATGCAAGTGATTCTGGGGGAAGTTCATATTAATATTTTATAGAGAATAACTTGTCATGCTTTCCAATTGCTACCCTCTTAAGTTTCAGGAATATCTGAAAAGCATCTGTCTCCAGCTCTCAGGAACCCTCAGCTCCTCCATTCAATTTTTTTTTTTTTGGACTGGCTGCTTCCCAACTGTCAGGACTACAATTTACAAAAGACAAGGAGATGAATCTGGAAGAAATCTTTGATAATTAAATTAATAAAATAGATAAGAAATAGAATCAGCCAATATATCACACTTTATATTCTGTCCCTTAATATTACAATACTCTCTGTTCCAGAACAATTTGCCAACATGTTGGAAATGTAAAAAAGTACATGGAACATATTATCATTTATGGTGGACATGCCCAGTTGCAAAAAAAAAAAAAATACTGGACTACAATAAGAAGATGGATCGAAGAAATAATAGACCAACCTGTAGACTGGAAACCAGAGATCTTTTTGCTGGGTATTTTAAACAGAAAATATAGTAAAGAAATACGGTACTTAATTTTACATATAACAACAGCAGCAAGAATAGCATTCGCACAGTTCTGGAAAAATGAGAATATACCATCAGAGGAAGAAGTGATAAAAAAAATCCTGGACTGTGCTGAGATGGACAAATTAACAAAAGAGATAAAAGAAAAGGAAGACACAGAGTACTATCTAATATGGAACAAGTGGTATGACTAGTTGGAGACTAGAAATAATAGAGGAGAATAAATGTGGAAAGGTCAAAAGTGGAAAATGTGTGTATAATAATTATACTCTATAATAATAATATGTATTATTCTTAGTATGAAGTATAGTATGAAGGAAGAAAAATGCAAATAAGAAACAACGGGGCAACAAGGACAAATATTCTAAAGAAGAATAAGGGGGGGGAATGTAAATAATAGATTACCGTTACGAAAGCGCTGTTAAAATATATACTGTGTGTGTATGTGTGTTATGTTTTGTTTTGTTGGTTTAAAAAATAAAAAATTAAAAAAAAAAAACAAAAACAAACGAGTTGGGATAGAAATAAGAAAAAAAAATTACAATACTCTCTTTTTGTTATAAAATGGAAAGTATCCACAAAGCTACTGCTCAGTTTGCATCTTGCTATGGCCTAATGGCTAATATGTGCGTGATCAGGCTTTTCTTTTCTTCTTCCAAGCTATGGGGTATAAAGTACAACTGAAATATGGAACAGTAATTCAAGATACTTTGTGAGATAAATCCTATTGCTGCAAATTCAGATAGGACCCACAATGTACCACAATTTTATGATTTCCATGATTCAGCTGTTAACCTTTACATGTCACAAAAACGGAGACAGAATTTTGACTCAGAAACCTCTACATTAGTACTAGTTATATTCCAGGAGACAGTGGAAAAATGCTGCTATGAAAGTGCTTATAGTAGATCTTCCTTCCTAACTTCACTCAATTTTATACCCACTCACCAGATCAATGGTTTTAGCCTTTTCTTTGGATTCATCACTGCACCAAGTTTCACACCATAGCCATTCTTGAGGGAGAGATTTAATAGGCACCTGATGAATCATGTTATTTGGAAGATCCTAAAAAGGTAAGATTTAGGACTGTTATTTGGAAAACAGTATGCTGTACATCGTACCCAATGTGGCATTTCCTGTGCAGGTTGAATTACAATTGTCATCAAGCTCAGACAATGCCGGCGTATTGGAGAAGAACACTTGTTCTTTTATTTCTTATCTATTTTATTTTATTTTATTTTCCCACTCATTCAGTACAGGTGTTGACATATACTAGATCACGGGTGCCAAACTCGCCGCATCACGTGACATGTTGCGACTTTTTTTGCATTGGTGGGCACAGCCTCCATATGATGCAACTGGTCCGCTGGCCGGCAGTTTGACACCCCTGTACTAGATGAAAATAATCTTATGATCTGATAAGTAGCTCCCAAGATCATTTCCTGTGAAATCTGATCAATCTTGTCTGCAAAGAATGAAGAACACTTCTCATTATTATACCAAACTTTGGACTGTTCTGTCCCTCCTTCCCGAGTACAGAAAAACATTGACGGCCTGTTCCATTTAAACAACAGTAAAGCCCTTTCTCTGAGACCTGGAGTAGGATTCCAAAAGGGCCTAAAAGAGGGCCTCATTAAATGTTTAGTCAGATCTATTCTAAATGTTCCTCCATTCCTCTATCTACTTAATCAGCATCTTAGTAAACTAAGGTGCCAAATGAGTTCTCCTAAGTGAAAGGTGATTCTTAGAAATAAATTTTGCCAATTGCCTAAGCTATTTGCATAGGTCACAGCACAGACAGGGATTCAACAATATTGCCAAAACATGAAAGATGAAACTCCTCAAATGCATTTAGAAAATCATCCATATGCATTAAGTGTCTGGATCAGACCTCTTTAATCAGTCCTTCACTGATCAGAGGCTTATAGCAGCTGCTAGCCTGAGATTAGCCAGAGTGATCACAGTAACAAGTAATGGAGTTAAAGAAAACTCTTCCATTAGTAGCAGCTAAACCAGTTCTAGTATGATGCAAGCATAGAGTTAAAAAAGAATTCTAATAGGACTGAAGTTATTATGGTAAACATGAATTCTAAGCCACTCCTCACTGGCAACCTTAGTGTGGACAGTAGTCTCCCAAAAAAGAGGCTAGAGTAGTTAGGAACCATGCTAAAGATCACCTCAACTGGGGCAGACAGTACATTAACAGTATCCCTACACTACACTGTCTTAGACACACAAACACAACAGCCTGAGGCTTCACTCATCTCTCAAGCAGGTCTCTATAAATATGCCAGTTCAGCACTTTTGAACCATGATTAAATCTTGGGTAACAGAGATTTTTCTTGGTAACATATATTGTGGACTATAGCATACCTGATCTAGGTTGGATAAACTGTTTGGATCTTGACTAAGTGCTTGATATTGACCTCTAAGTCTGTCACCTGCAGCAATCCTCCGGAATACCTTCAGATCCACAACATATAAAGCACTACAAAAAAAACAATAAAGATTATGACAGTGCATTAGCACTCGTTTCTCGCCCTTGAAAAATGGGTTATTATGAAAATGTTGTTAGTATCACTAGTTGAAATATATAAAAAGGACACAATGTTTCTATGTTTTGCCATGTCCTTTAGTGAATCCCATTCAATGAGACTTTCCATGCATAACTTTTGACAGAAAAATAAAGGTTATTAATTTTTATACACTGTACATGGAGAGGGAAGAGAAGCAGATTTGCATACTTTCCCTACCTGATGTGATATTTCTTTTTCCCAAGATGTGAAGCCCAATATCCTGACTTCCAGAAACGGTAGCCATCCATTTCTCTACGACTATCACAGAAAGGAGTGTAACCATAAGGTGCACCTCTTAAGTTTAGATCGCGGAGTTCTTTCAGATCACTTCTTACAATCTAAATATTGGAAGAAAGCGAGAGAGGGTTATAATTCCTGGCTGTAAGTTATTAATTATACCTGCTATTTATATATTTTCTACATTCCTAAACCACCCGTCTTATTCATTAAGCTAGGTTTTCCATGATCCACCATATATCTTAAAATAGGTTCACCTGGGTCGTTGTGTTATGTTACTTACTACATATTAATTAATGAATTAGCATCTAAGACAGTGTTTCTCAACCTTGACAATTTTAAGGCATGTGGACTTCAACTCCCAGAATTCCACAGCCAGCAAACACTGAGTATGTCAGTATTTTGCAGATTCTTCCGAGTGGCTGAGAAGAGAGGAAAGTGTGTTGGATGATCTTCAGATTATGATTACTAGCTTGCACAGAATAGCGTGAGCATGCTTCTGCTAATGCAAGTTTGGTTATGCTTGTGATCTACTGGCCAAAATGTACCAAACACTGACTTTACCATTAGCAGGGAATGCTAGATGTGGCACAACATCCCTGTGCTGAATGACAAGGCGGTCCTCATATTATCTATTTACTAAAAAGCAGATGAGAAACTTTTGACCAATCAAAGTGCTGCCATATAGGGGAAGATTAAACCACTAAGGCATTTGGTGGCAGTCATGCCAGTATGGGAGACAGCAATTTGGATAAAAGGAAAACATGGAAAAGAACATGAATTAATCACTGAAACGAAAGGGGGGAAAATGCCTCCATGAAACCAAGAGAAAGAAGGGTACCTGAGTGAAGGTGGACTGACCTTGTGACTAATGACTATAAGCAGGAAAGTGAAGATACAGGTTTAATAAGAAATGAAATGAATAAAATATATGTCACAAAGTATGAACTATAATCTAGGATATTACTAGTAGGCATGAAAATAAGTAAAACTGCATATTACCTCCAGGTGATAATAGAGAAGCAGACATTACCGTGTTTCCCCAAAAATAAGATTTGGTCTTTTTTTTTGCCTCCAACAGAAGCACCAGGTCTTATTTTTTGGGGGTGGGGTCTCTTTTCCACTCACCTCTGACACCAACAGCCCTACCCAGCCAGCCCACTTCTGCGACTGAAGGAGCAGCTCATTCTGCAGCTGAGAATGGAGCTCCGGCCTGCATTTTGCAGTCAGACGCCTTTCCGGAAGGACACTGCAGCTGTGTATCAAGCTACGAATTGAATCCATAGCTTGGTTCTCAGCTGCAGAGGCCTTCCGGAAAGGCCTCTGACTGCAAAATGCAGGCCTGGGGACACCACAGAAGAAGTAGACTGGCGAGGAGAGGCAGGCTGCAACAGTAAGTGGGTGCATAGTGCGTGAGGCAGCTCCAACTCCCCACCCCAGCCCTAGCTTGATTTTTAGGTGTGCACCACGCCCAAAAACTAGAGCTTATTTTTGGGGTAGGGCTTATATTATGCCCACCCCCGAAAATCAAGCTAGGGCTTATTTTCCGGATAGGTCTTACTTTCGGGAAAACATGGTAGTTTTGAGAACAAATGTGCATTATGAATGAATGTAATTCAGGATGAAAGAAAATTGTTAGAAGAATTGAAGGGTACATAGAAGAAGTGACTGGGCTTTTTGAAACCTCAACAATGAATGAAAATGCTGATAATTTGGCGAGCACCTACTTAAAGAGCTGTTCTGCATATGTGTTTAAATGTATATCTACTCATTCAAAGGAATGAATAAAAATATACAAACAGGAATAATTTAATTGCTAATGATAAAATACAGAGAAATAGTGAAGGATACCAAGAGGAAGATAAGTTTTGGAAATGGGATAGACCAATTTTTTTTTTATAAGGCCAACATGGTATCTTGGGAACAGTGAGCATTGGAGAAAAGAAATAAGTGAAAGAAACAAAAAAAAAATGAGTCCTGTATGACTTTCTGCACAGGAAATATGAAAAAGGATGTTCGATGCAAATATTAAAGCAAAAAGGACTGTGGATGAGAAGAAAGATATTGTGTAATATACATAACATGAAGAAAATAGTTGCAAAGAAAACAAAGGGGACGTGAAAATGTTAAGATTAGAAAGGTTTTGACAGAATTGATTGAAAATACACAAGATGTGATAGTAAAGCAGAGAGGTTTTATATCAGAATTTTGCTCTTCAGAAAGTTATTCATAAATGTATAAATTTGAGAAAGCAATTGACCACGTTTGTTAGAATATCATGTGAATTTTTGAATTATGAAATATATTTTTGCAAAATGGAGTTGAAGATTGGTTGCTAAATGCAATAAGAGCAGTATAATGTAAGTAAAATATACATAAAATAAATTACATGCTTACTAAATGCAATGCATGTTTCTACAGTTACTTATTATATTTATGGACACACACACACACACACACACACACACAGCTTAGAGCAATGTTACAGGTGAATTGGCTATAGCATTAATGAACATTTATTTTTGTATGCAAATGATGCTACATTTTTGGCCAAGAATCTGAATAATTTATAGTGAATGTTATGCAACAATTTATATCGATCTGAAAATGCATCTATCAAAGATTAAGGGAAAACGGAACAAGCAACTGCAATGCATAAATTGCAATTAAAAATTAGAAAGTAATTAGACAAATTTTCAAGTCAAAATGTGTCAAGTACCAAATGTGCTGCAATAGGAAGAAGGGGACGGCCGCACAGAACAGATAGAAAGTCAGCCATGCCAGGAAGGGAGCTGCAAAAGGAAACAGGGGACAGCCACAAAGGGCGGACAGGAAGTCATTCTCAGCCAAAAGAAAGGGTCATGTGTTAAGTCACATGGTTTGCTTGTTTTTTAGTCGTCGTTTTAGTACTCATCGTGCCTTCCAAAACAATTGAGGACAAGTACCAAGGTACCACTATATCTAGAATTAAGCATGGGCAAAGGAAAGCAAGGTCAATTAAAACTGTCATATTTTAATCTGCCTTGTTACCTGATCCGCATCAACGAATATTATTTTGTCCACAGCCAATGGGAAGAGAACATCCAAGAAGAGAATTTTATAACCCCAGATGATTCTTTGTTTTTCTGTCTCCTGATGAAGCCAGTGGGGCCATTTGTATTGTACAAGCTCATAATCAAAGCCATATTCTTTAGCCATATGAGGTATAAGCGCCTATAAAACAGACAGCGAGACAAGGTAAGCTATATCCTCATTGTTCCCGGCACAACAAACTGTCAACATCACATGAAAAGTGCATGTACAGAGTCTTACTTATTGTTTTCCATGCCTGGATATTAATTTAATGTGGTCAGAAATGAGAGAATTCTCTTTTCTGAAAAAAACAGGCAATACTGCATGATTCAGATTTTTTTCAGGGGAAATGTTTTATTTTTCTGCTGGAAATGTTTTATTTTTCCTGGAACAGAGCTCCTGTCTTCCTTCACAGGTTTTAATGTTAATTTTTGCAACTTCTCTGTCCCTTAGATCATCCATATGATCACAATCTATAGTCAAATTGGTAATCATGAATGAGAACATTTCCTCTGTATGATTATCCACATACATGTCACAACAGCAGCTATTCAAGGAGCAGATTGGCAGCTGCAGCTTAACTTCTGGCAAGGACAATAAACAATAAGGCAATCAGGCCATAACTCAGATATGTATAAACGTATACCATGTCTTTGAGAACAATTCACCATGTCTTTGACAACATTTAAATAGTGAGCTTTTTTTTTTAAAAAAATGAAAGCTTGATTAAAACTTGTCAGGGATGAGTAAAAGCATGTTGGCAGTAAGAGAGATGTGAAGCATTTAAGACAGGACCAACCTCCT
Organism: Crotalus tigris; assembly: GCF_016545835.1. Taxonomy (NCBI): domain Eukaryota; kingdom Metazoa; phylum Chordata; class Lepidosauria; order Squamata; family Viperidae; genus Crotalus; species Crotalus tigris. The sequence continues at coordinate 1,832,617 of NW_024096565.1, forward strand.
GAGTTTACAGGAATCATTTGACATGACAGACATTGGCAAGAAGAACATCAGTGATGAGAGAGTGATGTCCAACATCTGAAAAGCTACTGAATAGACTATCAATATATAATGGGTCAGTATTCTTCCAGTCAAATTCTGTACATGAAATAGGAAAGCCAATTGTCCTTTGCCTAAAGCAGCAAAATATAGTACACCTCTGCTTTAGATAGGGCTGGTTCAAATGTAGCAGTGTTTAAGAGATTCAAAATACCCAAATAATCACACAACACTTTTGTGTTCAAATCTAGAACCACCTCAAAATTTCAAACTATTTCAAAAGTTCAAAATTAGAACTATTATTATTGCAAGTTACTTATTTAAGTTAATCTATGGTAAATAAAACCCAGAACTGGACTGCTTAAATAAGCTAAAACTGACATTAGTGCTTTGCAATTAGAACAGCCAAGATCTGTCTTGATTAAAACTGTAATGGATTTTAAACGTGAAATACTGTGCTTACTTTAAATGAAGGCGAAAGGTAATTTTTCAGAAACCAAAATTTTACTGGTGTCTTTGTGTGGCGTAGAACTGAAAGCATCATAACTCTGGAAAACAATAATAATAATAAAACAAGAATAATCAGTCATGTCCGCTTTGAGAGATCCACAGCACTCATGATTGATTCGGTCATGGGCAATATGTACACTATTTTACAGAGATTCCAAAAAGCAACTTTATAATAACTTTTTCCCCTGAGGATGGGCTTCAGCATGAGTCTGAAAGCTCGGAAGATTAAACCTCTGCTCCCAGTGACTGACCCAGATTGGATCCTGCTTAACTTTTTTTCAACTAAGAATAAAATCAATGTAAGACTGTTTAACTATTCAAATCTTGCTTTAAGAACCCAACTAACCAGGTTCCCTATATTCAAATCTCCCAAGTAAAGTATTCTTCATCAGTTTCAAGGTTAAAGTACATAGGAATATACACAGCCAGGCACTCTGGTATGGCTCAACAACCCCTTCACCCAAATCCTTCGGATACCTTAAGAAGCGCTCATATAAATGGCCAGAAGCAACAGAAAATATATTCAATACATCAATTTTCTTCTCCAGATCTGCTTTCCAGGTTCGACCTGTAAAACTTGAAAAATATTTTATTCAGTTTGTATTTAAGACATATAAAAGGGATCATCTTGCATTATTCAAACAAGAAAGGGGGGAAAGGTCATATCAGAAGAAAAAAAACAGACTATTATAAGGTGCACAACTATATATTATTTAGACCAAAACAGAGTCTCCGAAGATTTACTGTATCTAAGCTTCTATGCTGTTCTAATAAAACAATAATGATTTACAATCCTTATATACAGTTATTGGAACTGAAGCAATATAAATACCAAAATCAAATGCTAATTCAAAGCAATACCTGAAACTACCCCTTGCCAAAGTGTGGGATATTCTTCCCAAGAGAAGCTGTGTATCAGAATCTCAGTGGTTGAAAGAAATGCTGACTAGACCAGATTAGACTAAACTAGACTAGATTAGAATCATAGAGCTGGAAAAGATCTTGGAGGTCTTCCTGTCCAACCCCCTGCCCATGTAGGAGACCTTATTCTATCCTGGATAAATGAATCTTTTCTTGAAAAATCTCCTGTAATGGAGCACCCACAACTCTGGGAGGCAAGCTGTTCTAATTGATTATTTTTTCTTACTGTCAAGAAAATTTTCCTTAGTTTCAGACTGAATCTCTCTTTAAAGATCCTCCACAGATTGCTTCTTTTCCTGCTCTCAGGTGCTTTGTAGAATAAGTCGACCCTCCTGTTTTCTGTGACAGACCCTCAAGTACTGGAAAACAGCTATCATGTCATCCTAGTCCTTCTCTTCATTAGGCTAAATATTCCTAGTTCCCTTAACTATTCATCATAGCCTCCAGACTCATCATCTTTGTTTCTCTTCTCTGCGCTCCTAGGATCTTGGCAAGGTTTTTGTATTGTGGTGACCAGAATTGGATGCACTATTCCAAGTATGGACTCACTAGTGCGGTATAAAGTGGTACTATCACTTCTTGTGATCTTGATGCTATCCCTATGTTATTGCAGCCTAGTGCTCTATTGGCTTTTTGGGCATCTGCAGCACATACTTAAGCAATAGTCCACTAGGACAGCTAGTTCCCTTTCACAGTTACTGCTGTTGAGCCAGGTACTGCCTATTCTATACCTGGGCATTTGTTTTCTCCTGCTTTCCCATTACCACCATTATCCTCATCATCCTATATCGGTGGTTCTCAACCTGTGGGTCGGGACCCCATTTGGGGTCGAATGACCATTTCACGGGGGGTCACCAAACAACGCAGTCCGCCATTTTTTTTCTCCCTTTTCCTTAGCTGTGCTACTCCCTTTTATTCTATTGGCTTTTGAAAGCCAATAGAATAGACTCTCTTGAATAGAGTCTAATTCTATTGGCTTTCAAAAGCCAATAGGAATTGTCCAGGCTGTCTCTGCCCTGCTGAGCCCGCCAAAAGTCCCATTCTGCAAATGGTGCTGCAAGTTGTCTGCAGAGAAGGCGAGCTGTCTGGAAGTTTCCACCCCTCCCTGCTAAGCAACTACTAAAAATGTCAGTAAAAGAGGGCCAGGGGTGGGAGGTGGGAGGCCGGCGGGCGCAGGAAGGGTTGCTGGCGCGTGTGGGGCCCGGCGGGTGCCTTACCTCCCTTGGGCTGGGCCAGCTGGTGGCCCAGCTGGTGGTCGGCCTGCGCCATCTCTGCTGCTTGCCAGCTACGCCTCGGCTGGTGCAGGGGGCGGCACCACGCATGCGCGGCACTCCTGGGCAGGGAAAGTCCTCAACTTATGACCGGTTGGGTAGTCCTTGACTTACGACCAGTTGGGTAGTCCTCGACTTACGACCGGTTGGGGTCGCGGAATTAAAAAGGTTGAGAACCACTGTCCTATATCCACTACATCCTAGAGAAGCCAGGGATCCTGCTTATTTTGATTTCCCCAGTTTAGCTAAACAAAATGAGAAAAACTGAAAGAACTTCCTTCATAGGGCAAGATTATTCTTTACCTGAGGAATGAGAGCCCATCTAATAATATTACAGAAATAATGAACCAGAAATGCTCCTCATCGACCAAGTTTCTTGGCTAGACTCAGGTAAAGTCCAACCAGTTTACCTGGTCATGGAATCTTCCTCTTCTGTTGTTACTTCACTCAGGAGATCTTCATTTTCACTGTCAGGTTTTTTCTGTACCTACACATCAAACCAAACAATATTTTCAGCACAGACAAAACAATCAGCAATTTCCACTATAATCACATTAAATGTTGATTTAATTTATCAATCATCTAAGCATTTCAATCTTCAATTGCCAGCATACATACTTGAATTCTGATGATTTTGCTTCTAAAACTATTTAATACTACAATAATTTCTTCTTGACTTCCAGAAGAATCTGTTCCTTCATGCCTAGAGAGGAAAGAAAGTAAGTTATCTGCAAGTAAAAATTAGATATAATAATTAGTTTGTTGAATTATGGAACAGTTTCCTCAGCTGAGAATGAAAATCCCTGCTTTCCAGTATACTAATTTAGGAATTTTCCATATGAATATCCTTTCAGAGAGGTTGTAGCAGAAGTTTGCATTTTGGGGATCAGTGCAGGGAGGCAGAAATGTTCAAATGTTCAAATCAATTTAGGAAACCATCTACTAGGGGTATACACAAAAATCTACATTTCAAAGGCAATGTTTTGCAATTAAGACAATTTGATACAAAATCTATGTTATCAGTATCTACAAGCCACAACCTTCTCAGTAAGTCATTGCCTTCAGAATGAATCTTCTTAAGATTTAGAATATTATTCTTAAACACATTTTGAAAGGAAGAATCCAAGACTGAAGAATTCAGTGTGCTGAAGCCAACCAGATAATTCTAACAAAAAATAATTCCAGGATCTCTTGTAACTGTTGTTGATTTCATCTAATACTTTCTATTTTATGCAGAACACTAATTTGCAGACAAACACTAATAAGTAAATTTAGTTATTTTTCTGCCTGGTAGGTAATCCATATCGTGTGTACTGTATGCTCTATCAAGCCTTATAATTCAGTATAAGAAAGAAAAAATATATTCTTGCTTACTGGGAGGAAATAGCATTGTCTGCATAGGCTTGATTTGTGCAATTCCTTCCTCTCTAACAATAAAAACCAATTTTCCTTCTTTATACTGAGAATAATAAAATCAAAATAAGCAGAAGTCAATTTGATATATGTCAATAGGTAAACTGAGAAATCCCAGATATTAAAAAAATGAAATGATTGTATAGTTCTAGCTAGTTACAGATATTCCTTGATGATTTGTTTACTGACCCTTCAAAATTATTAATGGCACTGAAACAGTGACTTATGACCTTTTTTCACACTCACAACTGTTGCAGCATCCCCATGGTCATGTGATTAAAATTCAGATGCTTGCCAATTGATTCATATTTATGACGGTTGCAGAATGTCACAGGGCCCTGTGATCCCCTTTTGTGATCTTCTGACAAGCAAAGTCTATGGGGAAGCCAGATTCACTTAACAACCGTGCTACTAACTTAACAACTGCAGTGATTCACTTAATAACTGTGGCAGGAAAGGTTGTACAATGGGGCAAAACTCACTTAACAACTGTCTCACTTCGTGACAGAAATTTTGCGCTCAAATTGTGGTCATAAGTCAAGGATTACCTGTATTATTATATAATGACACCCTGCCAGCTACAACACTCACAACTCCCTCCCTACTAAATGGTAGAAAAACACACAGCGAAGAAAATATTCACCAAGAAGCTTAGATTTAAGAAGACTGTGAAGAAGAATTGAGAATGAAGCTTTGGGGCTTTGCAAATTATGTATGATTTAGCTGCCATTTTGGAATCTTTTCCTCATAAAAGAGCCATGTATCAGTAAATATAAGTTGCAAATGAGGTCTTATGGAAGTGCATGTAATTTTGGGATGATAACAAGGATGATGATGACCAGAAAAGATCTGTATACAGGTAGTCCTCAACTTACAACCATTCAATTAGTTACAATGGCACTGAAAAAGTTACTTAAAACCATGTTACATGCTGACAACCATTGTAGCATCCCCATGGCTAGATGATCAAAATTTGGACACTTAGCAACTGGCTCATATTTATCACGGTTGCAGAGTCCTGGAGTCATGTGATCAGCCAAGGTGGCGCAGCAGTTAGAGTGCAGTACTGCAGGCCACTTTAGCTGACTGTGTTTAGCAGGTCAGCAGTTCAAATCTCACCGGCTCAAGGTTGACTCAGCCTTCCATCCTTCCGGAGTAGGTAAAATGAGGACCCAGATTGTTGGGGGCAATGTAAATATATATATATATATATATATATATATATATATATATATATATATATATATATATACACACATATATACATACATTGCTTACTGGTGCTTGCACTTAAAGCGGTATATAAGTCTCATAAATAAAATAAAATAAATAAATAAATCAGCTTTTGCAACCTTCAGACAAGCAAAGTCAATGGGGAAGCCAGATTCACTTAACAACTGTGTTACTAATTTAACACCTGCAGTGGATTCACTGGCAAGAAAGGTTGTAAAATGTAGCAAAACTCACTTAACAAATGAAATTTGGGGCTCATAAATCAAGGATTACCTGTAATCTTCTGTAGAACAAATAGAGGGAAGGTACATTAATTAGCTCTATTCACTTTAACACATCAAAATATTTAAGAAACTGTGGTTTGGAGAAAGTAAAGCTGATTCACTATAGAACACTGCAAATTATTTCCACCCCCCAAGATTTGCTTGTTTTTAACTCATTTTAAACTATTTCAGGTTCACATATTTTTAAAACAGCAGGTGCTGTTTTAAAGGCAGGTGCTGAAATAAGAAATAAAAGAGGCTGCTACCCATATATATTCCAATTAGTGGAATATCAGCAGTTATTTCAGAAAATCTTAATTCTTAATGAATTAAGAGGTAAACCTCTCGAGTCAAAACAAAACAAAGAAATCCCAGCGTGTCACTTTCTATTCATTTTGAGTGAAACCTTACAAACCAGCTTGGGAAGAGGCGGTTTGCTCTTTAACCAAGGGGATGAAATAGAGGCAGAAGGCTGTCAGGACAGGTTCCTGCACTGACCAGGGGTTGGACTTGAATCCCCAAAGTCTCTTTGAATCTTTATATTCTAAGATTCTAGGAAACTACTCTACTTTGTTTTTGACTGCTGGTTTCCATTTTAGAACCCAAATGTTAAAAGATGAATTTTACTGCATCAGTTTACCACAGAAATATAGCAATGCTATAGGGCAGGGGTAGGCAACCTTGGCTCTTTTATGACTCGTGGACTTCAATTCCCAGAATTCCTGAGTCAGATAGCTGACTCAGGAATTCTGAGAGTTGAGGTCCACGAGTCATAAAAGAGCCAAAGTTGCCTACCCCTGGTATAGGGCATTGCACACCAGAACTAGACATAAGGACAGGTTTTTCCCCCCATGCCATCACTTTGCTTAACAACTAATTCCTACAACACTTTCAAACTACTTAGTAAAGCTGTATTACTATTATTCTCCTCATCTTTCCTATTACGTATCCTTATCTTGTAATAACTTTGTTGCTTGCATCTTACAATGTATATGTATTATTTTTAGTATCCTAGTATGATTTACATTGTTTGCTTTAGCTAGTATTCTATGGCTATCACTAAGTGTTACATCTTATGATTTATGATGAAGTATTTTATGATTCATGATGAATATATTTTTATGTTGCTTATTATCATGGTTTATCACTATTACTTGAATGTACACTGAGAGCTTATGCACCGGAGACAAATTCCTTGTGTGTCCAACCACACTTAGCCAATAAAGAATTCTATCTATTCTATAAGTGTCACCAAAATGAGAAATTAAATAGATGGTATTAAGGATAAGAAAGCCTCTACTATTTCACCTCAGTTATGGAATTTCTTTCCTGGGAAGTTGGTTTGTAGCTAACACTGTAGTAAGGAAATGGCATCAACTGTGAGAATGCAGGAACTCACAGAGCAATATAGCAGGAAATTAACTGATTCCCAAGACAATGGGAATCTATGTCCAATTTTCTATGTCCAATTTTCAGAATTCCTAGTTCAAACTATGTCCAATTTTCAGAATTCCTAGTTCAAACTCTGAAGGTGCCTAATAATCTAGACAAGCTCTAGATTTAGTTGCAAGTGAATCACACTAGTTAAACTGAAATCCTGTCACGTGAGATTCCAAATTTAGATCTGCCATCATTCTTAGCAACACAGCATAAGGATTCTAGTTAACAGGTGCAGTTTCTTCTAATTTATGATCTTATCATGAATAACATGTTTAAAGGACAGAGCAATTTTTTTACAAACAAAACAGTCCAAATAGAAGGCAGAAGGCTAATGAATTTCCAGTGTTAGATTGACCCATGTAAGCTTATATGTTTGAGTCTCATGAAGTATTTGGCTATAAGCTGTACTTTGTTAATTTTAGGTGTGTGTGTATCGTTGTTAAGTTTATTTATGTGAGGAGAGAGAAAGAAGAGAAGAGATAATATGAGGGTGTGCATACACATAAAGCTTACACACACACTTTCATTTCAGTCCTAGACCACAGCACATACAGTATATATACTGTACCAGATAACTATAAAATTACCTGCAAAACAAGCCAAATAACACAGTAGCTTTAAAAAGAGAGAACCACCTAAATTTTGACTTGAGAACAAATTCTACAAACCTAAGCCATGACAAATAAGCAATTTTACACCACTCCCATTTCAGCTTATCTTTTCCTTTACTTTAAAAAAGGTTCTGATTTTATTTATTTAATGAACTTATATGGCCACCTATCTCCCATAGTGATCATAGATGATTCATAGCAACTAATAAAAACAAGAATAAAAATAGAACAATCCTTCCTGCCAGTTGCCAGACCAACCAGATTACTGACTCAAGCCCCATCCTTAGCCCAATGCTTGGAGGCAGAGCCAGATTTTTATGGCCTTCCAGAAGGTTAAAAGGTTTTATGTAATTTATTGGTGTAAGTTATATATTTGGGGTGAAGAGGAACAGGTTGATTAACCGACTTGGGTGCTTCATTGCTGGAGGTTTTCAAGAAAAAATTAGACAATGATTTGTGCAATATAGTATCAGGATTCCTGCCTTGGGAAAGTGGGTGAACTAAAAGACCTTCCAGGTGCTTTCCACTCCAATGAAATTCATTTATATTTATGTTTTGATTCTCAACTTTGCTATGAAACATGGTCGTGGGATACTCCAGAAGCTGCTAAAGTACAATTTGCTGTATTCCAGATTATCAGCCTTGCAGGCTGGACTGTTGGGAGTTGTCTCAGCCATGGCAGCTCCTGGCCAACCTCGCTTGCATTCTAGACTTGTCTTCAGATTAAACTGAAAACCTGTAGACTTCTGATGTTGCCTAACTCTATGTCCCAGCATTCCCCACCATTCGCTAAATAACTACTATTAAGAGCTGTAGTACGGCTGTGTTAAATAATGAAATTCCTTCATGAAATGAAGTGGTGAAACAGAAAATGGAGCAAAAGGGTCATGTCTAAGTTAAGAACGTTTAGCAAACCTCAGTAAAAGGAGAAGAAGCAGAGCAAATCAAATTAGTCCAAAATGCCAACTTTGATGTATCTCTGGAATCTGCAAAATGGACAGCATCTTTTGCTGTTGTCTTCAAACTATTTCTCTTCGCCCCCCTCTAGTTTATCTTCAAGTCAACATGAAATATACTTTATATTTATAACTGTTAGACTATAATTATGTCTTACTGAAATATTTCATAAATGTCTTCAGATCTTCCTTCACGTAATCTCAAAATCCAAGACCCTGGGTTGGCTTTTAATTGAAAATATCCCTGCAAAGCAAGCAAACAAACAAACAAACCAAAAGTCTTAGTGGATTTAGGAACTTCATCCCAGAAACTAACTCCTCAAACACAGATGCCAAACAATTGGTGAAATCTACCCTTTCTGTTTGGATTTTGCATTTTAATTAAGGCAAATACATGCACAAGCATTGTAGTATTCTTTTATATTTTAGTTATTATATTTATACATTTTCTCTTTTATTTACACAGCAATCTTGAGAGGGAAATTTCATTGACAAAAAAATGACTAGTCCATGACTGAATGGGAACTTGAACTTGCTCTCCTTGATCTAAATGGAATATTAACCACTAAGAAGAAATGATCTAAAATAGATTGTGACGCTGGATCTTGAATCAAAGGATCAAATCTCCTTCATTTCAGGTGAGAAAGTAGATTTTTCCAGATACTAGAATTAACAGGCTGCTTTTCTTTTTATTGGAAGCCAAGATTGCTAAAATGTAAAGGATCTAGAAAAGAAATAAATTAATGCTGCTACTGTTATGTGTGAAATTGTGAGATCCAACCTGGCAATAAGAAGAAATTTTCTGTCAGTAAGACAGAAAATGGAACAGCTTGCCTCCCAGAGTTGAGGGTGTTCCATCACTAGAGATTTTCAAGAAAAGGTTGAACAATCATTTGTCCGAGATGGTGTGAGGACTCCTGCTTCAGGCAAAAGATTGGACCAGAAGACCTCCAAGGTCCCTCCCAACCACATGAAATTCATTTGTATTAACATTTTGATTCTTAACTTATAAAGCTTGGACATGTGGTATTCTAGAGGCAGCATTCAACCAGCAGATTGAGCTATTGGGAGTTGTCTCAGCCATGGCTTGGGCTAAGCAAAGTTGAACTTGGTTAGAATTGAATGGGAAATATCCAGAGTAATCAGAACAATAATCTAGCCTGGGATATTGCAAAGAATCCTATAAAAATGGCAAACCAATTCTATTCTGCTACCAAGAAAGCATCATGTCTGCATCTATGAAGTTACCAGGAGGAGCTCAATTTGAAGAATTTTGCATTGACTTTGGGGGAGTGTGTTCCCCTACTTTAAGCACAAGAAGACTGGAACTTTCCATTTCCAAACAGTTTTCTATACATTTAGCCCCACTTCAGTCTGTGTAGAGGCCAACAGTATCATTTTCCACATGGACCAAAACATGGGAACTATGAATGCTTCATTGTAGACATGCACCACTTAAAATCAGCCATTCAGGACACAGTCCTGAATTCCACCTTTTTGCAACAACTTTTCAAAAGGCTTTGAAGACCCTACCCAAGACTTTGGGGACAGGACTGTCAGGTGATCCTGGGGCCACAAATTCTACATCTGATTATATGGTAACACTATTCTAAGATATTCTGCTCAGGATATATTTAATGACATGGTTAAAATGACATCATATCTTTTATTATAATATTATATTCTGATCTCATGTAATTTATTAATCCAGATTACCAACTTCCCTAATTTATAATTGGCATCTACACACAAGTCTTAAGCATTTAATGCCTCAGTTTCAGTTTTCAGTGTCTGATGTTATTCCATAAATAATCCCTTCTTGGTAAGAAAAACTATAAGATTCAATCAATATAATAGACCATACCATTAATATTAGCAGACATATTAGATAAAAACAATGAGCATTTGCATAAATTACATACATATTCTCCTGCCTTAGCCAGCACTTACCAGGTTGGCCATCACGATGGTATCAACTTTGAAAGGATTATTCCTTCTTCCAAGAGTGAATTGCAATCCCCGAGGTGGCTTCCTATTGCTCACATCATAGCAATGTCCTTCCAGCAACAAATATTCTAATTCATACTCAGCTGAAACCACCCCTTCTACCTGTGAAAATGCATTTTTTTAAAAAGACACATATGAATAGCAGGAAGTATTGGACATATTGTAGCCATGCACAGAGTGCTCACAATTGCTAGAGCCACAAATGTATTACTGTTGCTCGGTGCTTATACAATCTGTCTAAGGAAAGATCTATAGCTGGATGTTTTCTTGTACATCTGAAATTAACTGCCAGAGACATTTATCTCATTTTGAACTCTTAGAGAGAAGAAAATGTATCCTCCTCAATAATTTTGTTATTTTTTAAAGCTGCAATTTCACGTCTGTTCCAAAGGCAATACATTTCCTCACTCAGTAAAAGTAGCAATTGCCACAGTAAATGAGAAATGTTGGTCTTTAAAGGGGAGGTAGAACTACTGAAGAGAATCAGGGTTGGTATGGGCAATGATTGTGGTTCCTGGTCAATGAATCAGGGAACATAGGACCAATGTTGGTGACAATGAAGTAGTTTAAAATTTTCTGAGGTTTCTGAACAAGGACCCTAGAGGCTATCTTTTCCCTCAAGGATTCATTGCCACCAAATTATGATAAAAAGAATACTGCCTGCTGTACCTTAGCTTTTTATAGTACTGAGACTGAGTGAGGAACATCATCTGAAATCTGGATGTCACGAGACTGCTTGTATCAAATTGTTTCAGCACAGTAGGTGCACTGCGGGTCCCCACCATTCAACATTGTCCTCTTGTTGGATCTAGGAAATGTGCCTTCTCTGTTGCATTCACGCCCACCCCTGAGATAAGGGGGCACCCTCACTTCTGGAGTTCTGGAAAGCTTTGAAAATCTGCTTCTGGTCTGAGGCCTGGGTTGATGTTTATGGCTTGTTGAAGGCTTCTGTTTTGCATTGTTGGTTTTATTGCTTATCAGATCATTTAAGTTTGGGCTGTCTGACTGACTTTATCTTTTTTCTAGTTCTACATGCTGCCAAAAGTCCACTGGAGTTGGGCAGTCAATACATTTATACAAACAAATAAATAAACTTCAGGTTCTATTCATATCTTCTGGTATTTTGCAAATGAAGTTGTTATCAAAGGTGCAAGCACCACTTTAAATAAATGTAGCTAAAGTAACAGGATAACTATTCTTCAAACATTATGCATTCTATGTGCCTGGAATGGAAGTTTTTAAGAAAAATACAAGCCTAAAGTATCTGAAAAGTGAAAAAAAAAATAAAAAAATTGGCTATTACAACTTTTTCTACAAAATGTTTAAGAACTAGTACTCACATCTTTTAAATGAATGTTGTCGAGGTCATAAGAACTGTTCACTGCTTCAACCAACCAACTTTCTGGAATTGCCATGTTTAGTGTCAGAAGAAGAGACTCTGGAATTTCAAGGAAGGTTGCTCCAGATGAAAGAGGAAATAAATTATTGGACCCAACAGAAAGTTCTGGTTCCATAACTAAACGATAAAAGCTATAACCAAGGCAAAAATATAACTATTAAGAAGGCAAGGCAAAACATAGAGCATTTTAGAGGGTCGTACGGCGATTTGTAAAAGCCTCAGAATGTTTTGCTTCTATTTCATACACACAGGATTGTTTGGCAAGTAATTGTGTAATATTTTATATATAAATTCAAGGAACTTGAATGGGCTTTTTTCTCTGCTTATTTTTAATTTCTAATGCTTTATCTTTCTAATCTGGGTCCAATTATTGTGTTAACCTTTGACAAAGAAAGTTTCTTCACTGTCAATCCAGGTCATAAAGTTTTTGGGGAAGTAATATATCCAATTCAGGATATAACATTTGGAAGGAAAATGGATGTCTCCTCCTATATGGAATGCAATGTACAGCACTGGTGTGAAGCTTGTTTTTTAAAGAGTGCACCTTCTCTACATAAAAGATTCAAGTAAAGGCAGGTTAATGTTGATGGCTTAGTCATTGAAAAAAATGGGAAGACCAAATATTTAAGGAGAGGAAAAGAAACTGAGGATTTTGAGACGAGATCTACTTCTAAATATAAATCATATTAGTGAAATGACCTCTAAAGATATTGGAGACAATGAAAATGTGTTTATGTTTCATGAGCCCTATTATCATACATGAAACCATTTCTCTAATAAAGACCATCTATGAAAGTACTCTCACTTTGTTGGGTCCATTTTGGTAATAAACGTCTTCAGGTTACTTGCCTTTTCAAGGGTGTTTCTGATAGGTTTGATCTACAGTTCATGAACAGCCTCAGCTTCATGTTGACAATCTGACCAAGCACCTAATGAAAACAATTCCCATATTAAAGTCTTGCAAATTTTTCCATTTTTCTATTTCTATCCTTTTAATTTATGTTACGTTCTTCAAATTATAAACAAATACAGGTAGTCCTCAACGTACAACAGTTCATTTAGTAGTAGTAGTAGTAGTAGTAGTAGTAGTAGTGATGATGATGATGATGATGTTGGAAGGGACCTTGGAGGTCATTGAATCCAACCCCCTGCTCAGGCAGGAAACCCTACACCATTTCAGACAGATGGTGGTCCAGTCTCTTCTTAAAAACTTCCAGTGTTGGAGCATTCACCGCTTCTGGAGGCAGGTTGTTCCACTGGTTAATTGTTCTAACTGTCAGGAAGTTTCTCCTTAGTTCTAGGTTGCTTCTCTCCTTGATCAGTTTCCATCCGTTGCTTCTTGTCCTGCCTTCAGGCACCTTGGAAAACAGCTTGATTCCCTCTTCTTTGTGGCAGCCCCTGAGATATTGGAAGACTGCTATCATGTCCCCCTCGTCCTTCTCTTCGTTAAACTAGACATACTCAATTCCAGCAAGCGTTCCTCATATGTTTTAGCCTCCAGTCCCCTAATCATCTTTGTTGCTCTTCTCTGTACTCTTTCTAGAGTCTCAGCATCTTTTTTACATCATGGTGACCAAAACTGGATGCAGTAGTCCAAGTGTGGCCTTACCAAGGCATTGTAAAGTGACCATTCAAAGTTACAATGGCACTGAAAAAAGTGACTTATGACCATTTTCACACTTAAGCCCATTGTAGCATTCCCAGGGTCACGTGATCAAAATTAAGACGCTTGGCAACTGACTCATATTTATGACATCTGCTGTGCCCCACTTTATGCAGCCTTCTGACGAGCAAAGTCAATGGGGAAGCCAGATTCATTTAATAACTGTTACTAGCTTAATAGCTGCAGTGATTCACTTAACTCTGGCAAGAAAGATATAAAATGGGGCAAAACACACTTAACAAATATTGCAAACTTAGCAAAAGAAATTTTGGGCTCAATTGTGGTCATAAGTCAAGACTACCTGTACATAATTGCAAATTTACATGTTTCCACTTTCCCTTCTATCCTATTCATATTTACAATTTAATAATCAACTTTATTTAGGAATTAAGTCTTAGTAGAAAGAATCCTTAGTATCCCTTTAATGATGTGAGTGTGAGAAATGATAGCTTTATTATGAAGCACTTATCTGATCATAGGACAATGAACCAAATAGAAAAGGCTAACACATCTTCAAGCTAGAAGGCAAGGATCCTGTGTGAACCTGCTTTTTTTACTTTGTAGTTTATTATTCCCAGCATAGTGTTATTTTGTTTTGTGATATTTGTATATTGATTATTTTAACTCTTTACAAACTGCCTAAAGTGACTTGATAAGTGAACAGTCTTAGAAATTGAACGAATATGCAACAGCTAGCACAATGCAGCAAAATAACCTGCATTTTGATTCTAAGGCAACTTGGTTTCTCTTTTTAATCCTAGAAACAGACCTAGAAGACTCTTCTTCTGATGAAGAGAAAGTTTCTTCATGGTTAAGTCCAATTACCACTTTTGGTCCCTGGAGATAGAGCTTTTGCTTGTAACACCAGTTTTTGTATATGACTCACCATTCAAGTTGTAGCAAATCAACTTTAAGGGCTGCTGGTGGTTGGTTGTCTTGGGTCAAGACTGTCTTACACCTGAACCTAGAGGATTCATGTTCAGAAATTGCTCTGTTCAATCTCAAACACATTGTAGCAGCTATGGACTAGCTGTATCATTGGCTCATGGGACAGAATGTCTGGATGTTGCAGAAATGCCACAGATGTTGCTCTCATATCTCCACTATGAGATCCATGGCCTTCTGAAGCTAAAATGGGGCAATCAGCCAATTGTGCATTTAGCTGCTACTTAGTACACCACCATGAAGAGGACTGAAAAAAGCAGAAATGCATTCAGTTGCCATCATGGCATTGGCCGTCTCTTATTCTGTTGTCTTAAAATTAAAAGAAGTGCCTTGTTTATTGTTCATTATAACAGATGCATTGGATGAAAGCCCTATTCTCCCTATTCTCCTACTGTCAGATATTGTCAACATAGCTAGTCTGCTATGAAACTGAGCTATGTCATTATGTTTTGCTGATATGGATCTGCAGGTCATTAAACGTTTGCTGTGATCAAGATCTACTCAAGTGATTCTAGTGTCTTTCCAGAAGAAGTATAAAATGGAACTTTTCTGGAGGGCCATCAAGTTGTAATTTGCTGTCATATTGTCGCCAAGATTGATCTGATTGATTTATGTGCCATCAAACCCTTAGTGACTACACAGACCGACTTTCTCCAGGAATGACCTGTCTCCAATCTGGTCCTTCATGACAAAGCAGGAAGCACTGTCATTGTAGTTACATCCATCAACTGGCTATCAGTAATTCTTTTCTTCTTTTAGTCCATCATTGCAAAATAATTAGATCATTCCATTACATCAAAAATATGAGCCTTGTCATTTCTGCCATAAATGAGAACTATGGATTGAAAATCTACGGCCCACTTGCTTGTTTTCCTAGTTATCCATGGTATTCTCAGGAGTCTTCTTCAACACCACTATTCAAACTTCCAGTGTTGTTTCTATCCTGCTCCTTCATGCTTAAAGCTGGCTGATGAAACTGTTATTAATTTATTCTTTATATTTAATTTTAGTCTCATTTTTAAAATTCTGATTACTGAGGATACCAAAGTGACCCCCTGTAAATTTAAAACTGACTCTCTCATCCTACCATGCATACAATTCAAAGTAAATAATTACCATTTCAAGAAAGATCTTAAATAAAGCAGTTACATTGTATGGGAAACAATGCTAAATTGGCTTAAGGTTACCGCAATTCACAAGACAACAGTATGCTCTTACAATCAATAAATGTGATAACTTCTGGGCTTCTCTTGTTAGTGGATCAACAACACCAACTACATCAAAGTAGGGTTCACTTTGCTCTGGATTTATCTTCAGTATGCTATGTAGGGAAGGCAATGGGGAGACATTAAGCATTGAACAAAAAAATCTTAAAGGCATGCATGACTTGAAGATGTAATGTTCATAAGAAATATACTATATTATCTTTTTACAATTATAAGCTATTTAATAAAACATGTTGATTCAACAAATGGATGCATTTCATTGAATATGTCTTCAAACTAGTGAAGCAGTTCTAATGAAGAACTGTTCCACTAGAAAAGCACCTGCTGTGTAATAGTTTATGCCACTTATTCTGAGAAACAAAAAAGCATGCATTGAAAGCAATTTCCCCTAGAGAGGAAGTGAAGAGTGCTTCAGACCTACTGTGAGCACCCTCCTTCTACCTATTCCTCAATTCTTCAATTATAGCACCCTTTGGTTTTTTGGTTTATGGCCTTCAATTTTAATCTCGATGATTTGGCAATGATAGGAATGATCTGGAGAACATGCTCAGTCTTAAGCTCAGGTTTGGGATAGACTAAAAAGTAAGAGTTTTATCTTAGTCTGATAACCTTTGACAAAAGTTGTTACTCTAGTGAAGCTCTCCTCATTCTTATTGATAGACACCAAATCACCCCAGTTCTTCTGAACAATTTCAAGTGTCCAATGGCTCCTACTCATTCTTATATTTTGGCAAACATGAGAATTTGATTTAGCTGGCTGATACTTTCCCCCTTGTGTTTTTGAAGAATCTAAGAACTGACACTCAAAAATAAACTTCGTAAATAAATATAGTGATACAAGGAGATTTCAAGAATATTCATTTTAAATGCTGAGCACTGTTTAGCTTCTTAGACAACTTGTTTTTAACAAATCGCTAATGAGAGAAAAACTTTCTTGGTGACAGTTTTTCAATCACAGAGTAACCGCCATATCTTATTCTTTGGAATTGGACCTTTAGGAAAGCAGATTGATTTTTCTTATATAAGTAGTTATATATACACATTCCAGTCTTCTTGAAATAAATTTGTCTTAATTGACCTTCCTTTGATTATAGTCTTTTTGTATGTGTAAATATGTTTGGTATTTAAAGGCTTTGTCACTTGTCAGCCTTTTTCAATAAAGTTAATTTTGTTTTTTTTAATGGTAATAGCATTGCAGCAATAAATATTGCAAACAGAATAGATTGCTAATTATCTGGCCACGATTCATACAACTGAATTATCATGAAAAAAAAATAAGGAACAATTATTTTTACCTATGTTGGTCTTTGAAAAATTCAACATCTTGGCGGTCATCAGTTATTGGCAAAGAAGAAAGGAGGGCATTCACTTTCATCACTAAATTACTGCCACTATAGAAAAGAGAAAAGAACTAGATATAACTCAGGAATGGAAGAATCTCCTAAAATAATGCCATTAGATATCCAAAAGCAACACCACCACAATCTGTAAGGCTTCCAAAGAAGACAGGCAATGCTGAATGTTGTTAGTGTTCCTTGCACAATAAGATGTGGGAAATTAAAGAACAAAAATATGTTTTTGAGAGCTTTTCATAACAATGGTCTTTTTAAATCCATCTCAGGTAGAAGAAAGGTCCAACAAGGCACAGAAAAGGAAAATCCATTTTTTTCCTAAGCCCATCACAGTGGTCATCCTTGGTCTTTTTAAATCCATCTCAGTCTTACATTTGTGCTCTAACAAAAACTAACCTCAGCTGCTGAGGTCATCGAAAACTACCAAATTATCAAAATCAGTTTTTACCATTTAGGTTTATGTAACTATGAAGCCTAGTATTATGAGATGATTCTCTCTAGTGCTAACAAGTCTGGATGATAGACGGAGTCAAAGACTATATTCACACTCTATACTTTTGAAATTAGCTGATCTATATTATTAATTTAGAAATGTTTAAGCTGCCCAACTCTAAACTCTGGGTGGCAAACATTAAAAACAATTTTTATTATTAATTTATTATTAAATGTATATGCTGCCTATCTCACGATTCGAGCAGTGACAGGATAATGTGAAATTCATATAACACAACAAAAACAATAGAACCAAAAGTAATAAAAGAGTGATCTGACCGAGGCTGTGAACTGATTACAATGTCCTCCAGACCCAGACCACTCCCAGCTAAATTCAATGCCTCTTTTAAACGGCAAAACATCTTCAAAACGTACTTCACCATAAAACCTTCCACAATAAAAATTACCATTTATGATCAATCCCCATTTCCTTGACAAGGCTTTTAATCTTCGCAGCTGCTGTATTCAGAGTTATCGTCTCCAACAAATCAAAGTCTTTGGCATTTAATTCATCTTTTTTTAAAGGGCCTAATATCTACAGAACAGAAATTGACATAATTCAATGTTAGGAGAAGAATACAATACTTTGGTTTGTAAGCATCCTGATTTATGCCCAGAAAGTGACTGAGAAATGAAACTAGCACAAAACATTCTCTGCTATAAGCATTGTCATACATTCTGTAATAACTGAAATTTCCCAACAGTTTTTAACAATCAGAGGTAAAATATATAATAGCATTCTGAACCTGGTGAGTTCAGGAGGTGGGCAAAAGTGTTTGTCCTACTGAAAAGTAGAAGGAAAGTCCAACAAGGCATAGAAAAGGAAAATCCATTTTTCTTTCTAAGAATTCATAGAATATACAATAATAGGGATGTAAGGAACCTTGGAGATCTTCTAGTCCAACCCCCCGCTCAAGCAGAAGACCCTATACCATTCCAGACAAATGGCTGTCCAATCTCTTCTTGAAAACCTTCAGTGATGGAGCACCCACAACTTCCAGAGATAAACCCTTCTACTGATTGTTCTCAATGACCGGAAATTTCTCCTTAGTTCTAAGTTGGCTCTCTCTTTAATGACCTCATTACTTTTTGTTCTGCCCTCAGGTGCTTTGGAGAATAGGAGAATATAGGAATGAGCCCTCTGTTCTGAAAGACTAGAGAAGAAAAATGCTGGATCGTCTCTCTCAATCAAAGGAGGAAACTCTCTTTCAAAGGACCAAAAGTATCATCCTGGAATGCCTAGGGAACTCTGAACTGGAAATACATTTACTTTCTTCTTTCTCACTAAACAGAGCATGACAATACACTAGCATTCCATAAAATAAAACCAAACAACTCAGTAATAAAATGCCATCTCCCCATTCTTTACTTACCCTGCCATTACTAATAACAGCCATTTCTCCCGGAAGCAATTTAAGAACTTCCTGACAAAATGCTTGATGAGTCTGAATCATATCAACTCCCAGTGTATTGTATTTCTTCTCAAGAGCATCAGCATCCATGGCCTGGAATATAAAGTATAAAAGTGCAGTCCTAATTAGAAAACTACATAAGCATGTTTAAAACTTTTCTCTACTGAGAATTTAGATACATAATCCAGTTTTGTAACTGATGCTATGCTTCAAAGTAAGTAAGAGTCTTCTGGAATCTGTTATATGGTAATTCTTTCTTTAAAATAAAAGTGCATACATAGCTTCAAGAACCAAGCACTTTTAAGGCATTTGTTTTAAAAAGTAACTCTCTTAGATATTCAGAAAAGCAGAAAAAATATTGGTTTCTGTTTCTATTCTACTGTAACCACCTGCTCCCAAATTATTCTATTTAAATTATTCTCTGTATTTCTACTCTGCCAAATATTCAGCACAGCTAAGAAATTTTTAAAACATTCCAGAAACAATTAACTACTAAAAGTTTAGAAAACAGATGAAGTGTTACAGTTTTTGTAAATGCCAGCAGTGAGGGTCAAACATCAATCCCGGGAGAATATATTTGTATAATTTGGGAGCAATGCAGAAGAAAGCCCTATATCTTGAAATGACACTCTATTTATTTATTTGTTAGATATATATTCTGCCTTTCTCCCAGGAACAACCCCTTCCTCTCAGGTGAGTTGGACTGAAATGCAATGACTGGCCCAGATTCACCACTTGAGTATCTATGTCTAAGGATGGACCTGAACCTTGATATCCCACATCCTTAGTCCAACACTTTAACCCAGGGGTCTTCAAACGTGGCCCTTTTATGACTTGTGGACTTCAACTCCCAGAATTCCTCAGCGAGGCATGCTGGCTGAGAAATTCTGGGAGTTGAAGTCCATAAATCATAAAAGGGCCACGTTTGAAGACCCCTGCCTTAACTATTACATTGCACTGGCTGATGCCATATATATAGAACTCTATGGGGTGATAATCTGATGAATTGCCACCAAACACACATAGAAGGATACCTATCTGTATGTACATCCTGTAGTTGCAACATGACTACAACAGTATATAAACATATTATAGAAATAGGTTGATATACCTTTTAAAAATAAATGATATTAAAATCAAAATTTCAAAATCCAGTGATATTAATAGAAACTGTTATGCTCTGCCAAAACTCAGCTAAGTGCATAATTAGGCAACTACTAACCGGGAAAAAAAACTTTTTAATTTTAGTTCCTTCAGCAAGGGCCTTTGCTGTCTCCTCCTTAAGAATCCGACCAAGAAAGTTTTTCAAGTGAACATTTTTCTGGGTTAAAAATACTGCCGTGATTGCTCTTGCAATAATAGTGCTGTCTTCTGTTATTTTTGAAGTAGGATTATTCACAATCCCAAGCCGAATATGACTGCTGGTTTTCTGTAAAATAAAGGTAGGTTACAAACTGTGTCAAAAACTACAGCCAGAGCAGTATTTAGTTTTCAGAGAGTCAGAAAAGCTGAGAAGAGAATACAGTCTAGCATGCCAAGTTTAAAAAGCAATGTTTACTTTGTAAGAACCAGATACAGTAAATAGATATTTATTTTAAAGAGTTTATCGCTTGCTTATCTTCCAGAGTTCTAGGTGATTTCCTTCAGTAATAAAAACACAGAAACAGCAGAAATTCCAGCCCATATTCTGAATGTCAACACTAAGATGTACAGCTCAGAGCAGGAATCTTATTATTTCTACAATTTATATATTTCACTATCATAAAGGAAATTTTTGCTCTAACATTTTCTTATAAAGAAAATGTGTAACGTGCAATCCCCCGTCTTTGTTTCAATTACACAGAATTCTCTTTAACTTCTTAAACAGAAGTTTCTATGGGCAAAATTTCTCTTTTGTGGTATTACAAATGCATAATCACTGTCATATGTAATGTTTTTGTGTAGTAACTAAACTTTTCACAAGTTTCTTTTGTTCTGTAAAACGTTATTTTGAGGAAAGGACACAGCTTTAGCTGCAATCATTTTCTGGCACATTATCTCCCATTTGTATTTCTTCTCCAAAATTGACTGAGGAAAATTATTTATATGATGTAGGCACAAGAAATGTGAAGAACTGACCAAGTGTTTCAGTGCAGTAGAAAGCAATTGCCTTCCATCTGGCTTGTCATAATCAGCCACAATCCATATGGTTACCGGATAGATTAAAGCATCATCTGAAAAAAAAAAGGCAAGAATTTCTACTGTTCAATATAAGTGATCAAAATGGAAAATGTATCAGCAAAATAAAGTGTAGATTATTTTAAGAATAAACAGAAGGCTAATCAGGAATTGTTGGTTAAACCTCTAAGTGATCCACACTATTTTTTACAATACTGAATAATGAATCCCTGAATGTGACTTTAGGGATGTACAGTATTTGAATCAAGCACAGAATTTTGTTTTTTTGCTAAATTGCAAAGATAAGCAACTGTTTTTTTAAAAATCTGTAGCTGAGGACTTTGCCCCCCCCTTTCTTTTTAGGTTTTATGTTTACATGGGCATACTGAGTATCCCTGCCAGCACACAATCTCCAAAAATAAAAGCAAAATAGAAAATTACATTGATTGTATTCCATTAGCAACTGACAATAATTATAAAATGTTGTTTTAAAGTCATAATATATGCAAGATTTAACACAAACATACTTTTTATGAAAGCTGAGGATTCCTTAGAAATGTCATTCAGATAGATAGATAGATAGATAGATAGATAGATAGATAGTGTTTTTTCATAAAATGTATTTATTGGCATTCAATTCTCCTTGATTCTCTCCTTGAAAAGCCCTGTAGGCGACATTCTTTATGAGAGAGGACTTAGAAATTCAGGTTCTCTTATAGATTTCAAGAACCTGAGCCTTGAAGACCTTTTACAACAGCCCAGAATCAGAAACTTAATTAATTACTAGTGCAAGTCTCAAAGTAGAGGTATTGCAATAGGCAAATCAAAGTGTACCTATAACTACTTAAATTCTGGCATTCTGGACCAACTGTACCTTCTGAGTGCTCTTCAAGGGCATGGAATGGGACAACTTGGTGTGGCCAACTCTCCATAGCCAACTCACCATGGCCAACTCAGTGCAGGACAACTTGCTCCAGGATAAGAGTTACATTAATATTGAAGAAATGGTAGAATAGAATCATTAAAGAAAGGATACAAAAGGAGAGATAAAATGAAATGTGAATGACAAACATTAAAATATTTTTTAAATTATTTTAAATACTTAAATTAAACTGTTGAATTGTTCTGCAGCAAGTTGTCCCGTGGTGAGTTGGCCACGGGGAGTTGCTCCATGGTAAGTTGGCCATGGTGAGTTGGCTGTGACAAGTTGGCCATGCCAAGTTGTCCTAGACCCTCAAGGGCACCATGAAGAGGGCATTAAAATAACCCAAATGGAAGATGATTAACACAAGTAGTAGTAGTGCCTTCTGCCCAGAAAAGATTCTAACTGGCACACCAGATGAATTTGTGCATAGGCATTCCTAACCATAGCCGCGAT
Source organism: Crotalus tigris (assembly GCF_016545835.1). Classification (NCBI taxonomy): domain Eukaryota; kingdom Metazoa; phylum Chordata; class Lepidosauria; order Squamata; family Viperidae; genus Crotalus; species Crotalus tigris. The sequence goes on from NW_024096565.1 coordinate 1,855,302, forward strand.
CTGCTGTTCAAGAGCCTCAAATTATGATCCAGTTCAATATGGAAAAGCAATATAACATTCATAATCAGAAATGCAATTTTCCTGGAATCAGATGGGTTCTAAATCTACAATCACTTTGGTTCTCTGGGATTAAGCCTAAATTTGTTCCTCTTCATCCAGATTCTAACAGCCTCAAGTACTGCAACAGTACCTTGATGGCATTTCCTGTTCAGTCTGGGGATGAGATGTATAACTGGTTCTCATCAGCAACTTAATGATACCCAATCCTTTGCTGATGCATGAACTTCCTGAGTGGCTTCATGTAAGTATCAGCCATCCTGGGTTATCAGTATGTAAACAGAATCAGTAATAAGATTAAATGTAATAAAGATTACCTTGCTTTGTAACATAATTCATGTTTTCAGAAATAACAAATGTTTTATCTTGAGAGTCCAAGAAGAAAAACGTTGAGTAGTCATTTACATCTATAGGAACTGCAAAAAATGCAAGATGTGGCATAACATCAAGCACGATATCAAAATGAATTTCCCACAAATAAAGAAGAGAGAAGAAACAAAGCATTTAGTTTACCTGATGGGGATTCAAAATTCAAGTATCTTTTTTCATCACCAAGAATTATATCATTTATATGAGAAACTACATTCTGTTGCTCCATGATGAAATCAACGGCATCTTTATGATCATTTAGCAAGCCCTGTAATCAGAATAAGAGTTTAATTTCCACAGCATTAACAGTTTTAAATATAGCTTCCTCTTAACTTGAGATCAGGGTACGCAACCTCTGCTGGGTGAATGGGTATCTTACCTTAGCTTGACTTTACCGAGCCATCTGGCACCATAACTAAGCATTACCTCCTTTCCAACACAAATGTGTAGAGAAGGCCTGGAAAACTTAGGTTTTCAAGACACTTTTTTTAACCTTCCGAAAACAGAAAGCAAGCTATTCTGCACGATAAACCATAGTTTGTAGTTTAATGTAATGTGTGATCTGAGTCAGCTATGAGGAATTCAGCAAATATGCAGTGTTTCTCAACCTTGACAATTTTAAGGCATGTGGACTTCAACTCCCAGAATTCCACAGCCAGCATTGCTGGCTGTGGAATTCTGGGAGTTGAAGTCCACATGCCTTAAAATTGTCAAGGTTGAGAAACACTGTGATAGAGCAAGCTACAGCTTAGTAAATCATGAGAAATGGGTTTCATGTCTGACTTAAATATGAAGCACAGAATTGAACACTTTCTCCTCTTTTACTACCTTAAATAGAACATTTTAAACATCTATTTCTAAAGAGTGCAATGGCTCCAATCATTTTAAAATATAACAAGAACATAATTACATTCTAAGATATTACTTATTTAGTTATTTAGTTATATATGTGTATTATTTTTACAAATAACTGAAGGTAGCGAACACACCTAACAAGCTTTCCTCTTCCTATTTTCCCAACAACTCTGTGAGGTGATTTGGGCTAAGAGAGAGTAACTGGCCCACGATTACCCAGCTGGCTTGCATGGCTAAGGAAAAAGTTGAACTCACAGTCTCCTGCTTTCTAGTCTGGTGCCTTAACCACTAGACCAAAAATCACCATAGATTAAGCTTCAAAATCATGACAACAAATTAAAATAATTAAATGTTTGCAACATTAACTCCAAACCACTTCTTTATGAAATATGTATCATATAAACATAACTGAAGCCCAGTGCTTCTCAACCTTGGCCCTTTGAAGATGTGTGGACTTCAGCTCCAGAATTCCCCAGCCATTCTGGGAGTTGACATCCGTAAGTCTTAAAGTTGCCAAGGTTGAGAAACACTGTATTAGCCCATATTTCATTGGACATTCCTGTCTTCTAAAGGAAAAAAAATACATACCATGGACACTGCCCGCTGAAAGGCCTCTGTGGCATCTATGATCTTCAGCAGAGAGGTCTCAAGTTCTGCAATATTCATCTCTTTTCTGTTAAAAGGCACGCCATTAAAGAGAGCTTGAGGCAATGGGCCCAGGCCAGTCTTCTTATAAAACATTGCTCCTGCCTAAACAAATCAGGGATGTCAGAGTTATACAGAAAATAGCTGATTGTGTGAAAACAGGATTAATATATAGCAAAAACAGACTCAAAGCATTCATAAACTGCACAGTGGAAGAATAAAATGATTTATTTTTCCCTTTCAACAATATTCCCCAATCTGATGTCTCCAGATATATTAGACCAGGGCTTTTCAACCAGTGATACGGGTACCACCTGTGGTACATTGGCACCTGGCAGGTGGTACGCGACCATCCTAGAAAAGTGGTAGCGGGGGAGGGGAATGAGCTGAACCGGTGATAGCACCGCACAAGCCTGAGCGAGAGATGGCTGGAGATGCAGGGCTGTCAGGGCTCAGTGGAAGCACCAGGATCAGTGCCGCTTTCCAGCTGATTGGTGCTTCTTCGGGGCTGTCAGGGCTCAGTGGAAGAGCCAGGATCAGCGCCAGGCTCCAGCTGGAGCTCGGCGCTGATCCTGGTGCTTCTGCTGAGCCCTGAATCAGCTGGAAAGCAGCACTGATCCTGGCACTTCTGCTGAGCCCAGAAGAAGCGCCGATCAGCTGGAATGTTGCAGCATCTCCAGGGTCTTGTGATTTACATTCAGATGCATGGCAACTGATTCATATTTATGACAGTCACAGTGTCCCAGGGTCATGTGAAGTGACCAAAACCTGCTGCAACCACCCAGCAGACTGGGGAAATAAAAACCAAACACCCCCTCATCCCACCCCCGCTGCCAATCCTTAACAGAAATGCTCACAACAATGAAAACCTTGGACAGGAGGAAGAGCGCCGTTGGGCACTGTCTTGCTTGGCTGTGGCTTGGGGGGCACTTTTTTCAATGCCATTGTAACTTCGAACAGTCACTAAGCGAACTGTTGTAAGTCGAGGACTACCTGTACTTTATCACTTTTTTCCTTTTTTTTTTTTGGTCATCAAGTTTTTGACACCCTGCTAGACGGCTGGTTGTACTCAGATGTTGCCATATCCTAAAAGCGGTACAATGGGTGAAAAGGTTGAAAAGCCCTGTATTAGACTACATAGCTAATGTAACTCAAGATTAATTTAAGAATGGTACCAGATGAAAGAAGGAAGACTTTCTAGAAAGCAATTTTGGAGGTGGCGAGAGAAAGCCCTGGACTGCCAGAATAAAATCTGGTTTTCAAAAAAATATATGACAATTAAGAACAGCCAACTAGGACTCCCAAAAACTTTTTTTAGATTAACATGGCTTAATCCAATAAGTATTAGAATTATATAATTTTCTATCTTTGATATCCGGATGCTATTAAAAATTATTTGAAGATATTTATGATGGGACTATTCCCAGCTAAATTATCTCTTGCTATATGGATACTGTGGGATACGAATCTGGGGACAAAGAAATAATGAGCTTCCTCATTTATCACCCCCACAAAAAAAAAAAAAACACAAGTGCCTGACACACAATAGTTGACCTGTATCTTCACTTATGAAGACCCCAGGCTATTAAGATTTTAGGTTTTTTTTGTATTTCATTTTGCAGCTTTCAACTCTTTCTACCTTTCTCTTGTCATCATATTCAGAGTCCAGACCCAGGATCTCCTCCACATCAGCTTGAGGAAATTGTCTATGAAGAATACGCTTCACGTTGTGCACTGAAAGGATTTCTCCTTCGTCTACTTGACGATACATCTAATTGAAGAGAGCAAAAGAAAGATAAATGATACAATAGATTCTACTGTTACAATACCGTAGAACATTTAATAATATTTAGATTGCATTCCATTTTTATTATTCATACTATAAACCAGGGGTCCTCAACCTTGGCAACCTTAAGACTTGTGGACTTCAATTCCCAGAATTCCTCAGCCAGCAAAGCTGGCTGAGGAATTCTGGAAGTTGAAGTCCACAAATCTTAAAGTTGCCAAGGTTGAGGACCCCTGCTTATAAACAGTTTTGAAAAGCTCCTATCATCCAATCACAGGTTCATCCTTATTAGCCAATTTTTAACAGTAATGTCTTCAACCAACTATACTTCAATGCACTCTCACCCTTCATTTCTGTACTCTCTAAGGAAAAGTATATAGCATATATTAAACTAGTATTTATTTTCCATACCAACCATGAAATGAGTCAAGCAACCAAGGCAACCAACCATTTACATTCAACCAGAGCAAAAAAATAAGTGAATTTCAGCCATATTAAAACTTTCACAGCATGTGAGAAAATCTCTGTAAGTTAAAAAACTGTGTAAGTTAAAATGTGGGTGTATAATCTCACAGTTCTAAATTAACCACTGCAGGTTAAATTAGAAATAAAGGTATTTCTATTATTGGCATATAATTTTATATATTTGTATATCATCTCCTTATAAAAGAATGGGCTCTTGCTGACTTCAAGATGTCTACAATTAGGGAGCTCATATTTAATATTTTATTCTATTGCTTCCAATTTACCTGAAATGAATTGGAAATTTTGTTTTAAATTTCAAATATCTTCAATTCCCATCCTGTTCTAGGACCATATTATTCAATTAACTAACACCTATTTCTCTAAAAATCATTTGCTTATAGTTCTGTTCTGAATTCCATGTCCTCCAAAATAGAGCTTTTATAATTTATGAAGATTTAAATGAATTACTTGAAAATAAGTATCTCTTCTGAGGTAGTCAGATTTTTCTTGATGATGTGCCTGAGGCTTCTAGGAAGCTCATGGACAGAATAGAAGGCAAATCATAAAGAAACTGATGTTCTGGATTGGGAATTCATTAGCCTGAACTCATATCTTAAGAAATCATAGCCAGCAATTACTAACCAATGGAATATCTAACAAATATTATTGTAACATCTTTACTCCTTGTTAGAAAAGGAATCTTATTTAGAATGGTACCTAATCAGCCTCCTCCAGAGAAAACACTCACATTGGTTAACTCTCTCCCTTCCCTACTATTTTTCCATATCCAGATGACCTTGCATATAGGCTGCTCTGCTTTGAAGGAGTTATCTCCCTTTTAAAGTTTTTTTTTTAACCTTGTGTCTCTCAAGGGTTCACCAATGAATGTCAAAATGTTGCTTTCTATTGTTGTCATTTTGGTTCCAATCCCATCAGCTCAGCTACTTGAAATCACTGTTAAAAGGACTGATAGCCTGAATAGCCAACAATATCCTTTTAAGCCATCTCAAATAGTGAATATTACTACCGTACATCATACAATAGCAAATATAATAATGTATTACACATAGTACCGTATTTTCCGGCGTATAAGACGACTTTCTAAACCATGAAAATCTTCTCAAAATTCGGGGGTCGTCTTATAAGCCCAGTCATCTTATACGCCGGAAAATACCGTATTTTATTTTGTTGGTCCTGAATCTATTGCAAGAAAATTTTAGTAGACAATCTCAAGTCTTAAAGAATCATGAGATTCTCATTTTACTGACTTAAATCACCTTTTTGGAAATTCCATCAGAACTGTGCAATTACTCAATGGAAGGTCTATGGAGTGTTTTCTTCCTATAATTTCACAGCCTTTTAAAAATGATATATTATCTTTAAAAGATCAAATCCAGCCTATCCCACTTCCTTCCTTTCTTGTTTCTCCCTGAATATTTAGGTCGGCCACATGCCTGGACCTTATAAAAAGAACTACAATATGGTTTATACAAAGGATATTTAAATGCTAGCAGCTTTGAGACCCTTATCTAAGTATGCCTAATATAGATACCCCATTCACTTCTGCCAGAATTTTTTTTTCTTCATTAAGTTTCATATTTTGCTCTACCATGGAATACAGAAAGATATGTCATAATGCCCACTGGCTTTGCGATATTCTTTATACACCTTATATATGTGACACTTCCTGTCTCTGCATCTCAATTTATGTGCATGATTATTTGCAAACTGCCCAGAGTCACAGAGGTTTTTAGCAATGCTATCCTATGGCTATTTTGCATCTCAAAGAAAGTAAGGCTAACCTTAAATAAAGCAATATTTTAATCTTCTTACAAACACTAACATAAAGTATGGAGACAAAAGCTTGAGGGATATCCACTTCATCTGCAATAAAGTTAAAAGCTCTCCACAGGGCAACTCCTGCGTCGTCATTTCCATCAACCACTTCGTCAGTATTTAAGATGAAAACAAAGCCAAGTCTGCTCAGGAAGAAGAAAAATACTGTGAGAACGGCAAAATCACATTTAACTACTCTGAAAACAGATTAAATACAGCTATACTAAAAAACAGGAATGAAGGCGTGTCCCAGGATGAAGTTGCAGGATCCAATCTGTACTAAAACAAACAGGTTAAAACATGTCATTTAGGCCTTCATCAAGAAAGATAAGTCATAATCTTCCAGCAAGATTCAAAAATATTAAAATGAACACAAAGTTAACATTTTGTGCCAATCTAACAGAATCACCTTTGATAGAATGTAAAGTCCCAAATGAAAGTTTCTTCAAATCACTGATGAGAAGCATACCATGGTTTGAATTTCCAAAATTATAGGAGATAAATTATTTGGGATTGCTTTTATCATTATTCAGCTTTATGAATGTGTAAATTCATCCTTAAATTCCTCAATATCTCTCAGTTTTAGAGTAATGAATGCCTATAGAAATTGTCTCTCTAGCTCAGGGATAAGCAACCTTGGCTCTTTTATGACTCGTGGACTTCAACTCCCAGAATTCCTGAGCCAGCCATGCTGAGGAGAAAGAGAGAGGTTTCCATGCTGAGCCATGCCGGCTCAGGAATTCTGGGAGTTGAAGTCCATGAATCATAAAAGAGCCAAGGTTGCCTACCCCTGCTCTATCTGAAATTTTGACATTTTGACATGAAGGAGCCATTCTGTCAAACATTAACAACCTGCCCAACATTGCTGAAAGTGATTGCAGGTTCCCTGTATTCTTTGCTCCTATCCAGTTCCTCATATTTTTAATTTGATTTGATTCTACACAACTGGAAATATAAGTATGCAAAAATTATTAATTTGCATGCACATAAATATATATAATCATATTTAAATACATACACATAAATATATATTCATATTCCAATGGTAGAACAAATATTCTAGACTGCTCTAGAGTAGCCTTTTTTATACTAATTCTATAGATACATTGAACTTTCAAAATTCCTACACAGTGTGATGCGGGAATCCTTCAGAATTAAGTCTCAACATACCAGGAAGCTTGCAAGTTTGGGGGAAACTCTTTTGTAAATAGAACTAGAAGGATGAATGGAGACTGATCATGGAACATTGTTATAATGAAGCTATGATATTAAAGTTCTTAAAGAATATGCTTTTCTTGTATCCATTTAAATGCAGTTATATTTAGAGAGACCTACTACCTGTTCAACAGAAATAGCTGAAATCTATGGAAATATAGTATTTACCCAGAATAAATAGCAATCAACATATCAATGTATTAAAATCTCTCATTTCTATTTTGTTGACTTGAGAAATTGCAATTAATGAATCATGAAGGATTGAACATCAATGGATATATATTGCCCGAGCTCTCCTCCCTTTTGTATTAATCAATACTCATATAGGAAAACTATACAGCATAACATTGTACTAACTCTATAGGTTTTTTTGCCACAGTTCATAAAATGAAGACAAGGAAGAGAAATTCCTTTACTATTTTAATCTCAGATAGAATTTCAGTGTTAATTTACCTTAGAGGTACTTTCTGAGTGTAGATTAATTCAATTAGTTTAATGAAACCAGCTGCTTCTTCCTGGAGAGGATCAATAAAAAGGACCTACAAGAGAAGAAAATTTTATACATCCATGATTTATACTCTCTTCATACCTTCTATTTCCTCTACTCCTGTACAATGAAAGCTCCAAGGAAGCATTCCAGGATAAACTGGAAACGTCAGTTGGCGCAGACTGTCCTGGTTCATGCACTCAATAGAACCAGACAATTAGAACCCATTATGCCATTTCTGTGCCAGCTGCTCTACTTACTTGCATGTCTTGGGGCCAATAAAATTGCAATTTTAGAAACATAAATGGTTTGGAACAGATTAGTTGAAAAACTGTTTAAGCTTTAACATATATTTAAGATCTAGACTGAAGAATCTGCTCAGATTCCCACCTTTAACATTCATTCCTCTACTGAATATAGAGACAGAAGCTTATCAATAATGGTAGATATAACTCCGGGGAATGTGTGACTGGCTCTCCCACTGTGGTATTTATAGAAGTTCTGAAAATCCATTGTTTCCTTTTACTTTAATCTATTGTCTTTGCTCCAGCATAAGATGTTATTTTAAACTATATATTTATGTTTGATTTTTGCTGCATGACTTAGATGGACTTCTTTTGGGGTTAATTAAACAAATGATTCTGAAGTGACAGTTTTCTGATTACTAACTAACTATGCCTGATTACTAATCAAATTACAATGGTACGTTCCCATTATTGAACCTTCTGAGAGTTTTCTTGATATTTTTCTTTGATATTGGTGGCAGAGGGAAAAGTCTCCACCTTTCCAGGCCACTGACATAATTGTAATCAAAGTGGATAGAAACTTCAAGAGAAGAAAATTTTGGGAATTATCATGTACAGATACAAATTTACATTGGAGAGGAACCATCCCAGTAAGGAGAAAGGGACAAAGAGGAATTAGTTTGGAGGCCTTAATATGAGGTTCTTTGATAACAAGAGGACAAAGTCTGAACACACACACCCTTGAATGCCATTGAACTTTATCTAATCTTTCCCAGGGGAAACTTTCCAGCCTGAGAAAATTGGTGTGAAATAGGCATTGAGCAATAAAGTATCTAATTTGTACTTTATATATGTGAGTCTAGTTGTTCAAGCCTGACATTTATCACTTCAGAAAGAATTGATTCAAATACTATTAATATTTTAGACCATAATGTTTGCCCTCAATTCAACACAGATGCAAAAGAAACTGGGCCTGAACTGAAATTTTAAAAGCTTGGAATGAACCCTAACAACTGAATTTACTCAATTAAACATGAAAATAAAACCAAGGGACCTCATCTGGCATGCTATCACACGCTGGTTTTCTCAGATATAGATGCTGGTAGAATAACTTTTAGTGAAAACAGTACTTGAATGTAAGTTTATAACACTAAATTAAATAAATTATATGCCACCTAAGATACAATAGTTTCAATATAGTCATAAAATTTGCTTAGAATTGACACAAGCAGGCTTTCTTGTACCACAGATTTAGACTTGTTAGGTTCTCTAAAAAACACAATTTGCTGAGAGACCTTGGTTGTCGACAGTATGCAAATCCACACACACATTCCAGTCAGATGTAAAGAAAAAGCTCACACATTTACCTCACAAATTGTGATCTATTCTATAAATCATGGTGAAAAAACCATTGCTAAATGCAGTAGGAAAATGCTGTCAAAGTATGGCTGTGCTTCTGTAAGTATCATCATAGGTGCACTGCTGGGTATACTTTGCGATCATTTTGATGCATTCATAACTACAATATATGGATAAGTGAATAGCTGAACAAAATGTGCAAAGGAAGGGCTTTCTGTGTTTTTTGTATACAAAGATGTAATTCAAATATATCCTTACTAAAAATATTTAAAAGAATGCACACATTATTTTCTCAACAACACACAGACACACATACACATATTTCACTACTTACCATATTATATAAATTCCGTCTAATCTGTCGCATCATTCCTGCATATGCTGGTTTGAGAAGTTCCTGAAAACTTGAAGGCCACTTGTTATACATAGCATCCCTTTCTAGGTTATTGACCCACTAAAAAAAATATAACAGTAATGAGGCACTTAATGAAACTACCATCAAAATTAAACCTTATCAAACACAATGTTCTCATAAGCCCATTTCAATAAAGTAGTAGTCAACATGTTGTAGTTTTAACTTATTATGGGCTTTGCTGTTGACCAGGCATCTGGAAGACAGTGAAGAAACTAATTCTATGGCTAGAATTGAGAGCATATTTAAGGGACTATGCAGGGAAAAAAATAGCAATAGCACTTAGACTTACATACCGCTTCACAGTGCTTTACAGTTCTCTCTAAGTGGTTTACAGAATTGGCTTATTGCCCCCAACAATCTGGGTCCTCATTTTACCAACCTTAGAAAGATGGAAGGCTGAGTAACCTTGAGCTAGTGAGACTTGAACTGCCAAACTGCTGGCAGCTGGGAGTCAGCAGAAATAGCCTGCAGTGCTGCATTCTAACCACTGATCCACCAGAGCTCAGTGGTGATCACAGTTTTAGAGATGCTAACACAATGAAAAAGGAGCTGGATCATTTGGGCTGCAATTCTATGGGCAATTATAGGGGAATATCTGTTATTAAGTAACCTAACCAGAATGGCTTCATTAACCACCTAGAGCCCCTCTCATCACCCAGTGAAGTTTTTCTTTCTTTCTTTCTTTCTTTCTTTCTTTCTTTCTTTCTTTCTTTCTTTCTTTCTTTCTTTCTCTTTCTTCTTTCTTTCTTTCTCTTTCTTTCTTTTTCTTCCTTTTCTTTCTTTCTTTCCTTCTTTCCTTCCTTCCCCCCTCTCTCTTTCTTTCTTTCCTTTCTTGCCATGTGAGAACCATTCACCTCAGATTCTGGTAATTTTTATTGGGATAATACTTAGGCTGCTTTTACACCAACCTGAAAAGTTTATTTGTTTTGGCTTGGTGTCCTGTATGTATCAGAACATGGGTGTTTATTTATAAACTGTAGTTTACAGTTTAGCCTGTTGTATAACTCCAGCCAAAATTATGTAATCTATTCAATAAAGATATTTAAAGAAATAATGGCTTTGTGAAATGTATGACCCCAGTTGAAATGTGTTTCCTTAACACAGCAGAAAAGTAACATTTAAAGGATAAAAAAGATGCCATTCAGGTGACATAAATCAATCTTTAATGGTACTTCCAGAAGGGGTAGCCCCAGCAGGGCATTTTAAGGCCTGGGTAGAATCAACCTTATTTCCAGAAATATTTTCTTTTTTGCATGATTCCAGAAAGGAATCCCTCCCTACGCCAATTTATATACTACCTACTAGTATTGGTACTGTCTACTAAAATTAACAGGAAAATTAACAAGAAAAGAATTGTTTTTAAAAGTATCTAAATAAAAACTACTTTCTCCTCAATTTCTGTTAAGCAGCTGAAACCTCCAAGATTGTGGAAATGGCAGAAAAGTGCCATTTTGCTTCTTAGTATTGCTCTGTAAAAAGTCCAAATTTTCCAGATTAAATAAGGTTGTTGCCAAAGGCATCACAGCATTTGTACATTGTAACTGAAACCAAGGATCTAGTGGCCCTTTAAAGATTCATATGCACAAAAATATTACTTACGACAATTGCTGAGTGACGAATGTCTAATGCGTAAGATGCATCCTGAGATTGGGAAGCTAATCTCATGAATTTACTCAGAAATTCTTCCTTAATTCCAAGGGAGTGAAGAACGTGCATTGCTTTTCCTTCTATCTTCAGAGTTTCTAAAATGCTTTAGACAAGTATATTTTATATGTAATACTGTATAGAATAATCCAAAGAATAATAGCTAAAGAAAGAAAAATATTCCATCTGCTGGGGGCTGCCTTTCTCCCCCCCCCCCCACTGGTACCTGGTCAATAGCTGGGTTCGTTTCTCAACTAAGCACCTTAAGGAATAACGTAACAATCACACAGATGAAGCAGCAACAGGAATTTAAGGTCACCGGAGCATTATTATTCAAAGGCTTTGAAAAATAAAATATTTTTGCTTGATGCTGAAAACACTGTGCAGGTGCAGCTCCCTGGGAACGGGATTCCAAACTTAGGAAAGATGACCACTGGAAAGGGCTGCTCCTGGGTAGCAATCCTCCATAACTCAGAAAATCTTAGGGTAGCAATAGCACTTAGACTTATATAATGCTTTACAGTGCTTTACAGCCCTCCCTAAGCGCTTTACAGAGTCAACAATCTGGGTCCTCATTTTACCGACCTCGGAAGGATGGAAGGCTGAGTCAACCTTGAGCCGGTGAGAATTGAACTGCCGAACTGCTGGCAGTCGGCAGTCAGCAGAAGTAGCCTGCAGTATTGCATTCTAACCACCCTTCCACCACGGCTCTTACAAGTATATATGGGAAGCAGTGTTCTTTCACTTAGGGTTGGTGCAAAGATGGTGTGTTACTACAGGCAAGTGGGCAATGGGATGCTGCACTGCTGCACGAGCAAGAATGGACAGGTGTGGGGTGCTATGGCACTGTGCAAGCATAGCTAAGCATGCATGCACTACATAATGTGGATGTGGGGTACCGTTGGCAGATGAGCACTACAGGGATCTTGTACTCCATAGCAGCTCCTCGGGGAAAAGAGCAATGGGACTTGTGACCTTCCCTCAGGGCAGTGATGGTGAACCTTTTAGAGATCCAGTGCCCAAACTGCAACCCAAAACCCACTTATGCATCGTTGGGTGCCGGGTGGGTGTGGCCCATTGGGTGGGCGTGGCTGCAGTGGTAACGGCAGACTGGGTGGGACTAAAAAGTTCAATCAATCAATTCCAACTTTGCAAGTTTTTTTTTTCTGAGAACTTGAAATTGACTCATTGATTGAACAGCCTAAAGCCAAAAGGTTTTATAAAACCCAGCTGAAGGCCTAGGACTGGGGCGACGGTGCATGTGCCTACAGAGAGGGCTCTGAGTGCTGCCTCTGGCACCCGTGCCATAGGTTTGCCACCACTGCCTTAGGGCTTACCTGTGGGAACCTGACAGGGAAGATCGCAAAGGGCAATCACGAGGCCTCGATGATTGATGCTGCAACAGCAGGATCTTTGATGACTGGTCGTAAGTACCATTCATTCAGCACCATCACAACTCTGAATGGACACTAAATGAACAGTTATTGACTGAGGACTACCTGCATTGCAGCTTTAAAGGGGCAAAAAGGAGCTCAAACTAGTATAGCTTTCTCAATATTGAATGCTCCAGGTATGTTGGGACTGTCATTCATTTTCAGCAAGGCCAAATTTGGGGAACTGGACATCCTACGCATCACCACAGGAAAATGGGTTTTACTAATATACAGCTCTATTGGATATGGTAAGAAGTTTCACATACTGAATGCATTTCTTTGGTTTTTAGGACTGTCATCTTATACTTGCAATACTGACTTGAACAATTACTGTTTTGGACACTAAAGGAGATGATGTAATAATTTAGTTAACAGCATTCACCAACAATTTATTGTTTTCCATTCTGAACTATTCATTACAGAACAAGATATTAACATTTGTCTTGGTATAAGGAGTAGTTAAATACAGATTATTGAGCATTCTGGATGGTAACCAAGCTGCAAAATACTTAAAATACCTAAAGGGATCGCGAAGATCCAAGTCTATTGGAAGGCCATTTAAAAATAAACGTGCTTCACCAGGCTTAAGTTCAAGAGATTCATGCAGACGCTGGAAAAGAAAGGAAAAGTTTACCACGAATTAACTAGCCATTTAAAACAAAGAAACAAAAAAACAAGCAAGCAAATGGGATATCAACATGGGAGCAATGTTATATTCATTTGAAATGAATCAATTTTAACAATTTATTTTTCAAGATAAGGAGATATTTTTGATTTCTGCAAAACAAATCTGATACTAAATATTCCTTAATGAGATTTTAGAAGATTAATGATATTTACATATTCAGTTTCCATCAGATAGGTTTAAAACTGCTTTGACAAATTATAGACCACAAATTTACATTCAGCATTTGTCATGAAATGTATCCCAATCATCTGGACAAATTAGGACAGCTCTTTCTCTTTTTTAAATCTAAAATTTTAAAAATTCTTGGTGAAATTCCTGGTTTCATCTGTCCCAGACTTCTCCAACCCAAAGCCTTCTGGAATATAGAATATGACAACTCGCCTTGGCCAACTCACCATGGTCAATTCACACAGTCAATTTGCCACAGCCAGCTCACCAGGGCCAATTTGCCACAGGACAACTCACTATGGCCAACATGCCGTGGGACAACTCACTGCGAAACAATTCAACAATTCAATTTAATTATTTAAAACAGTGGTTCTCAACCTTTTTAATGCCGCGACCCCCAACCAGTCATAAGTCGAGGACTACTCAACCGGCCGTAAGTCGAGGACTACTCAACTGGTGCAGCACCATTTGCAGAATGGGACTTTCGGCAGGCTCAGCAGGGCAGAGACCCCCTGGACAATTCCTACTGGCTTTTTTTTTTTTTTATTGAAAATTTTTACATTTTACAAAAACAAATCCCCTTCGCATACCCCCCCCTACCTCACCCCCCCCCTTCCCAACCTCCCAAACCCTCCCCTGGACTTCCCAGAGCTGAGTACAGGCTTAATTAAAAAAAAAAAAAAAAGAAAACTTAAAACACTTTTAAAACCTAAACAAATTTAAATACAATCATCATTCTATATAAGCTCCCTCCAAAAACACAAATTTAAACATTACTTTCTTTGAATATCTATATCTATAATATAAAATCTAATTTCTCCCTCTTTCTTTATCCTAAAACGAAAAAATAAACATACAAATCTTTGTTATACCATTAAAGCTAAATACTCTTAAAGAACTTAAAGTAAGTACATATTTCCTTCAATCTTCATAATCTTCTCTCCTATCCAAAAAGAAGAAAAAAAAAAAAAAAAAACAAAAAACAAAAACTTAAAAAACCTATAAGTCCTAAACAAATCTAAGCACATTTAATTAAACAAATTATTTTGTCTTAAAAATATTAATAATAATATTTAAAAACTAAAAACACTTTTAAATCCTAAACAAATCTAAATACAATCATCACTCTATATAAACTCCCTCCAAAACCACAAATTTTTAAAATTTAAAATATTAGAATCCACTCACTAAAATAAGCAAATTATAATCCCTTCAAAACACAAATTTAAACAATATTATCATTAAAGGTTCAAAACTTAAAACAACAAAGTTAATAAACACATTAAACATTTCAATCTTCACCAATAACTAATTCCATCCGTAAAAAACTACATCCTTATCAATCTCAATTATATTAGTATTATTAATTATTCACATTCCAGTTTTTTCCATTCTCCATTCTTCCATTCTTCCATTTCCCTTCTCCATTCTTGTATCAAACTCGTAAGAAATGCTGCAAGTTCTGCCTTAGGAGACTGCTCCAAAATTCCTGAATCTCCCATCGACTCCGAAGCCAATAAGGGTTCCTTAAATTCCTCCTTGTATTGATCTTTACAATTGTAAGTTGTACAAGTTATCCTCTGCCCGTTCCTCTCTTGTTGATGCCCCTCAGACTGAGATTTCCCAGTTTCCATTTCAGGCAACAATTCCACCCTTAAAGATTGCTCCAAAGACTTTGTAGGTCTAACATCTCCCAGAGATTCAGAAACCACTAAATATGAAACTTCCTTAACCTTCTTCTGTTGCTGCTTTTCTTTGGGATTATATACTGCACAAGTTGTCTTCTGCTCCTCAACCTGGACTTGTTGAGGCCTCTCACACAAAGATTCTCCAGTTTTCATAAATATAGGCTCTTCAAACTGTGATTCTACATTCTTTTCTTCCAAAGCTTTAAACTTAATTGATGGCGATGCACATACCCCCAGGACCGAAGTATAAAAATCTTTTGCTTGAGAAACAGTATTAAGTCTATAACATGTCCCCAGGTAATTCACCACCATTCCAATCGGAACATCCCATCTGAATGAAATTTTTCTCTTTTTAAGTTCATTTGCTAAAAAAGCAAACTCCTTTCTTCTTCTTAAAATTTTAGATGGGATCTCTTTAAAAATTATAACATCTTGTGAAGCAATTTGAAATCTCTTCTTATAATAGGCTTGCACAATTTCATTGCGTAAAGATCTTTTACCAAAGTAAATTACCACATCTCTTGGCAGATTCTTCTGTGCTGCCACCACAGAGTTAACCCTAAATAATTTTTCAATTTCATTAAGTATTCCCTCTTTTTCTTTATTCAAAATCAATGCAAAGTCCTTTGCAACCATCTCCTTCAGATCTCCTTGCAAAGACTCTCCCAGGCCTCTAATTCTTAAGGCATATTCCATTTGTCCATATTGGAGCATAAGAATCTCATTTTCCATTTCTTTTTCCATACTTTCAATTTTCCCCTCCATTAGGTCCACTTTTTCAGCTACCTCTTCCACATGGGAGTTCACCTTTTCAAGAACAGAAGCAACACCTTCTAAAGCCAAAACAAAATCTTGTCTCAAGATCTTATTGTTTTCCTCTAGAATCTTTTTCATTTCTGCCCTAATTTGAATTATAACATCTCCCATCATGTCTTGCAAGTCCTTCATAGTTATTAGCTGACCCCCAGAAGAGGGTGAAACTGTTGATTTAGAAACTGTAGAAATCCCTGGACGCTTTGGAGCCATCTTAAAGAAAAACCTTTAGTCCTTCTTAAGCAATTATAAAAATTCCTTCAAAAATATAACTCCCTCCAAAGAAGGTCATTATAATAAAAAGAAAAAAGGGAAAAAAAGGAAGAGAAAAAGAATTAAAAAAAATTTTTACTCCTTCTTAAAAATTACAAAAAATTAAACAGAAAAAAAGTCCTTCAAAAAAGGGTCATTACAATAAAAAAAAAAAAAAAGGGAGTTCAAAGGAAAAAAAAGGGAGAAGGGGAAAAAAAAAATAATTAAATAAAAAAAAGTCCGTTCCAAAAAAAATACTTAGAGATACCAAAAACAACCATTCCAATCATAAGGAAATAAAAAGAGAAAGGGAAAGGAAAGAAAGAAAAACACCAAAAAGCCTGCCGTTCAGCATTCTAACTTCCAGAAAAAAAAACACCGAGGAGTTTGCCGATCGCCATTTTACTTTCCCTTTCAACAAAGAAAAAAAATAAAAAGAGAGAATAAAAATAGAAACAAATCTTAAAACTTAAAATCCAAATAAGTCAAAGAAAGCAAAAACTAAATCCTCTACTCAGCTCTGTCCATTTAAAAAAAAAAACTCACCATTTCTCTTTAAGCACGGAGGTGTTTGCGGCGGCTCGTTTTGTCCCTGAGGACAAAAACAGCTGGGAAGCGGAGACAAGTCTGAACTCCGTGGGAGCACTCCTTTCACCCCCCCAAAAAAAAACTTGGGGGGTGCGAAAGAGGCTCTACCACTATTCAGACACTCTCTACCCCCCCCCTTTGCCCGGGAGGGGGATTTTGAACCGCTGAACAGCTGATATCTGCTGTTCATAGCGGTTCTTACACTTACCCAGGAGGACGGCTACAAAGTAGCCGCCATCACGCACGCAAAATCCACCGGAAGTCAATTCCTACTGGCTTTTGAAAGCCAGTAGAATTAGACTCTATTCAAGAGAGTCTATTCTATTGGCTTTCAAAAGACAATAGAATAAAAGGGAGTAGCACAGCTAAGGAAAAGGGGGGAAAAATGACGGACTGCATTGTTTGGTGACCCCCGTGAAATGGTTGTTCGACCCCAAATGGGGTCCCGACCCACAGGTTGAGAACCCCTGATTTAAAATAATTAAAAATTTATAATTTTTATCATTCAAATTTCATTTTGTCTGTCCTCTGGCAACCTTTCTTTAATTATTATATTCCACCATTTCTTTGATATTAGGGTAACTCTTGTTCCGCAGCAAGATGTTGTGGAGCAAGTTGGCTATGGCAAGTTGATCACAGCTGTGGTGAGTTGACCAAGGTGAGTTGGCTGCAGCAAGCTGTCCTAGATCCTTTTGGACGTATTTGGCTACAACTCCAAGCATTCACAGACAATCCACATCTGGGCAATAGTAGTTTCGAAAGGTTGACTCTGCCCTTATTTTATCCCACCATGATTTAGTCTGAAGAACATTACTCCATCTTCCTCAATGGGAAGACTAAACCTGGACAAAATGATGTTGCTCTACTTTCTCATATTAAATCAAAATTATTTAAAGGCATATGATGAAATATTCTCAATTCTGATGGTTTTTTTTAAAAAAATGCTTCAGTCAGAAGAATTGTATTTGATATAGTAACAAATAAGCAATTATGATAATTTCAGTTCTTTATAAAGGTTCGTGTAAATGACCTCTATTGTGAAAGATATAAGTAATTGCAATAAACATTAAAAAATGGTAGCTGAGCTTTCACATTATATTCCATCCATATTAAGTAGCTCCATATTAACTATCAACTTTTTTCTGTTATCAAGTTACATTGTTCTACAGCCAACCTCTTCTACAGTCATGATCTTCTGTCAATAGTTATGCTGGTTGGAAATAAGAAACTAGACTGTCTATGAAGATTCTCAATCATCCAAGTCATACTTGTACCAAAAGTATTTTTTTATTTTTGAAAAGACAACTGGACTGATTTTGTTGAGGAAAAGAAGACATTTTACTTCCTATCCTGAAAGCTTCAAAAGTTGCATTGTATCCTATGGGAGATGGAGGGACAATAATTGTCAATAACTGTTATTCCATATCCTATAGCATGCAATACAAATAACGAGGCTTCCAGGTGTGAAAGGAAAAAATATATTAATAATTCTCTCTGTATAAATCAAACATACTTCTTTGATAGCCAATTAAAATAAAGGCCAGTGTCTGCTGAGAAATACTTAACAAAAGAAGGAATTGTGACCTTTGAAGTAGAAGGTGAAAGATTGTGGTCAGCACACATTTCCTCATATAAGAACAAGAAAGTACGAGAATTAAGGAACTGAGCCTTGTTCATGGATAAACCTTCTGCAATGACACATGTAGAAAGGGTAGTGAGGAAAGTAGTGGTAAGAGCAAGGACAAGGAAGAACAGAAGACTGGCTCAGTAGCCAGGATAACAAAGGAAGAACAGGGAACTAACCCAGTGGTTAATTCCAGGAAAAAGGAACTAGTGAAGGTACTGTTCCAGAAAGTCACATGTTGATGGTTTTAACAAGGAAATGGGATGGCTAATGGACGGTTCTAAGTACTAAGGTATAAAATATGCCTTGAAAGATAGGGCTATTGCCATTTGGTCACTAAGCCATCACACCTAATGACTGCTGGTGCATTTGGCCCTTACTGTAATAAGTTGTTGAAATGTAAGTACTGAGTTTGTGTGTTAAATTTAAATAAATTTAAATAAACCTCTGGATCCTAAAGTGAGGATTTTGTTGTGTGTCTCTTGTTTCAATTAAATAAGTTTTTCCCCTGACACAGGGTAGGAAGCAAAGGAACGACAGGGAAAAAGCGGTGACTATATTTCCTAAGCAAGCTTTTCTAAACCAAGTGCCCTTCAGATTTATTGAAATATTAATTCCATAATCTCTAAACAATGCTTGTTCTGGCTTCCAATAATGGTATGGTAGGAGATTTGGAGACTACTAAGTTGAAGAAGGCTATCCAAAGTATTGGGATCAAATAAGAAAAGGAAATAGCTGTCACAAATATCAGAATATTCTGAAATACATTCATAAAGACACTACCTTCATGAATGGTGGTGGTCAATACCATTGAAACATAAAGTACTAAAATAACAGAAAATTTAAAAGAACTATTCATTAGGAACCAACACATTTTACATCTTCAAAAAAATCAATGCATAAATTCCCTGGAGGGAACAAAATAGTAAGTACTGAACTAATTTATGTTTAACTTCAGAAGTCAATTAAAGGTGTTCAGCCCAGAACTAAAGCTCAACGCCTGAAATCCTCACTGGAATATTCATACTCTGATTTTAAGCACTTTTTTTAGGAGGAACTGTAGTTGTTCTGGAGTTTGGCAAATAAAGATATTCATTAATCTAGGGAGAAAGATGAAATGAGAGATGAAATGAGCAATAATTGAATACCAAGCTTATTTTTTTTCTAAAAAATGAACATGTTGGAATTCTTTCATTTTTTAAACTTGCATAGTAGCAAAATATTTCCTAAGTGTTTTTTTCTATTCAATCATCTCCAATTCTTAGAGATACCTGGACACTTCCCTGCATTATTTTTTCTTGGGGGGGGGGACAAGATTTTTCAGAAGTAGTTTGCCATCGTCTCCTTTCTAGGACTGAGAGAAAGTGATTGGGTCAAGATTATCTAGCGGATTTTGTACAAGACTAGAACTTACCATCTCCCAGTTTCTATCCTGATGCCTAAACCATTTCCCCAAACTGACTCTCATCTCCTACCGTAATAGTAGGCAGTAAATTCTTTCATTTCAAAGAGTAAGTACAAACCTTTTGATTTTCTTCTATTTCTTTTCTCATTTGTTGGTTTACTAGCACTCTGGTTAAGGATCTGGATAAAAAAATATGAAGAAATTACTAGGTGCAGTAATTGTTCTGTGTTTAAACATTTATTCATCAATAAAGTACATCAAAGCACAGTGTGCATGTAACACTAAACTATGGTTATAGAACTACATGGCTGAAATATGTTCTACACTGGACTCATGTGCTCTACACACTCCTCTACACACTATCCCTATGAGAATAGAAATATCAAGTTCCTAGTTAAATTTAATGGCAATTTGCTCATTATATTAGACTATTTTAATTATCCAAAATAATTGCACAGATCTTGCCTATTACCTACTCCCTTACCTTCTTATGACTATAACTTCGTTGTCTGTATCTCATGATTTACATTGATTGCCTTTATTTAGTATCTTTTTATGATTTATATTGTTTGCTTATTTAGTATCCCATGACTATCACTGAGTTTGTATCTTATGATTAATGATAATTGTATTTTATGATTACAATCATGAATTATCACTAGTTGTTTGTATGTACACTGGAAGCTTATGTACTGGAGGCCAATTCCTGGAGTCCAATCACACTTAGCCAATAAAGAATTATATTCCATTCCATTCCATTTTCTTGTGCACAAATGGCAGTTGATCAAAGGAAGTTTGCAACTTCCTTTGATATACATAGCAATAGCACTTAGACATTAATAATAATAATAATAATAATAATAATAATAATAATAATAATGTTGGAAGGGACCTTGGAGGTCATCAAGTCCAACCCCCTGCTCAGGCAGATAACCCTATACCGTTTTGGACAAATGGCTGTCCAGTTTCTTCTTAAAAACTTCCAGTGTTGGAGCATTCACAGCTACTGGAGGCAGGTTGTTCAATTGGTTAATTGTTCTAACTGTCAGGAAGTTTCTCCTTAGTTCTAGGTTGCTTCTCTCTTTGGTTAGTTTCCATGTGATCTTGATTCTATCCCTCTGTTAACGCAGCCTAGCACTGTGTTGGCTTTTTTGGCAGCTGCAGCACACTGCTGGCTCATAGTTAAGTGATTGTCCACCAGGACTCCGAGATCCCTCTCACAGTTACTACTATTGGGCAAGGTACCCCCTATACTATACCTGTACATTTGGTTTTTCTTGCCTAAATGTAGAACCTTACTTTTTTCACCATTGAATTTCATTTTGTTAGATAGCGCCCAGTGTTCAAGTCTGTCCAGATCCTCCTGTATCCTAAGCCTGTCTTCTGGAGTGTTGGCTATTCCTGCCAGCTTAGTGTCGTCTGCAAATTTGATGATTTCCCCATCTATCCCCTCGTCCAAATCGTTGATGAAGATGTTGAAGAGTGCTTGATAGCCCTCTCGAAGCAGTTTACAGAGTCAGCAGATTGATCCCAATAATCTGGGTCCTCATTTTACCGACCTCGGAAGGATGGAAGGCTGAGTCATCCTTGAGCCATTGAGACTCAAACTGCCGAACTGCTGGCAGTTGGCAGTCAGCAGAATTAGCTTGCAATACTGCATTCTAAGCACTGGGCCACCACCGCTCTATATGGCCTATACGTGGAAATTTATTCTTCAGGAATGTATAAATTCAGTTCCTGACCTACCTAGATATGCGATAATGAGCAACTGTATGCAATCATTTCAAAACCATGCATAGAATAAATACTAAATTAATATTTATATTCATGGATGCACATGCTCTGTATTAGGATATTTTCCCCTCTCCAGGGGAGGGAAATGCATTTATTTTGGCTAGAGAAGAAGCAATCTAAATAGTGGTACAGTCATCACGACCTTTTAATGATTGTTTATCTAATATCTGATCTCTGATTTTAGCATTTGCTCTCTACATCCAATCAGCAACTGGAATGAAAATTCACAGTGTTGCACATCTTGTTCAATTTCTTTCTCCCAAACTTCTGATGGCACAATATCAGAGAGTACTATTACCCCTCCCCCATACGCCCTACAGATATCCATGGGCCTATTAGGGTCGATGCTGATGGCAGTCTGCCTTAGGTGCAAGCAATAAGGAGATGCTGCTGAAAGATGGAGGCTAGCAGTTGGTGTGAAATCAGGTCACTGCTACCTGTACACTGAACATCTGTTTAGAAGACAGCGGTGGTGTAGAAGCAATGGAGGGAAAAAAAAATGGTACCTTCAGTCAATTTTGACTCCTGGCAATTACTCCCTGCCTTTTTTTGGAACTGGTTTGCCAGTTTTTTTCTTTCTAGGGCTGAGAGCATCACCCAGCCAGGTTTATGGCTAAGACTGTCAAGCCTGAAGAACACCTATGCTGTGTCAGTCATTATTGCTTCTTAGCTTGCCTACGAACTCGGGGGGAAGGGAGGGAAGAATGGAATTGAAACTCCTGATATAGAGAGGCCAGTTCATAAGAACCAAGGACTTTCAAGATTTGTTTACTGAGAACTAAAGACATTCTCTCATAATAATTCTCTGACTTATAATTGGATAATGTGACCTGCACTAATGAGGGAAGGGAGATTTCTATACTTTTAATATAGCAATTCAGGCGCAAAATAACCAGAGCTGGTTTTCCTTTCATCTGTTCCGAAATGATTTGCCCAATAAAGTTTTACATTAGAGACTGGATCATCTCAACTATATGCTTACTTTGTTGGGCTCATCAGTTGGAACCTTGACAAAGACAAGACTAGAACTTGTAACCTCCTGGTTTCACATTATATTCCATCCAGATTAAGTAGCTCCATATTAACTATAAGTTTTTGTCTGTTTTCAAGCTAGATTGCTCTCTAGCTCACCTCCACTACAGTCATGATCTTCTGTCAATAGTTATGCTGGTTGGAAATAAATACTAAACTAGACTGTCTATGAAGATTCTTAGTCATCCAGGTCATAGTTGTACCAAAAGTGGTTTTTATTTTTGAAAAGGCCACTAGACTGATTTTGTTGAGGAAAAGAAGACATTTTACTTTCTATCCTGGAAGCTTCAAAGTTGTATTGAATGCTATGGGAGATGGAGGGACAATAACTGTCAATAACTGTCCTTCCATCTCCCATAGCATCCAATACAACTAATGAGGCTTCTAGGATAGGAAGCGAAACGTCTTCTTGAATGAATGACAGGGGAAAACCAAAGTGGTGATCATATTTATAAATTCAAAATGATTCCCTTCAGGTGTCAAATATGTTAACTACACTCCTGCAAATATCGAAGTAGCTATTTTAAAACAAACAAATTTACGAGCAAGAGACTATTGAACCCACATACATCAAAAGGTTTCAGGGTGCCTCAAAAGGTCTTAACAAATACAATTACAATTACTAATTGAAGGACATGTGTACATTTTTCTCTTTTGCACAGAATTTCTAAACATTATTCTTATGCTATGGACCAACATCCTTAAACCAAACACAGTGAATCTGACTTCCAAGTAAACTTTCATAATACTGTACCTCAAACAATTTTAGGAGAAAATATGATGAAAAGTGTTGTTTTACTCAATTTATACTGTTTTTTCTTAATATCTGTTATTCAAGCTTCTGTATTACACATATCACTGGTCGTGTCTTAATATCAATAGCCCATTCTCATGCTGCCTTGTTCCTACAGAAGGTTATCACAGTAGTTCAAAAACTAATGCCAGCTGGGTCTTGTAAAATCAACTAAGCACAAAACAGGATTTGGGATTCAAGACATGGCAGGCAATAGTTCATTCTTTCAGTTCAATTGCTGTGCCGATAAATGGAATAAAATCTGAAAACTACATTTAACATACAAAATAAAAAGTTCAGTATAATAACATCAAGGCTTGGTAACATAAGAAATATCACAAGATGGTATCATATATCTCAGAATGTATGAAGTAGCATCACTTGGAAAAGAAAGCTGCAAAAATCTACCATTGCAATGTAAGGTCAAATTCCCTTAATTTGGCAATTTGCAATAAATAAGCCATTTAAAACTGAATATTCATAGTTACATGCTGGATTTTCTCATCTGTTTAATTTTATCAATTTTCATTCAAGCTTTTAAAAAAGGGATAACAAAAACACATCATCCTCATGCAAATTAAAATAAATCACAATGATAAAGAGGTACAAAATCCAAGCATTCATATGACTATCACAGAAATATATTGTACCTGGCCTTTACCGGGAAATTCTGTGCGATATCTTTCATTACTTTTAATGCATTGTAAACAGGGGTAGACAGAATTTGAGAGGCTGCTTGCAAACTAATATCTGAAAGAGAATAAAGTGTTGCCAAAGAACCTTAAGTTACATTCAAAATTTTGTAAAACAACACAGGTAATTCTTAACTTATAAGCATTTGTTTAACAACCTCCCTTCAAAAGATGTGGGGGCTCCATCACTGGAGTTTCTTAAGAAGACACTGGACAGCCATTTGTTGGGAATGGTATAGGATCTCCTGCTTGAACAGGGGGTTGGACTAAAAGACCTCCAAAGTCCCTTCTAACCCTCTTATTCTGTTATTCTAAAGACTAACTGCTCAAAGTTACAATAGCACTTTAAAAAGTAACCGATGGCTGGTCTTTGCATTTACAGCCATTGCAATGTCCCTGCAACCATCAAAATTTGGGCACTTGGCAACTGGCACATATTTACAATGGTTACAATGTCCTAGGGCCACATTTGTGACTTTCCCATGGGGCTTCAATAAACAAAGCCAATAGGAGAAGCCAGATTCACATAATTATAATTATAATTATAATAATAGTAGTAGTAGTAGCAATAGGAAGAAGAAGAAGAAGAAGAAGAAGAAGAAGAAGAAGAAGAAGAAGAAGAAGAAGAAGAAGAAGAAGAAGAAGAAGAAGAAGAAGAAGAAGAAGAAGAAGAAGACGAAGAAGAAGAAGAAGAAGAAGAAGAAGAAGAAGACGAAGAAGAAGAAGAAGAAGAAGAAGAAGAAGAAGAAGAAGAAGAAGAAGAAGAAGAAGAAGAAGAAGAAGAAGAAGAAGAAGAAGAAGAAGAAGAAGAAGAAGAAGAAGAAGAAGAAGAAGAAGAAGAAGAAGAAGAAGAAGAAGAAGAAGAAGAAGAAGAAGAAGAAGAAGAAGAAGAAGAAGAAGAAGACGACCTGGCAATGGCTAAGAGCAAGAAAATTGAAGAAACAGACTGAGGGACTAATTCTGGCTGCACAAGACCAAACCTTAAGGACAAATGCATACAAAGTCGAAATTGAGAAGACAGCAACAGACAGTAGCTGAAGAAACAGTGGACCACCTAGTAAGCTGCTGCAAGAAGATCGCACAGACTGACTACAAGCAGTGGCATGACAAAGTAGCAACAATGGTGCATTGGAAGATCTGCAAAAAATATCATTTGCCTGTAAGCAAAAACTGGTGGGATCATAAAATAGAGAAAGTCATAGAAAATGATAAAATTAAACTTCTCTGGGACTTCAGAATTCAAACAGACAAGCACCTGCAACATAACACCCCGGACTTAACAATTGTCAATAAGAAAGACAAAAAAGTCTGGATAGTGGACATGGCAGTGCCTGGAGACAGCAGAATAGAAGAGAAAGAACTGGAGAAGATAATAAAAGACCTATAAATAGAAATAGAAATGTGGCAAAGGCAAGCAAGGGTAGTACCAATATAATAGGCGCCTTGGGTGCAATCCCAAAAACTAGAGCACCACTTGAATACCATTGGCATTGACAAATTCACCATTAGTCAATTGCAAAAGGTGGCCTTACTAGGAACTGCTTCCATCCTGCGACAATATCTGTAATACCATCAAACATCCACATCTGCCTATCCCAGGTCCTTGGTAAGGATTCGATAGATAGACAAAAATGCCAAATCCAGTCTGAACATCTGGCTGACTGTGCAATGATCAATAATAATAATAACAATAGTAGTAGTAGTAGTAGTAGTAGTAGTAGTAGTAGTACTCAAAAGTTGGAAGGGACCTTGGAGGTCATCTAGTCCAACCCCCTGCCCAGACAGGAAACTGTATACCATTTCAGACAAATGGCTGTCCAGTCTCTTCTTAAAAACTTCCAGTGTTGGAGCATTCACAGCTTTTGGAGGCAGGTTGTTCCACTGATTAATTGTTCTAACTGTCAGGAAATTCCTCCTTGGTTCTAGGTTGCTTCTCTGTTTGGTTAGTTTTCATCCGTTGCTTCTTGTCCTGCCTTCAGGTGCTTTGGAGATAGCTTGACTCACTCTTCTTTGTGGCAGCCCCTGAGATATTGGAACACTGCTATTGTGTCACCCCTAGTCCTTCTCTTCATTAAAGTAGACTTAACTTAATAACTGTACAATTTGTTTATGAATATGACAAAAAAGGTCGTAAAATCAGGCAAAACTCATTTAGTTGGCTAGCTTCATAAAATGTATTAAACCTCAAAATATGATTATAAACTAAACAAACCCCAAAGATAGCATATGAGAGCATGTTTTATGCACCCTAATCCACAGGTAAAGTGAACAGATTATGATTTTTGAATCATAATGATTATTGAGGTTCTCTGTGTCAAATACAGAATCAAGTCATGTTCTGGGTTTGTGCTAAACCAAATTTAAAAAATGACAATGCAGGGTTTCACATAATCAAATCATACTTTGTTAGTCCAAAGTGAAACTCAGGAAGAAAATAAAAGGACAAATTGGAAACATTGGCTGGCTCTCTGTCCTAAATTACATGAAATTTAGTTTAAGATTAAGTTCAGATGGACTAAGAACAATAAATCTTAGCTTCTTCAATAAAGACTGCTTCCATGTTTCCATTTTGCTAACCAATGTATATAACATTATTGTTATGAGAAATAATGACTAATAATTTATGAAAAAGCCTAATTTTCTGCAAGATTCATGGTTAATTTCCTTGATTTCCCTCATCATGTTGTGAATAAAAATAGCTTTTAAAGTAGCATTAGTTTTTTATTTTACAAAGATAACATTTCATGATCTATTCTCATGCCTTGTTAACAGCATCAGTAAAGAAAAAAATTGCTATAGGGATTTCAGGCACAGAACATTTAAATCTTTTCTTCTTTCGCCCTCTTTGCACCAAAAAAAAAAAAAAAGTCCAGCCTAAACAGAAAGGTCATTCCTTCTTTACTTTTTGAAAAACCATAGTATTTATATTCTTTATACAAGCAGCATACAGACAACTGTTTCCAACTGTAACATGGATTTATTACTGGCACATAGTATTTCACCAAGATGAAAACCAGTATAATGAATAATACCTTGTAGTTCCCACAATTTCAAAGGCTCTGTATTATCACTGCTTTCAATCAGGTATTTTTTCAACTCTTTCAGATTGTCTTTGAGATCAGGATGATTCTCCCTGGTTTGATAAAATATAAACACAATTAACATTAAAGAGCATTTATACATATGAGATTACCGATAAAGAGTCATAGAGCTGGAAGGATATCAAAGGTAATCAAATTCAACTCTCCTGCTTAGTACAATATTTGCTAAAGCATTTTGGACAGATAGCTATCCAGACTTTGTCTGAAGAGCTCCAGCGAAGGGAAATATATCACTTCACAAGTCAGCCAGTATCACCAATTGGAATTTCTTCCCATCAAGAAATTCCTCCTAATACAGTGGTTCTCAACCTGTGGGTCGGGACCCCATTTGGGGTCGAACGACCATTTCACGGGGGTCGCCAAACAACGCAGTCCGCCATTTTTTCACCCTTTTCCTTAGCTGTGCTACTCCCTTTTATTCTATTGGCTTTTGAAAGCCAATAGAATAGACTCTCTTGAATAGAGTCTAATTCTATTGGCTTTCAAAAGCCAATAGGAATTGTCCAGGCTGTCTCTGCCCTGCTGAGCCCACCAAAAGTCCCATTCTGCAAACGGTGCTGCACCAGTTGAGTAGTCCTCGACTTACGACTGGTTGAGTAGTCCTCGACTTACGACCGGTTGGGGGTCGCGGCACTAAAAAGGTTGAGAACCACTGTCCTAATATCTAATTTAAGTCTATTTCCATGCCACAATCTATTTCAATTACTGGTTCTGGTCCTGCCCTCTGGGGCATGAGAGAACAAGTCTACTCCTTCTTCTGTATGACAATTATTTAAATATTTATGCATTTTATAGTTTTAAAACCCATCCAACTAAAAAGATTCTAGACAGGTAAATAAATAAACGCAACAACAGACTAAATCAAAGTTATAAAAAAAGCCACAGTGATAATAAATCAACCCTTCCCAAGGAGAATGCCAGTAAAACTTTGCCTTTTGCTAAAATTAAGACTGTTCTTTAATATTGTTCCTTTTTTTCCAAAATACACTAATAGAAAGTACATGTTGCAAATTAATAATTTTTTGAACTTTAAATTTATACAGTTTAAACTAAACGTGATGCCCTATGAAGCTATGCTGTTGTTGTTTTCCATAAGTCAAATGAGGCACTTTGGATGGTTTATTTGTAGTGCATGCTAGTAATCTCATACAGGTAGTCTTCGACTTACAACCACAATAGGACCTAAAATTTCTGTTACTAAGCAAGAAAGTGGTGAATTGAATTTCATCCTGTTATATAACCTTTCTTGACAGAATTGTTAAATGAACCACTGCAGTTGTTAATTTAGTAACCTGGTTGTTAAGTGAATCTGGCTTCCCCATTGACTTTGCTTGTCAGAAAGTCGCAAAAGGTGATCACGTGACCTCGGGACACTGAAACTGTCATAAATACATGCCAGTTGCCAAGCGTCCGAATTTTGATCACAGGGATGCTGCAACAGTCATATGTGTGAAAAACTGTCATAAGTCACTTTTTTCAGTGCAGCTGAAATTTTGAACAGTCACTAAAAAAATAATTAAAAGTCAAGGACTATCTGTATAGTGTGCTGTATCTAATGCCTAACTCAGAAGTTTGGTATAAAAGTCAGCAACTGTATTGTGATTTAATGTTAACAGCTATTATTTTAATGCTTTAATGTTTTTTCTTGTTTTTATTGATTGTAAGCCTTCTATAGTTGCCTTTAGGTGAGATGGGCAGCATGTAAGTTTAATGATTAAATAAATGATAGAACTGTGGAAGGATTACAACAATCTAATGCAATCCCTGCATTGTGCAGAAAAACCCAGTAGAGGTGTCTGTCCAACCGTTTTTCAAAAAATGTCCAGGCACAGAAAACCCGTAACCCCATTGTTGGAAACTTGTCTTTTGGTAAACAAATCTTACTGTCAATAACTTTTTCCTTATAATTATACAAAATGTAGATAATCAAATTAACTCTAATACTTTATCTCTGTCATTGACTACCATAGCATTAAATAACCAACCCAATACTTTAATTAGAAAAAGCAACACATCCAGAAATACAGAGCTTGACTATGAGTTTTGTAAAGTCACAAAATAAAACAACAGCTGGATCTGTCCCTATGGTAGAACTAAAATTCAGTCTTACAGTTTCTACCTACAGCAAACTGCTCCCTGATCATTTTTTAAAATGCCTTTATTAAACAGAAAAGGAAAAGTAATTTTGAAAAAAGAAAGGAAAAGCAATAAATGTTTATTTTCACACACACAGAGTATATGTATCTATGTATGTATGTATGTGTACATATATATAGGATATAATTTATGCAGTTGAATAAATGTTAGGAAGAACATATACAATATATACACAGAGACACATACACACACAATGTATATGTATATATAGTGTACAGTATACACACACACACACACACATATATATATATATATATATATATATATATATATATGTATATATATACACACATACATACATACACACAATATATATATACACACATATATATACAGTGTGGGTGTATTCATCATAACACTAATACAACTGCACAAATTATATCCGTTAATTATATATCTCAAAACATTTGCAATTATTAATTCAAATTCATGTTCTAACACAGCGGTTCTCAACCTGTGGGTCGCGACCCCATTTGAGGTCGAAAGACCATTTCACGGGGGTCACCAAACAACGCAGTCCGCCATTTTTTTCCCCTTTTCCTTAGCTGTGCTACTCCCTCTTATTCTATTGGTGTTCGAAAGCCAATAGAATCCATTGGCGTTCGAAAGCCAATAGAATAGACTCTCTTGAATAGAGTTTAATTCTATTGGCTTTCAAAAGCCAATAGGCATTGTCCAGGCTGTCTCTGCCCTGCTGAGCCCACCAAAAGTCCCAGTCTGCAAACGGTGCTGCAAGTTGTCTGCAGCTAAGGCGAGCTTTCTGGACATTTCCACCCCTCCCTGCTGAGCAACTACTAAATGTAAGTAAAAGAGGGCCAGGGGTGGGAGGTGGGAGGCCAGCGGGCGCAGGGAGGGTTGCTGGCGTGCGTGGGGCCTGGTGGATGGCTTACCTCCCTTGGGCTGGGCCAGCTGGTGGCCCAGCCGGTGGTCGCCCTGCGCCCTCGCTGCCGCGTGCCATGGCCACCCAGGAATGCCTGGGCCTGCCTGCCACCGCACCAAACTTGCGGTGGCCAAGGTAAGGCTAGCAGGGCAGCGGTGGGCGCAGGAAGGGTTGCTGGTGCACGTGGAGCCCGGCAGGCGCCTTACCTCCTTTGGGCTGGACCACCTGGTGGCCCAGCCAGTGGTCGCCCTGCGCCCTCTCTGCCACTTGCCAGCTACACCTCGGCCGGCGCAGGAGGCGGCACCACGCATGCGCGGCACTCCCGGGCCAAGGTGGTTGCTGGGCGATGGCCTGTGTGCAGCCGCAGGAGAGGAGGCGGAGCGTGTGTGCCTCCTCCTGCCCTGCCCACAGGGAAATACAGGTAGTCCTCGACTTACGACCACATGGTTGGGGTCACGGCATTAGGAAGGTTGAGAACCACTGTTCTAACACA
The DNA here is from genome assembly GCF_016545835.1 of Crotalus tigris. NCBI lineage: Eukaryota > Metazoa > Chordata > Lepidosauria > Squamata > Viperidae > Crotalus > Crotalus tigris. The sequence goes on from NW_024096565.1 coordinate 1,886,281, forward strand.
TTTATAATATCATAAACTGATTTTTCAGTACAATTCTTTTAATCTTTGAAATATAATAGAGTCATTCATTTATTCAAATGTAAGATATAGGATTGGAACTGAAATCAACTTACGTTAATGTATCAAAGAGAAATCCTTGGACTTCACTATTCTTATTATCTTCTTCCTCTGTTCTATTTCTTGTAGCTAAATATACGTCAGAAGAAAATATGACAACACATTCAGTTTGCAAATGATTGTTTTCCCTCCCCAAAATGAGCAAAAAGAAATTACTGGCAAGATCCCCATTAGAAAAGAAACTGAAGCCTTTGGTTGATGTACATTCCAATTCACATAGCTTTCATCTACAAAAAAATACCAACAGTACATTACTATATTGATTCTTAATGCCATGACTACTTTTGCCATTCCCCCCAAAAAAGAACTAATGATGTGTGTGTGTCTGGAAAACAAATACTAACTAGATGAATTGCTGACCCAATAACGTATTTTCCATTATCTTCAATGGGGCTATGCAAATTTTCCTGCCTCAAAAATCTGGCACATAATTTGTCCTAATATTTTTCAGTTATACCACATAGGGAAGAAAAATGTACCTCCAGCCTGAGATTCATCCACTGCTTTGTATTCTGTACTCTTTATTGCAAGTTCCACACCATATCCAGACAAATACATCTTCTCAGTGCTACGTTTCTGGATTAAGCATGCATAGTTAAAAATAAATTGTTATGAAATCATTGCTAAACATTAGGTTTCCAGGGTAGAAATGGGGCATTTCTAACACTTAATTGAATCACTATTCAACACAGGATTCGTTCCGTGTGCACTTAATGCTTCTTGAGAAAGATACTACATTTCTCTTTTCTGTGAAACAATGATACCCAACCCTTTCATTTATATAGACCAAAATGTCACTGGAAACCTATAGGCCTAAGATTGAAAATGCACAATCAACACAGCATCCACTTATTATTATTATTATTTGTTGATACTGTGAAAACTGACAATATCCTCAAAGATTTTAAGATTCTTTAAGCCCTCTTGTGAAGTTCTGTTCATTTAAAAATATATATTTTTATTCAGGCATCATGGTCAATGGGCTTGGGACCAGGTTATCTGAGGGAACATCTTTATCCAAAAGTTTCTACCCATCTGATCAAATCCAACAGATTGGCTGATGGGATTTACAGCACTCCCAAAGAGTACTGACTGGCAGGAATTAGAAGGGTTTTTCTGCTGTAGCCATTGCCTTAAGGAATATTCTTCCCTCAGAATTAGAATGGCTTTTCACAAAGCTTTATGAACTTGGCTATGTACTGTACCTGGGCCTGGGTCTCAGAATGTATGAAAGGCCCCATTAATATTGGCTTTCATATTAGTTCATTAATCATCACAGCTGCTGTTTATACTTATTTGTTTTGTGTATGTTTTTATTGTTTTAATGTCTTTTAAATGGTTTTAATTGCTTTAGTATTTTAGAATTGTAAGCTGCCCAGAATCACCTGATTGAGTTGGGCAGCTATAGAAATTGAATGAATGAATGAATCAATCAATCAATCAATCAATTAATTTTCAGTATCTTCTGAAGAACACAATTTGGGAATCTAAAAAAAGAATTAAGTACTAAATGCTGCAACACATTGGAAACTTGAAAGAAATCATTTTATTCTAATGTTAAATAACAATAAAATTTCCACATATACCTACCTTGACAAAATGTCGGAGAATGTAAACAAATTCATTCTTTTGTGCTTTTTCAGATAAGACATTGTGAAATGTGGCAAAATCTTTGGTACCCACTTCAGCATAAAGGATCACGACTAGGGCAGGTTCCTTGAGCACAGGGAATTTATGATCTCCTTTGAACAGATACGGTTTGGGCCTTGGATTAAGAAAAAATAACCTTCCGTTCAGTATGAATTATACTTCAGTGAATGTGCCAAAAAGCAACAACTAGCAAAGTGTAAATCATGCAAAGCTAAAAGTTACCTACACCAAAGTTAGTTTTATTGTATGATACTTGAACTATAACTAGCTGTGGAATAGCATCAACAAAGCAATGAAGCTATTTTATTTATCGTGCAAAATGAAGTCACTATAGATTCATGAATAACATCAACTGTAGCTTGATTCACGCTTGGTTGAAAGTCCAATGCTAGAGAAAAAATATTTTTTCTCTTGAACAAAATGTGCCCCCTATCCATGTTGCCTATTTTGCTTGATGAAGAATCATATTATTTTGCACACAAAAATAATATTGTTTCAATGGCCTGGATTTTACTCACTCTCCTTTCCATCTGGTTTAAGCTATCACTGGGTGAAAAAGACATGTGCAGTGAGAGGTTAGTATTGGTAAGCTTACTGGTGCAGAGCCAGCCAAAGTCAAGAAAAGACATCTTACCAACTTTTAGAAAGGAAGTAGGCTGCTCTTGCAGAATCAAGAAATGGTAGGACTTTGATTAAATCTCAGTGGGCATCATGACTAATGCATATCACTGAGTTTAATGTTCATTTTGCACGAGGTAAGGAGCTTAAAATATATTTATATTTTAAAACAATCATTCAAAATAGCTCACTACATTCACCTTGATGCAGCTGTCATCAAAAGCTTCTTAATTTCATTAGTCTTACAGGTGCTTTTCCCATGGATAACCACAAAGGCATTGCAACCTTTTGGGGGTGGCTCAATAGCTGCAATCTAATATTTCAAAAATTACATTCAATGACAATACACTCTCATTTCATATTAAAAATAGTGAAGCCTACTTTGATTAAAACAGTTCATCAATTGCTACTTCATTGTGTTTAAGTGCCAAGTAGATGAGGAGAAAAATAATAAACATATTCAAAACCCAGAAAAGAACAATGTATCAATTTTTCCAGACTCAGTCATCATCAATATCACTAGCCTAGCAAAAGAAAATAAAGAACTTTTAATCAAATAGTTCAACATCCTTCCATAATTGCAATGCACTTTATAAAGTAAAGTTTAACTTTCAAAACATACTTTCAAAAGCTGATTTTATAAATTGCTGAAACATACTTACAGCTGGTGGATTTCTATCCAGCTGATTATAAATATCATCTTCTTGAATGTCAGCATTTACCCAATAAAGGGTTTTTGAACTTTCACACTATAGCGTAAGTATCAACTTAAAATTTAGATCTTCAAAAGCAAATTGGTTAATTCTAAGCAATAAAGGATTTTTTTTTTCTGTGTAGAAGCTCTGAAAAGATATAGTTTCCTACTGTGGAATTAAGCCAAAGCATTGAAATCAAAATTACTCAACACTTGGAAACAAGGGTACATTTTACAAGGGGAACAATGTCCCAACCAATGGTAAGGGCCAATGGTAAGGGACACTAGAAATTCTAATTCAGCAGTTTCTGGACTGACAGCAGTCTCTATTCTTAGTTTTGTGAGATACTCACATGATTCAACTAAAAGGTACTAAACTGCACCCTCCCTCACTCCTCCATAATATATAAGATGAAGAGAACTTGTATTCAGAGTAACATAGGTTCTCCTGGATTAGAGAGGCCAATTGGAAATCCATTTCATGAACTCTGAATGAAGTCTTGGAGGAAAAGATCATTCAGATGCCTGTTTATTGGCCTATTTCCATTTAAGACTCCTCTTGGCTAAGGATTGGTGCTTACAAGGTAGCCATCAAAGGTAAATTAAGGGAATCATTAAAGTAATCTAAACCACATGGCATATATCTGCAAGAGAATTGCTTGCTAAGTGAAGATAGCCAGTGAAAGGAGCTATTTTCTGAAAGTTTCTGTTTGAAATGGTTCATATGACAATCTGAGAACCGTAACCATACACAGTTCCTGGCACGAATAGCCAATGTTACATACCTGCTGAAACATCTGAATAGTTGGAGAAAATGCCCTCAAGGAGAGAGAAAATTTCAGAAGATTAATCTGCAAATTTGACAGGAATTGCCCAGCTTTCTTCAGGAGTAAGTCATAATAAGAATATTCTGAGACTGTATTAAAAAAGAAAAGAAATACAAGTGAAATATAAAGTATCTGGGCAAAACAAACTATTTCTGGAGCTAAACTTTCCAATATCAGCAGCTTGACAGCACAGTGTTCAATTTTATAGTTATGGCTTGGGAAGAAGAATGGAAGTAGTCAAGTAAAACAGCCTGAAGAACAGAGATGGGTATAGCTACCTGATAAAGCCTTTCAGAGAAGCATGAATAACTGCTTTAAACTGATATTATAAACTTGCAAGAATTGTTCCAGAGGGCATGACTTGAAGTGATGGTTAAAACTTAGATTCAAATTAGTTACTGGAAGAACTTCTTTTTAAAAAAATATAACTTTATCAGATTTTAATAATGATAAAAATCTAACAAACTAATATTTAGAATTAAAAAAAGAAAAAGAAAGCCCAAAGTGTAAAAAATATATATAAAGAAAGCAGCTTCTGCTTTTCTTTGCAATAGTTATAAATGTAATTTTACCTCTTATTCTACGATCACAGAATAACTTTTATTTTTCTATGATCTAATTCTTTCTTATTATCAAAATGGTATATCATAAGTTCATTCTTGTGTGCTTCATACAAAAAGTCTTTAAGGGTTTTCCAGTCAGCAATTAAGTTTTGATAGTCTTTTTTTCTTAATCAGATGTCAATTTGGCCATTGCAACAAGTTCCATCATTTTCATCATCCATTCCTCCATTGTAGGCAATGTCAAATCTTTCCATCTTTGTTCATGTAATAATCTCATTGCAGTCATCTCATATAACAACAAAGTTCTAAGATTTTAAATCTAAGATTTCTTTCCAACTGTTCATCACTCAGTCACAAATGAAAATAAAATAATTTTTATTAAGGATAATATTAAACAGATAAAACAGATGCAAAAATATAATACATTAAATAAAAAATACATTAGAAAATATACGAAATGCAGAACATCCCCCAGAAAGAAGACAAAAAAATAAGAAAAAGGAAAATTTCCCCTTTATTCCCAGCAAGGATAATCAACATTAACAACTGATCAGTATCTTTTGAGCTACAACCTGACATCATCATTCTATATTTCACCCCATTTTCTATTATCTCATCTCTAAATCTTCAGTTAATCTGATTAGCCATAAAAGTCCAATAAAAGTTAACAAAATATCTAAAAACAGACATATATGTTCTATGTTGTAGATTCATTTCTATTTAAAATCTAATCCAACTGTCCAGGGCCACAGGTTGGACACCTCTCTCCTAGACAATTTCTCCAGTGACATATACCAACAATATAGCATTTTATAAAAATTCTCTTTATGATTGTAACAATGTACATTTGAATCCTTTCAACCACATATTCTACTACAATCAATTGTACATTGTAACCAAAATTCTTATGCCACTTTATCATATATTCTTTCACTTCTTCTGTTCCAAATTTTAATGGAGGTTTATACATTTTAGCAATAACAAGTTCATAATTGGCACATAATTCTATTTCAAATTCTTACACTGCTCCAACCCAAAAGTTCTTCTGTTTACTCTAAACCTTTCTAATAACTGTAAATAAGGGAACCAATCCTTTTGCCACCAGAATTTCTCTTGATTTTATTTTACATTCTCCTTGAGAAAATTCTAATATAATTTTAGTATAGTGTCTCATGATAAGTTAGCCATTTGTAGTTGTCCATTATTTCTTATCTATAAAATGCTTCTTGTGCCGAGACCCAAAAAGTTATTTTGGGGCATAACCTGCATTTGTATCTATTCCATATTCTCAAAACCAGTACCAAATTCTACAAAAAGCTCTTAAATTGTGTATCTCTTTTAAAACTTTTATTTCCACAACCCTCTCATCTTGTTTTATGTTTCTATTCAGAATTTCAAGAACTTAAATACAAAGGAGAAAGACAGTGGGTAAACTTGCCTTATTCTTACATGATTTTGTTAGATCTCCATTAACAATAACTTGTACTTTCTGAAATTGACTTCACCCATTTTATAAAATTCTCTTCAAAGTATGTATTTTCCAAAACTTTAAATAGGAAAGTCCAACTGAAGTTGACAAAAATGTCTGTGCATCTAAAATAATTAATGCAGCTTGTTTCCATTATGCTGTTGCAAATGTCCATCATAGCTCTAACATAGTCCTTCAACTGGCTTTTGGGTAAATACGAACATTGATCTTCATGAATAAATTCTTCCAGAAGTATTTTCAATCTATTATCCAGAATCATTGTGAACAACTTATAATCATTTTCAATAATGATATTGGTCTGTAATTATTTGTTAAAAGTCAAATTTTGTCCCTCTAAATATTACTGCTACATTAGCCTCTTTCCAAATCTCTTGCATCTTTCCTCCTGTAAAATATTGTTCATCGTAGTTTGTAGAGATCGTAAAAGTTTATCCTCAAAACATTTAAAATGAAAATCTGATAATCCATTTGGTCCAGGTACTTTTCCTAGTTTATCCTTTTTCACAGCTTCAGAAACTTCTCTTATTGTTGTAGGTCTGTTCATAATTTGTCTTTGTTTCTCCAAAATCCTTGATAGATTTTGGTTTATATTTTGTCCAAAGGAATATAATGTCCTTTATATAAATTAGAATAATACTGATTAAATACTTTTTGCATAGTCACATTATCTATTAATACAAAATCTTCCTCTTGAAGTTTCAGTATCATTTTCTTTTCTTTTTCTTAATTTATACATTAACCATTTTCCTGGTTTATTTATAAATTCATTTTTTTATTTCCATTTCTCTTAATGTTAACATCAATAGCTATAAAAGCTTAATTTGTTGGATATTTATCTTCTCTGTGAATTTCTTTTTTTGCACTTTTCTTTTTATTTCATCCAAAATAGCCTATGTTTATACTTGCCTCTTCTTTTTAAGTTCAGTATTATGTTGTATAAAATAACTTCTAATATGATCTTTACTTGCATCTCAGGAATTTAAATTATTTTCAAAACATTACTTTAGTCTCTTTTAGTCACTATTACTTCTTTATGTAAGAATGAATCATTTAGTCTCCAAGTGAAAGAACTAGATTTCTTTTTGTAAACCAAACTCACAGGAGTATGATCAGAGAAAATTTGCTAAAATATCTACTTTAGATATCGTAGTAATCAAGTTCTTTCAAATTCAAATCATGTCTATTATTATAAAGGTTTTATGTCTTTCTGAAAAATGTACTATCTAAAATTATCATTTTCCATTTCCACACATCCACCCACCTGAAAATGTCCACCAAATTAAATAAAAAACAATGTTTAATAATTTGCCTTGGGTTGTTTTAATATTTTCTGAGCTGTCCAGTTGTGGCGAAATCATTCCAAACCCCCATCAATTTTCATAAGAAAGACCTATTATTTTGTCCATAAGTTGTTCGTAAAAAGTAATTTTATCCTTACTTGAGGGATAGATTCTCAACACCAGTCTTGCCCCCATATATGTCCATTTCCACCCCAAGAAATCTAACATGCTTGTCAAACAATATACATTCTGGTTTTAGTTAATATATAAAACAACTCTACTTATACTCTGGTTCTTGCTGAAATAAATTCTTCACCTAATTTTTTATAAATCAATTATTTTTATCCTTTTTTCTAATATGAGTTTCTTATAAGCAAGTTATATCCAGTTTTATTTTTCTTTAATAATAGCGTTTTTTCTCTTTTATAGAGCAATTACTCCATTGTTATCTGGGAAAACTTCCTGAGTACATGGGTTGTCAGCCAATGGAACATGCTGCTACATGAATTGGTGAGTTCTCATTCACTAGAGCAATAGTTCTCAACCTTTTCTCCACCACGGACCCCCTTTAAATATCTTTTGTGGCCATGGATCATGGCCATGGACCCCCAAGGCTTAACTCAAGATCTAAATCATAACATTTAACAAAACATAATATTTCTTCATAGACACTTCGTGATGAATCCACCCCAGGTTCGCGGATCTGTGGTTGAGAACCACTGCAGTAGAACACTTCAACCAGAAGCTTGGATGATTATCCATTAAAGATATTCTAGTAGATCCGCACTAAACAGGGAGCTGGGCTTTTCCAACTCTATGTTTCTATGTGGTTGAGCCTAAGGCAGATATGAAATCCCTTTGTATAACTTCTACAATTACTTTTATTGTTTTCATTATTTTACTATTTGCCTGGCTCTCCAAAAACTGTTCACATTATAGGGAATTGTAATCCTCTCACAGAACCTGGATTATTGAGCAGATTAAAAATAGCAAAATAAATTAATCACTTTGTCAAATAAAAAACCTATAAGGTGGAGGAAAAGACAACATAAAGATACACATGTAAAAGTGAAAAACCACAAGGTGGTATTGATGTCAGGATAAACCGAAGGAAACAAAACAGGAATTTTGTTTCCACAAAGTGATTATGGACATGACTCTCTTTTCACAAATAACAATTACAATTCCAAACCTGACTGAACACCTGGGCAGGTCCTGAAGGACTAACAATTAACCTGAAAGCACTCAGCCTCACAACAATTGAAACACTAAATTACTATTGCTTTATTGAGTAAAGCATTTTGAACATGTAGCAATTTGATATGGGGATGGGAGAATATCTAGTCCAGGAGACACTTTATGTCTAAAGTTCACCCACTACATCTGGCTGTTCTTCCTTTGACTTGACTTTAGATACTGAAAAAAATGTAAAATCCTAGGAAATGAAAGGAGTTGTGAGGAAATTTAGTTTCTTGCCTACTAGCTTTAGATAAGTGTGACATAAATCTCCCTTGAGTCAATGAACATGTTCATGTAGTCTTTTGGCAATAATACAGAAGTGGTTGTATTGGTACTTTCTTCCTCTCTTGAGTACCCAATCTAGTCTACAGGCCTAACACTCCCCTATATTCTCCCATCTCTGTATTAACTGTGCCTGACTTTGCTTAGTTTTTTCAGCATCAGCCAAGATCAGCTTGGTTTTGCTACTTTTGTGACTTCCAACATGTAATCTATTCTAATCCAATTAATACTGGAAAGATTCCATTGGATCTAGAAATGGAGGTAAGTGGAAAACCCTATAACATGTGCTGAGCATTACCTTTATACTGCCTCTGGGAGCTGACAATTTGTTACAGGTTGGCTGAATATGATTTTGAATCTGATAACAACTGAGATAAAAAAAATAACTTTACAACTTTATAAATAGAAGTATTTTTCCTAACATTCAAGCCAATCTATAATTACATGAATGAAGAGATAATTAGAAGCACAATCTGATCACAATCAGCATTATTAAAAGAGTCTGCAACATTCTGTACATTCGACCATAATTCAAACTTTTGACTCCCATAGCAAAGCTATTTTTTGCCTCCAAAGAAAAAGTTAATTTTTATAACTTTACATTAATAATTTTTCAGCCATCAAGAAATTTGACTAAACCTCTCAGTTCAACCTAGTATCTGACTAAATGCAAAACACAGCAAGGTAAATCTGTCACAAATACAATCACAACTTGTTCTTAAACTTTAAATAATAAAGTATATTCAACAAAACCTAGTCAGTTCTGGCATTCAGGGACAGCAAAATAGTTTGGTTACAGATGTTCATATAGCTCAAGAGAGGAGGAATCAAAAAAAAAAAAAAATTGGCCAGCCAAGTGCCAGCAATCAGAGATGAGAAGTGACAGGAACAGCAGATAACTAATGAAAAAAATACAGGGAACAAAAGGCCATGTGAATGCCATACAAAAAGAGTGGGAACAATCCCCATGGAATTTAAGAAATAAACATGACAACCCCTAAAATAAGTATAAAAACATAGCATGAATGATTTTTGGGGGAAAATCACTCATTTATTCATTCATTTATATACTCCCAGTTCCATGATTCTGGAAGTTTAACAAAGATAGATGCTGTAAAATCAAGATCAATAAAAATTAGAAAAACCAGAGCTTCACGTAAAAAATCAACACATACATACACAAAACAAAGGCTTACCTGAACAAAATAATCTGTACTGCTTAGTGGAAACCATATAATGATTTACCTAGGCAAGCCTCCAGAGGCATGGTTTGGCATAGGACCATATATCTTATGTTTGTGTAATGTTCTACATGTTGTTTTATATATTCACTGATAAAGAATTTGAGAGCAATTTACAAGTTATTTTTTCCTAAGGCAACTTCCATATAGAGGATGAGTACAATCATTCCCAAATGGTAGCCACAGCAATTGTTGCTACTCACAGAAATAAATATACAGGCACATATGTCCCAATTCACACTGAGGTTCATCATTTGCAAGGGGAAAATAAGCACTGCTATTTGCCACTCTTAGACTGGCCAAAGAAACTCAGTCATGCATTCATTTAGCAGATCTATACTACAAATGTGCCCAAGTCTGATATATTGGTTAATGTTTTAGATGGGAACTGATGAAGCCAAGCTCATGCTCTCCTCTCCCTCAGCTACAGAAATTAAGTGGGTAACTTTGGGCTAGTCCTTCTCCAATTTTCAAACAGAGGCAATGTCAGCTTTCCCAGCTTGGTCAGTTAGAGAAGAAAGACTCTCAAATCCATTGTTAATGAAAGTACACTTTACTAAAGCCAAGTGGTTACAGGGTAGCAAAGCCGGATCTGAAGTTTCATGCCCAAAGCGTCTGGTTAACTTTTCCCTTCTCCCCACCTTTCCCCTGGTTATCTTAAATTATCCAATTACATTCAAACAAATTGTTTTGGTAACAGTCCTTGGCTTGATGGGCTGCATGGCGTCATATTCCATTCCATGACCTTGGAATGGCCAGCGGCTCCCATGGGTCAGCACAAAGAATAGTTCTGATTCCCCTCATCCCAGCCCCCCTCTACCACCCCACAGCTCCCTCCCCCCATTGCCTATGACAGGCTGGCATCTGGCAAAGCATGGCTGGTGTAGCAGGATGGCAGCTGTGACAGACATCGGTACAGAGATAAAATTCATCTTCAACCAATGTTTTGAAATGTTTCCTTTCTATACAATCTTTGGATTGGCAAAACTTAAAATGAAACTAGAAAAAAGAAGCAGTGTTCTCATGTTGCCTCAGAATTCTTCCTGTACCTATAGAGGTTTTCTATAACTGAGGAACATTTATTTTCAAATGTACTTTAATTTAGTTTTGTTCTTTGTAAAAATCTCTCTTTTAACATTTGAGTTAGATAATAAAGGCCTTAATTTTACAAGCCCTAGTATTATAACATCTGTTGTAATAGAATAAGTCACTTAAATTCTTCTTCAATCTATGGCAACTCCTTTAATGACTCTGCCTCATGGATCTGTTCCAATACACAATTCATGCTTTGGGGTTGCTATACATGTAAAAACCATATATATCATCAAAGATGATACTGGGTTTTATAAAATGACTGGGAAAACTTTTACCAATGTTATATCCTTAAGGTACATTGGAACTACACTGCCCTTCAATCCTGTCAGATGAGGACCATAGGCCAAATAACTAGAGAAGCCAAATAATTGGAAAAGCCTATTATCAAATTAAAAAGGATATTCTTTCCATATTTCCAGTGGAGGCATCTCAATAGAGAGAGGAGATGACAAATGCAGCAAGGACCAAAGAACTGATGAATAGATCAATTATTTGAAACCTTTCTAGACAAGGGAGATCACACACTTGTGCTCGGGATGGTTGCTGCTTATGAAGAGACTACAGGATAGATTTCAGTAAGGTATTTAACAATGTAGAACACAACTTACTTCTTGGTAAGCTGGAAAAATGTGGGATAGATAGCATCTCCACCAGATGGATTTGTACCTGGCTGACAAACTGCATTCAACATGTAATCTTTAATGGAACTACATCTACATGGGGGAAAGTAAGCAGTGGGGTACCCCAAGATCCTGTTTTAGGTCCAGTACTCTTCAACATCTTCATAAATGGTTTAGATGAGGGAATAGAAGGGAAACTCATCAAATTTGTGATGACACTAGGATCATGGAGTCCTAGTGGACAATCATTTAAATATGAGCCAGCAGTATGTGGCAGCAGCCAAAAAAGCCAATGCAGCCCTATGTTGCATTGATAAAGGGATAGAATCAAGATCACCTGACAGTTTAGTACCACTTTATAAAGGCTTAGTAGGACCACACTTAGAATACTGCATCCAATTTTGGTCACTATATTATATAAAAGATGTTGAACATATGAAGAATGGCTGCAAGAATGAGTATGTCTAGTTTAGTAAAAAGAAGGACTAGGTGTGATATGATAGCGGGAGTCAATCTATTTTCCAAAGACAGAAGGCAAGACAAGAAACAATGGATGGAAACTAATTAAGGAGAGAATCAACCTACAACTAAGGAGAAATTTCGTAACAGTGAGAATAATCAACTAGTGAAATGCCTTGTCTTCAGAAGTTGTGAGTGTCCCTTCACTGGGGGTTTTTAAGAAGATACTGGATAACCACTTGTCTGAATTGGTATAGACTCTCCTGCTTGTGCAGGGAGTTGGACTAGATGACCTCCAAGGTTCCTTCCAACTCTGTTATTCTATGTTCCATACTGAAATACAGTTTTAAATTACATAGCTATTCACATAAAGATTTGACAATGTATATTGCTTACCTCCTTTTTGATATATTGTTAGTTCTTTCACCGTTTCCAAAAACTGCCAGAATTTCTCATTGCTTTCTTCTGCAATGAATTCACTGTTAAAATGTATATTAAAAAAATTAATATAGCTCATAACAGGTATTTCTTTTTTGAAAATTCTAAATATTTATAAGAATGCACAGCTGGTCCTTGACATATGACTGGTCACTTAACAACTATGTGAAGTCAATGACAGACACCCCCCCCAAAGATACTTCCTACCTGGTTCTGAAGTTTTGACAGCTGCCCGCCTATAGTCATGTGACCGTATTTTGGGCACTTGGCTATCAGCTCACATTTATAGCCGTTTGCAGCATCTCGTGGTCACATGATTGCAATTTACTACTTTTTTGTCAAAAACTGGCTGTTACTTCAGTTTTCTGCAAAAATGCTCCACATCAAACAATGCGGCATTCATTTAACAATGACCACAAAAAAGTTACAAAATCTAATCTGGTCAAATGAGGATCCACTTTATGACTACCACGACATATGACTGTAATGGGCAGGTTTCATTACGGTTGTATGTCGATGACTACATACAGTCTACCATCGATTTTGAAAGAAAAAAATAAAATGTTTATCCTGTAAATCAAAATACTTCATTAAATTTTCAAAATTCAAAATACTTTACAACTACCTATAGCTTTGCTTAGAATGGTTCCTATACCATAGACTAATAATTCAAGTCAAAATGCTGAAAAAAGATATATGTAACTGTACTATACTGAAGTCAAAAGAACTTAAGGTGGTCAATAAGTTTATGATCCCATTAATGCATCTTGATAGTTTTCAGTAATTTCAGTTCTACTTGAAATTAATGGCTATATGAGAAAACATGCTTAGGATTGTTCTGCAAAGATCTCTATTAGGGTCTTTACAGAGGTGTAATTATTGAGTCTAATAATATTTACCCTCATAAAAATAATTCAGAATCATAGCATTCAGCTGGCCAAGAACCCATTAGACAAGTAATATAAACTGAGCTAACGAATACCACAATATGAGAAGTATGGAAGCTCTACATTCCTTCCCATATACAATATTCATAACTTTTGAGACTACTGAATATAGACTGCAAACAGAAACTTGGAGTCAAAGTCTGTACATTTTGCATGTACAGAGATTTCACTGGATGTTACTTAGATAAAATCCGTAAGATAACATTTTAATTCACATAATACTTTTTCTACCCCTAATATTCCTGCCTTTCACTGTTCAATGTATATTAAGAATATAAACATCTTTGCATAGAATTAATTGGCTTACACAGAGCCATAATATAAATTATTTGACTTTGACTCAACATCTTGTATGAATTTGGCTAATTGCAATTTATTCATTATACTTTGAATAATAAATAGCTGATGAATGTAATTTGTATATCTAGCCAACAATTGGCATACTAACTCAATATGTCTCAATCTTGCACTATTTATTGCAGTGATTAACTTATTCCAGTGATGGCGAACCTTTTAGAGACTGAGTGCCCAAACTGTAACCCAAAACCACTTATGTATCGTTGGGTGCCGGGTGAGCGTGGCCCATTGGCTGGGTATGGGCCATTGGGTGGGCATGTCTGCAGTGGTAACGGCAGACTGGGTGGGACTAAAAAGTTCAATCAATCAATTCCAACTTTGCAAGATTTTTTTTCCCCGCGAGAAGTTGAAATTGACTGATTGATTGAACCTTTTTTTTTTTTTTTTTGCACATGGTGGTGGAGGCCTAAAGTGAAAAGGTTTTATAAAACCCAGCTGAAAGCCTAAGACTGGGGCGACGGTGCACGTGCCCACAGAGAGGGCTCTGATTACCGCCTCTGGCACCCGTGCCATAGGTTCACCACCACTGACTTATTCAGTATCCAACCCAGAAGTGGGTAGGGATTGTAATCCTTCAAATATGGCTGAATTATAGTTTTTGGCATCAATCATAATTATCTATATTAGCTGAGCTGATAAAAAGGTTCTCTCATTTCTCCTGTCTTCCCTACATTAATAGTGCAAAATCAAAAATTAAGTGATCAACTGGATTATTTATTTTACTGAAAATACAGTAACTTATGCATTATTAACAGAAGCAAACATTTAACCAACATCAAAGTTTTCAAAAGAATCTCAGAGGACAGCTAACTGACTTGTTTATTGCTAAGACATAGTTTGCATCTATTTTGAGGGCAGTGGAACAACCAGCTGCCAAACTGTACACCAATGATTGCTAGGCAATACATCATCTGAGCACTAGAGAATATTTCTCAACTATATAGTATCGAATATTTTTTCACTCTTCATGGCAGGAGTAGGATTATTTTACACATGGTTGAATATATAAACATGTCCATGCACACCTATATTTATGTAAAGTAGCAATAGGCAAAGACTGAAACATCATGTAAAGAACCAACATCAAAGCACCAACTTTTGATATATATGTGTTGAAAAATGAAGTGTTTTTTTTGCTAGCATTCTGTTACCTTATAATTTCTACACGTCTGTTATATTATAGTTTCTCGTCAACATATCTGTTCATTGTACTGGCTAAGATTTCTGGGAGCTCATCATATCCAGAGAACATTACTATAAAAGAAGTCCTAAGATATTGGAATCAGATTTATGGGACAAGACATCTACAGTAACAGGGGTTTCATTAAAAAGTTGAAACATACATTACGATGTCATGACACAAGCTCTATGACTTACGTATTTGCGTGTCACAATACAAGTACAATATAGGCACATTTGGGTTATATTGTTGTTACATGTTTCATCATTTGCCTGTTTTTCCTCAGTAGATACCATGTCATAGGATCATTTGTATTCCACAAATATTGTCAATTTCCCCCCATTATAGGACCTGTTAAAACAACACCCAGTCACCACTTTACTGTCTCTTCCTTTTGGAAATAGCAAAATGGAGATTAAAATAAGCATACTTAATGAAGGCTGAAAATAGAAAAACTTGGAAATTAATAATCTATAGTATTTAACAGTTTGTAACTTATCCCAAAAACAGGCATACGGTACAACACATATAGATGTCTGCTGACAAACAATGCAATGTATTTTTTTTTTTATTTCACTTTTCCCCCAAGTAGCTCAAGAGACCTACTGAAATGGGTTGGAATGAAAGTAATTATCTCTAAGCATCCAGTGAATTTCCATCATCAAATGTAATCCAAAGCAAGATCTTAATGCACTCTCTCCTTGCTTGCTCAATCTTATGTTTTGTTAGGATAGTTGCAGAAGGTATTTAATCCATGTTGTGTAATGATTAACGCTAGATTTGGGCAAGGGACCCACATTGGAGTTTCTACTGTAATTATGGAGTCATTTATATTTTCTGTCAGTCTCCCTCAGCCTGATCTACCTCATGAAATTGCTGCAAGGATAGACTAGGAGGAGACCCATGGAGGGAAACAGGGTGGTCATCACACGTTTTGATGTCTTTGTCTAGATGTGAATAATGTGCTGTATGTCTCTTGTGTCATGATGCAACTGATGAAAACTACACAGTTTGCATGATGTCATTGTTATCTTGTGTGTAGTTGCTAATGGCAAGACCCATGTAAGGGTTCTTAAGCTCTCCAGACAAAAAGTGAGCTAATACAGGTAGTCCTCCGACTTACCACCACAATTAAGTCCAAATTTCCATTATTGAGCAAGACAGTTCTAAGTGAGTTTTGTCCCATTTTACAATCTTTCTTGCCACAGTTGTTAAGCGAATCGCTGTAGTCGTTAAGTTAGTAACACAGTTGTTAAGTGAGTCCTGCTTCTCCATTGACTTTGCTTATCAGAAGGTTGCAAAAAGTGATCACATGACCCCAGGATACTACAACTGTCATAAATACATGCCAGTTGTCAAGCATCCGAATTCGGATCACAGGATCAGAGAGATAACTGCAAAACTGTCTCAAGTCACTTTTTTCAGTGTCATTGCAACTTGGAATGGTTTCACGACCATAAACAAATGGTTGCAAGTCGAGTACCTGTAATGCAGCAATAAATATCATGCATCTCAGCTTTTGAGGTCTACAAGCTTCTTCGTCCATTCACACACAAGGCACTCCAAAACTTAGCATCAACACACATCTGGAAGGCACTCGCCTAGAGAGGATTGTGCAAGGACTTCCACACGCCCCTCTAACTTGCGCCGCTGGACTAACTCTTTTCTCGTCTCCTCGTTTTTTTCTACCAATTTGGGGCAGAGGGCAGGGGGCGCTTAAAGTGCCCCGGGCCACCCCCGCCCGAAGCCCACCGTGGAAGGAGCTATTCTCGGGAAGCCTCTGCTTTCCCGGGCATGCTTTCCTTCTCCTCCTCCTCCTCCTCCACGCACGCAACGCACGCACCTGGCCTCCAGAAGCAGCGGGGTCGCCGGCCACTTGGCCGCCAGCCGGGCAGTGACCGCCTTGCGCGGGGCGCTTTGGGCGCCTCGCGGCCCTACACTAAGGAAGAGCATCCCGGCCACAAAAAGCGACACCAGCCCGGCCACCATCCTGTCGAGTTTTGCCTTTAAAAAAAAAAGGAATCGCCCGAAGCGGCTGCCACGCAAAGCTTCAGTCCAGTCTCTATCTCGCGAGCCAATCCCTTTACTCATTCCCGGCTTTCCCGCCCCCTTTGGTCCAGCCTTCGGGTCTCGCGGTTCCCATTGGAACTTTCCTTGGACCAATCGGCAACGAACGCAACCGCGGCGGCCCGGGGAGGCCTACAGAGGGGAGGGACTTGAAGGGCCGACGGGGCGGGGGACGCGCGTTCCTACCCGGGATTTACGCGCGCGCTTTAGGTCAGAAGGTGATCGCGACAGCGAAATTGTGTGCAGAGACTGACTTGCTATTTCCTTCTCTTCCTTCTTTGCAATCCTCATTGCTTTTCCCAGACTCTCTCAGTAAATTGCTAACCTGCTCTTTCATTACATCAAGCCTGAGTGAACCCCAAGGATTCATCAGGTGAGGATAATGTACAACTCAAATGACTTTTTAAAGAGTCACTTAAATATATGATCCGGAGTGACAGACCCTGCCTCGGCCCCTATATTATGGGATACCCCAGGTTTCTCCGCTCCTTTTAACATCTATCTATATATAGAGCTGCCAGGAGGTGACCGTTACTTGCTGCCTCTGATGAAGATAGCAATGCTGCTAACGCACTGTCTCAGCCGTATAAAAATAGAAGGTAAATATAAGGTAGCAAATATAATGTAGCCATTTGTTTGTATGTTGCTTGAACCCAGGCAACTTGATTAGTTGAGTAAATTACGATTACAATAATCATGAACTAGTGTGTCATGATTTTTAACGTGAATTACACAGTTTTTCCCCCCAACATAGCAACTGCTGCCATTTTTTTTTTTTTTTTTTAGAAGAAAACAAGGAAAGGAGTAGTCACCCACAGGTCTGTTTGGTGGGAGACAGCAGAGGCAGGTCAGGGACAACTGGAGGGAAGGAAGATGGCTTCCAGAGTAAGTAAACATACCCTCCCTTGTGGCAAAAAATAATGGAAGAAAATGGGGATCCCAGGAACTGAATCGTAAGAGAGGGCTAAGAAAATAGGTGGGTAGGAGTCAGGTTCAGTGAAAGCAGTCCTTTTACCTATTGGAGAGTACACATTGCCCATTCTCGTGGGGCAGCAATATCATCTTCAGTAGAACTCTGAAGCCCCACCAGAAAAGTATCATACTGTTTTTTACACTTTCACATATGCAATAGTTGGACACTGATGACGCAGTAGTTAGAATGAAGTATTGCAGGCTAATTGACTGCTCATGGCCAGGAATTCGATTGTGACTGGCTCAAGGTTGACTCAGGCTTCCATCCTTCTGAGATCAGTAAAATGAGGTCCCAGATTGTTGAGGGCAATATGCTGACTCTGTATACTGCTTAGAGAGGGCGGCTTTGAAGTGGTATGTAAGTTTAAGTGCTATTGCTATTCCTATTGCTATTATTCAGAGTTCAGTTTACTCTTTGATCCCAGATATGGCATTAATTTTCCAAGCCCTTAGGTTAGGTTGATTTAAAAAATTGATAACATAGAGAAATGATTCTGCTGAACATGAGGGTATCCCGTTTAAGAGCTGAGATTTACTATACAGAATACGGAATAACAGAATTTGGAGGGACCTTGGAAGTCTTCTAATCTAATCCAACCCCCAGCTTGACCAGGAGACCCTATATTTTCACTTCATCCCGAAAGAGTTGCTCACCTTGATCCTATGTGTCTTGGTATCTGCTATAACAAAAGGATTTTACTACTATAAAATCTACAGGTAGAAAAAGATAAAGGTTTTCCAAGATGTGCCTCTTATTACCACAGTCTCATTATTATCAATGTTTAGGACTTTTTATAATAATTGATGAATAATAGAAACGGTTGAATGGGACAACTATTACTACAATTCAAAATTCCTTTGATTTAAAAAGGATAGGGCTTTTTAAATCAAAAGCTGCAGTCCTGTGTATTTTTATTGAGCATACAAATATTTACAATATTTCAGTTGGACCTTCTGCTGAGGGACAGTGATAGCACTTCATAGCACATCAGATCTCTAGCTCAAACACCACAATTGTTGCCTGTTGTCAGCTTACTGTATAATGATGGAGAATCACAAGGTTCAGTCCATGTATATTCTGAGAACTACAGGGGCTTGTCTAAGCAGTGTCCAAGAATCAGACAAAATTGAACAGAAAAAAAAAGGATTTGTATCTATTTAGAGTTTGTTTTCTAAATCCCCAATCTACCAAGTTAAAATTTTTAATTTAGTTTGAATAAATTACTTGTACTCAGTTTGTTTTGCTTTTATTTACTATTTCTATAACTGAAAACAGATTGGGAAAAAAATAACTGTTTATTTTTATGTAGCTTGAAGGAATTATTTAGAATATAGGACATAAAACAGAAATTAAATTATGGCATTGTTTGAATAGTAGCAGAATTAAAATACTTGATTTTTTTTAAGTATTAAGAATACTGTAGTAGCTGATGTGGTATTTTTAGCAAGCATTTGTCTCATCTCTTCCTTCTTCTCTTTGTTGAATGAAGGAGGAAAAACTGAAAATGAGAACATTCTGTTCCAAAGAATGTCTCCAGGCCCATTGTTTGGGCTCTTAAATCTCCCAAAGAGGGGAAACAAGCTAGCCAATAAAAGGGATATGAATTATTTAGCATCTGGGAGAGATTCTGCCAGAAGAAACACGATGTGCTTGACGTGGCTAAGATTTGGATAAAAACACTGTCTCATGTTTAAAAGGATATAGAAAAAGAAGGTACAGTAAACCTCTGAAAGTTGACCATTCAAGGGACTGAAGGAAATTGGTCAACATAGGGAGGTGGTCAACATAAGGAACAACTGCTTCTGCAGACAGACCGTAGTTTGCATTTTAGCAATTACCCACTGCAGAAGCTGGGCTCAATAATGCATTTTGAATGTTCTGATTAGGCTTTGTTTGAGAAGTTGAATTTTTGATGTAGTGTTTGGAGGGAAAAATTTCAGTTTCATGTTTGTAAGATGATTCACTTGGGGATGGCTAGGACAATTGTCCACTACAAGGAGAATGGACCATTTTTTCTTCATAAGAGGTCAATACCTCTTATCTACTCCTCATATAGGGCACCAGTCATCCATGCAGATTTGTTAAGATTTCCAGATGACAGGATGGTCTTTGGCTGCAGGTTCTTGGGCCCACTCCTCTTTAACATCTTCATAAATGATTTAGACAAGGGGATAGAAGGGGAATTCATTATATTTACCAATGACATTAATCTGGGGGGGGGGGAATTACTAACACTTTGGAAGATCGACTCAAGATTCAGAAGGATCTTGATAAACTTAAGCATCAGGCCTTATCCAACAAGATGTAGTTTGGTAATGAGAAAAGGAAGGTCCTGGGCTTAGGCAGGAAAAAACAAATGCGTAGATACAAATTAGGTGGTACTTGGCTCAATAGTAGTAAATGTGAGAAAATCTAGGTGTCCTAGTGGACCATCACTTTAAATATGAGGCAATGTAGTGCTGCAGCTTCCAAAGAAGCCAATGCAGTCCTGGGCTCCATCAACAGAAGGATAGCATCAAGATCACAAAAAGTGATAATACAGTTTTATACTGCATTAGTAGTGAAGGCACACTTGGAATATTGCACACATTTCTGATCACCATGATACAAAAAAGATACTAAGACCCTAGAACAATGGTTCTCAACATTTTTAATGCCGTGACCCCCAACCGGTCGTAAATCAAGGACTACTCAACTGGTGCAACACCGTTTGCAGAATGGGACTTTTGGCGGGCTCAGCAGGGCAGAGACAGCCTGGACAATTCCTATTGGCTTTTGAAAGCCAATAGAATTAGACTCTATTCAAGAGAGTCTATTCTATTGGCTTTCAAAAGCCAATAGAATAAAAGGGAGTAGCACAGCTAAGGAAAAGGGGGGGGGAATGGCGGACTGTGTTGTTTGGCGACCCCCATGAAATGGTTGAGACCCACAGGTTGAGAACCACTGCCCTAGAAAGTGTTGATAAAGGGGCTGGAGGCTAAATTGTATGATGAATGGTTGAAGGAGTTAGGTATGTGTAGCTTATTGAAGAGAAGGGTTAGAAGGGACATGATCTGATTTCCAGCACTTGAGGGGCTGTCACAGAGAAGAGGTTACCACAAGCACCAGAGGACAGAAGAAGATGTATAGGGTGGAAGCTTATGGAGGACAGATTCAACATGGAATTAAGGAGGAATTTTCTGATAGTGAGAACAATTAATCAATGGAATAACTTACCTTCTGGAATTGTGGGTGCTCCATCACTGGAAACTTAAAAATAGACTGGACAAACTATTTCACCAGGATGATGTGAGATCTGCCTTGAGCAGGAGGTGGACTAGAAAAATCCCAAGGTCCCTTCCAGCTATATGATTCTATCTTCTATATAATACCATATACTTTCAGAGATTTATAAAATGTGATCAAATTAAGAACAATGGCTTTAACATTTTGTTATGCTTGTAAAGATAAGAAGGGAGGCTTGTGTTTAAATTATGTAAGGTCCTAGTCCCTTACTTAAACTTGAGATACCATATCAATCTAATCAGATAACCCAAGCGGAGACTTCTTGATCAAGCAGCACTTTATTTGATCAAATTAAGCAGCTAGGTGGCCAACAATCTGGAACGCTGGCAGAGTTATGTCCAGAAGTGCCACACCTTAGAAAGTTGGTAGCATTGCTTTATAAACTTTGTTAGCCAATGAAAATCAGACAACAGAGCCATTATATCATAAAAAGACATCAATCATTTTTGTACACTCCCTTCAGTATATCACATCCATGTACATGTTTCCCAAGCAAGCATGAAATTTCTCTGGTGCAAAAGCTGATTACAAAAAGCAAGAAAGCAACAGTTAGACTAAACAATTTCCCTTTGTTCCAGAACCCTTCATTTATAAACCATATCAAACATTTTTTTTTGCTGGAAATCCCCCCCCTCCCCAATTCTAAGATATAGTCATACCATTTTTGCATAGAAGACCAGAGAGTGGCAAGACCACTCAGAATAACGAGGAACGTAGGTGCCATACATTTGATGTGGCAACTGAAGAGAGATATACATTTGCAGAAAATAGTGGCTTCAGATTTGCATTCTCCATTACACCAGAGTCAGCGTCCAGAATAATTTTATCCAATGTTACAAATTAATTCATCAATGAATTAATCAATTGCTTAATAGGTAGCTGAGGTTAACCTGGGCATTTTGTAATCCAAAGTATAAGCTGCAACTGTTAGGCTGTAAAAATTGTGATTTACAATAATAAATTTTTGCATCCTTTCTTTGAGCTCAGGATCAGCTGCTTTCCGTTTTTCTCTCAACTGATGGCCCATTGCAACCATTGTAGGACTGGCAGAACAAGAGTAACAGCTGGACTTAATTCATTGATTTGTGTTTGTCATTCAAAGCAACAAAGCTTGGGAATCATCATCTGCTGAAGGGGTGGCTCTGAATACTTCTAAATTGAATTTCCCTCTTGATATGGAAAATTGATTGCTGTTGTTTCAAGGAAAATATCTTGTCTTAAAAAGCAACAAAAATAGGAGTGGGCAAAGAAAGAACGATGTTAAGTATGATGCACTGTGATAATCTTGATATTTATTATTCAGTATATAACTCTACAAAATAGTGGCTAAAATGCATCTTGATTTTACCTGTTTTTCATTTCCAATTAATGAAAATGTGAAATGCACGCCTATATACTAAAAAAATCAGAATGGACAAAAGTTTTGCATTTGTCTTTGCAAGATGCATCCTTGTTCTTCATTTTCAAGCATTTGGTAATACGTATGTATTTTATATGTTTATATTATTACTTTCTTCCACGGAGTCATTAGCAATTTGTTGTTTATCTTCCGTCTGAGATATCCTTGGTGCTCTCTCAGCTTGTTTTCTTGCAGACGTTTCATTACCCAAACTAGGTAACATCATCAGTGTTAGCCAGCACTGATTTGGGTAATGAATCGTCTGCAAAAAAACAAGCAAGCTCAGAGAGCTACAAATAATCTTTTATTAGTATCTTCCATCTGCTTGACCACTAACATTGAACAAAAGCGAAAGAGGAAATCCAAGGATGCATCTGAGACAAGGCTGACTTTCAACCATCACTTTCCTAGTATTTTTGGCTTTTTACATCCCCCTTTCGGTCGGCCTACTTCCATCTGTACCATACGAGGAAAGCTCTGTGTTACTTCGTTTGGCTCATGAGGCTAGCCCACTCCCGCGGGCTTATGTTTTGCCTCAATCAAAAGGCGGCAGGCCATTATTTCGCCAACACGAGGCTTCGTCGTTCATTCTCCCTCCCGTCATGAGTGCTAAAGATCCCTCTGGCGTTGAGAAGTGCCACTAACCCCCTCTGGACGCCCGTGGGGCGAAGAGGGGGGGATAATTCACGCCCCAGGGACGAGGCGCAGAACATCGCCTCTCTTTCTCTCTAGCGCCGCGGTGTCAGGCGGGCCGCCGTTCCTGGTTCACGCCGCAGCGCGTCTCGTGGGCGGACTCGTCATG
This sequence comes from Crotalus tigris, assembly GCF_016545835.1. Taxonomy (NCBI): domain Eukaryota; kingdom Metazoa; phylum Chordata; class Lepidosauria; order Squamata; family Viperidae; genus Crotalus; species Crotalus tigris. Next base: position 1,909,903 of record NW_024096565.1, read on the forward strand.
GAGGCTGCGGCTCCGTGAAGAGGAGGAGCAGGAGGGAGGCGGCACGGTGGCTTTCAGTTCAGCCCTTCCAGAGAGGGCCTTGTGCAGCCAGTTTCGAGCTGCCGCTGCTGCCGCTGCCGTCACTCCGAGAGCGCGCTTGTCAAGTTCTGGCGGTTCGCGCCCAACCTCACCAGCGCCGCGGCCGCCTCGCTCTCCTTTGCAGGTGAGGGGACCGTGGCAGAGCTCTGTGAGCTCTCTGCGAGAGCTCTCCTCCCAAACCAGGATCCTTGGCCAAGGGCGGGCTGTGACAGGGGGCTTCGAGTGCTGGGGATATATGGCACCACCAGGTGCGTGTGTGCGGTGGAGCGTCCGGCTGGGTGGTGGGGAGGCATCTAGCGCCGGGCGGAACGAACATGCTGTGCGTGTATTGCTAGGCCAGCGCTCGACGGATATATTATGGAAAACGTTGCAGGTTCCGTGCGTAACCGACGTGGCGTTCAGGCTGCTTTCGTCTTTGGCGCTCGGGTCGAGGCTTGCTGGAGGAGCGAGCCCGTACAGAGAGTTCGCGCCAAGATGTTGCAGCAGCTGCTGCTGGTGGTTCTATGTTGAACCCCTGACCGGCGGAGAGCCTGACGATTTGGAAGGCTGTCTTGGAGACAGCAGAATCAAGCATGCGGTCCTTTCCCCCTCCTACCCCATTCCGGTTAACTTATCGGGTCCGATCTCTTTTATTTAATTTTATTTTTGGGGTAGGCTATTGCAGGTAGTCCTCGACTTGCAATAGTTCATTTAGTGACTGTTCAAAGTTACAAGGGCACTGGAAAAAAAGGGACTTAGGACCGTTTTTCACACTTATGACTGTGGCAGCATCCCCATGGTCGTGTGATCAAAATTCAGATGCTTGGTAGCTGACTCATATTTATGACCGGTTGTGGTGTGTTGGGGTCATGTGATTATTTTTTTGCGACCTTCTGACAAGCCAAGTCAGTGGAAAAACCAGATTCGCTGAACAAACATGTTACTAATTGAACAACTGCAGTGATTGGTTGAACAACTGGCAAGGAAGGTCATAGAATGGGGCAAAACTCACTTAACAAGCGTCTCACTTAGCCACAGAAATGTTGGGCTACCTGTATTTATATGAATTGTTATGTGCAGGGGAAAAGCCATAGAGACAGAGCCTTTCTCCCCAAACTGGTCCACGCTGTTCAAGGCCCTCCTGTAAAAAAGGAAAAAGTTGCAGACATTGCTCCAGTTCTTCCATATAGAAATGTTTGCTGTTTGCCATCCCCCCTCTCTTCATTTACTGAATAGTATACGCAATTTTAAACATGAAAAGGTTTTATGCCCACTGCTCTTAAATATATACTTCTAGTGGATTTTGTATGGCTGTGAAAGTTGGACTATAAGAAAGGCTGAGCGCAAAAGAATTGAGGCCTTTGAACTATGGTGCTGGAGAAGACTCCTGCGAGTCCCTTGGACTGCAAGGCGTTCAAACCGGTCAGTCCTAGAAGAGATCAACCCTGACTGCTCTTTAGAAGGCCAGATCCTGAAGCTGAAACTCAAGTACTTTGGCCATCTAATGAGAAGGAAGGACTCACTGGAGAAGAGCCTAATGCTGGGAAAGATTGAGGGCAATAGAAGAAGGGGACGACAGAGAATGAGATGGCTGGATGGAGTCACTGAAGCAGTAGGTGTGAACTTAAATGGACTCCAGAAGATGGTAGAGGACAGGAAGACCTGGAGGAACCTTGTCCATGGGATCGCGATGGGTCAGAAACAACTTCACAATTAACAACAACAACAACACTGCCCAGAATACTGTTGGGTGATTTAGAAACGTAACTGTTCTGTTATGGACAGTTCTACTACAGCTATTTACTGCTCAGAACATGTAGAAAGAAAGAATTACTTGTGGTTCAGCTCTGATTCATTATTTTGTTAATTCAGCATTCGGCAACTTTAGTAAAAGAACTAAAGTTTGCTTTTAAACATAATTTATTCTGGCAAGGAAGAGAGTTTATCTGTGGGATGGTTTTTGCAACAAGGGGTTTCTTAACTGCCAGTTAGTATGGGTATTGAAAGGTCTGCAAGAATACAACCAAGCTTAGACAGCAACAAGGACCGAAATGAGACAGTTCACCATGGCCAACTCACCATGGGACAATTCTTCACAACCAGCTCACCAAAGGACACCTCGCCTTGGGATAACTCAACAATACTATTTAAATATTTCAAATAATTAAAAAAATATTTTAATTTTTGTCATTCAGATTTCATTTTATCCCATCTTTTGCATTCTTTCTTTAATGATTCTATTTCATCCTTTTTTTGATATTAGTTTAACTCTTGTTCTGCAGCGAGTTGGCTTCAGCCAATTGGCCATGGGAAGTTGGCTGTGGCGAGTTGTTCTCCTTTACTGGTAATTAAATTTAGTTTTATTTTTGAATTCCATAACAAAGATTCCCACAAGTAGCAATCAGAGGTAAATATACATTCTCACAAGCATTGCAAGAGGGATTGGAAAATGGAGCATGGCATCTAAAATATGCTGTGAAATATGCTGAAATATTTGCAGTGAAAATATGCTGTAAGAATATGACTTTTTCCATTAGATCTCATTTTCTCTCTTGTAAGTCAGATATAGTTTTATCCAAGCTGAATCTTGTTGCATGCATAGTTAGTCTGCAATGACACAGCAAGTATATTAAGGTTTATCAATAAATGAGTAGTGTGTATGTGTGTGGGGGGTGCTAGCTAATTCTCTCTGCAAGCAGACACCATCTGAAAACTACAAACTTTGTGGTTAATTTAGCGTACCTCCAACTAGGGATTCAGTCCTGTTCCTCCAAGAACAAACTGTATTTTACAAAGCAAAACATAGCTTATCTTTCTTTTATTAACCACTGACGCTTGTTCATTAATAAGTTTTAATAAGATTTACTGTATCAGGCAAATCGATACATAGTCTTTTCCTGCCAAATCTTTCATTAAAACTTATATCTGCAAAGACATTCTGTTCTCTACATCGATACACTGTTAGTTGAAAAAGAAGGTAGCCATCACCCCCAAAAAATCCTTTACTGATTTTCATGTTTTGTTCTGTTCCTCCTAGCTTGTATAGCTGAATGATACAGAATGCTAAAGACTCAAGGCTAGGGATAGCACCTCTTTTTGATATTTTTCAGTTCACATTCCAATGATATTCCTTGGAAATGCATTAGATTGGTTTCAGTGTATCTCACTTTGGTTTGCCTATTTAACTGTTTCTTTGTATTGTCTATTGTATTATTGTACATTAACACCCTCTCATTGGAATTAAAATTTGCTTTCTGGACGGTACTACAAGGATTTCCCTTGTAGTAGCTCTAATGCCATACTTTTAAACATAGCTTATTGGAATCTCCTCCTGTGGGCACACCAGGTACTGTGGTACTTGTATATTATTTACACTTCAAAGTCTAAACCTCAGTCTTAAGATATTGAAAAAAACTTGTCTTCTGTGGTACAGTCACTTAACTCTTACTAAAACTTGCCCCCTGGTCTTCAATGCCACTGGCCCACAGTTGTAGGGATGGCAGTGAATCTTTTCTCCCTCGCTGTCAAGCTGTACAAACCACAGACCAGGGCTGATTAAGAAGATGTTGTAAGTATCTGTTCATATCTAGAAATTGTTTCTTCCATAGTTCTAAGATCTAACTATCTTGGAATACGTGACTGGCCCTAAGTCACTCAGCCAGCTTTCATGTCTAAGTCAGGACTAGAACTCACAGTCTTCTGCTCTCTAGCCTGGTGCTTTAAGCACTAGACCAAACTGGCACTCTATTTAAATAGATATAGATAATTCATATTATGGAGTAGGAAAAAACCCTCCTTTTCATTGACTGCTTCTGTCACAGTAAAAAAAAAATCATAGAAATCTCACACAGCATGTTTTATTTTTGTTTTAGGTGCATAAATATGATTCAAAGAGATAACTGAACATTGCTTAGAAATAATCATAAAATGTCTTTCCTACTTTCACTAACCCCTATTAATCTGTTTCTTCACTTGTTTTTATAGTTGTAAGGTGTTGAGCTGATTATTTTGATATTTATATATTTTGTAATGAAACGTATTTTAAAATCAGACAAAATACATTTGTGATATGTCTGTATAGATAATGGGATGGAATCAAAATTATTCTGTTTTGAATATTGCCCCCCTTTGCAAATTTATTTTTTTCCACCAGTCTTGTAGATGAAAAATCAAAATCAGAGCAAGTTGTTACATTTTGTTTTTAGTATCATACTTGAGCAAAGTAGTTGTTGCTCATTGGTTTGTTTGTATACAAGGCCTGTAGATCACTAAGCGTCTTTTAGATTAGGGCAGGGGTAGGCAACCTTGGCTCTTTTATGACTCGTGGACTACAACTCCCATGCTGGCTCAGGAATTCTGGGAGTTCAGTCCACGAGTCATAAAAGAGCCAAGGTTGCCTACCCCTGGATTAGGGCAGTAAGGGGAAAATACTGGCTCTTTGTCATCCAAAAGGTAGAGGAGGGAACTAGGAAAAGCTTTATTGGACCTAATTCTTACTAATAGAGAAGAAATGATAGAGGGAGTTGAATTTGCTGGAACTTTGGGCGAGGGTGACTACGTCTTATTGGAATACAATATAGTGCAAATACAAGCAGTAGAATATAATTCAAGATTTTAACAAACTCAGAAAGAGTCTAGGAAAGATTCCATGGATGAAAATCTTAAAGGGGAAAACAACTCAAGAAGCTTGGGAAACTGAAAAATATGATCACAATATAGTTAAGCCCTTGACTTACAACCACAGTTGAGCTTAAAATTTCTGTTACTAAGGGAAACATTTATTAAGTGAATTTTGCCCCATTTTATGGCCTTTCTTGCCACAGTTGTTAAATGAATCACTGCAGTTGTTAAATTAGTAACACAGTTGTTAAGTGAACCTGGTTTCCCCATTGACTTTGCTTGTCAGGAGGTCGCAGAAGCTGATCACATGACCACAAGGCACTGCACCCATCATAAGTATGAGTCAGTTGCCAAGCATCTTAATTTTGATCACATGACCTTGGAGATGCTGCAATGCTTGTAAGTGTGAAAAATGGTCATAAGTCACTTTTTTCAGTGCCATTATAACTTCAAACGGTCACTAAATGAACTGTTATAAGTTGAGGACTACCTGTTCCACTGAAAAAGAAAAACAAGAAATCCAAGAATAAACCAGCATGGTTGTACAAAGATTTATCTGATAAACTGAAAGACAAAAAGGGCAAGTACAAAAAATGGAAAGAGGACACATAACTAGCAGAATATCAACAGATAGCTTGAATCTGCATAGATCAGTGTTTCTCAACCTTGACAATTTTAAGGCATGTGGACTTGGGAGTTGAAGTCCACATGCCTTAAAATTGTCAAGGTTGAGAAACACTGGCATAGATGAAGTCAGGAAAGCAAATGCTCAGAATGAACTAAGATTTGCAACAAAAATAAAAGAAAATAAAAAAGTTTTTTTCAAAATATAAGTAACAAGAATAAAGTGAAGGAAACAATAGGTTCAGTAAGGAAAGATGATGGCAAAGAAGTAACAGGCAGTAGAGAGAAAGCAGAATTTGCTTAACTCATTCTTTGCATCAGTCTTTATGCAAAAAGAAACTATAACTCAACCTACCAAAAATATAACCATAAAGACAGACTAAAAATTAAAAAAAAATAAGCAAGAAAATGGTAAGAGAATACGTGTATGAATTTGACGAATATAAATCACTGGGACCTGATGGATTGCAGATTGCATCCAGGAGCTGGCAGATGTTATCGCAGAACAATTGTACCATATCTTTCAAAAATGCTAGAATACTGGGAACTACCTGAGGATTGGAAAAGAGGTGATGTTGTTTCCATCTTCAAAAAAAGTGGAGGGGAACAGACCCAGGAAACTCCAAAACAATAGAAGGGAGACTCATCAAATTTGCAGATGACACTAAGCCAGCAGGAATAGCCAACACCCCAAAAGACAAGTTCAGGATCCAAATGTATCTTGACAGAGTTGAACAATGGCCCCTATCCAATAAAATGAAATTTAATGTGGAGAAAAGCAAGGTTTAATACTTAGGCAAGAAAAACCAAGGTACAAGTACAGATTAGGCAAAACCTGGCTCAAAAAACACTAACTGAGAGGGACCTTGAAGTCCTAGTGGACAATCACTGAAATATGAGCCAGCAGCATACGGTAGCAGCAAAAAAAGCTAATACAACCATAAAATAAAAATCACGTGAAGTATTAGTGCCGCTTTATAAAACCTTTGTAAGATCACATCTGGAACACTGCATCCAGTTTTGGTCACAAAAAAGATGTTGAGACTTTAGAACAGGCATGTCAAACTTGTGACGCCGTGCGACCTATCGGGACTTTTTCCCCATTGCCAGCAATGGGGTGGGTGTGGTTTCGGCATGACGCATCCGGCCCGCAGACCAGCAGTTTGACATGCCTGCTTTAGAAAAAGTGTAGAGAAGAGCAACTAAGATGATTAAGGATTAAAACATAAGAACAGCTGCAGGGTATGGGTATGTTAGGTATGGCTAATCTAGAGAAAAGAAGGTCTAGGGGTGACATGCTAGCACTATTCCAGGATTTGAGGGGTTGCCACAAAAAAGAGGGGGGCCAACTTATTTTCCAAAGCACCAGAAGGCAAGACAAGAAAAAATGCATGGAAATTAATCCAGGAGAGAAGTGATCTGGAATTAAGGAGAAGCATTCTAACAGTGAGAACAATTAACCAGTGGAACATCTTGCCTTCAGAAATTGTGGATGCTTCATCACTGGAAGTGTTTAAGAAGAGATTGGACAATCACTTGTCTCAAATAGTATAGGGTCTCCTGCTTCAGCAGGGGGTTGGACTAGAAGATCTCCAAGGTCTCTTCCAGCTCTATTCTGATTAAATTGATTAATGCTCTTCTGGAAGACCAGAACGTTGGAGCAGAATATTCCCCCCCCCTTACTTTACTGGTGTCATTTACTTTCTTCAAAACATCGTTTTCAAAGGGAAGGGATATTTCTGTTTTATTGGTACAGACGCTCTGTTTTTGCACATTAGTAAGTTCTGCTGCCTTGTCAGTCACTGCCTTCCAATCAGTTGTAGAGGAGCAGAGCGACTAAGCTTTCACCTAATTGGCTACAGGCTGTATTTTGGGAGGAAATTTGCTAGAACGAAGGGCTGCAGTCTTTCACCAGCAGAGTCCAGTCTGTCTTTGCTTCATCATCTGAAGGAAAATCCCCAGATAAGGCATAAAGCTTTTAGAGAGGAGGGAGAAAATAAGCATGATAATTATTCTATGGAAACTTAACTCATCATCAGGATGATGCAATTGAAAAGATATGGCTACTCCTACATTAGAGGATTTTGCTTGCTTCATGGGAGTGCCGATTAGACATAGCTACAAAAGGTAGGTAGGAGGTTGATTTTTTTTTAAAAAAAATATCACTGAATGTTTAAAGAGTTTTCTGCATTATGCTGCACATCATATGTGTTACTTGGGGCAAGGAATTAGAGAAAACAGATTTTCTCCCAAGAACAGAAAATATGTGAGAGTTAAATCAATTCATTTCAAAGCAATTTAAATAGCTCTGTGTAGTGCTCATAGAAAATAAATCTTTTTTTCTAATAGCATTCACGGAAATATTTCTAATTTTCTTTTAGGTATTGCATTTCTACATGAATCTTGAACAGTGTCCTTTGCTTTTCTCACTTAAAACTTGGGTCAATTTGTTTGGTTTTTTTTTCTCCAGAAAACATTGACAATCTGTATATAAAGTTGTATAAAGAAAATGTTAAGTAAACACAGATGAATGCATAATGTGTGTTTTGAATATTTGTACGTAAGATTCAACATCTCGGAGGCTTATAGATGCTAAGGACCAATGCTGATTTATAATGGTAGCTAAATGCTGGTAGAAACACTAATACAGTAAAACAGAAGGCATACATGTAAGAACTGAACATGTTTTTGGGGCTACAATTTCACCATGATTTTCAGATTTCAGATTGTTTTATGGAAAAAATGTCTGTTTTCACATGCTCCTCTTTAGCCAATCCAGAGTTATGGCAGAGTTTTATATATCTGTTAAATGAGGAATAATGTTACCTGATAATTGATGAATAGTATTATCTGCTCTGTCTTTTATTTCCTATAATAGAAGTTTTGATAGAAATAGAACTGCTAGATAAATACCTGACTTAGTGATAACTTCCAAGTCCTGATTACTAATCCTTCCTAGAGTCCATCAGCTGACCACAAAGCAATTATTTTTTGTTCTTTATAAAATGTGGTAGATGCAAATATGAAGAATCGGGTCTAAGGTCTAAATTACAGTATAACAATTTGGGAAAAACAGAATTCTTGCAAATTATTTAACCCCTTTTGTCTTATATTAATATAAATGCAGCCTAAGGTTACTTGTAGACTCCGTTTGCATAACTTTATTGAGCAGAATTAGAGTTTTGTGTAAATACCACATAGTCCATTCATCACTGAGTTAGAGGACGATTGTTTTAACTTTGAACAGCTCCAGGATTGGATTGGTTAATCAGGTTTCCCTGTCATAAGTTTAAAATGGGCTATCTCAATCATTCTGGATATGTTTCAAACTCAAAACAACTTCCTGTTTGATATTTCAATGAGTTATTGACTTTTCTCTAAAGACTTCCAAAATAGTCAAAACAAATTTTGAAATCAATATAGCATTGGGTTTTAAACAAAGTGCTTTAAGTTAAATATATTAAGTTAAACATCCAAAATATGTTGGACATCCCTAAATAATAGAAAAATATGTACTATTTACTTATAGATCTAAGAATGAGTTGCTAGCACCTTTGATGAGTTAATTTTTGCTAAAAAGGGATATATCTATTATTGGGAAATGAAAATATCTCCTGTCCTGTATTGCACTGAATAATATAACCACATCTACATTGAGAGTTTGTGCTACATTGATTTCTAAAAAAGAGAAGCAATTATATACTTTAAATATTCATTACAATTAGTTGAATCTAAAATAATTGATGGAATCATCCCTGTGGGTTGGTTTTTTATTTATATATCAGGCAATAATTTCTTCTTATACTATATAGACCTTCAATATAAAGTTCTTAAATCTGTTTTTATTCTTATTATTAAATGTCATTTATTAATGTCATACTTGAATATAGACTAGATTTCATGGCTATTTGTGAATGGCATTGATATATTCATATTTTTTGAAACTAGCATTATAATATTGTTCCATTGCTAATTATCATTAAATTTTATTTCTTCAATTTGAATCTTAATCTTTAAATGTTTTAAATATGCTTTCTTTAGTTGTTGTTCCATTTCCTATATTTATTGACTAGGGGGAATAGCCAACACTTTAGAAGATTGGCTCAAGATCCAGAAATATCTCAACAGAGTTGAATACTGAATCTAAGACAGAAATGCAATTCAGGGGCAAGAAAAGTACTGTTTTACACTTAGGCAAGAAAACTTAAAGGCACGGGTTATAGAGGTAGTTCTCAACTTACAATAATTTGTTCAACCCAGGGCTTTCCCTGCCCCTAAACCACTCCATGCTTATTGGGAGGCTTAGCCAATCTCATTGTACACATGTTGTACTTTGACAATAAAGGTTGATTTGATTTGATTTGTTTGCTCTGCAAAATAACTACAGTGGGGGCAGCCAGGGTTGCATGGGTGCCTTGCTTAATGACAGCAACAACTTAATGATCATAATTCTGGGCTCAGTTCTGATCGTTTGACAACCACTTAAGAATAAGCTAGAGTGTGCTGCAGTTGCCAAAAAAGCCAACATAGTCCTAGGCTGCATAAAAAGAGGAATCCTATCAAGAAGTATTAGTACCTCTATATATTTCCTTGGTAAGACCACACTTGGAATACTGTGTCCAGATCTGATCACCATGATACAAAAAAGATATTGAGACTCTAGAAAAAGTGCAGAGAAGAGCAACAAAAATGATTAGGGGTCTAGATCTAAAACATATGATGAACGGTTATAGGAACCGAGTATGTCTAGTCTAACGAAGAGAAGAAATAAGGGTGACATGATAGCAGTCTACCAATATTTGAGAGGCTGTCACAAAGAAGAGTGGGACAATCTCTTCCTCAAAGCAGATGATGGCAAGGCAAGAAATAAGCCTTATCAAAGAAAGATCCAACCTAGAATTAAGGACAATTTTCCTGACATTGAGAACAATGAATCAGGTTTGCCTTCAGAAGTTGTAGATTTTCCAACACTGGAGGTTTTTAAGAAGAGATTGGACAACTATTTGTCTGGAATGGTATAAAGTCACCTGCTTGGGCAGGGGTTTGGACTAGAAGACCTCCAAGGTCACCTCTAATTCTGTTATTCAGTTCTGTTATCATAATTTTTATTTTTGGCTAATGCAGTTTTAGTGTCTTATAAAAAGTTCTTAATACATTTTCTGTTCTTTGTTTCTATATTTAAGGCAGCGTAACAAGACTGTTTTAATGCCCCCTCTAGTATTTCTGTTGTCTTATAGGCCCAACTTCTATCTTTCATTCTGTCTTGGATATTAGTCTTAAAAGATGTGAATGTAGCCCACATGCCCAACAATAGACTCCAGACATCTAATATATTGTGTCCAACTTAGTTTTGGGGGAATTGGATTCATGCCTTCCACTCACATGACTCTGTTTTGGGACTTTGTCAGTCTGTTCAATGCCATAGACTGCTAATTAACTAGTCCTCTTCACAGCTCTGTCCTTTGAAGTTGTCAGTTCACTCACTTCCTTTGAACACTACTAACAAGTTCCTTGCATTAGTAGCTTCGGCTAATCTTCATCCCTACCCTCCAGGGAATTCTCTGCTAAATATGGCCCCAAGGTACTCCTGGGATATCTCTACCCAGTTAGCTCCTAAGAGACTCTGGTTTTGTTTATGAATGTTTCTACCAAATCTGCCTCCGACCTTATAAAATGACGCTTCAGCCAGATTGATCCGTAGGATACTTCACATAATTTTTTTCCCAATCATCATGCATTTCATTTCCTCAGATATGGCAATACCACAATGGTCAAGCTACAGCCCTTTCTGTTCTTCAGTAAGTTGTGTTCATGAGGCTCCCAAAGCAGACAACTTTTCCTCTTCATTCATTTTTCCTTTACTTAGCTGGATAAGAGATTAGAGTTGAACTGTTTTGACAAGTGATTACAAAATCCAGTGTCCTAATCTAATCTAAAAGAGGAAGAAGTAAACAGGCAAGGGAAAGTCTTTCAAGATCTTTCTAGGACAGTGGTTCTCAACCTTTCTAATGCCGTGACCCCATAATACAGTTCCCCATGTTGTGGTGACCCCCAAGTGGGTGTGGCCACCAATAAGAGGGAATAGGACAGCTGGGGAAAAGGGAAAAAAAATGGCGGACAACGTGGTTTGGCGACCCCCGTGAAATGGTCGTTCGACCCCAAATGGGGTCCCGACCCACAGGTTGAGAACTACTGTTCTAGGAGATACAAACTGAAGAGATGTTAAATTCTTACCATCCATTGCAGACTCATTAAACGCTTCACTAATCTTTCAGACTTGCGTGGAAAAAGGATGCTGAAGAAAACAGAAGCAATGGGCAAGTTCATCCTGAAAAGCCCAGGAGATGTTTTGAATACACCTCTTTCTCATTTTTTAATGAAAAAAATACCTTCTGCTCCATATACCTGTTTTATCCTTTCCACTGGCTGTTTACCGACTTCTTCATATAGGGAGTAATACTTAGCTATTTATTTTTTCATTTTGATCCACTTCTTGCTCCTTCTTACAAACTGTGCTTAAATATTAACTTCCAGCATCTCGTCTGAACTAAAAATCTGAACAAAGTACAAGAGGTATGAGAAAGCAAATTGATCAAGCACCTTTGATTATTCAAAATTACGGTAAAGCAAGTCTCAAGGACTTTGATATGGCTTCTTTCATTGTGTACATCAGCTATCTGTACCCACAAGTGAGGCATGACTCTTAGTCACATACAGAATCAGATTACCACAATCTCTCTTTCTGCTGGAGATTAAAAAAAAATACAGTACTTGATTTTTATCGTAATGCAATCTTACCATTTTTGGTGTTTACCATGTCATAGTAAAATTACATCAGAATTAGAATGACATATACTTCAAATCATAAAAAACAAAACTGAAGTAGAAAAGAAAAATAACAACTGCAAGACATGCAAATAATTAAGGGCTCTTTGAAAAAGCTTGGTTTTTAGTAACTTCCAGTTAGCCCATTTTGTAGTTTTGTGCTCTTTTGGAGAAGTGGTGTCCTCTAGCTTCAGCTTCTGTGTCATCTAGGAGGTGTGGATCAACACGGAGTCCTCTTTATATGATCAAATAGGCCGGTTTGACTCCAGTTGGAGGAGGCGATCCTGTCGGTATCTAGGTGCCAAATCTAGAAGGTCTTTATAGATTAAAGCACATTAAATTGTACCCAGAGCTGAATCAGCAGCCACTGCAGAGGGCGCAACACAGGTATAAGTTCCCAAGGGTAGAATTCACAATAGGTTAATGGACCGTGGATGGTAAACAGCGGCATATTCTATGTTCCCAGCAGCTTCTGAATTAATGGTTACAATCTTTCAAGAAATTGTAGAAATGTAGGAGATTGAAATAGAATAAAATTTTCTTCAGAAATTTGTAATTTCTATAGTAAATCAGCTAGCCAGGAATTTGCTCTAGTACATATAATATATTTTATACATAATTCATTTTAATCATTGATTTGCTTAATAAAAAAATAAATTTTTGTCCTACCTCTGTCAAGGAAGGAATGAACAGTGGCAAGACAGCAGAGCTGCTTAACTTTGCATCAGTTTTCACATAAAAAAGAAATATAGCCTAACCTACTAAAAACATGACTGTAAAAGACAGATTAGAAATACAAATTAAAATAAGCAAGAAAATGTCTGATCTAGGTGAGTTCACCTCACCGGGACCTGATGGATTACATCCCAGAGTTCTGAAGGAGATAGCAGATGTTATCTTGGAACCACTGAAACATAATTTCAAAGATCCTGGAGCACCAGGAAACTATCTGAATGACTTGAAAAGAGCTGATGCGGTTCTCATCTTCAAAAAAAGGGGGGGAAAACAGATCCAGGAAATTACAGACCAATCAGCCTGACATCAATACCTGGGAGGATCCTGGAAAAGATGATCAAAAAACATCTGCAAACACCTAAAAGCAAGTAAAATTATAATCAGAAGCCAACATGGGTTTGTCAAAAACAGATCATGCCAAGCAATTCTTATTTCATTCTTTGACAAAGTGACTAAATTAGTGGACCAGCAAAATGCTATAGACATAGTATACTTGGATTTCAGTAATGCATTTGATGAAGTAGACCACAACTTCTTGGTAAGCTAGAAAACTTCGGGGGACACAGCATCACCACCAGATGGATTTGTAACTAGCTGACAAACCACACTCAATGAGTGGTCCTTGATGGTACTACATTTATAAGGAGGGAGTAAGCAATGGAGTACCCCAAGGTTCCATCTTAGGCCCAGTACTTTTCAATATATTTATGAACGACTTAAATGAGCGAATAGAAGGGGAAACTCATCAGATTTGCAGGTGGTGCTAAGCTGACAGGAATAGCCAACACCCCATATGATAGGCTCAGTATCCAAATGGATCATGACAAACATGAACACTGGGCCCTATGCAATAATATGACATTTAATGTAGAGTAAAGAAAGGTTTTTATAACTGTTGTAAGTGGAGGACTATTTGTATTCTGTATTTTCAGAATGGGGCCTCTGGCCAGTTCATGTAAACACATATTTATATGCACAAGCACATGTAGAGATAGTCCTTGACTTACAACAGTTTGCTTAGTGCTGTTCGAAGTTAGAACGGCATTGAAAAAAGTGACTTATGACCATTTTTCAAACATACAACTATTGAGCATCCCCATGGTCGTGTGATTTACATTGAGATGCTTGACAACTAGGTCACATTTATGACAGTTGCAGTGTCCCAGGGTCATGTGATCACCTTTTGCGACCTTCCGATAAGCAAAGTCAATGGGGAAACCAGATTCACTTAACAACCATGTTACTGGTTTTAACAACTGCAGCGATTCACTTAACAAATGTAGCCAGAAAAGTTGTAAAATGGGGCAAAACTCACTTAACAAATTTCTCACTTAGCAACATAAATTTGGGGCTCAATTGTGGTCATGAGGACTACACATTTGTTATGCATTTGTACACATTTATTATGCAAAATATACAGGATTATTTAGTGAATCTGTTAATCTTGGTTGAAAGATATATAGTGAAGACAGGGTGTTCATATTTTTTTGGATCACTATTCTGAGCATAGAGGGAGTATAAAGCTTTTATAGCTGACAACCAGTGGTGGTTGCCTTCTTCTTACCAGTACACTATATAGAGAAAGCACATGAGCAATTTAACAGCAAGAATTTCTTTTGTTTCATCTGGGGAATAAACTAGACCTAGAATTTTGTAGGAATCGTATCATCTGATTATTTGCTGATGATGGCTGTTTTTCTTTCAAATTTAAGAAGACATTTTAATTAGGAGTGAGATGAGGGAATAAAGAGTACAGATTGGGACTTCACATCTGTATTTATTTTTTTTTTGAAAGAAGAAAAAAACAATCTGTATAGTTGTTAACTAATCAGTACGTTTGGTTTGGTTTAGTGGCAGTGTTTCTCAACCTTGACAATTTTAAGGCATGTGGACTTCAACTCCCAGAATTCCACAGCCAGCATTGCTGGCTGTGGAATTCTGGGAGTTGAAGTCCACATGCCTTAAAATTGTCAAGGTTGAGAAATACTGGATTAAGGCATTAGACTAGAAACTGGGAGAACCTGAAATCTAGTACTGCCTTAAGTACAAAGCCAGCTGGGTGACCTTGGGCCAGTCACTTTCTCTTAGCCTTAGGAAGGAGGCAATGGCAAACCACTTCTGAAAATCTTGTGAAGAAAACTGCAAGGGTTTATTCAGTCCCTGAGAATCAGACATTATTGAATGGAATAAAAAAAGGTATAATAAAATACAAGTACTATTTCTTCCTTGAATCTTTACTATTTTTGTTAGAAGGAATATTTCTCAGTCTGTAATGACATTATTGTCATTTGGAATTGAGGAAAAATCCTTTCACTACTTGTCAAGAGCTATGAAGTGAGAGTCTGGACTCTCAACTGACTCCTCATTACAGGATATATCTTAGGATATATATCAAGAATGTTCCCATCCCTACTAGTTTTCCAAAGTACAACAGAAAGGTTACAACAGAAATGGGTATAACATTCACCAACAAGTTGCAGTCCAGGAGTTTGGACCAACTCCTTCCTGAGGAAAGCCATATGCTGTCTGGGACTCATCCAAAATATTTGAATAGTTTGGATTGGTTGTCAGCAGGAAAAGTTTTGTGTTTCCCAATGTTCAATTATGAGCTTTTTTTTTTTTTGAAATCTTGTAACATTTTAACTATTAGTGATTTTGATGTAGTGTACATCTCTACTTTGGTAGTGCAAATTATTGCATGGAAAGGGAGAATTATTCACTCTGAAAGGAAAGGACAGCATCAAGGAAAGGCAGAGGAGTTTCCTCTGGTAATTTGAGGTACCCAAAATTCATGGATCATTTTAGCAATAACAATAGTATTTAGACCAGTGGTTCTCAACCTTTCTAATGCTGTGACCCCATAATACAGTTCCGCATGTTGTGGTGACCCCCAACCACTTATACATCACCGGGTGCCAGGGGCGTGGCCAAAGAAAAGGGGGAAAAATGGCGGACAGCCTTGTTTGGCGACCCCTGTGAAATGGTCGTTCGACCCCAAATGGGGTCCTGACCCACAGGTTGAGAACCACTGATTTAGACTTATATACTGCTTCACGGTGCTTTACAGCCCTTTTTAAGTGGTTTACAGTCAGCATATTACTCTCCCAACAATCTGGGTCCTCATTTTACTGACCTCAGAAGGATGGAAGGCTGAGTCAACCTTAAGCCAGTGAGAATCGATGAGAATCGAACTGCCAAACTGCTGGCAGTCAGCAGAAGTAGCCTGCAGTACTAACCACTGCACCACCACAGTTCATTTTCCTCAATAAATAAATAAACAAGTATATTTTTGACCCATTTGTTTAATTGGGTTATTTTCATTTAGTTTTAGGACTTACATGGAGAATAGATCATGTTTTATTTATTTGCTTATTTATATATTATATTTATATGATCACCCATCTCACAAAAATGTTTTAGGTCATACTTATGCAGCATACTGATAGCCAAAAGTGTTCACAAACTTTTAAGCACCACTGTATCATAAATAGTGCTGCAGTTCAAATATTGTATCCAATTAAATTATGAGCCTCTGTAAGATTGTATTGCACGTGGAAGAAGAAATGGAAACTTAGTGAATCTTCTCAATATTCAATGTATCCATTCACAATATAATTTAAAGGCTAAGTTGTTGTATCTAAACATGTTACCATCAGCATTCCATTCCTGGTATTCCAGAATGCATAAAAAATACTAAAAACTTAATCCACTGACAACTTGGTCTTTACCTCCAAAAGCAAATAAATCCGATGAGAAAAGCTTTATTCTGAATATCATTTATTACTTTACTAAATTATTGTATGTGCATCTTGTCTTTTTATTTCCTGGGCTTTTAAAATACGTGGCTGATTGCAAATGTAGTTATATTGTAGTTATATTTTTAGAATATTTTCTAGAAAAACTGGTATTCATATATTATTTGAATCACTTTTTGGTTTTGTTTCCACAGGTTTCTGCACTATAAGTGCCTTATGTAGTCATTGTACAGAAAACTTCGTCGTTCTGATGATCATCTCTCATGGCTAGATATTGGCGTTTACTTTACAAATCATCTATAGCAGCTGCTTCTTGTGAATCTGATTCCAGCATTTAGAAAACGGGAGAAAAAATATTGAACCAAACAAGAGGACTGCTGAATCTGTAGCTTTTCCTATCTAATTAACACCAACAAAGAGGATAATACAGCCTAAAATGTATAAAAGAATGCCATTGTATGAAAACAGAGTTTTTTCCCAGTAACAGGAACGCTGGCCAGAAATGCTACTGTGCATGGTTTTTTTGCAGGCAAAAGTGTACAAATGGCATATATTGGTTGATAACTACAATGTTCACTGATAATAGCTGCTTATTCATCTTTGTATGCATTGGATTTTCTTAAGCTACACCTGATTTTATTGAAAGGAACATCTTGATTTTTTTGGAGTTTTTAAACAGAGGCTATTTCATTAACAACTCACAAAATCGAAAGCAGTTTTACATCATGGCTTCAATTGTTGCTCCAGTGAGAGACACAAAATGGCTGACATTAGAAGTGTGCAGGCAGTTTCAGAGAGGGACTTGTTCACGTTCTGATGAGGAATGTAAATTTGCACATCCATCCAAAAGCTGCCAGGTTGAAAGTGGAAGAGTGATTGCCTGCTTTGATTCTCTAAAGGTAAGAATGCATGCATTAGAAGGAGCTATTGTAAACATATCCTTATATTGAGCTCTGGTTCTGATCCCTAGATGGGTTATATCCAGTCAGTTTTCTCAACACTGGTATGGAACTGGTTTGCTATTGCTTTTTTCTAAGATGTTTCCTAGCTTCCTAGGCTAGGAATTTCTGGTTGCTATCCCATCCCATCGCCAACTGAGCCTGGCTCAGTTTAGCTTCCAAATCTAACTTAAGTTGTAAAAATGAGGCCACTGGCTGAGAATAGTAAGAAGATTCCTATAGCAAATAGATTACTGTTTGTAATTGTTCAGATATCGCTAAGACTAACTCAGTCAATGCATTATTGATTAGTAAACATTGGACTAGTGGCCAGGTACTAGGAAACCTGAATTCTAGTCCTGCCTTAGGGATGGAAGTCAGCTGGATGACTTTGAACTGGTCCCTTCTTCTCAGCCCTAAGAAGACAGTGGCAAATCATTTCTGAAAATGTTGCCAAGAAGGCTGCACGGACTTTTTCAGTAGTTGTCAGAGATCAAGTCTGACTCAAAGACATATTACCTTGCCTCATATTCATATAACACACATAATATATGGTGTGCTTTATATTGTCTCAGTCTCAACGAACTATTAGGAACTCTCTGTATTCAGATATTAGATCCCTCTTCAGGCCACAAGAGAATATGTTTCATTGGCTACAATTGAAGTTCCACCAAAATTTATCATTAGATATATTATTGATATAAGTAAATCTTAGATTCATTCATTGAATGAATGGAATATCTGCCTGTACAATAGAAGTAAAAGTTGTTGGTTCATAGCACTGGTATATACCGTATTGTCCGGCGTATAAGGCGGCTCGGCATATAAGACGACCCCCGACTTCGGCGTCGATTTCCATGCCTAGAAAGTTGTCTTATACGCCGGAAACTACTGTAATTTCCGGCGTATAAGACGACTCGGTGTATAAGACGACCCCCGACTTCGGCGCCGATTTCAACGCTTTAGAAAGTCGTCTTATACACCAGAAAATACGGTAATATGAAATCATTACCAGGTATATGTCAAAAGATATGCTTACCCAAAAGTTAGTTGTTATTTCATTTCCAATCAATTAAGTAAACCCTTTCATTTTGCACTTTTAATCTAGATCTACAGATTTACAAATTGTTCCCAGCTTGAAAGATGACATTATTTATTATTTGTTGATGACAATAAGGGGAGAAGAGGTATATGCCATCTCCCAGGAAGTAATTCTTTAGAGTAGTGGTGTGTGTGTGTGTGTGTGTAGTGTGTGTGTGTGTGTGTAGTGTGTGTGTAGTGGGGTGCCCCAGGGCTCTGTTCTGGGCCCAGTACTCTTCAACATCTTCATCAACGATTTGGATGAAGGGATAGATGGGGAACTCATCAAATTTGCAGATGACACCAAGCTGGCAGGAATAGCCAACACTCCAGAAGACAGGCTTCAGATACAGAAGGATCTGGACAGACTTGAACACTGGGCACTAACTAACAAAATGAAATTCAATGTTGAAAAAAGCAAGGTTCTACATTTAGGCAAGAAAAACCAAATGCACAAGTACAGCATAGGTGGCCCCATGCTCAATAGTAGTAACTGTGAGAGGGACCTCGGAGTCCTAGTAGACAATCACTTAAATATGAGCCAGCAGTGTGCTGCAGCTGCCAAAAAGGCCCACACAGTGCTAGGCTGCATTAACAGAGGGATAGAATCCAGATCACGTGAAGTATTAATACCACTCTTCAATGCCTTGGTAAGGCCACACTTGGAATACTGCATCCAGTTTTTGTCACCACGATGTAAAAAAGATGTTGAGACTCTAGAAAGAGTACAGAGAAGAGCAACAAAGATGATTAGGGGACTGGAGGCTAAAACATATAAGGAACTGTTGCGAGAATTGGGTATGTCTAGTTTAACGAAGAGAAGGACAAGGGGGGACATGATAGCAGTATTCCAATATCTCAGGGGCTGCCATAAAGAAGAGGGAATTAAGCTATTTTCCAAAGCACCTGAAGGCAGGACAAGAAGCAACGGTGGAAACTAATCAAGGAGAGAAGCAACCTAGAACTAAGGAGAAACTTCCTGACAGTGAGAACAATTAATCAGTGGAACAGCTTGCCTCCAGAAGCAGTAAATGCTCCAACACTGGAAGTTTTTAAGAAGAGACTGGACAGCCATTTGTCCGAAATGGTGTAGGGTTTCCTGCCCGACCAGGGGGTTGGACTAGATGACCTCCAAGGTCCCTTCCAACTTTACTACTATTACTAGTTTGCTTCAACATGTGGTCTGTGGATACCTGGGAGGCCACAATGTCACAGGGGGTCTGCAAAGGCTTTAAGAAATGTTATGATTTAAATCTTGAGTTAAGTCTTGAGGGCCATGCCCATGGTCTGTGGTCACAAAAGGTTTTTAAGGGGGTTCCATGGTGAAGTAAATGTTGAGAACCACTGTGAGATGGAGAGCTGTTTATCTCTTAAAATATAGTTGTGACATAATCAGTTCCAGATTACAGATATAAATAAAAAAAACCCTGATTACTGGATATGCAGATTTTACATTCAATCTATTCTAGAATCTACTAGAATAGCTGGTTTATTTCTATGCAAAGTTGTTAATAATAATAATAATAGTAGTAGTAGTAGTAGTAGTAGTAGTAGTAGTAGTAGTAAAGTTGGAAGGGACCTTGGAGGTCATCTAGTCCAACCCCCTGCTCAGGCAGGAAACCCTATACCAGGGGTAGGCAACCCAAAACACTCAAAGAGCCACTTGGACCCGTTTCCCACCAAAAACAAAACACCGGGAGCCGCAAAATCCTTTTGATATCTAAAATGAAGATAACACTGCATATATCCTTTTTTACCTTTATTATAGGTGTGTTTGTGTGTGTGTGTTTGTGTGTGTGTATATATGTGTGTGTGTGTGTGTATGTATACACACACGCACACACACACACACACACATATATACACGTACATACACATACACATACAGGTAAAAAAAGGATATATGCAGTGTTATCTTCATTTTAGATGTCAAAAGGGTCTCTCTCTCTGTCTGTCGCTCTCTCTCCCTCCCTCCCTATCTGCCCTTGGTCTGCCTGCCACTCCTCTTCCCCCACTCTCTTTCTTTCTCTCTCTCTCTTTCCTCTCTCTCTCTCTCTCTCTCTCTCTCTCTCTCCCTCCCTCTCTCTCTCTCTTTCTCTCTCTCTCTCCTATCTGCTGCTCACCTGGCAAGCTTCAAGCTGTTGTCCAACAAGCTCAGGGTAAGCAACCTCGTCTCTTTTATGACTCATGGACTTCAACTCCCAGAATTCCTGAGTCAGCCTAGCTGGGCTAGCTAGCTCTCTCCTGCCCTTCCTGCTTCCTGCTTCCTGCAGAGAAGCAGCAAAGGGAGGAGCTCCGTCCAGAAAGCTTTTCAGCTCCTCGGAGAACACTGTGAATGCAATCTTTTACACACACACACACAGAGAGAGAGAGAGAGAGAGAGAGAGAGAGAGAGAGAGGGAGAGAAGGAAGCAGGGAAGCGCAATTGCCTCTCTCTGTCTCTGTCTCTCTCTGCAAAGGCAGAGGAGGCTGGGAGCCACCGGGGAAGGCTCAAAGAGCCGCATTCGGCTCCGGAGCCGCAGGTTGCCGACCTGTGAACTAGACGTACCCAATTCCAGCAACCGTTCCTTATATGTTACTGGAGCTATTGTTACTGTATGTTGTATGCACAAAGATTTCTATTTTGTCTTTGAAAAATTGCTTCTATAGATACTTATATAAAATCTCCTTCAATTCCTGACTTGGTGACATGTACATAGTTTTTGGCAACAATACAGAAATGGTGTGCCTTTATCTTCTAAGAGATTCAGCAAATTTTTTCATAAAAATGGATTCCACAAGATTACTAATAAGTGATAGGATGTTCATTATCTGATAATTTGATATTTCAATGTACAATACATTATAGTCATATATTCAATATAGAAATAATACCTTTTTTGGGAATATATATATTTCTGAGGTTTTCGCGGGTGTTTGTATGTAGGTCTTTGGTTATTCGGGTTTTCTCCCGCGTAAAATTGGAAGTGTCTTGCCGACGTTTCGACGAAGTCCCATTCGTCATCTTCAGGCTGGTGTTTTCAGCTTCGTGCTCCTCGAAACACGAAGCTGAAAACACCAGCCTGAAGATGACGAATGGGACTTCAAAACGTCGCCAAGACACTTCCAATTTTATGCGGGAGAAAACCCGAATAACCAAAGACCTACCTACATACGTACATATATATATATATATATATATATATATATATATATATATATATATATATATATATATATATATAACCTACCTACATACGTACATATATATATATATAATTTCTCCTGCTTATGTTTTTGCCTTAATAACTGTACCTCCTCACATAACTTCATCCCTTGTTTATTCAGAATCTTTTGGATTTTGTTTATGGTTGCTACTAATCACATTCTCTACATATTCTTGTATAATTTCTGATTTCATGTTACCAAATAAAATAATTTATATTAAAGATGGTGGGGTTTGTTTCTTGTTTTGATTGCTATCAAATCAGTTTTGTCTTCTGGTGAATGCTTGGACAGTCCTGTATTTTTCTTTGCAAGATTTTGGGAAGTGGCTTGGCGTTGCTTTCTTCTTCCTAGGTCTAAGAGAGAGGGACTGGATGAAAGTTACCCAGCTGGCTTTGTGCCTAAAGCTGAACTAGAACTCCTGGTTTCTAGCATGATACTTTATCCGCTGCACCAAACTGCTCTCTATATTAAAATCAGTTATATTAAAACATTTTTCTAGTTTTTTAATCATCTACTAAAATATTTAGACAATTAAAAAATTAGACTTTTACATTTTCAAAACACTAAGATAAACACATTTCTCTTCAATGTACATGTATCTGTTTTTAGTAAACACGAGTACCCCGCTTCTTATTTAGATTTAAATAATTGCAGTGCAACCTCTTTCTATATCATTAAAAGGGTTTACAAGGATTTAAACCACACAACACTTTTGTAGTTAGAGAAGTACAACATGATTTAGCCCAAAACACATTTAGACTAATTTTATAACATATATATGTGCACACGGAAACACATATCAATAATCTCTCATTATCAAGACAACAGTACATTGGCACCTGGCAGGTGATACGCGACCATCCTAGAAAAGTGGTAGTGGGGGAGGGGAATGAGCTGAACTGGTGGCAGCACCGCATAAGCCTGAGCGAGAGATGGCTGGAGCTGCAGGGCTGTCAGGGCTCAGCGGAAGCGCCAGGATCAGCGCCAGGCTCCAGCTGGAGCTCGGCGCTGATCCTGGTGCTTCTGCTGAGCCCTGAAGAAGCACCAATCAGCTGGAATGTTGCAGCATCTCCAGGATCTTGTGATTTACATTCAGATGCTTAGCAACTGATTCATATTTATGACGGTCACAGTGTCCCAGGGTCATGTGAAGTGACCAAAACCTGCTGCAAACACCCCCCACCCCACCCCTACTGCCAATCCTCAACAGAAGTGCTCGCAACAATGAAAACCTCGGACAAGAGGAAGAGCGCCGCCAGGCGGGCAGGCAGGTGTCTTGCTCGGCTGTGGCTTGGGGGGCACTTTTTTCAGTGCCATTGTAACTTCGAACAGTCACTAAGCTAATTGTTGTAAGTCGAGGACTATCTGTACTTTATCACTTTTTTCTTTTCTTTTTTTTGGTCATCAAGTTTTTGACACCTTGCTAGGCGACTGGTGGTACTCGGATGTTGCCATATCCTAAAAGTGGTACAATGGGTGAAAAGGTTGAAAAGCCCTGTTCTAGTATACCAAGAGGGTGAGCTTCTCAGTCCTTTAGAAAACTCTAGCACAAAACAGGACATGAACAGCAATTATCAACTAATACCGAAAGTCCTTGGCTTACAACAGTTCATTTAGTGATCATTCAAAGATACAACAGCACTGGAAAAAAATTGACTTATGATTGTTTATTGCATCATCTCCATGGTCACCTGGGCAAAATTCAGATGCTTGGCAGTGGGTTCATATTTATGACAGTTGCAGTGTCTTTGCAACCTTCTGAGATGAAAACTCAATGGGGAAGCCAGATTCACTTAACAACTGTTGTAACTTAACAACTGCAGCGATTCACTTAACAACTTTTCAAGAAAGGTCATAAAATGGGGCAAAACTCACTTAACAAATGTCTCACTTAGCAACATAAATTTTGCGCTCAATTGTGGTGGTATGCTGAGGACTACCTGTATTTTGCAGTTGAATATTAATGCACATATATCAAATGTTAGGAATGCAGACCTTGATCTTCCATCTCTTTATAATTCAACCCTGTACATATATTAATCCAGTTTATTTTATGTTAAATGCACTTAGCCAATTTAGCTTATATGGAAGGGATTGCTAGGGCTGTAGCCTAATCTCAGTTAAAAAAAAAATGTCCTGGAAAAAGACAATAGAAAACCAATTTGGTATTATTACCAAGAAATTCATTTATATCCATGAAACCACTAGGAACTAAGCTTAATTAGAAATAATTGTACATTACACTAAGGTCTTATCACTTATTCAGCAATCGTATTTAGCTCCCTAATCCTGAACCCTGAAATACCTCTTTCAGTTGTGACACATTCTTTAAATGAACAGTCAAGTTTCAGTATTTATATTTAAATCATAATCCAACACTGTGCATGCATAAACTTTCTCATACGAAAGTAATAAGGTCATATGCAGCCGTGTTCCTTTCCCTTCTCCACCACAAAGTAAGAAGAAAGGATAAGCAAGAAATTAAATTTTGCTTTAACAGATTCCCAGTTTGTTATAAATGACTGGAAATGTTCAGACCTGTATAATTCCTGCTTTATATGTCACAATAAACCTAGAATTTCCTAATGTGAAAGAGAGTTCTAGCTTCTTTTTGTTCATAATGTGGCAGAAAGATACAGACAGACAGAATCTTTATGTGGACCATATTTTGGTAACAGTTCTTGGGAGGAATTTTCTACTACATTTGTCTCTTGGATAACACTCTTTTTCTAACCTTCTTATATGTTTACCTTACTCTAACTATGTTTACTTATTTTATTCATATTTTATTTGATAAGGGGTGCTTAATAGGACTTAGCTCCAGGATGAGCATATAAAATCACATGAAAAGTGTTATATGCCACATATAAGGATGAGTTAACCTGAATTACAGTTATTCTGAAAACGTAATATTGTTTTGAGCAAGATTATACAATAACTTTTCATTAAGAGTATGTGCCTGTTCTGAAACAGCATATATGTTTAAGAAGCAAAGAAACTTAGAAGTGAGTCTTAGACATTACAGAATATGCCAGTTACCTTTATGTAATATTAAAGATTTTAATCTGTACTTTTTTGTACTAATGTCCTTATCCCTCAAGATGGTTCTGGTTCTGTTAGGATAATGCAAGTTAGCATATTTAATAATTTGCACATTTACTCTTTACTCAAATTATAACCATTTATAAATACCATGTCTGGAATCATATCTTATATTAACCCACTCCTTTGGTAACATCTACCCTCAGATTTGCTCAACACTGTTATTCATTGACAATCGCAAACTTTGTCCCATTACTGTTAATACAGATTTATTCAATTTGGATATATTTATCCAAATTGTGAACCAATTCCAAGCTTCCCTTATTAAGCAAGGTCATAATAGAAAATTCTGGAGATTGAGGTCTGCGCATCTGAAAGGTGTCACAGCTACTGTTTTCAATTGCTGGTTTACATAACAATGAAATGCATAATAGTAATCAATCAAAATAGACCTAGAAGGGACCTTGGAGGTCTTTTAGTCCAACCCCCTGCTCAAGCAAGAGACCCTATACAATTTGAGACAACGAGCTGTCCAGGCTCTTTTTAAAAACCTCCAGTGATGAAGTACCCACAACTTCTGAAGGTAAGCTGTTCCACTGGTTAATTGTTCTCACGGTTAGGAAGTTTCTCCTTAATTCCAGGTTGCTTCTCTCCTTGATTAATTTTCATCCATTGTAGCTTGTCTTGCCTTCTGGTGCTTGGGAAAATAAGTTGACCCCCTCTTCTTTGTAGCAGCCCCTCAAATACTGGAATACTGCTGTCATGACACCCCTAGTTCTTTTTTTCTCTAGACTGGCCATGCCCAATTCTTCATATGTTTTAGTTTCCAGGCCTTTAATCATCCTAGTTGCTCTTCTCTGCACTTTCTCCAAAGTCTCAACATCGTTTTTGTAATGTGGTGAACAAAACTCTATTCCAGATGTGATCTTAACTAAGGTTTTATAAAATGGTAATAATACTTTACGTGATTTTGATTCTATGCCTGTTTATACAACTAAGGATTGCATTGGCTTCCTTGGCTGCTGCCCCACACTTCTGGCTCATATTTAAGTAATCATCCACTAGAATGCCGAGGTTCCTCTCACAATTACTGTTTTTGAGCCAGGTTATAGTTATATAGTTATAGTTATATATAGTTATATATATGTACGTATGTATGTATGTATGTATATATATGTGTGTGTGTATATGTACATGTACATGTATATGTATATATATACAGTGTGCATATACACTGTCTATTGTTATATTATATTACATTACATTACATGATATAATTATATTTATATCAAATATATCAAAAACACAAATATTACAGGATAAGCTTTGGAATGTGAGAGCACCACAGATTTGCATGATCAGCTTCAGAGACTTTATAAAGCCCTTCAAATGGGTTTCGAAAATGCAGTTCTATTGTCATCATCTTCATGCCTATATATAAACTTTTGAAAGACAATGGAAAAGGATTTGAATCTGCCTTAGTGCATTCCTGTTCTATTTCTGTCCTTCCTCTTTAGAGCATATATTAGAACCTTCATCTAATGTGGTGAACATTATTTTGTAAAGCAACTTTTATCCACAGGGTATTACTAAAGAAAAGATATGGGAGTTCTTTCCACCTAATTTTGGTAAAATACATAGTATAGTTATAATAGATGCATAAAGCCTCAAAGAAATGTCAGTAGAGCAATTCAGTCCAATATGCTATTTGATTTATACGAAAGACTCTTCTTGAGGATATGAAATAGCTGTTTTACATGAATAGATCTTTATAAAAATGGATCATTTTGTAACGTTTTCAGGGCCGTTGTGCAAGGGAGAACTGCAAATACCTTCATCCACCAACACATTTGAAAACTCAGCTAGAAATTAATGGTAGAAACAACCTGATCCAACAGAAAACTGCAGCAGCAATGCTTGCACAGCAGATGCAGTTTATATTCCCGGGAGCACCTTTTCAGCCAATGGTTAGTACTTTTAATGAAATGTCAGCCCAATGCTTTATTTTCACAGCTCACATCTGACTAACATTACAAATAAATGAATTTATTGTAATTTTAATATATAGATTACAATATGCTATCGTCAAATATTGTCAAGTAAAATGTATAAATCATTGTTATGAACTTTTTCTGTTTGTAATGTTATTGCAACTGTTGAACTTTATGCATTTTGGGAGCAAGCTAGTTTATTCTGGACAAACTACAAAGAAAAACATAGTGAGATTCAACTAAGCTGAATAATTTATATATATTTATAAACATATAGTATTTGCATAATTTATTTATGGGGATTGGTGAATATTTAATTATGAAAATATAGCCTGTGATGTGAAAATCCTAAACTGACCCAGAAACTTTTTGATATATAGAAATCATTAAAAGTAAAATTAGTAAGAAATTTGGGGTAGTGATTAAGGTATTAAGTGAGAAACCAGGAGTTTTAATCTGGCTTTAGGCATGAAGTCAGTTGGATGACATTGCCAAGAAAACTGGCAACTTTCCAGGCAATCGCCAGAAGTCCATAGTGACTTGAAGGTGCACGTGAGCACATGCTGGTACACAAGCACACACATACACACTCTTTATTTGTGTACTGCTTGGATCAGAAATTTAATGTTTTCAAATGCTGTTTCTCCTTTAAGAAAGAGTTAAAACTAGACTTGTGGGAAAGTAGCACAGTTTTCATTTAATCAGTAATTCATATATTTTAAAATTTATCTCACATCAAATATTTTGGTGTACCACTGGGAGCTGTACTGTCGAGCAGCGGCATTGACGTGGATTAGGGATTGGATTACTCTGGAAAACAAAAGATGTTTATACCTAGAGGGGCATGACCTCCAGCAGGATTGGCATGCTCATTTATGGACAGGGAAAAGTAGGAACCATCAATATTTCTTGAGGCACAAAGTTCAGCAAGAACTCATAAAAAGTTGGAACATAGTTAAAAGCCAACACTATATTTATTTATTTATTTATTTATTTATTTATTTATTTATTTATTTATTTATGAGATTTATATACCACTTTAAGTGCAAGCACTCTCTAAGCGGTGTACACCAGTAAGCAATGTATATATATATTTACATTGCCCCCAACAATCTGGGTCCTCATTTTACCTACCCCGGAAGGATGGAAGGCTGAGTCAACCTTGAGCCGGTGAGATTTGAACTGCTGACCTGCTGAACACAGTCAACTAAAGTGGCCTGCAGTACTGCACTCTAACTGCTGCGCCAGCTCGGCTCCTATATAGGAGTTCCAGGTTGGTTCTCACCATTAGAAGCAGTTACATACCCCTATGTATACAGGCAAGATAAGGTCATTACATATAAAGATATTCTGTCAGAGGAAGGCCATCTAAAGCAAAGACAAGAGTTGAGAAAACGGGGAATAGTTTTGGAATGGTGGTCTTATCTTCAGATGCAAGCGAGATATGTGAAAGACAAGAAAGAGTGGGGAATTTATAGATGAGATACGGGGCTTGATAAAATAATACTAGGCTCGGAGAGAAAGCAAATTAAAAATATATATAAATACATGTTAGAATATGAGGAACAAGTCAAAGAAACGATGGTTACCTGGGCAATAGATTTGGAACACGCTATAAATCTGGACCAATGGCAGCAAACTTGGGAACGTAACAATAAAATTACATTGGCATCATCTTATAAAGAAAATCTTTATAAGATGCTTTATAGATGGCATCTGTCACCGGCCAGACTCACAAAAATGTATAGTGGTTACTCACCAATTTGTTGGAAATGTAAAAAGGAAAAGGGTACATTCTTTCACGTTTGGTGGGTTTGTAAAGAAGCACAGGTTTATTGGCTTAGGGTTTAAAGATGGAAATGATGGGTCAAAAAATTCAATATAAACCAGAGATGTTTTTATTAGGAATATTAGAAAAAATATAAACAAAGATGATATATATTTAATTATACATGTGATAACGGTGGCAAGGATCTTGTTTGTCCAAAACTGGAAAGCAATTGAAGTGCCTAGCAGAAATGCGCTAATAGAAAAAATCTTACATTGCACTGAACTGGATAAGAGGCCTAAGGAATTAAAAAACCAGGAGGAAACAGAATATTACCGAATTTGGAATAAATTTTACAAGTGGAGGGAAACAAGAAGGAAGTCGATAGAAGGGATATAAATAGGGGACTTGATATGTATAGCTGTATATGTAATATTTATTCTTATATGTAAAGTATGGAATGATTAGACAAAGATGTATGTCAAAGATGATACACCACGTTCAATGTTTTTAATCTTTTTTTTCTTTCCTTTGTATTCAATAAAATATTTTAAAAAAATATTTTGGTGTTGAATAACATCAGAAAGGTCCTTAATGTATACTTTTTCATCCTTGTTAGAAGAATAACATGTAGCATAATCATGGATAATAAATTGTAGTTTTGATTTATTTCCAACAGTTCATACGAAGGTATGTCCTCAATTGTCTTGTTTGCATCAGCAAGATATGCTTCTTTATCACTAAATTAATTTTGTTCCAGTAAACTTATCTGGCCATTCCTTGGTTGGTTAAGCATCCTTTCTATATTTTTAGTTTATATATGTGCAGTGTACATCAATTCCCTCAAAGATAAACACGGCTCCAAAGCTTTCATGCTGAGTCAGTTATGCAGTATGAACTTTACCTTTTTCTGTATAATGCCTATTTCAGAATCCTTTGGAACTAGTTCATCAAAATTAAAACATGATACTCAGTTTAATTTGTTAAGAACACCACAAATATCTAGACACTGAGCTGATACATTCTACTAAGTCAAAATATGGGTTATTTCGGTTTAGTAAGTATGTGGACCCAGCTAACATAAATCAGTGAACTTTGATATTGAATTTATTACAGAGCATGAGTGTCTATTTTTCATTTCTATATGTTTATTTATTATTCCTTTTTATTCTCTTTCAGCCATCATTTCCAGTAGGACCAACAATAGGATCTAATCCAGCACTAAACTTTGCATCATATTTAACTCCAGTTACTTCTGGGGTTGGATTAGTTCCTACGGAAATTGTTCCCACACAATCTGTAATTGTTCCTGGAAATCCCGTCTCTGTCTCTGGATCAGCTCCACCACAGAAACTCCTCAGGACAGATAAACTGGAGGTATGGAGAGCAACATTCTTCTGATACATGCAGTATTTGGAATTTGTTTATATAAGACAGTGAATAAACACAATGCCTATATTTAAATATAAAGAAAAGGCAATTTCATTTCAGTTGGCTACTTAGCATAAGCAATGCCAATCCTCTGTTCTGATCTTTGATATGATAATTGCGCTGAAATGAAGTAGTAAGTGCACAGTTCATTATTATGGCTATGCAAGGCTTTTTTTTTTGTAAAAAATTTTTTATTTTCAATTTTTCATTACATTCATAAAGAGTACTTCAGATAAAGAATAGAATAAGTTTATGCACACAACTTTCGGTATTGCTCACCCATTTCCCCCCAAACCACATCCACCCTCTAACCTCTTCTCTCACTTCCCTCTTTCCCTCTTCTTCTTCCTCACTCTCCCCCTCTCCTCCTTCACCTCAACCTTCTTACTTACTTCTCCCCTTCCTCCTATCTTCTCGCTCCGGATGCAGTCCAGGGGAAATGCCGGAGCAATTCCTCTCTCCAAACTGAAACATCAATATTATATACAATAAAACTATTTCTACTTATCTGACCTATTTAACCTCCAACCCATCCTTCCCCCACCCCCCTCCCCCCGACTTCCCAGAGCCAAGTACAGGGTTATACAAACATATTAAACATAATCTACTTAAGTTTACTAATTATACAATAACCAAAATCATACTAACCCTTAACCCTCTTCAAACTTTAACATAATTTTATAAACAAATCCATTACTCATAAAATAAATGAAACTTTGTAGTTCCATATTTCTTCTGAACATATTCTATCCATCTTCTCCATACAATAACATATCTCTCTTGTGAATGATCCTTTAAATAAGCAGAAATTTTGGCCATTTCTGCTAAATTAGAAACCTTAAATACCCATTCTTCTAAAGAAGGCAGCTTGGAGGTCTCATAACTAGTTAGCATGCCAGAGTCTCATTCATTATCGGAATTAACCAGACAAATTGCTCCACCAACTAAGAATGGCCATGCACCACCACCCACAGTATCGAGAAAGAGCTATCGATCTGTCAATCCTTTCCATGTCCGGGCTGGGTGAAGTTTCCCGTGTTGCAAGGCTTTGTTTTGATACATTTCACATAGCACTAGAACAGTGGTTCTCAACCTTTTTAATGCCGCGACCCCCCAACCGGTTGTAAGTCGAGGACTACTCAACCGGTCGTAAGTCGAGGACTAAACTGGTGCAGCACCGTTTGCAGAATGGGACTTTTGGCGGGCTCAGCAGAGCAGAGACAGCCTGGACAATTCCTATTGGCTTTTGAAAGCCAATAAAATTAGACTCTATTCAAGAGAGTCTATTCTATTGGCTTTCAAAAGCCAGTAGAATAAAAGGGAGTAGCACAGCTAAGGAAAAGGGGGAAAAAATCGTGGACTGCGTTTGGCAACGTGAAAAGGTCGTTCGACCCCAAATGGGGTCCCGACCCACAGGTTGAGAACCACTGCACTAGAAGGTAAGGTAAGAAGATCCTCCACCTCATGAAGCATCAACACAAGCCTTGTCTATCTTGACTTGCTTTAGTTTAAGGTGAGTGACTTCTGTACATATACAGAAGAACTCTGAAAGGTTAGAAATTCAGTTAAAGTGGTCCCCTGAATCACCTTTGGAACAAATCCTCTCCTCAAATTTTGCCTGGCCTAGTAATTATATTGCTTGTGCAGCAATTGTAATCTAGTATGTAATAGATAGTTAACATTAATTTAGAAATAGAGAAAATAAACTAAGGGAAAAACATTAAGTTCAGTTAATTGTAGTCCATTACTACCTTTGTGTGCTCCATTCTCAGAGAAGTAATCTTCACATATGGAAAATCTGAGCTTGTTTCTTAAATTCTCTCAGTCAGAAGTTAAGATATAGAACTGGATATTATCAATATACTAATGATACCTAACTCCATGGCATCAGAATGACTTCATCCACCAGTTTCATATAGATAGAAGTGGGGAGAGGGTGGAACCCCACAAAGCAGAGGTTTAGGGCTAAACTTGTCTCCCCTGTCAATTTGAATGGAACGTATCTGTTAGGAAGGAGAAGCACCATAACACCACATTCTCCTTTCTAACCCCTGAGTTAGTCCAGAAGGATGTCACAATTGATAATATTAAAAGTCACTGAGAGATCAAGGACCCCGATGAATTCAAGATCCATGCAAAATTTATACAATAGCAAAGCCCATGTTATAGCCTGAGATGACAGGTCGTACAATTTTCAGAGATTATTTGGGCACAGCTCAAAAATTGCATTTTAAATTCTTTCTTGTACTCAAGTGAGTAATTACCCTCATATGCATAATATTGTTTTGTGCCCCAGGTTTGCAGGGAATTCCAGCGAGGAAACTGTGCACGGGGTGAAACCGATTGCCGCTTTGCACATCCTTCTGACAGCACAATGATTGATACAAATGACAACACTGTAACTGTTTGTATGGATTACATAAAAGGGCGTTGCCTGAGGGAAAAATGCAAATATTTTCATCCTCCTGCTCACTTGCAGGCCAAAATCAAAGCTGCTCAACACCAGACAAACCAAGTGGCAGTGGCAGCCCAGGCAGCTGCTGCAGCTGCTACAGTCATGGTAAGTGCAAGGGGAACAGGGCTCTTTTAAAAGTCAACTTTAAGTCCTTAAGCTGGCCACTTTTAAGATGGATTTTTGTTATAGGTTAGCAGCCCAGCAAATCTGTTTCACTCAATAATTTCAGCACAAGGGGTATCTTCCTGGAATGTGGCAAAGCTCAAGATCTTAACTGCCCTTGTTTCTTCTGCATTTTCCTTCGTATTTAGTACAGGCTCTTATTTCTAAAGATTAACTTGCTTTTCACTTGAAGGTTTGAAGTTTGGATAAACTGGCCTGCTAACTACATATACCTTCATATTCACATGGTGGTTTAGAAAATATCCGATGCAGTTATCTAGCTAGGTCTTTCTTTATTACATTTGCATGGTGGCTTATACGGTGACTGTACTAATTAAAATATTAGGAAGAAAGGAATTCATTCATATGCAAGCTTGTCCACAAGTCATAAAAGAGCCAAGGTTGCCTACCCCTGCCATAGGGCAAGTAATAAAACAAATGTAGTTAGTTTCAGTGTTCACTGTTCAAATATGTGAACAACCAGTTCTCTGTGTGGATGCCTCTTCCGGAAGTTCATTCTGGGCCTGGGCAACAAAAAATTAGCTACCAATTCTGCCGAAGTGGTGCGAACCGGCTGAATCCCACCACTGGTTACTTTATATAGTACAGTAGATGTTGACTGTAGATTGTACATCCAGCCACCATATAAAATATTGTTATAAACACAGCTAATGTGACTTCTTGCAAGCCTTCACAATGCGCTTAAATCTACCAGAATCTTAGAACATAGAATAACAGGGTTGGAAGGACCTTGAAAGTCTTCTAGTCCAATCCCCTGCTCAAGCAGGAGGCCCTATGCCATTCCAGACAAATGGCTGTCTGATGTGTCCATAATCAATTTGACATTTATCAGAACTCCAACATCTGCCTCTGTTTAAATAGAAGTCTAGATAGATTGATATTATCAAACATAATTTGGTATAACATAACAAGGTAGACATAATCAAGCATAAATAGAAATCTATAAACTTATATAATTTTGCATGCATTTGTTTAAAAAGGAGAATTCAATGTTTTCCATATAGGAATTGATGGGTGTGAGCTTAAAAACACTTTGCTACAGTTACAAACCATATTTGTGTTTTTGTGTGAGGACTCCGTTCATCACCATCTAAAGTTGGAGAAGTTCTCTTTGCTTGATACCTCGCTGAAATCACTTTAGTCATGTCACTGGGTAATTAAATTTTAGAATTTGCTGCCATAAAATGCAGTTATGTGGGGCAATTTGGAAGAAAAAGTGTTTAAAGTTCTAAGGATAAAATGAGAGCTACTAGGTATTATGACTCTAGAGTACTCAATGGCAGTGAGCCTCTAGCGACTAGTTGCTAGGGAACAGCTACCAGGAGGTTTTTATGCTCTCCTGACCTCTTTGTGGGTTCCCCATAGACATTTGATTGGTCACTGTGGGAACAGAGTATTGAACTAGATGATCCTTGATCTGATCCAACACAGCTCTTTTTATGGTGTGTTGTTGTTGCATAGCTAGCTTAGAGTTTGGCTGAAGACAAAACCATTTGTGCCAATACTGAAAATACATTTATAATATATCAATAGTAGACATTTGTAAGCAAACAAATCCAAATTAGTAGACGTTTGAATTACTGAGGAGTGGGTTCTGAGAAAATGGTGCATTTTAGCATTACGGATTTCCTTGTTGGAAGAGAACAGAAGTTAATTAGAACGCTCCATTATCTTTAGAGAATTCAGAACACGAGAATTTATTCAGCATCCAAGTACAAATAATACACTGCTGCAGGCATGTTGCAAAATAATGGCATGTTGCAAAAAGATAACTATGGTTTGAATTTCCATTATCCTCATTAGACAAATATCTCATTCAGCCAACTCAGAGTCAAAAGCTTTGTGCAAAGGTTTTCAGTTCTCAAGACTTTTTTCATTTGTGCTGGGGTTGGAAGAGAGCAAAATTCAAGCAGATTTATGGTTATTTTGTAATTTTTGTACAGAGCTATATGATGTATGGAATGTAACAAGTTTTTTTCACTGATCCCTCAAATAATTGAATAAATTCTGATTTAATATTAAGAGAAAAAAACTCTTGCTGAGACATATACTATATGCACAGGAATAGTAAGATTAAGAGAAAGTAATGCTTTACTAAGACATAAATAATACTATAAGGGAATTAGGCTATTTCTTTATATGGTGTCTGCCATAAAAATTGTATATGCTAAGCATTGGAAAGAAAAAGAGATGCCAACTATTGAATAGATTTTGAAATTGACTGAATTAGCAGAGATGGCAAAACTAACTGCCTTGATTAGAGACAATGGATTAGACAATTTTATAAGAGACTGGAACCCATCTATGTGTTAAATTCAAGAACAGATGGTTTACAGATAGATTTGAAGATTAGAATAATGTTTGGGCTAACCCAGTGATGGTGAACCTTTTAGAGACCAAGTGCCCAAACTGCAACCCAAAACCACTTATGTATCGTTGGGTGCCAGGTGAGCGTGGCCCATTGGCTGGGTGTGGGCCATTGGGCGGGTGTGGTTGCGGTGGTAACGGCAGACTAGGTGGGACTAAAAAGTTCAATCAATCAATTCCAACTTTGCAAGATTTTTTTTCCTGCAAGAAGTTGAAATTGACTGATTGATTGAACCTTTTTTTTTTGCACATGGCGGCGGAGGCCTAAAGGGAAAAGGTTTTATAAAACCCAGCTGAAAGCCTAAGACTGGGGCGACGATGCACGTGCCCACAGAGAGGGCTCTGAGTGCTGCCTCTGGCACCCATGCCATAGGTTCGCCACTACTAGGCTAACCTGTTGACTCTTTTTTCCCTCTTTTACATATATATTATGATTATTGGGTTGATTTGTTTATTAGACAGATAGATTTCCACATCTGGAATATTTATTTGTTTATATAGCATTTTTGATAAATACTATTTGTAGACTTGTTCTGAAAGGGGAAGAGAACTTATTAGTTTTTGTATTTATTTTTCAGCATCCACTGAGGTGGATTCTTTATGAAGGAAGGCAAACATATGTGTCCCAGGATAATGCTATAAAATCCAGTCTAGGTCAGTCATCAGGATCAGAGGTTTAGTCTTCCTAGCTTTCAGACTCAGGCTGGAGCCCATCCTCAGGGAACTTCTCTCTAAAGTCTAGAATATGTGCTCTGGGCTAGTCTATGCTTTGTATTTATGTGTCTATTGGTTGATTGGTGTGTTGCTGGCCAGCAATTGGCTGTTGTTTCTTTGTGCTTCCAAGTCCTCGGCTCCTTAATACCTGATAAGTTGGTGGTAAATCGGCACTCCTATTGACTGACAAGGGGCCCATTTCCCAGGATTCAATCATTTTCCTGGCTGTCTTTGTACCTGCATGGCCAACAATCTTAGTAGCTGTGAAATTGAACGTATGTCCTTGTTTATTGCAATGTTTATTGCAATGTGAACAATGAGTTTGGGTCTCCTCATCTGACTGTTCGCTTGTGTTCTTGCAATCTGATGGTTAGCTTCCTCTCCATCTGTCCTACATAGTCACAGGGATAGTCCATGCAGGGGATCCAGTAGATTACATTAGAAGTATCTTCCACCTCCAAGTGATCTTTGCAATGCACGATTTGTCCTCGTATGGTAGCCTCTGGGCAATGTGCGATGCCTACTTGCAGATCTCGGAAGTTGCGTTCTACTGCTTCCAAAATGATTTTGATGTATGGCAAAGTGTGCCATATAGTTGGTCTTGTACCTTCTTTCTTCATTTCTCTTTCTTGCGTGTTGCACAGACAACTTGTAATAAATGCTTATGGGTACCCATTCTTCCTGAATTGTTCATGTAGGTACCTTCTCTCCAGTTGTTTAGTTTAGATACTACAGTGGGTTCTCATCCTGCCATGTAGTGTTCTGACGCAACTCTTTTTGTATGATAGTGGACGGATATTTTTGAAACTAAGACTGCATGGAGTGTTGGTGGTCTTGCGATAAACCATGGTTTCTAGGTTTCCATCTAAAAATGGTAATTGTCTAGCTGTTTCTTCCTCCATTGTGAACTGTATGTCTGGGAAGATGGAGTTCAGTAAGTTATGAAAGTCTTTTAGTGCATTTCTTTTGATAATGAGCAGCATGTTATTCACGTATCGGCACCATAATTTAGGTGTGTAGTTTTGAAATGCACAGTTTCTGCAATGACTCTTGATATTGGGGATCCCATAGGTGTCCCTTTTATTTGCTCATATATTTCCCTTTTGAATGTGAAGAAGGTATGTTGGCAGTACTGGAGCAGTTTCATGATTTGTGTCCTGGCTAGGTTGCTCTGATCTGTGTGGTACTCTTCTAGTTTTTTTTAATCTATTACTTCATATACTAAGTGAAGAGGGATGGATGTAAATAGGGATGCTATGTCATCAGGAGCCACATTTAAGCGTTGTAGTTTTTGTCAAAAATTGTGTGGATGATGTGACTGCTGTTCGACTGTGCTCCCTCTCATGTATGAAGGCAAATATATGTGTCCCAGGGTAATGTTGCTTAGTATCACATAATCCTGTAGAGCAGGCATGTCAAACTCGCGACGTCACGTGACGTTGCGCGTGGTATCAGAGCTTTTTCTCCATTGCTGGCAAGGGGGTAGGCACAGTTTTGGGATGACGCATCCGGCCCATGGGTCGGCAGTTTGACACCCCTGCTGTAGAGAGAGGTTCTCTAAGGATGGGCTCCAGCACAAGTCCAAAAGCTTGGAAGACTAAATCTTTGGTCCATTGGTGACTGACCCTGATTGGATCTTGGATTCTTTATGCTTAATGTTAGATCTGTTTGTCATTTGGGATTTTATTCTTTTTCTTTTCTTTTATACACAAGATTTTTTTCCCCTTTTTGTTGTTAGTTGTTAGCAAGCAAAGTTATAATCAGAAGCCAATTTGGGTTTGTCAAAAACAGATCATGCCAAACAAATCTTATTTCATTCTTTGTCAAAGTGACTAAATTAGTGGACCAGCAAAATGTTATGGACATACTATACTTGGATTTCAGTAAGGCATTTGACAAAGTAAGTTAGAAAAATATGGGATAGATAGCATTACCACCACATGTATTTGTCACCGGCTGACAAACCACACTCAATGTGTAGTCCTAATGAAACTACATCTACATGGAGGAAGGTAAGCAGTGAGGTACCCCAGGGTTCTGTTTTAGGCGCAGTACTCTTCAATATCTTCATAAATGA
Organism: Crotalus tigris; assembly: GCF_016545835.1. Lineage (NCBI taxonomy): Eukaryota > Metazoa > Chordata > Lepidosauria > Squamata > Viperidae > Crotalus > Crotalus tigris. Next base: position 1,947,772 of record NW_024096565.1, read on the forward strand.
TTTAGATCAGGGCTTTTCAACCAGTGGTACGGGTACCACCTATAGTACATTGGCACCTGGCTGGTGGTACACAACTATCCTAGAAAAGTAGTGGGGGAGGGGAATGAGCTGAACCGGTGGCAGCACTGTACAAGCCTGAACGAGAGATGGCTGGAGCTGCAGGGCTGTCAGGGCTCAGTGGAAGCGCCAGGATCAGCGCCAGGCTCCAGCTGGAGCTCAGTGCTGATCCTGGAGCTTCTGCTGAGCCTGAAGAAGCACCAATCAGCTGGAAAGCAGCACTGATCCTGACGCTTCTGCTGAGTCCAGAAGAAGCGCCGATCAGCTGGAATGTTGCAGCATCTTCAGGGTCTTGTGATTTACATTCAGATGCTTGGCAACTAATTCATATTTATGATGGTCACAGTGTCCCAGGGTCATGTGAAGTGACCAAAACCTGCTGCAACCACCCAGCAGATGGGGGAATAAAAACCAAACACCCCCACCCCACCCCCACTGCCAATCCTCAACAGAAATGCTCACAACAATGAAAACCTCGGACAGGAGAAAGAGCGCCGCTGGGTGGGCAGGCAGGTGTCTTGCTCAGCTGTGGCTTGGGGGGCACTTTTTTCAGTGCCATTGTAACTTCGAACAGTCACTAAGCGAACTGTTGTAAGTTGAGGACTACCTGTACTTTATCAAGTTTTTTCCTTTTTTTTTTTTGGTCATCAAGTTTTTGACACCTTGCTAGACAACTGGTGGTACTCGGATGTTGCCATATCCTAAAAGTGGTACAGTGGGTGAAAAGGTTGAAAAGCCCTGATTTAGATGATGGAATATAGGGGAACTGATCAAATTTGCAGACGAAACCATACTTACAGGAATAGCCAACAATCCAGAAGATAGGCTCAAGAGCCAGATGGATCTTGATAGACTTGAGCATTGGGCCTGAAATGTTATGAAATTCAGTGTAGAGAAAAGTAATGTTTTATACGTAGGCAAGAAAAACCAAATGTACTTCTATAGATTAGGTGAAACCTAGCTCAGAAACAGTAACTGTGACAGAGATCTTGGAGTCCTAGTGCAGGACTTTTCAACCTTTTCACCCAATGTACCACTTTTAGGATATGGCAATATCCGAGTACCACCAGTCGCCTACCAAGATGTCAAAAACTTGATGACCAAAAAAAAAAAAGGAAAAAAGTGATAAAGTACAGGTAGTCCTCAACTTACAACAGTTCGCTTAGTGATTGTTTGAAGTTACAATGGCACTGAAAAAAGTGCCCCCCAAGCCACAGCCGAGCAAGACAGCGCCCAACGGTGCTCTTTCTCCTGTCCGAGGTTTTCATTGTTGTGAGCATTTCTCTTGAGGATTGGCAGTGGGGGTGAGGTGAGGGGGTTGTTTTTTATTCCCCCCATCTGCTGGGTGGTTGCAGCAGGTTTTGGTCACTTCACATGACCCTGGGACACTGTGACTGTCATAAATATGAATCAGTTGCCAAGCATCTGAATGTAAATCACCAAACCCTGGAGAGGCTGCAACATTCCAGCTGATCGGCGCTTCTTCTGGGCTCAGCAACAGCGCCAGGATCAGTGCTGCTTTCCAGCTGATTGGTGCTTTTTCAGGGCTCAGCAGAAGCACCAGGATCAGCGCCGAGCTCCAGCTGGAGCCTGGCGCTGATCCTGGCACTTCCGCTGAGCCCTGACAGCCCTGCAGCTCCAGCCATCTCTCGCTCAGGCTTGTGCGGTGCTGCCACCGGTTCAGCTCATTCCCCTCCCCCGCTACCACTTTTCTAGGATGGTCACATACCACCTGCCAGGTGCCAATGTACCACAGGTGGTACCCGTACCACTGGTTGAAAAGCCCTGTCCTAGTGGACAATCACTTAAATATGAGCCAGCAATATGTTGTAGCTGCCAAAAAAGCCAATGCAATCCTAGGCTGAATTAACAGAGTGATAGAACCAAGATCACATGAATAATGCCTCAGTAAGTCCACTCTTGGCATACAGCGTCCAGTTTTGGTCACCACAATATAAAAAGGATGTTGAGACTAGAAAGGGGGCAGAGAAGAGCAATAAAGATGATTAGGGGCTGGAAGCTAAAACATGTAGAACAGTTGCAGGAATTGGATATATCTAGTCTAGTGAAAAGAAGGACTGGGGTGACATGAGAGCAGTGTTTCAGTATTTGAGGGACTGTTACAAAGAAAAGAGGGGTCAACCTATTTTCCAAAGCACCAGAAGGCAAGGCAAGAAACAATGGAGGGAAACTAATCACTGGAGGATTTTAAGAAGAGGCTGGACAGCCATTTGCCTGAAACGGTAAAGGGCAGGGATAGGCAACCTTAGCTCTTGCCTACCCCTGGTATAGGGTCTCCTGGTTGAGCAGGAGTTTGGAACAGAAGACTTCCCAAGGTCTCTTCCAACTCTGTTATTCTGTTAAAATCCCCCCAAAAAATGTTAAACAAAAAATGGTACATTTTTTTTCCTGCTTGACATGATAAGCTGTGGTTCCTAATATAGTTAAAACTTGAGAACATTTTAAAATATGTTGAATGGGATAAATTGATGATCAGAAGTAACATTTACTAAAGATGTAGGTAAAAACCAGATTTTTCTCAGTTTTATATATATATATATATATATATATATATATATATATATATATATATATATATATATATATGTTTTCTGAGGTTTTCGCGGGTGTTTGTATGTAGGTCTTTGGTTGTTCGGGTTTTCTCCCGCGTAAAATTGGAAGTGTCTTGGCGACGTTTCGACGAAGTCCCATTCGTCATCTTCAGGCTGGTGTTTTCAGCTTCGTGCTTCGAGCAGCAATGTGTGGTCTTAGCTGTTTCTTCCTTTTAACTGCCAGTGGGGGTATGAACTGATTGGGTGGGAGCTTGGCTGTGTTCTGATTGGGTGGAGGTGTGTTCTGATTGGTTAGGGGCGTGGCTGTGCTCTGATTGGCTGGGGGGTTGGCTGTGCTCTGATTGGCTGGGGGAGTGTTCTGTTTGGTTGTGCTCAGGTTAGTCTGAGTTGCAGAGGGGTTTAAGATTTTGGGCTGCCTTGCTATTTTTTGGCTTCGCGTTCGTGGTCGTGCCTCCTCTTCATGGAGGGTGTCAGTTTGCTTCATGTTGGATTGGAGGGGTTTAAAGTGGCTAATGATGCAGCTGTGGTCTGGCTTCTGGTTTGTGGTCGTGCCTCATCATCGGTGTGGCTTTGGGTTTGTTTTTGCGTGGATGTGTGGTGGTGACATCCTGTGTGGTTTTTGTGAGTGTGGGTCTGGTATCATTTTTTGTGTTAGGGAATCGTTTGTCAATAAGGGCGGGTTTCCAAATGGCTGGTAGGCGGGAGGTATCATCTCGCTTGTTCATGCTGTGTGGGCGTTTTTCTATCTCGATGGATCTCTGATTATTCTGTTATTAAAATGTTCACTTTTGGCAATGGTTCTGGTCTTTTTAAAGTCAATTTCATGTCCTGTGGCTTTAAGGTGTTGGACCAGGGAAGAAGTTGGTTCCTCTTTTTTGACTGAGTTCTTATGTTCTTCAGTGCGTGCACTTATTCTTCTGTTGGTTTGTCCGATGTATGTGGTGGGACAAGCACACTCAAAGCACGAAGCTGAAAACACCAGCCTGAAGATGACGAATGGGACTTCGTCGAAACGTCGCCAAGACACTTCCAATTTTACACGGGAGAAAACCCGAACAACCAAAGACCTACATATATATATCTCTCTCCTGGTAGCTAACAAAGTGGGAGAGAACCCGTGGCTTAGAGGTTATAACATCTGCCTAACATGCAGATAGCCCAGGTTCGAATCTCAGAAGAGTAAGTTTGGCTGATGAGGGTTAAAGGAACCCGAAATAGCTATACCATTCTCTCTTTATTCTTTGTTAGCAAAACCTAAAAACCTATATATATATATATATATATATATATATATATATATATATATATATATATATATATATATATATAGGTTTTTAGGTTCATTTCATTAAAAAAATATTGTTTTCCAGTGATTTCAATTTTGATTGTTAATTTTTGGAATTTAATTTATGCTTTCTAATATGGCATAACTAACTTATCAGTACTAGTTTAGGAAAATCATTGCAATAACTGCTTTTCTACATAGTATAAAAGCTTACTGATGCTTATTTGTCTGCAAGCTGCTATTTTTATTCAACTTTCCTAAATTCCAAACATCTGTTATATTCTTATATTTTTTAACTAAATTATGATAAATGCATTTTTTTGCTTCAGTACTAATCCAAGATGTAATGTTCATTTCTTTAGATGATAAAGTATTTCTGTTGTTGTGCATGTCTAGTGTTTTGTACGTCGTATATTGCATTCAGAATATTTTTTTCCTTCTCAACTATCCACAATGCAATGCCGTTCCCATGATGCACCTCTGCTTGCTGTTTACCTGTATGTTAATTCGCTTGAATCCCATTGGCCACTGCCATCATGTGCTCGCTGCCTGTCCTTAAAAAGACTCAGTCGACTGCCAAAGCAATGAAGCGACCTCTTGAAGCAGCCGTAGACCTGGTACTTTGACTTTCACCTTTTGCTTTGCATGTAGCTTTTCCAAAATGCAAATTAATTTAATGTTATCCAAATTGTATTCTCAATTATAAGGCATAATTTCAATATTTAAGTAATCTCATTTTCACATGTTATTATGACAGAATAATCTAAGATCTTTTCTACCAAATTTCATCTTCAATTGACATTTTAAAAATTGAAGTGAAGGAAAAATGTGCTTTTATCATTGACACTGTTTATTCTATAATAAATAACGTGCATTTTATAAATATAGACAAATACAAATAACACTTCAGTCATATTTTAACCTTATTTAAAAAAATAGTTAATGTTTTCTTTAGGTTCCCCTTTTCAGTTTAATTATTAAGATTCTATCATTTTATTTTAATTGTGCCATGCATTAATTATCGGTAATAATACAATCTATTTTACACTGCTGCCTTTCGAGCCTGGCAAGGCTTTTTCAACTGTTAAAAAAGCTATAATAATTACACAGTCTTCATTTAAGATATAAATCTATGTGTATAGATATATATGGAGATATATATATATATATATATATACGTGTGTGTGTGTGTGTGTGTGTGTGTGTGTGTTTGTATTTGTGTGTGTGTATGTGTGTATTTAATTCACAGGCCTTTCCACCTGCTGTCCTTCATCATTTACCAAAGAGACAAGCACTTGAGAAAAGCAATGGTGCCAGTGCTGTTTTTAATCCCAGTTTCTTGCACTACCAACAGGCTCTTGCTAGTGCACAGTTGCAGCAACATGCATCATTTATTCCCACAGGTACGTTCTTTTTGAAGTAAAGAAATATTTTGATTCCTTTGTTTTTTGGGGAAAAAAAAGCTCCATGTGATCCCATTCCTTGTGCTTTCATCTAAATAATTGTGTCCTTTTGCCTCCTCTTTTAGGAGGACATTGACAGTACTTTTTTTCCTTTTCACTTTTAGTATTTCTGAAGGATATGATAGAATGTTTAGAAGTGTGTAAAGAGGATCAAAAAGTTTTCAGTCTGAACCATTTGCTCTTTTTTATATGTTTCAACAGTCTTTTGGAAAGGGGCATGTTCTTGTCTCAGTTCTTTGGCATCTTTGAAGAACGATATATGTTCTATGTAGATATTTTCTATGTAGAAAATATTTTTCTTAATATGCCTATATAGATATTTTAAGGACTCAGAAGGACAAAGCAAATATATTAAGATTTACTGGGAATGCATTGTTTTTATAGTTGCTACTAAATCCTGCCTTTATTTTGTGCAACCCAAGGCAGAGTCCAGGTAGTCCTTGACTTACAACCACAATTGAGCCCAAATTTTCTATTGTCAAGTGAGACATTTGTTAAGTGAGTTTTGCCCCATTTTATGACATTTCTTACCACAATTGTTAAGTGAATCACTGTGGTTGTTAAATTAGTAACCCGGTTGTTAAGTGAATCTGGTTTCCCCACTGACTTTGCTTGTCAGAAGATCACAAATAGTGATCACATGATCTCGGATACAGCAACCGTCATAAATATGTATCAGTTGCCAAGCATCTCAGTTTTGATCCTATGACCATGGGGATGCTGCAAAGATTGTAATTTTGAAAAACGGTCGTATGTCACTATTTTCAATGCCGTTGTAACTTTGAACAGACACTAAGTGAACTGATGGAAGTCGAGGACTATCTGTACATTATGCTCCTGCTTCCTATTCTGTTTTTCCTCTAAACAATTTTTCTGTGAGATGGGTTTGTCCTCTCCTTCTGTTTCTGATGTATACCGAAGGCTACTCTTTTATTTCTTTCCAGAGGAAAAATTCTGTTTCATATCTGTTACACTGTCCATCTGCTATCACATTTGATGCTAACCTGAGGCCCCACGTACTACATCATATTAGACAGTTTCACAAAGGCAATGAAATCTGGCCATAGCATAGAATATGATAACATTGTAACATTAAGTTACATGTCTAATTCTTTGTCTTCATTCTTTTTCCTGCTTCGGACTGCCATTTTAATATTTGCTAGAAGGATCTTAAAGTTTTTGAAAAGTATTTGCCTAATGTTAATCTACCCCATGATTTGCTTTCCCTTATGCTCCAATGGAGGCATTAAAAAGATTATCTCATTTTTTTTTAAAAAAATCACCAATGCAGAATCAGTTCTCTGCCCCTGATTATGTGTCAGTTGCCTACATTAAAACCATGATTCACTGATAAATATGTATATAGTTTGCTTTGTTGCAATAACCCACATGTATCCATCCATCAAATTCTGATCTGATCTTATTTGTAACATAAAAAGGACCTCAAAAGAAATTCCTATCATGCCATTAAGAGAACAACATGTGAATATAAAACTCACTATTTCTTATGTAGATAATACTAAACTGTAATCTAAAGTTTGACATTATGCCCCAAATCAACCGGTATTAACAAGCAGAATATTCTACAAAAACATTTTAACAATACTGTATACCCATACACATTTTGCTGCATAGTTGTTTCATACATGTGAGTTCTATCAATTTGAATGGTGCTTAATATTAGGACAAAAAGAAAAAGTATAAAAAATGGAAAGTGGGATCCATAACTAAAGCAGAATATCAGAATATAGCCTGAATCTGCAAAAATGAAGTCAAGAAAGTAAAGCTCAGAATGAAATAAGACTTGCAACAAATGTCAAAAATATTTTTTAAAAAGTTTCTTTCAACATGTAAAAACAAGAAAAAAGGCAAGGAAACAATCGGTCCATTAATGGGAGAAGATGGCAAGGAAGGCATGGGCAGCAGGGAGAAAACAGAGCTGCTTAATTCATTCTTTGCATCTGTCTTCATGCAAAAGGAAAAACAGCTCAATCTCTACCAAGAACAGAATCGTAAAAGACAGACTAGGAGTACAAATTAAAATAGACAAGAAAATGGTAAGAGAACACCTGTCCACTCTAGATGAGTCCAAATCACCAGAACCAGATGGATTACACCCCAGAGTTCTAAAGGAGCTGGCAGATGTGATCGTGGAACCATCAAACCATATCTTTCAAAGATCTTGAAGCACAGGGGAACTACCAGAGGATTGGAAAAGAGCTGATGTGATTCTCATCTTCAAAAAAGGGAACAAATGGATCCAGGAAAACTACAGACCAATCAGCCTGAGATCAATACCTAGGAAGATCCAGGAAAAGATAATAAAAAAAACAGATTTTGAACACCTAGAAGCAAGCAAAGTTATAACCAGAAGCCAACATGGGTTTGTCAAAAAGAGATCATGCCAAACAAATCTTATTTCATTCTTTGACAAAGTGACTAAATTAGTGGGCCAGTGAAATGCTGTGGACATAGTATTTCAGTAAGGCATTTGACAAAGTAGACCACAACCTACTTCTTCGTAAGTTAGAAAATACATCAGATGTATTTGTAACTGGTTTACAAACCCCACTCAATATGTAGTCCTAAATGGAACTACATCTGCATGGAGCAAAGTAAGCAGGGGTTCTCTCTTAGGCCCAGTATTCTTTAATATTTTGTTAAACGACTTAGATGAGGGAATAGAAGGGGAACTCATACAAATTTGCAGGCGACACCAAGGCAGCAGGAATAGAGATCACAGTGTAAAACAGTTATTGTTATATATTCTAGTCAAACTGAATTCTTTTTTAAGGAGATTGTCCCATTGTTAAATATTAAATGAAATGTTTGCTGTATAGATTATGATATATAACACAGATTATGAATTGATAACATCTGATCATTGACTGTAGTAAAGAATTTCATTTGATTTGTATTTATAAAGTCTTGTATATAGAGATGGAATGTTTTAAAATGGCAATGAAGCTATGAATGGCCTTTTTGAATTTGTGTTTAACTCACTTTGGTTTTTCCTTGGGATGCTTGGATCTTCGAATGTTAACTCTAAACAGCTAACCTGTTTCTTCCCTTTATTCACCTTTTTTCATCTACCATTGCATGACACAGGGTCAGTTTTGTGCATGACACCTGCTACCAGTATTGGTAGGTTTCAAACTTATTTATTGATCTCTTTTTAATAGTATTCTTTACCTTTCTTTGTTTGGAGAACTAAAATATAAATTAGACATAAATGGTTATTTTGAATTTTAGCTTGACTTGTTAAAACATTTGACATTTATTTTTTAAAAAAAAATAAAATAAAACCCTGCTATTTAGATGCATCATCATTTGCAATACCAGTCCTACTGCAAAATGCACTTATATCATGAAGTCGTGTGCTTTTGCTTTTTTAACTTATATTTTATAATGCTAGCATTATGTGACAAACTATTGAAAAAAGCAATTTAACTTCATTAGTATTTTGAAGTTTCATAGTGGTATGCCTACATTTTCTTTTTTGCTGTGTTGTAAAAAAGTTTTATCAGAATTTCCCAGAAATGTTATCTTAATATTTGCAATAAAAGTAAGCATTAAATATATTTCATTCAAAACTATTATAACTCTATTTAACATTGCACTCCTATAAGTCTTTTTAGAAGTTATTCTCATTTAATTCAATAATATATAGAAGTACAGTTTTAATTTTTGAAATATTAGAAAATTTTACCATTTTTCCAATAAACTTTTTCAAATTAATTTTGAGTATTCACATTATTAGGGTGCTGTTTGAATTTCCTGCCTTAGTACTTATATCTTAAAATTAAGGTTTTAGATTGTGTTTTTCAGATGCCCTCAACTTTCTCATACCCCACTTATATGTGGAAAAATGAATCAAAATTAATTATTATAATCTTCACTTTCCTGATTGAGATTGTATAAAATAAACAATTTTAGATAGTAATTAGGCTAGATCTAACTGTATTATAAAATAAGTGTGCTTGTAGATCCCAAGTGTGAATGTGTGTATATATACACACACGTATATATACACGCATATACATAATCACATACAAAGACTCACACATATATAAAATAAAAAGTCAAAAGAAAATATGAATTCAACTTCAGGTTGTTTTAATAGGTACATTTTTCCATTTCCAAAATTAAGTTCATTATATTTTTACTTCAATATAATAATGGAACTTCCCTGATATGAAATTATAGTATAGAATAAACTACCCCAACCTTTATCAAATGGTTGCCATTATATTGGAATACTATTCATGAATGTAATAAAAATTTGAACTCATATTTCAATTTTAAATATAAACTATTTGAAGGTGCTCATGAAATAGCGAACTCTCAACATTTGTTTATCTAAACAGCCTGGGAAGAAAGAAAAGGTTGGAATACAATTTCTGCTACCTTTATTTAACACTATTTTTTCATCGCTATATACTAAGACAGCGATGGCAAATCTTTTAGAGACCAAGTGCCCAAACTGCAACCCAAAACCCACTTATGTACCGTTGGGTGCCGGATGGGCGTGGCCCATTGGGTGGGTGTGGCCAATTGGGTGGGCCTAACCTATTGTGTAAGCGTGGCTGCAGTGGTAACGGCAGACTGGGTGGGACTAAAAAGTTCAATCAATCAGTTCCAACTTTGTGAGATCTTTTTTTTTCCGTGAGAAGATGAAATTGATTGATTGATTGATTGAACCTTTTTTTTTTTTTTTTGCACATGGCGGCAGAGGCCTAGTGAAAAGGTTTTATAAAACCCAGCTGAAGGCCTAGGACTGGGGCGATGACGCAAGTGCCCACAGAGAGGGCTCTGCGTGCCACCTGTGGCACGTGTGCCATAGATTTGCCACCACGGTACTAGGAAGTCAAAAACGAAAAAAGCAATGGTGAATAACTTCTGTTTTGTTGCCAAAGAATGATACATGAGCCTATACCTTTATACAATCACTAAGAGAGTTTTTACTTTCCCATATATATAATTCACTTCATTAGGTGCCTCATAAGTAAACTATACTGTATATGGTAAAGCAGATGGGTACATTTAGTTGACTTTGCACATGTTCAGAAGGTAAGCAGAGTTAGACCCAGTAAGTCTTTGAATGGCAGACTACCAGAGAATATGGGGGCTGTAGTCAAGATTGGGAAGTTGAGAAATATTCCAGAAAGCATGATCAGTCTCTTCTGTTTTGTTTCCAAGAAAACATCATGGGCCTATTCACGAACTCAGTGCAAAAACCTAAGAAATATGTGATTGAATAATAGCAAAGGCTGTGATGGAAGCAGATACAAAATGCTAAGAAATAAAAGGGAGGGAGGAATCTGTTGGAAGCAAGAATTCATACTGGACATTGTTCCCAAAAATGTAAACCAGCTCCAGCAAGTGTAAAACAGTGTTGGTAGTATAAAAGAAGCAGAACAAGACTGACATGCTCAATAATGGTTCTTGGTCGGTCAGAATTGTCCAGGAAAGCAGCACCTGCAAGAGATAGGGAATTACACAGGGAAAGAACCAGTTAGAGACGTACATAATACTATTCATATTAACACAACAATAAATTATGCTACATTCAGTAGAACATAGAATCAGAATCAATACATTGAATCAGAATCTTTAGAAAGAAGCTAAGAAAAGGATAACAGATAAAACAGCCATTATTTTAGTAGACAATTTCTTCGTGTATTGATATAAAAAGGAGACAGAAATAGACTGAAATGTAGTTTTCAGTGGTTTAAGCTGGCCATAGTGCCTTAGAATGCCAAAAAGGTACTGTTTCAGAAATGATCGCAAGAATCAGGTATCAAGACAAAGCAGCTTTCTCTTTGTGAGTGATGTGGTTACTGGAACCCACCTTATGATTATAGAAAGGTAACTCTTAGCAACATAAACTTGGGTTGTGAAGCTGCTGTCTTAAAAAAGGTAAAGTAGTCCCTGCGATTTTACTCTATTAGTCATTGCTGACTACAGGTGAAGGTGTCGAAAAGCATTAAAAGGATAGGAAAGTTTTATTTAAGGAAAGTTGGGAAAAAACATGGAAAATTGTTCTCCACTCCATCCCGATGAAACAGGCTAATTTGGAAGGAGGATGAATGTTTCGTGAGAAAGTCACTAGGCATTGCTAACTAAAATCAATTTACAGCACATGCTTTGAGAAAAAGACTATGTAGGACAGGGGTGTCAAACTGCCGGCCCCCGGGCCAGTTTCATCATACAGGAGCCGCGGCTACCCCATTGCCGGCAATGGCAAAAAAGCTCCGATACATCGCGCGACGTCACATGACATCGTGAGTTTGACATGCCTGATGTAGAATATACAGAGAAAGTTTCTTTATAATTGCCACTGACTCTCAAATAATGCTCCCCTGCTTTCTTCTTTTTGGAAGGAACCTTCTAGAACAGCATGAGATATGGTAACACCAGATCTAGATCAGTAATCACAGTTCCAAAAAGATTCGCCCATCAGCTGTTTTCAAATATCATTGAAACTATAGGAAGAATATTGAAACATTACCCAATACTTGGATAACATTAACAAGTACCTAAGACAACTATTTTTTTCTGGGAATTGCTGATAACTATGACTCCTTTAAATTGTACATATAATAAGCTATTTTCCCTTTTGTTTTATTTCTCTACCATGCTTTCTTGCTTTGCATTGTGATTGCATGCCATCTGCTGGTTTAACATATGATGGCTTGCTGCTCTGATATTCACCATGCCAAAATTCCACTTCCATTGCCATAATGCTACCCACACCGCTTCATTGGCTCCCCTCCTGAAAGTTTCCATGATGCACAGCGCTACGTCCGCCACTGTCTCTGCACCAACAGCTCCTACAGCAAGTGTCCCCTTCGCTGCAGCAGCCTCAGCCAATCAGGTTTGCCTCTTTTAAAGCTTTCTTTCATTTCACAAATCCCAAACTCTAAATGAGTGCTGGTATTTATTTTAAAAAAAATTCTCCCAGAGAATTTTTTTCTTCATGTTTTTTACCCATCAGACTTTACTTTGAAATAATTATTTAGCTAATATTTATGGACAGGTTGCACTTATTTAGAGTTAACATTTATTGCAAATAAGGGTGTAATATGGCTCTCTGTATATATATTTTTTTGTCTCTAACACTAGCCCAGCCGCTCAGCAGCCATTTTAATGCTGATTTTAGTTATCATCCAATTAACTTTTAAATTTTAGAACAAAATGTGTTAAAACTGGGTTTAATCTTTAACTATTAACTATCTTTTCTCCAGACCATAATTTTAATTAATTAATTAACCTTTTAAAGCAAAAAAACAGAGTAAAAGATTGAGGCTGAAGAACATTTCTACATACCATATTGAAGCTTGCATACTATAATTGCAAGATTCAACGGGATTTTTAATGTGGGCTGCAAAATTCTGGATGGCCGCTTGGTGGCAGCAAAGAGTTAGAGTTTCTCTTTCGCCTAATAGTCCCCCCTCCCCTTTTTTTGGCGTTTCAAACATGGCAATTCTATTTGGTCCTAAGAATTGTGTCTAATAACCATTCATAATATTGCTCTTTTCTTTCTGCTTTCTTTCCGTATTTAACTGCTTCTATTCATGGTAAAAGTAATCTTCAAATAGGAGTTATACCTACATTAATACACATAATTCCTATCTATAAACCTAATGAGGTTTAGGGAGATTATATCTTTTCATGTTTGTAAAATGGAAGTGAAGCAATTCCTGATTGGATCTGCAGTCGTATTTCCATTCCCTCTGGCTGTATGTTCTTGCTGTTCCTTCCTTCAAATCCTTGAAATGTATAGGAAATACTTCTAAATTAATGAAGCTATTGAAAAGATTATTAGAATATATTATTAGTAGCAGTAGAAGTCCAGGCGAACACTGAAGTACCATTATTACAGGAACTTCATTAAAAAGGGTTTTAGAAAATATCTGTTCCCGTTCTTCATGTATAGAATAATTACATAAGGAACTTTTTTCCTGGGTTCTCCTTGGATTAAATGTTCTTTGGAATGGATTAACAAAAGAAAACAGTTTACATTTTCAGTCTTTTAAAATACTGAAATTAAGGAATGTATTGATTGTGTCATCCTATTTTATCACACTTTTTAACCTTTGCTGCCATTTTGGCAACATACTGCTCTATATAGTTTTATTAATCATCACTGGAACATTTTATGAAATTAATCTATTTTTACAACACCAAAGCCAATGAAAAGTGCTAAACTGACAATATGTACAGCTACTCTAAATTTGTTTTTTTTTCTCTCATTTGAATGTGTGGGAGAAGTCTTTAAATATCCAAACACAAATGCATTACAGCCTGTTGTTTCAAATTAAAGCTTAACAGTATCAAAAGTGGTTTTTAATTTTGAAAAGGCAACTGGTCTGATTTTTTTGAGGAAAAACAAGACGTTTCGCTTCCTATCCTGGAAGCATCATCAATTGTATTGGATGCTGTGGGAGATGGAAGGACAGTTATTGACGGTTGAGATTAGTTGGTGGGAGGGGAAAGATAGGTTCTGACAGGTTCTAGGTTCATAGACATTAGAGCAGCGGTTCTCAACCTGTGGGTCGGGACCCCATTTGGGGTCGAACGACCATTTCAAAGGGGTCACCAAACAACGCAGTCCGCCATTTTTTTCCCCCTTTTCCTTAGCTGTGCTACTCCCTTTTATTCTATTGGCTTTTGAAAGCCAATAGAATAGACTCTCTTGAATAGAGTCTAATTCTATTGGCTTTCAAAACCAATAGGAATTGTCCAGGCTGTCTCTGCCCTGCTGAGCCCGCCAAAAATCCCATTCTGCAAACGGTGCTGCACCAGTTGAGTAGTCCTCGACTTACGACCGGTTGAGTAGTCCTCGACTTACTACCGGTTGGGGGTCGCGGCATTAAAAAGGTTGAGAACCACTGCATTAGAGTTTGTCAGATTTCTGTCTTCAGGTTGCTCTGACATGAGTTTAAGGAATGTCCTTCCTGCCAAATAAAAGCTAGCAGGGAACTGAGACCACCTAACTCTTTTACAAATAGCTAACAGAATCTAGACAGATATATAGATAACTATGTTTTTAGAACTGTTTCCTTATGAATCCTGTTAAATGTCAAATGTCACTAGGTTCAACTACCGGTAATTTCCAGTTTTACTTTCTTACAAATCAGTGAATCATAAAGTAATATATCAAATCATTAGGTTATTAAACTTTACTAAAGTAGAGGACTACAGTATCCAAGAAAAATAAAAGAATGTAAAATTCAGATACTGTATAATTCGTTATGAAGATATGTAAATGAAACAAGCACTAAAGAAATACAAGTAATATTATACACATAACTGAATTCATGCTATATTCAAAAAGTAATTGTTTATTTCATGTGTGTCATAGAATAATATTTGTTTTCAAAAAATCTCCATGCAGGACATTTTCAGTCAGTGAACAGTAGACACCTGTTTCGCCACTTACATTTTTATTAAGTTTATCAGGATATAAAATACAAAAGAAAATTAAAATTGTGGGGAAACGGGGGAGGAAAAAGGGTAGGATAAAGGAGTGGAAAGACTTCTGATCTTTTTAAGCACAATAGATTAGGATAATAACATTGCAACCTCAATTTTTTAGTTTTACATGCTAGTTAATTTATACTAGCCATTTCTATAATGACAAACCTATCTAATCAAAGTCAAAGTTTCATTTTTTTTTGTCTCAGCCACAAAATCCAGAAGTGGTTTCCAAGTAGAAACAAAATTAGATGTGTTCTTTTCTTTGATTAAGGCAGTCACTTTAGCCATCTCTGCAAGTTCCATCAGTTTTTTCAGCCAATCATTCATTGTGGGAATTAAGATATTTTTCTGTGTTTGTATATAAAGCATTCTTGCTGCTGTCAACGTATATAACAAAGTTCCATTTTTTTCAAGTTTCTTTGTCCATTAAGCCTAAAATAAAAGTCTCAGGTTTTATCTTTATATTTACTTTAAGAATCTTCTGTATTAAAATATGAATCTTACCCCAGTAATATTTTGCAATGTCACATGTCCAGCAAAAATGCTAAAAAGTTCTTTCTTTACTTTATATTTCCAACATACATTTGAAATACCTTTATACATTTTTGACACTTTATCTGGTGTTAAATACTAACCATATATCATTTTATAAAAAATGTCTTTTAAATTATAATTTAATTTAAATTTTAAGCCCTTCATCCATATATTTTCCCATTGTTAAAGCATTATACTATATCCAAAGTTCTTTGTCCATTGGATCATGCAATGCTTCACACATTCATCCTCTAGATTCTCCAAATTCTTTCAAGTAACAGGTTATAAACCTTGGCAATATGTTCATCATTACCACATGGTACAATATTCATTTCATGACTTTTTAAAATCTACTGTAAACCTTTCTTTCAATTGTAAATAAGTAAACCAGTGACAGACACATCTTTCTGATTCCAGCTTTTCTTTGGATTTGAGGGTGGGTTCACCTCGATTTAAAAAAATTATTTGACCTTATTCCACCATTCTGGTCTTTCTGAGTGATACTCAAAGAGTTACTTTTGCACAGAACCTTATTTTATATTTGTTCCAAACCTTTAAGATGGCATGTCTAACATAGTAATTGTTGAATTGTTGATTGTTGATATCATAAGTAGGCATGCAATCCAAATCTTAATTCACGGCTCTCTAACTCAAGTAGTCTCTTATTTTAGAGAGTTACCCACTCTTTCATCCAGGCCAAACTACAGGCATCAAAATACAATTTCAAATGTGATAAATCCAAACATCGTCTTTCTTTAGAATCTTACAGTAGTTTATATCTAATTCTTAGTTTTTTCCTTGCCAGGAACTTGAAAATTTGCCATGGTTTATAAGTATCAGTAAAGTCTGAAATAATAACATCTTTAGTAGAACATTCATCTTGATTCTACCCAATAAGGATTCAGAGATTCTACCCAAGAAGAAGAATTGCAGACTATCCCATCTTAATAAGTCTTTTTTTTATATCATTGTACACAGATACAATTTAGAATTTATATTTGTCAATGTAAACCCAGTGTATTTCACCTTTTTCTCCACCATGAAGCCTCACTGTTTTGTCAATATTTTATAATTGTGAAAAGCCATATTCTTGACAAGCATTGTTGTTTCCTGTTTATTTATTTTGAAGGCCACTAAAGTTCCAAAGTCATTTAGTTTCTTCATCAAGTTTCTATACAAGTTTTTGGTCTTGCAAAAATATGACTAAGTCATAAAAATGCTTTCAATATATGAATTTATTTTTTTTAAATATTCATGCCTATTATTATCTCATCCTGTCTCCTATTCAGTACTTCCAGCACGAGTATAAATAACAAAGGAGATAAGGGACAGCCTTGTCTTGTACTCTTTTGAATTTAGTTAAATCTCCAATAATAACAATCTTTGCTTGCGTAAAGTATAAATGTCTTTAACCCTTTGAATAAATTTCTTCTTGGAATTCATATCTTTCATCTAAACATGAAGACCCAATTTTAATTATCAAAGGCTTTCTCAATATCCAAAAATATTAGAACTGCTTGCTTCTCATTCTGGTATTGTTATATTATGTACTATTTTCCAAAGCACCAGAAGGCAAGACAAGAAACAATGGATGGAAACTAATCAAGGGGAGAAGCAACCTAGAACTAAGGAGAAATTTCCTAACAGTGAGAACAATTAACCAATGGAATGGCTTGCCTTCAGAGGTTGTGGGTGCCCCATCACTGGGATTTTTTAAGAAAAGACTGGACAGCCACTTGTCTGGAATGGTATAGGTCTCCTGCTTGAGCAGGGGTTTGGACTGGAAGACCTCCAAGGTGCCTTCCAACTCTGTTATTCTGTTAAGTATTCAATAACATTCAGAATAGTTTCAACATTGTCTTGTAGTTGTCTTTCTGGGAAAAAATCGGATTGACCTTTGTGACTATAAGACTGTAAAACCTTTGTCAATCTTTGTCAATCTTTCTGCCAGTATTGCAGGAAAAAATTTATAGTCATTATTTAGTAATGAAGTTAGTCTATTTTTTTTTTAACCTCAAGACATCTTGACCCTCCTTTGGTAATAGCACAATGCTGTCTTTCTGCTATTGGCTTTGGTTTAAGGAATCTTTGCTCCCTGTCATATACCATTCATTATATATTTTAAATGGCTGTAGGAGTTGGCCCTCAAAAGATTGATAATAATGATTTGTGAGACTATCTGGGCCTGGGGCTTTACCTATTTTCATTTTTTTAATAGCTTCCGATATTTCAAAGTTACTGATTTGTTCACAAGTTGTCAGTGAGCTTGTGAAAGTTTAGATAAATGATGTCTTTGTAAATAATTATTTACAAAGATTATTTAGTTTTAATCCTATTAATTTATATAATATTAAAAATCAGTTAAATATTTGAGATCTTAGTAATGCTTTTTTGTCATTTTTTATTTTGGAAAAGTGAAAATCAAGTAAAAAGTACTGGCACAGAATTACAGAATTTAGGTTGAGTACTACAAAATATGAATGTAGTATACATAATCTTAATAATATTTTTAATAAGTTCTCCAATTATATTTTTATAGACAGTCCGGAAGAATATGGATTTGTAGCTAGTTGATGTACATACTGTACCTATAGAGCAGTGGTTCTCAACCTTTCTAATGCCGTGACCCCATAATACAGTTCCCCATGTTGTGGTGACCCCAAAGTGGGTGTGGCCACCAATAAGAGGGAGTAGGACAGCTAGGGAAAAGGGAAAAAAATGGCGGACAGCGTGGTTTGGCGACCCCCGTGAAATGGTCATTCGACCCCAAATGGGGTCCCGACCCACAGGTTGAGAACTACTGCTATAGAGTGTTCCTCATCAAACAAAAGCAAATATGCAGAATTTCTATTGACTCAAGGACTACAGTATCACTTTTTCTATCTTTGATTTAGGGTATTGTTGTTATGATTCCTTGTTTATAACAGCGATATCCAAAATGCTGAGTTTGATCGTCTCAAACAGAAAAGCCACATCCATATATCTGCCTTTCAAGGTAGTCTGTAATAAGTTCTAATGAGAATATCTCTTGTTTCTCTTTTTATTCTTATACAACAGCGGTTCTCAACCTATGGGTCGCGACCCCATTTGGGGTCGATCGACCATTTTTCGGGGGTCGCCAAAGGTGGCGATCCGCCATTTTTCGCGGCGCTATGCACGCGCACCGCGCACGGGGGCGGCGCGCGTGCGCAGAACGTTTGTGTGACGGGGGTCGCCGTCACACAAACGTTGAGAAGCACTGTTATACAAGCATATTTAATGAATTCTTGTTTGTTTATTTGTTCATGAAATTTGTATCTCACTTTTGTTCCTGGAATTCAAGATCTAATTTTTCTTTAAAATAATAAGCCTGTGAAATAGATTGACTGGGAGATAGGGATTGACCTAAGGTTTCCAGTTAATCTATGCTCTAATTACTACCTTCCTCTGGATTCTAACCTCCAGCACTAGAATTCTTCAAATGCTGGACTAAAAGCACATACTGTAGTATATTTATTTAATGTCACAAAATTCTTGGTTGTCTATGTAATGCCAAAATTCCTCCTTTGTATCTTCGTAAATGAAAAAACAAATATGAAATTGTGTAATTTATTTAGGATTTCTTGAGGGATATTAGAAATTTCTAGAATTATTTGCATTAGAACATTTGTTTTTAATATTCACCTGTATGCTATAGGAAAAGAGATCAATAAGCATATATAAACTATCTTAAATGACATCAAATGCTTTCCTATTTGCTCCCAATAAGCCTAGCATTAAATCTTAACTTGGTGGGACAAATGCTGTGACTTAACATATTTTTTTAGCCTAAATATTTCAGTATGCTACATTTGGAAATTTACAATTTGTTATCATGCACGCTTTACTTCCACCAGATACTGTTTTTATCTTCAGCAACTTCAGTTCCAAATTCATGCAATTCATTCCATAATTCAAGCTTATTTGCTTTAGCAAACAATTTCTGTAAATCAACAGATGTAAATCAACAACTTTCTCATATTCATACATTTCTCAGACCTGCTAAATAGCAAAGCTTTGGTCTGCATATGCCTGCCTAACATAAAGCTGCACTGCACAGCCCAAATTGTGTTCATGGTGATCTCTTGCGTCCTTTCACTCAGAATTCTAACAAATGCCTTCAATAATTTAATGCCCCTGTGGATTCCCTTCTGTAGGAGAACCATAACAGAATTGCGGTTCTCAATTGTCAGCGGTGTGTGGTTTCCGGAAAAGAGGCAAGATGGCAGCAATAAAACAAACATGATCTGTGTCAGTCTAGGATTCAAACCCTAGAGAGTTCCACAAGTCATAAAGTCAGAGTCACAGAAAGAGAGAACAAAACAGGGACACAGGCTAGTGGAGAATTCTTTCTGATGGAGATCAAGATCCTGTCATCTGCTCCAAAATGGTCCCAAATGCAGATACAGCTGAAGGAGATGTGTTATACTTGCTTCCTGAGTAGCTGAGCAGATCATTGTTGTTCTGTTTGCTGAAGTTGCTGGTGCACCCTGGATCAGGGCACCCTGCTAAGATTGGGCCCCCATCATGCAAGTCTCCCTTACCTGCTTTTGCTTGTTGCCTCATCTGCTCAAATGGCCCACTTCCTGCCAGTTTAAAATCTGACAGCTCATCAAATGTGATCCTTCATAACAGGAAAGAACAAATACATCTTCAGAAAAGATTTGCTTTAATAGAAGCGTAGAGACCAGAACACAGAAAATAATCATTCCATTGAGCTACACCTGGATCAAATTCCTTGTGGAATCTTGTTAAACTTGTGCCTGATTCTAGGCATCACTGTTCAAAACCAAATTTGAAGCAAGTCCAGATGAAGGTTACCAAGATGATGAATTCTGAAAACCAAGCTCTGTGCGTAATGGTGAAGGATCTGAGCAAGTTTAATCCACAGAGGCAACTGAAAGAAGATATGATAGCAATCTTCAAATATCTGAAAGACTGTCAAAAAGAAAGAATGAGTTTCTTTTTTATTGCTTCAGAGGGATAGCAAGTGAATTCAGATTAAAAGGAAGGAGGCTAAACATAGGGGAAGTTACCAGTAGAACATGATATTGTGGTTCTCCTCCACTAGAGGTCTTTAAACTGAGACTGACGGTCATCTGTCAAAGATGTCATAATGGATCTTGAACTCAGCACGCAGGTTGGACTAGAATGATGATCTCAAATTACTACCAGATCTGATTCTGTGGTTCTATTGATAGCTCCTGATACACAACATTACGTGACCTCCACAGACCTATTGCAATTTCCCCTTTGAGAAGTTCACACAAGATACTACAAGGCTACTACTACAGGACACTTGCATCTGTTAATATTATGTGCCAGTTGCCAATCACCTGAATCACAATTACATGACTGCGGTGGCCACAACTTTGAGGACTGTCAGTCTCCTCATTCAGCACTGTCATAACTTCAAATACCCAGTGAACAAATTATCATTAACTAAGAATTGTAGCTAGCCCCAATTATAGGCAAATAGTAAAAAATAATTATGGACCTTTCAGTGCATCAAATCCAACTGTATTGTTCAGATGAATTTTCATGTAATAGAAATAATTAAAATAATTAAAATTTATATGAACGTCTAAAAATTTTGAACGCTATCTCATGTCAAATTAACAAAACATATTAAGAAACTTTGGGTTCAGGAAATTACAACCCAGTCAGCTTAACATACCTGAGAAAATCCTGGGAAAAATAATTAAGCAGCGGATTTATAAGCACCTAGAAAAGAACAAGGTGATCTCTAGAAGCTAGCATTGGTTTCTAAAAGTCATGCCAAACAAACCTTTGTCTTTTTTCATAAAGTGACTAAGTTAATGAATCAAGGAAATGCTGTGGACATAGTATACTTAGAATTCCGACATTAGGTAAAGTAGACCACAGCCTACTTATGATAAAGTAGAAGAACATGGGATAGACAATACCAACACCACCACATGGATTTTCAATTGACTGACCAATACGCATTCAACATGTAGTCCTCAATGGCATTATTATACATCAGTATGGAGGGAAGCATACAATAGGATAACTCAAGGTTCTGTCTTGGGCCCATTCCTCTTCAACATCTTCATAAATGATCTAGATGAGTGAATAGAAGGGGAACTCATCAAATTTGCAAATGACACCAAGCTGGGAGGAATTATTAACACTTCGGAAGATAGACTCAATATTCAGAAGGTTCTTGAGCATTGGGCCCTAATCAACAAAAGATGCAGTTCAGTGGTGAGAAAAATAAGGTCCTGCACTTAGGCAGGAAAAGCCAAATGCACAGCTACAGAATAAGTGATACCTTGCTCCAGTAGTAATTGTGGGAGGGATGTCCTAATGGACCATCACTTAAGTAGGAGCCAGCAATGTGTTGCCGCTGCCAAAAAAGCCAAAGCAGTCCTGGGCTGCATCAACAGAGGAATAATATTAAGTTCATGAGAAGTCATAATACTGCTTCATACCGCACTAGTAAGGTGACACTTGGAATACTGTGTCCATTTCTGACCACTATGATACAAAAAAGATACTGAGGCCTAGAAAGAGTGCAGAGAAGAGCAACAAAGATGATTAGGGGCCTGGAGGCTAAACTGTATAAGGAATGGCAAAGGGAAGTAGCCTAACAAAGAGAAGATTTAGGGGTGATAAGAGGGAATTGATTTATTCTCCAAAGTACCTGAAGGCAGGACAAGAAACAATGCGTAGAAGCTCATCAGAGGAAGACCCAACTTGCAACTAAGGAGAAATTTCTTAATGGTGAGAACAGTTAACCAATTGAACAGATTGCTACCCAAAGTTATGGGTAATCCATCGCTGGAGGTTTTTAAGAAAAGATTGGACAGCCATTTGTCAGGTATGGTGTAAGGTCTCTTGCCTGGGGCAGGGGATTGAACTAGAAGACTTCCAAGGTCCCTTCCAGCCTTTATGATTCAATTTGTATTTCTACTTTCATCACATGTTCGAAAGATATAAGTTCCTGTATTTATAGGAAGTCAATCAGCAAATTGCCCCCAAATTAAAAGACATTTAAATTTCAGAATGGGCTCTTCTCAAATCAAATTTATAGGGAAGGGCTGTAAATTATTCTCATATAAGGTTTATGTCTACAAGGTTTTGACTTGCAGGGACTTCTATATTGTCACATGATCTTATAACTAGTTTATACCAGGACAAGCAA
This sequence comes from Crotalus tigris, assembly GCF_016545835.1. NCBI lineage: Eukaryota > Metazoa > Chordata > Lepidosauria > Squamata > Viperidae > Crotalus > Crotalus tigris. The sequence continues at coordinate 1,970,353 of NW_024096565.1, forward strand.
TTTTCCACCAGATACTTCTGGACCGCAGAGCCTTAGCCAGCATGAAGGGTAGTGAGGCATGCTGAGATTAAAAAAAACAACAACCAACCTCTTGCTAGAGAAGTGCATCTCTACAAAATGAAAAATGTCTTTTGTTCCATGATTTCCAGGTTTGGCCAGACCATTCTGGGCAAAACCAAATTCTGGAAAGATCTTGGAAAAGCAAGAAGGTAAAAGCTGGTGCATCTGGCTCCTTTCTCCACCTTTCTTTGCTTGCTTATACTTATTTTACTTTATAGGATTTGTATAGCTACCCATATTACAAAAGTGATTCTCAGTGACTGATTAGGGGATTGGAGGCTAAAGCATATAAGGAACGGCTGCTGGAATTGAGTATGTCTAGTTTAATGAAGAGAAGGACGAGGGGGGACATGATAGCAGTGTTCCAATATCTCAGGGGCTGCCACAAAGAAGAGGGAGTCAAGCTATTCTCCAAAGCATCTGAAGGCAGGACAAGAAGCAACAGATGGAAATTAATCAAGGAGAGAAGCAACCTAGAACGAAGGAGAAACTTCCTGACAGTTAGAACAATTAACCAGTGGAACAACCAGCCTCCAGAAGTGGTGAATGCTCCAACACTGGAAGTTTTTAAGAAGAGACTGGACAGCCATTTGTACGAAATGGTATAGGGTTTCCTGCCTGAGCATGGGTTGGACTAGATGACCTCCAAGGTCCCTCCCAACTTTACTACTACTACTTCTTCTACTATTACTACTACTACTACTACTTCTACTACTTCTACTACTACTAATACTATTATTATTGTTATTATTATTATTATACAGCAAATCCACCACATACATTATAACCCCTTGTTGCCAAGGAACTAGCCTTAAATAAATGTCCGCTCTTTCCCAATTCCTTTCCCAATTCCTTTCCTTTAGCTATGTGCTGTTGCTGCTGCACAGACCCATCCTGCCCTTTGTCCCTGCTAGGCATATCCACATGCCTGATGTCATACCTAGCCAGCCCACGTTCTCTCTGCTCAAACTTTCTGCCTCCTTCTTTTCCTGTATTCTATTATTTCAGGTGACCTTTCCTTTACTCTCCACACAGGAATACTCTGCCCCAAATATGCCTGCTCAAGATCTCTGCTTAGACCATGTATGTGTATTCTTGATCCATGCTCAGACAAAATATGCATATGCAATAGTTTGCACAATCCTGCTTTCCATCCACTCTGTACATTGTGCATCATCGTCTGGTTTCTTAAATTTTTTGTAATTTTGGATACGTTTAACCACCACAAATACACAGGTGTTAATTATGTATTTGAGTGCAATAAGAACATTTCTTATGTTACTGTTCGGTTGTATGCAAAAGTTTAGATTCCTATGGTCAAATTGTATGTTTTGATGAATGAAATTTGACACAACCTCTACATATTAAGTTAAAAATAGCATTTACCGTATATGCCGGCGTATTAGGCGACCCGGCATATAAGACGACCCCCGAGTTCAACGCCGGGTCGCAAGACGATCGACGCCGAGTCGCATATAAGATGACTTTCTAGGCATGCGACTCGGCGTCGATCATCTTATACGCCGGAAATGACGTCATTTCCGGCGTATAAGATGACTTTCTAGGCATGCGACTCGGTGTCGATCATCTTATACGCCGGAAATAACGTCATTTCCGGCATATAAGATGATCGACACCAAGTCGCATGCCTAGAAAGTCATCTTATATGCCGGAAATAAACGTAGTTTATAACGTTATTTCCGGCGTATAAGATGACTTTCTAGGCATGCGACTCGGTGTCGATCATCTTATACGCCGGAAATGACGTAATTTCCAGCATATAAGATGATCAACACCGAGTCGCATGCCTAGAACGTCATCTTATACGCCGGAAATAATAAATAAATAAATAAACGTTATGACTCGGCGTATAAGACGACCCCCGAGTTCGGAGGCTGTTTCATCGCTCTCAAAAGTCGTCTTATACGCCGGAATATACGGTAGCAATGGCAATAGCACTTAGACTTATATAATGCTTCATAGTGCTTTATAGCCCACTTTAAGCAGTTTACAGCATCCCCACATTGCCCCCAACAATCTGGGCCCTCATTTTACCAGCCTCAGAAGGATGGAAAGCTGAGTCAACCTTGAGTTGGTGTGACTCAAACTGCTGGTAGTTGGCAGTCAGCAGAATTAGCCTGCAGTACTGTATTGTAATCATTGCACCACCATGGCTCTTAAAATGACATAGTTCTGCAAATTTGAATGCAAATTTATTACTTATATGCAATTATTTACAGAGTTAGAATAGGAAAAGATTTAATATAGTATACACAGACATTTGGACACCCTTTTAGCTGGTACACTATGGCATCTCCTTTGGCAGCAATAACAGTTTCCAAATGTTTCTGTAGCCAGTAAGAACCTTTCTATTCTTTTTTTTTTTCATTTTTTTAGTTTATCAAAATATAAAATACAAAGGAAAATAAAAATAATGGGAAACTTGGAGAAGGAAAAATGGAGGGGAAAAGAAAATGCAAGGGAAAAGAAAAAAAGTTGTTGACTTCTGACTCTTTTTAGCTCAGTAGAAGATAATAACATTACAGCTTCAATTTTTTTACTTTTACACATTAATATATACCAGCCACTTCTATAACAACAAATCTATCTAATCATCAAAATCAAAGTTTCATTTTTTTATTGCAAGCACAAAATCCAGAAGCGATTTCATAATAAAAAACATAATTAAATATATTCTCTTCTTTGAATAGAGCAATCAGTTTAATCATCTTTGCTTTTTCTTCCTTGTTGTGGAAATTATATATTTCTGTTTGCACTTAATAGTCTTTATAAACTTTATAAATTATTATCATTTATATTAACAAAATTTACTATATTTTTTCAGATTCTTTAACCTTAAAAATAAAAAAACACTTTTCATCCATTTTAAAACACTAAACTTTTCTTTAAAAACATTTCTAAAATCAATGTTTTAATACATCTTTTTTAATTTCCTCTTAATATACAGACTTTAACATTCATTTTCAGTAATATTTTACAAGCTTTAAAAAATACTCAAAAATTACATATGAAAGAAAAGAACCATTTTCAAACTCATTTTATAAACAGAAACAAAACACAAGCTGCATTAAAGCTTTGTTTCAATTACACAGATCAGACCAATAAAAATCCAAGTCCAATTACCTCATTAAATTTAAATCCAAGTTATTCTCATAGAATAAACGTTTTCTTCTTGTATACATCCATTTTGACACTAAACTTTATTTTAAGCTAATACATCTTTTTTTAAACTTTCTGTTATAGATATAAATACTTTCAAGTACACTTTCAATAAAATTTTACAAGCTTTAGGAATTACTTAAGCATTTTATATAATATAAAACTTACATAGACTGATAAAAATCCATCCTAATTCCAATCAACTCATTAATTTTAAGTCACTCCTTCCCGCTTATCTTCATAGAATAAAATCTTTTTCTTCTCTGGAATGCCTATCAAGTAATTATAAATTCTCTTTTTCTCAAGGATTTCTCTTCTTTTTATTAGTTTATAATATAAAATACAAAAATAGAAAAAAGTAGGGAAAAATAGGGGAGGGGAAAGGGAAGGGGAAAGTGTAGAAAAAAGGGGAAAAAGAAAGAAAAGGTGTTGACTTCTAACTCCTTTTGGTGCAGTAGCATAAGATAATAACATCAAACCTCAACTTTTTACTTTTACATAGTAGTATAAACTAGCCATTTCTATAACAACAAACCTTCTCACCTCCAGCACAAAGTCCAGAAGCGGTTTCCAAGTAGAAACAAAAGTAGTTATGTGTTTTTCTTTAATCAAAGCAGTTGGTTTAGCTGTCTCTGCTAATTCTATCAACTTCTGCAGCCAAGGATCAACTTTTTCTCAAGGATTTCTCAACCTTGTTAGTATCCATGAAGAAAAAGTCCTAAACTTATCCTCTTGAAAGTTGCAGATGTTCTTGGAACTCTTGTTTCAATTGTGTTGGGAGGTTTATATTTAAACCATCATAATAAAGATTGGTGTCAGGATTATATTCCAAGATTGTAATTGAGTCTTTTGCATTGTCAGCTACTTGTGAAATTGCCTCAATGGTTTGGTAGCTTCCTACACATAATTGCATCTCTGAAGTAATTTAAGTAGGTTTTTTTAATTTCCTTGGAACATAGCTGGTCTATAAATCTATTTAAGAAAATTTCAAATACATCTCTAATAATTTGCTCCTCCATCTTCTTAACTCCCTCTTTGGTCAAAGAGTAAATTTTTTATAGGTTACTTAATTACTGGCCAATCGGGATTCAGAAAAATCAGAGCGTTTTAGCCCCGCACAGTTAAGCAGACCAAGCTACAAATTACTTAAAAGTAATAAACTAAAACCACAACTTTCTACTCTTATATTTCTCCATCAAAGTTTAAAAAAAAACACTCCATGCTTCCTTATTTTAGCTTGCCTTCAGCATCCTTCTTCTTTGTTTTTTAACAATAAAGATCTTCAAAAAGGAATAACAAGCTGTGGCTAAAGAGAGCCTCTGTTAGCTTATTAAAGATTAATAGTCCTTGAAAGTGATTAAGAAATGAAAAGCACAACTTATTGTCCATTTGAAAAATAAATTCCAAAACAGCTGCTTTTTCAACAACATAACCCTAACCCTAATTCCCCCCCCCCCAGTTGCTGCTCACCAGCTCACTCCAAAGCACACCTCCTGAAGCTGCTTGCAGATCGATGCTGTATGGAGGATCATGTGGAATGATTCTAGGATTCTCCTTAACCTAGGAGAGTCACAAAAACTAAAGCAGAGGTCCCCAATCTTTTGGGCACCAGGGACTGGTTCCATGGAGAAATGATTTTCCGCAGATCAGAGAATGCCTGCATCCCACAGATGGGGCTTTGCTTGTTTGTGAGAACCAGTTGCTGGCATGCCGCGGACCAATACCTGTCCATGGACTGGGGGTTGGGGACCCCTGAACTAAAGGAATGCCTGGTGAAGATGGCCAACTGACGATATCTTCACCAGAAGCCAAGAATCTTTCTGTTCTTTTGGAATATTTCCCCATTCATTCTTACAGAACTTTTCTACTTTAGAAATATTCCAAGGTGTCCTTGCATATATTATATGTTTGAGATCACCCTACAATTTCTCAATAATATTCAAGACAGAGGACTGAGAAGATTATTTCCAAACCTTTATCTGTTTTTCCTGCAAGCACTTAATGGTTATTCCAGAGTGTTGTCTTACTGTATTATCCAGCTACTTTCCAGCTTCAATATTTTCCATTATATAAGAATATTTCTGAGCCAGACAAATTCTGCAAGGACACTTGATGATGGGTACTTAATTTTTTTCACACAACTTTATTTGTTTATTGTAAAATAGTCTACCTAGCAAAGATTCACACACTATTGTAAGTCATAAATTATAGTTTATAAATTACAATAGCTAGGTTTATTGCGGGCCAATAATGAAGCAAAACATTCAACCAGTACTTTCATGTGTTAGTAAATTATTTGTCTTTATATTGCACACATACACCATATATGCACAAACATGCATTCACATATTGATCATGCAAACAGTTAAAGCCACATCCCAGAAAAAAAATCACATATTTATTTTTAGTATTAAATTGTATCATTTCCTAGGATAATGTGTTGATCCAATTTTATAAAGTATGATTAAAGCCTGATAGATTGACTGTCCTGGGTTATTCCAAATTCTGTTTTTATAGTGTGTATGTGAACACATAAATTTCATTCTAACAAGAATTTTAATATGAAGCTTCAGACTACAGATTTTTTTTTTTAAAAAAAGCAATAAAACAATCTGAAAACAATCCCAAAAAGTCATTAAAAGATCATGTTATAAAAATTATTAAAAGTTATATCAGTCTGCTGCTACGTATATTGAGGTTAATAATTTGTAACTTGTCAGAAAAAAAACCAGCCTTTTCAGTCCAATCAACATCCAAGAAAAAAATAGTTATAATTTTGAAATAAAATCCCAATCAGGTGCTTTGTTTTTGAATGTGTAACTTATTTCCAAACAACATTTAGCATATAACATGAGATTAAATAGCCATGATTTGGTCTCTGATGCTGTTTGAAAATTAATTAACATTACTGTTGTTAAAAATTTGCATGCAATATATATTTTAACTTGTAAAAATCCTAAATGAATGCACTTCTATGTGCTTTCCCTGTGATGGAACTTTTAAATTTAAACTATAACAGGGAGAAAAGTAGCGTTTGAAAGAATTAAGTGTTCCAATAGAATTCATTATCCAATATTCCAATTAAATATTGCATTGAAACTCATCCGTGTTTTCTTCTCTTCTAACAGATAATCCTGAAATAGTGAACAGGAATGGAATGGAATGTCAAGAGGCCTTGTTGAGAACAGCAAAGCATTGTTATTGTACATACAACCCTGTCTCTTCCTTAACAGAATTGCCACAAACTGCATGCTGAATAAAGAGTTTATTCATCTGGACAAAACACACTTAAGAGCTAGTGCTGCTATATCATATATGAATATTAAGATGATATGCTTAGTATATTCAAAACTAATCTAGTTAACTACCTGATGCCAGCTGTGATGGTTCAAGACATACAAGGGTAATATTTTACTTTTCAAAGTTTTATATAACACTGTTTACTTCTTAGGAATATTGTCTTATCACCATAAAATAGTGAATGTAAGTCGTCCCATTCATATATCGCAGGGTTCACGGTTTTACGACTCTTTCAATGTTAGCAATAACTGATTTACATTGGCCACTAAATCCAAGATCTAACTGCATGAATAGTTTCCCATGAGAGCTGTTGCTTTGGTTGCATGTTTCTTCAACTGACCTACCTGCACCCCAGATTGCCCAGAGAAATTTTTTTGAAACTGGACTTTTAAAAGTACTTTGTAATGCTGCAAAGGAGAATCTGGTTCCAGAGATGTAGGTCAAGGGAATTAAAAAAAAAATTACTTTGGCTATATCAGTGCCACTAGTTCACAGGTCGGCAACCTGCGGCTCCGGAGCCGCATGCGGCTCTTTGAGCCTTCCCCTGTGGCTTCCAGCTTCCTCTGCCTTTGCAGAGAGAGACAGAGACAGAGAAAGGCAATTACACTTTCCTGCTTCTCTCTCTCTCTCTCTCTCTCTCTCTCTTTGTGTTTTTGTGTGCGTGTGTGTGTGTGTGTAAAACAGAGTGCACTCACAATGTTCTCCGAGGAGCTGAAAAGCTTACTGGGCAGAGCTCCTCCCTTTGCTGCGTCTCTGCAGGAAGCAGGAAGGGCAGGAGAGAGCTAGCTAGCCCAGCTAGGCTGACTCAGGAATTCTGGGAGTTGAAGTCCATGAGTCATAAAAGAGACGAGGTTGCTTACCCCTGAGCTTGTTGGACAACAGCTTGAAGCTTGCCAGGTGAGCAGCAGATAGGAGGGGGGGGAGAAAGAGAGAGAGAGAGAGGGGGGAGGGGGAGAGAGGGGGGGGAAAGAGAGAGAGAAAGAAAGAGAGTGGGGGAAGAGGAGTGGCAGACCAAGGGCAGATAGAGAGGGAGAGAGACAGAGACCCTTTTGACATCTAAAATGAAGATAACACTGCATATATCCTTTTTTTACCTGTGTGTGTATGTAATTTTATTCTCTTAAAGCATTCTCTTGGTGATCATTGTTTTAATAGTATGGATATTCCCAAGAGTCATATTTTTACTATAATAAAGGTAAAAAAGGATATATGCAGTGTTATCTTCATTTTAGATATCAAAAGGGTTTTGCGGTTCCCGGTGTTTTGTTTTTGGTGGGAAACGGGTCCAAGTGGCTCTTTGAGTGTTTTGGGTTGCCTACCCCTGCACTAGTTGCACTGTATGATTGTTTGGTGACAAAATAAGTGATGGAGTAGTGGAATCACCACTAGTAGTTTTCCTAGCTTGGTGTCCTTCGAATAAGTAGGATTTCTCCTTCCAGCATATGCAATCAGCATAGGCAATGGTCATGCTGTGAGGTAGATGGGTGGTTGGGGAATCCAGGGAGTCATAGGAAACCTAGGTTGAGGCACAGTCAATTGGATGAAGCTGAAACAGAATACCTAAAGAAGTGGGGAACTGTGGCCCCCTTATGATTTGTGGACTTCAACTCCCAGAATTCTTGAGCCAGCATGGGTGGCTCAGGAATTCTGGGAATTGAAGTCCACAAGTCATAAAAGGGCCATAGTTCCTCAGCCCTGATCTAAGGTAAAGCACAAATTGCAGCAACGCACACAAGCTGCTTTGGGATATGTATGGAGAAGTTATATTGAATCACGACATTCTAGAATTAAACCAAACCTTTTGCACAGTATGATTTTCATACCCCTAACAAAAATCTTGACTATGTTATTTTACAAAGAGAGAATATTTTTTAAAGAAATCTTTGCAGAAGTGCCTAAATTTTGTCACATAAAACTTGAAACTTAAGTGACACTGCAGTCTATAATTGAATCTATGCCAAGTGATTCAGCTTTCAGATTTGCAATCAGGTTACCAAAAATCATTTGTTATAAAATAACTTCTTCCCAGTTAAATAATGAGGCTACAGATTATATAAGATTATATGAAATTCTATTTCAACTCAAAACTCAATGCAGTCACTGTAAAAGCTAATAAGTGACTTTAATATAGACGATTAGGAAAATATAGAAAAGGATATAAAAAGAGCTGCATTTTAATCCATTGTTATTACTGCCATATTTTTAAAATATAATTTAAAAAGATATACACAGGCTTATAACAAAGAGAAAGAAACTAGTTCTTTTAATTGTTTATTTAAAATCTTACTTTATGACACAGAAATGCAAAGTTATGTTTAATACAGCTGTATTAAATACAGAGTGTGTTATATACAGCTGTATACTGTATCATATAGCACACATATGGGCAAAACATTTTAATATTTACTTTTTCAAAACTGCAGTGATTTACAAGGCAGTTATACACATTTGACTAAGATTTTTTGTTTGGAAAGTTTCCACATTGTTGTACCAAATACATCACATTTAATGTTTTGTATATTGCACATATATCATGCAAATATATAGTTTTTAAATTAATGTTTCTAAACAAAAACCTGTCTAAGAAAATATGCATAATTATTGGAAACATTTTCCCTTATGAAAATTATAAATGATTGCAGTATTTTAACTTAGGCTTTTCAGATTGATATGGGTTTGGCAGCATTGCCTATTCTAAGAGACAGATCTACTAATTTATTTTTAATAACTTTATTTTTCAGTATTAATTTTGTGTTTCGAATGTCTAATGTTGTTTATATAACAGTAGTTTGATCATTTAAAAAGGAACATATATACCCAAAAATGTTATGGAAAACATGTTGTAATCTTGCATTTATTTTCATCTAATCTTTGAGAGAAATGTATGCAACCTTTGTTTTTACTTATAAATTTGTCATTATAACTTGTTTGTTGACTTGGCTATTTACTTAGCCTCTGTGCTAGTTAAGAATTTTTTTAATGATCCATTTAAATATTTGATAGATTATTCAACAATATGAAATGGCAAATTATGTATGCTTAAAATATTTAAACTGTAAAAAAAATACATAAAACATAATACATTTAAACAATTATTTTCTTAGAATCACTCTGATATTATTTACTCTATTGAGAAACAGATTTTTAAGACATTCGTGAGTTTTCTTCCTGGATAAAGAAAATGTATTTTTAAAAAATCAGAGAGATCCCCTCTGTAGGATCTAAATTTGTTGTGTTCCTACATTAATCAGTATGTTAACTATTAAATTATTTCTTTCAGATAAAAATTAAGTTGATCTTCCTAGGGATATGCTGGAATAAGAGGTTTAGGTAGTTTTAAAGTATGTGTCACAGAGAATGTACAAATGGTAAAAGTGACATTGAATATGATAGATATCTATACAATCTACTTTTGAAAATATAGCTCTTAAATTGTCCTTCACCTCCCCGTTACAGATTTTCGAAGAAATATTGATCCATTTGTCTCTGCCACATTATGGTCAACAATTCCATTTTTATTCTGCTCGGTTTCCACCTTCATGAACAGATTGTTTTGTTGTTTTATAAGCATATTAACATTCTTTTGCTTTGCAGAGGACAGTATTACTTGATTTCAGCCCTATCTAGTTTTTTTAATCTTTAAGCATTTGCATAGAAGTATTGTACTTACTTTAATAAGTTTCTTAATTTCACTAGTTTTTAAATTTTGACATTTAAACAAAACCAAATTAAACTTCATTCCAACATAGTCTTTATATGAGATCACAAAACAAGTCCTGTTCCTATACTACATTTGTATGTATTTGTGGGTATACATGTGCACACACATATGTACATATACATGTGTATATGCTGAACTAACTGTGAATGTGTATGTCAGATGTAATGTCCACTTGCAAAAGCAGCTTATTTCTATTAGTTTCAGCAAGGCTATCTAGGACAGCAGAAATTATGAAAGTATAGACCTGCTCCATATGTATATCTGTTTCCAAAGAAATAATTATTGGTCTGAGCTGTATTCTCACATCCACCACACTTTATTTAATCTCCGTGCTTGTTTTGGGTCTGTATTAAATAACAGCCTAATAATGAAATATTAAGGGCATAGTTTTATTTATTATAGATTAATTTTGTAGAATACATTGATTTGGGGATGAGATAAAACTTTTTTGGATATAAATGTTATTTGCCAAAATTTCACTTATATTTTGAAAAAGATTGCATAATAATAGAAAATGGATGGCATATATATATATATTTCCTTTGAAGCAAATTGACCAGTATAATATGCTAACATAAAAACTGGAGCATAATTTCATATTATTTGAGATATGTCTGTACTTTTTGTAAGGTCTTCACCAAAATATCTTAATCTGTCTATACAAAATTATTTACACTGCTAACATTTAAATAAATCCCTTCCCTTAATTCATGTCATTAACTATTTAGTAGCATACATACCCTTTTATAAGAGTGTTGAGATATAATTTAATTACCTATGTACAACCATGAAAATAAAAAGAAGCCTTTTAAAATCATTCCAGTATATCAGTTTTCTCTATGAGACAGAGAAGCAAAATGCTTGAATGGAAAAAATACATCTTTTTTCTGTTAAAACAAATAAACAGAAGGAATTTTAATTTACTTTCAGACAATGGTGCAAAATATCCTTAGCATTTTCAGTTCACAGTGAAGGAGCACCATATAGTACCAGTATCAACTAGGACAACAAGTTGTTCCCTCAGTTTTGGTGCTTGATACCAGCTGCCTCAAAGTACTTTAAAGCTAATGATGCTCTTTGAAAGGAAAAAAAAAACATTGGAATTCCCAGAGGTGATCATTTCAAAAGTTGTGGACATTGTTTGGTTCAACAGGCATTGAATGTTTGTACCCAATGTCTATTGCACATCTATGGCAATCCTGAAATTTTAATGAGTCTTCACTGTGGCCAAGATGGATGCATTGTTCTCTGCTGTCTTATTGGAATGGTGCAAAAATATTCTACTTAATTAATATATGTATACTTGGGTGTGAGGGAGAGAAGCAACCCAATGGAACCTGTGAGGTTTTTCATTGTTTGCTCTACAAGGAATCTCAGACAGTATTTATCCTAACCTGAAGAAATTGCCTTGCAAAAAGCATGAATTCTAAAATTCAAAAAGCATGGGTCCTTTCTCCAGTTTGACCATTCAAATATATCCTTCTAGGTTGTCCAGTTCTGTACATGTAATATATATCAAAAATGTGAATCCTAGGTAAATCCATATAATAGAAATAAAATAGTCCGAGCACCAGGATAATATTAAAACAAAAACTGTTTAATACAAAAGCTAAAGCTAAGCTTTCATCGGCCAACACTGCCGATATCATCAGAGCATAATACAAGATTACTGGGAGTCCTTTTTATATTGCTGGACTGCTCTGCGCCCGGCTTCTCAATCTAGTTATCGGTCCGTCCGTTTTCTCTACTTGGTTTGTTCTTAAAAGGCACGCGTCTCTTGATATGTTGGTATCTTCCGAGGTTACTATTTTCTTTTTCCTGGGTTCAATCACTTTCTTTCTGCTAGCATACACAAAAGTTGAAAAAGCAGGATAAAAAAAAGTGATGCTTTTGAATTTTGGTGCTTGAGAAGACTCCTAAGAATAGCCAAGATAGCCAAAATAAAGAAAGAAATGAATTGTAAAACTAATCAATCTAATGTTCTTATTTGAAATACTATGACCAGACATGTTTTTGCATAGTTTGCAAAGACCTAATTCTCTTGAAAAGTCTCCAGTGTTGGGAAAGGTAAAAAGAAAAGATGAACAGCAACAAGTTGAATGAATAAACAGCAGACATGGGTGAACCGCTGGAGGATTTGATGGGCTAAATTGGAACAGATCGTCTTGGAGGTCTATGCAGTTGCTAAGAATTGACATTGACTTGATGGCATGTAATCAGTCCATCAATCCTATCACCTTTATATTATATTATGATTTGATTGTGCTTTTTTACAACAAAATAATAGACACCTCTGCCATTAATCTTCAGGACTCATACCACTAAATTCATCAGTATGGTTGCAAGAGAATCTGGAGATCATAAACAGATATATGAATGAGATATGATGATATGATATGAGATATGATGCTATACAACAGAGGTCCCCAACCTTTGGGGCACCAGGGACCGGTTCCATGGAGAGAAGTTTTTTTGTGACCAGGGGTGTGTGGTTTTGTGTGCTGCCTGCACCCCACAGATAGGGCTTTGCTTGTTGTGCAGACCAGTTGTTGGCATGCCGTGGCCTAGGGATTGGGGACCCCTGGTCTAACAGAAAAAGGGGGGATAGGGGATAGAAAATAAAGGGATAAAAGGGATAGAAAATAAAGAGGGCTAAATCAGAGAAGGTAACATGGTAGGAGAACCAAGATTTTAGCTTCTTATTGGCTCCCCCATTTTTAATACACTGGAGTTTTCTTTAAACTTCACAGTCATAGCTGGTCTACCCCACCAAATCTGCAGCTCTTGAGAAAGAAATGGCGCGTTTCTAATTGACATAATCAAGGTCTCTCCCCTTTCCTTTCTCCATTCAAAGATGTCCTGTCCACATAGAACAAAGGACCCCAACCTTTTGGGCACCAGGGATTGGTTCCGTGGAAAGAGGTTTTTCCATGGACTTGAGGCTGCGTGGTTTTGTGTGCTGCCTGTATCTTGCGGATGGGGCTTTACTTGTTTGTGGGGACCGGTTGCTGGCATGCTGCAGCCCAGTACCAGTCCATGGACCGGGGGTTGGGGACCCCTTCTATATAGTAAATGACTGAACTATTCATTATAGTATTTCTTTGATACTTCCTACAATAACTCACTGAATATAATGGAAAATATGCATTATAGTAACTTCAAAAGTATGTTTTCTATTCTTGACTGTTTTACACAAGTCTTCAGCAGTTTTCTACAATACTTGTAGTAATTTACATACAGCATGCTTAATTATTTATTATGTGACACAAACTAGATCATCACAAACTTATTTTGTTGTCCAGTATTAATTTTCGTGTTCTGTTTTAAAACATGAAAATACAATAGACCTTTCCTAACATTGCCACCTAGTTCTTCTTCTCTGAGGTACTTGTTTCGGTTTAATATTTAAAATACAGTCCATACAAACAAAAACTGCATGTGTAACCTGCATTTTTAAAAGTATTTTTTTAAGATAATTTCAGTACCAGTGTTTGACCCTTCATTCTTTTCAAGTATATAGTGGTATGTCACAAATTAAACTTGAATATTTCACTAAACCACCTCTGTATGATGTTCTAGAAAGAACTCGATATAGTTAAAGGTCTCATTTACCGTACTTTCCGGCATCTAAGACGACTTTCTAAAGCATTCAAATTGGCGCTGAAGTCGGGGGTCGTCTTATATGCCAAGTCGTCTTATATGCCGGAAATTACGGTAGTTTCCGGTGTATAAGACAACTTTCTAGGCATGCAACTCGGCGCCAAAGTCAGGGGTCGTCTTATATGCCGAGTCATCCTATACGCCGGAAAATACGGTAGTTCTTTTATTGAGCTGGTTTAAAAGATTGTGTGAACTTACATTTAACTCGTGATTTTATAGCTGTCATTTCTGAAATGGCTACCATGCACATGTTGATATACGATCAAGGATAAATGCACGGTAGTTCACGTGGGAGATAAAATGTGGGCTTTTAAAAAGTAAGATAATTGTAAGAATTGTTCCTCACCAATGTTTATGGAGATTCTCAATCATCCAGGGCATGGTTGTCTCAAAGGTTTTTTTTCAAAAAGGCAACTGGACTTTGTTTTTCCTTGAAGACATTTGGCTTCTCATCCACGAAGGGACCCTGGGGAAGCCACTCCATGCATATATAGACTCCCAACATCCACAAAGAGGGAATTCCACTCAGACCAATTGTCAGCAGCATCAATTCTGTCACCTACAACATTGTGAAACATCTAACCACCTTATTAGCCCCTCTGGTCGGTAACACCACCCATCACATCAACAATTCACAGGACTATCTCAGCAAGGTTTTGAAACTAAAACTGGATCTGGATGAGACTATGGTTTCTTATGATGTCATTTCACTCTTCACCTGCATTCCAACAACTAAAGCTATCATGGTAGTGAAGAAACAATTGCTACAAGTCACACAGTAGGCGACAGTCTCACCCCAGGCCACTGCTGGCCCTTTGTCTGACCACTGCATATTGGCTTTGTTGGCCCTCTGCCTGGCCACTACCTATTTTAAATACAATAAAAGTTTCTACAGACAAAAATACGGCTGTGCCATGGGTTCACCTGTGTCTCCATTGTGGCCAATCTGTACATGGAAAAGGTAGAAACAAAAGCCCTAATCTCCTTCACAGGAATTCCACCCAACTCACTTAGGACAAGATTAAAACACAAAAGTGGAAGCCTTCACCAAACACATCAACTCTGAACAGATACATTAAGTTCACTAAGAAAAATAGGCTGGTCTTTCTGAACTGTGCAGTACACATTAAGGAAGACAGAAGCCTTAACACTGAAGTTTACAGAAACCCTCCACACACAGATCAGTATTTACATTTTGATTTTCACCACCCACAAATGGAAGTGATCAGAACCCTACACTACTGGGCTGAAGATTTGCCTACCAGCAAAGATGGAAAAGAAAAAGAACTAACACACCAAGGAAGCCCTCAGAACCTGTGGCTATCCCAACTGGGCCTTCATCAAAACCAAAAAAAGACCCAGCAGAACCTCCTCCATAACAGACAAAGAAGAGAACAACAAATGAAGCAATGTTGTCATTCCATATGTTGCAGCAATATCTCAAAAGCTCAGGAGGATTTTCAACCAACACAACATACATACACAATTTAAACCCAAAAATACACTAAGACAGAAGCTTGTCCATCCCAAGGATAAAACACCCAGACACAAAATAAGCAATGTGATATATGCAGTATAATGCAATGAGACACGCAGATCTGTACATTGGAGAAATAAAACAACCACTTCACAAATGCATGGCACAACAGGAGAAGAACAGGAGAAAGAAATACCATCAGGACAAGATTCATCAGTCCATCCATATTTGAAAGACAAAGGTCACTCTTTTGAAGACAGCAAAGTCCACATTCTGGACAGAGAGGACTGTTGGTTTGAAAGAGGGGTCAAAGAGGCCATCTACGTTAAAACTGAACACCCTCTCTCAACAGAGAGGGAGGGATATGACATCCCCTAATTCCTGTTTCCAACAGAATCCTTGCAGCAAAGTACTCAGACAGAGTACAACTGACCAGATGACTGCAAGGAAATAAATCCTTCCATTCTCCACCATTCAGTCAGAACTGAAGAAGCTTCTTGGATGAGAAGCGAAACATCTTCAAGGAAAAATAAAGAAAGTCCAGCTGCCTTTTGAAAAAGTATCTTGGAGGGTGTTCCTCACCAGTTACTATCAATAGCAAATATGATGCTGGACAAAACTCAGGAAGAAATGATAATCTGAAAATTCTGCTTGGCTAAAAATGCCCTTGGGTAAAATAAATGAGTATTCAATTGCTAATGAAATAAGAAAAAGTTCAAACCATATGCATTTTTATTCCCAAATGCTAGCATGCTGCACTTACCATTTTTGTGTGATAAGCCTTTTTATGGTAAAGTACTATATATCATATAAATGTTCATACTATTTTCTAGATAATTTTGTATATGGTTTATTACTTCTTACAATGGAATATGCCTTTTGAGGGATGCAAATATTAGCTGTTTTCTGCTAGCTGCAGTCAAGATATTGTAGAATCATTCAAGAAAGTGACTAACTTTCCTACAAGAAGACTTTCTTTTTGGCAGATAACATTTTCAATTTTCAGTTCATGTGAACTTTCAGCTTTGGACTTTGGTTAAGTCCTATTCTCTTCCCATGCCTCTTTCTATATTTTTAATGCTGGGAAGAATTAATTTTCCTAAAGGGCAACTGGGACTGTTGTGGAGGGATGCTATCTCCCTGCGGGCGGCCGCCCACTGCCACCAAAGGCCACACAAGGATAGCCAAAGGATGTGTCCTACGGGCCATAAAATGTTCAGGTCTGCTTCAGATGGTGCCTTGAATGTTTTGGCTATGCAGTGAGTTCTAACAGTCTTATCCCAGTGATGCCCAAAGTATAAAACATAAGCCAAGATTTGCAATCATTCTTTGGGGCCAGCAAATATACTGGATACTAAGTGTTAAATTGGGGCTCTTTCACTAAACAGCTACCACTGGGAAGAGTTTTGCCTGTTCAGAAAATGGCTGGGATGATGAACAACCCTGTAAAATGTTTGTAGTATGATATCAAGGAGAAAGGTTAACATGTCTGCTGTGCAGATAAGATGGTTTTGATAGAGTGGTAGCTGAGGCCAGGAGGAACTTCTCCGAGCTTTTCCATGGAAGGCCTCTGGGAACCTCCCTTGGCCTTCTTCCTGTTGGGTGAGAGGAGGAGAACACAAGAGCAGAAAGCATAGAGAAGTGGCTGGAGGTTGGGTTAGGCCTAGCTTCATGGGAGTGTTTATGTGCATTCAAGTACCGAGCCTTTGGATGTCCTACAGTGCATACTGGGAGAATAAAACGTGCTTCTATGAGGGAGGCAAGCAATAAAATAACTGCCAGGAGGACATAGACATTTAGCAATGCACTTTGGGATGGACACCCTTTGAATGGCGCAGGAGCATGAACAGATTCCAGAAAACAATGCAGACTACAGGAACCATTTGCACACCAATCTGAGATACAGACAACATAGATTCATCCCCAACAGCCTGCGCCTGTCTTCAACAGTGAAGGGACACAGGCAGTGGTGAGATTCAGCCAGTTCCCACCACTTTGGCAGAACCGGTAGCTAATTTTTTTGTTGCCCAGGCCCAGAATGGACTTCCGGAAGCAGCATCCACACAGAGAACTGGTTGTTCACATATTTGAATCCCACCACACAGGGCAGAAAACATCCTGCAGCCAAGAAGTTTCCACACACATTTTGCACTACTCAGGTGACCCTGAGGACACAGGTAAATCTCCAAATGGCCCCAATGACTCTCTAAAAGAATGCAAATGACCAGCTGTCTGCAAGGAATATAAATCTTTCCATCCCCACCATTCAGTCAAGCTGAAGAAGCTTCTTGGATGAGAAGTGAAATATCTTCAAAGAAAAACAAGAAAGTCCAGTTGCCTCCTGAAAAAGCACCTTTGGAATGTCAGGATAACACAATGCCAAACCTGTGATTTACATATTTGCATCTGACATCAGGATGCAAGGAGAAAATGAGGGGTTATGTTGTGAAGTTGCTACACAAGTGTCAGTGTTCCGTGTTTATCGATAGATGCCAATATCCACAAACACTAATTTAGTGCATGTATTTGTGAGATCATGTGTTAACACTGGTCTAGTTTTCTGAAAATTATATATCACAAATACTGACACAAATTACAGAGATTTATATTTTTATACAAGAAATACTTAGTGCTTTTTTTCAAAAAAAAAAAAAAAGTGCCAGAACTCACACATGTCATACAACCCGCCTTGCCTACCCTACAGCGTTTCATCCAAAAAAGATGCCGGAACTCCGTTCTGGGTGTTCTATGAGAAAAAAAGCCCTGGAAATACTGATTTATGTTTGCAGAGACTTTGGATTATGAATAACTGTTTCTGGTCCTATTGACTGTAATGGGAATATCAAAATACATCATAATTGATATTAATGAGCCATTTGTAGGTTCATTGCAAAAAAGGAACATAAATAATTCTTGTGTTATGCATTATATAACTACCCATTATTTAGAGAGCCCTTTTTTTGTAAAATGACAACCTTAGCATTGCCAGCAATATTGAGAGAAACTGTTTAGGTTCCAAATAGCACTATCTGACTATATAAAGCAAACAACTAAAGAAGGATTATTTCCCCTTCTTAATAGCTTCTTAAATATAATTTCGTAGGAATCTATACATTTGGTAAATAAATTAATCCAAACATTAAGACATCAGAAATATCCTTCTGCAAGATTTGCCTAGTTCTGTTTTCCAAGTTCCACTGTGAGCAACTGCATGCATTTGGAAAACATTCAGACAAGGATTGGAAGCAAGACCCTCTTCTCCGACCATTCCAGTCCTGCTACCTCTGAACCAGTCGTCAGAATTAGGAGCCACTGAAAGCTTTATCTTCTTTTAACATTTTTAGCTGGTTGCTAACCCATGAGACCACTTACCTTCTTATCCCACAACAGCTACATTAGTTCAAGAGATTTTGATGAAGGGCTTTATCAAAATATTTTTGAAGATTCAAGTATGCAATGTTATTGGTTGGCAGCCTCTAAAAGTGTGAGAGAACTTACCATACAGAAGACCTTTTCAGCAAGACTCATTCTTCTACATGTTTGCTTGCCTTCTTTTTGATAGCACTTTCAACCATTTCCCATGAAGAAATGTCAGATTAACTGACTTACGCTTTTCTTCTATCATTCCTTGATCTCTTTTAAAATTGAGGTGAAAATAGTTGTTTTCTAATTCTCACAAAGAGGTGCTAATGCTAAAGATAAGTTGCATGTTCCTATGAGAAAATCAGCAATTTCATATTTAACTTCTTTAAGACTTTTGGATGTACACTATTTTAATCCAGATATTTTATTTTCTAGTTTGTTAATATGTCTTTCATGTCTCATTACTTCTATTTGTCTCAGTTCCTCCAATCCTCTAAAAATCTACTTCAAGTGCAGCCATCTGATTTATATTTTTACAATAAAGATAAAAACCAAGAATTCATTCATTTTCTCTGCTACTCCCCTAGCTTTCTTCGGTATATCTTTAATGATTCCATCATGAAGGATGATAATCATAATAAAAGCAGTGCTGAACTTTAACAATGCAAGCTCAGTTCATCAGGAGCATTTGATATATCAAACCAAGATTAAATTAACAAAGATCGTTAATATAGAATTTCCACACAGGCTCTTCTGGAGAAAAGTAAACTTTCTTCCAATCCATGTTTTAAATTATGTTGTTATTGTTATGTCCTGAGCCTGTGCAAGCAGGCTCGGGGCATTGCAAGCGGTCCCGGGCAGGTGCAAGTTGCCCGGGACCAGACAGGCTGTCGCCAGTACTTGTGCGCATGCGCAAGTGCTGGCGCGCCAAAAGTTGCAGATTGACCCGGGAATGGCCTATATAAGAGGCCAGGAGTTTTGGGCGTTGTTGGCGTCTTGTACCTTGTATGCTGAACTGAATAAAGAAGTTTCCTGAGAACTACAACTGCTTCTCGTGTCTTGCCATTTCGCGAAGGATGCAACACTGGCGACGAAGGTGGGATGCCTTACATCGACAGAAGAAAGGTGTAAGCTTACCCGAGTGAGTCCTGAGCGGCAGGAACGGCGTTGACTCGGCAGCTACCCGCCAATCCAGCGAGTATCGGGGGTAGGCTGGCTGATAGACCCTTCCTTTCTACAAAATGGCAAAAATTGGAAGGCTTTCGGAATTCGACATCTCACATCCGGAGAGGTGGGAGTCCTACGCAGCCAGGGTGGAAAACTATCTCAAGGTAAATCAAGGGAAGATAGTTTAAAGGCTGCCACCCTGCTGTGCGTTTGTGGTCAAGACGCATTCGAAATCGCTGAGAACATTGCAGCACCTGTTCCTCTAGACTCTGTCAGCTACGCAGATCTAAAAAAGCTACTGAAGGAGCACTTCCAGCCTAAGTTGTCCGTCATCGCGTGGCGCCACACCTTCGAACAGAGGGATCAACGACCTGGAGAATCGGCCAAAGAATACATTGCTGCGCTGAGGAAAGCCGCTAAACACTGTGAGTTCAAGGACCTCGAAGAACGACTGAGAGACAGATTTGTATGCGGACTAAGGCATAGAGAGATACAGCAGAGACTTTTTGCCAAAGAAGACTTATCATTCCAAGATGCCTTGAGAGAGGTCACTGCAGAAGAAGCAGTGGGTGGTGCCATCAAGAACATGCGGCCGATCAGAAGCATTCCAGATGCTGCGCCCGTGCACCAGGAATGAGTCCAAGGGAACTCTGAGGAGGATCCTGACGATGAAGTGGACCGTCTCTACCCCACGAAGGAAGGGAAACAGAAAGGAAGCTCTTCAGCTCTCCCCAAGTGCCTCGGTTGTGGAGGTCGCCCAAGAGAACCGACTGCAAGTTCCGCTCCGCTATCTGCAGAGCATGCGGAAAACAAGGACATATTGCAGCTGTGTGCCTGGGCCGTCAGAAGGTACAACCTCAGGAAGAATTGCGCCTGAAAGGTACCAGGGTCCCAAGCCAAAACAGGGTGGGGTTTTGCGCTTCGCGAAGAAGCATCTATAGGACAGGCACACACAAGCCCATTAAGAAAAAGCTGTCACTTAAGGTGAAGCTACAAGGGGTTCCATTGGCTATGGAACTGGATACGGGGTCTGCACTTTCAATCATTTCCATGCAAACGTTTAGGAAGATTTGTTCCGGTAGTGGAACTCAGGCCAAGCTGAGGCCTTCTGACATTGTGTTAACAGACTTTCAAAACTCCAGAGTGTGTGTTAAGGGGGAGGCCACCCTTAACGTACAGTATAAGGATTTTGAAGGTCCACTAGATCTAATAGTAGTAGGGGGTGAACGAACGAGTCTCATAGGACTCGATTGGTTTGAGGCCTTGGGAATACACGTCACAGGGCTCAATAGTCTGCAAACACTTGACCTACAAGAAGTCTGCAAAGAATTTGCAGATGTTTTCAGCCCCCAGCTGGGCACATACAAAGGACCCCCTGTGTCATTAAAGCTAGACCCCACTGTCACTCCCATTAGAATTAAAGCAAGAAGGGTCCTTTTTGCTTTAAAAAGTAAAATTGACACTGAGTTGGACAAACTGATTCAGCAAGGAGTTCTAGAACCTGTTGATTCCAGTCTCTGGGAAACCCCCATTGTCACGCCTCTCAAGGCAAATGGGGACATTCGCATCTGCGCTGATTACAAATGCACTCTGAATAAGGCATTGCAGCAACATGCCTATCCTGTTCCTGTGGTCAGTCATATTCTGGCCTCCCTCAAGGGGGGGCGTGTTTTTGCAAAGCTTGACCTAGCTCAGGCTTATCAACAGCTGCCTGTTGATGATGATGCTGCTGTCGCTCAGACCATTGTGACCCATAGAGGAGCATTCAAGGTGAAGAGGCTACAATTTGGAGTAAATGTCGCTCCTGGAATTTTCCAAAGCATAATGGAAAACACACTACGGGTATACCAGGGGTTTGCCCCTATTTTGATGATGTCTTAATTGCAGGAGACTCTACACACAATTTAGCTGACAGATTAAGGGCTGTTCTGTTAAGGTTCAGGAAAACGGGCCTCACGCTTAAGAAGGACAAATGTAAAATTGGGGTGCCTTCTACTGATTTTCTGGGATTCAAAATTGATGCTACTGGGATTCACCCTGCTGAATCCAAACTGAAAGCTATTATGCTCCAAGGCCAAAGTCTAAGGCCGAACTACAGGCTTTTCTGGGCCTTCTGAATTTCTACAATTCTTTTCTTCCATACAAGGATAGTGTAGCTGAGCCTCTTCACAGGCTATTGGACAAACAGGCAGTGTGGCAGTGGTCACAGAAACATGAAGCAAGTTTCAATGAGGTCAAGGCCTTACTCACTTACTCACTTTCAATGAATCCCTTCCTGTGTGCATCGCTTGTGATGCTTCTCCTTATGGGGTAGGAGCTGTACTTAGCCACCTCAGGGCTGATGGAACTCAGGTTCCTGTTGCATACTACTCCAGGACCTTGTCTTCTGCTGAGTGTAATTATGCTCAAATAGACAGGGAGGCTTTAGCTGTTGTTACTGGAATTAAAAAATTCCATGATTTTTTATATGGCAGGCATTTCACGGTCTTCACTGACCATAAGCCTTTGTTGAGACTGTTTACCACACGTAAGCAAACTCCCCAAATCATCTCCCCCAGAATGCTAAGATGGTCTATCTTTCTTTCTGCCTATGATTTCTCCCTATTTCATAAACCAGGGAAGGAAATGGGCCATGCTGATGGCCTCAGTAGGTTACCCCTGCCGGTAATAGAAGCTGACCCTGCACCAGCTATCAATCTTCTCTCCATTCAGGCCTTGCCAGAGATGTAGCCGCGGAATCAGGCACAGATCACACACTTTCACGTGTCCTTTCTTGGGTTTTATCTGGGTGGCCAGAGAGCTGTCCTGGCACTGAGTTTCAGAGTTTCTGGTCTAAAAGGAACGAGTTGTCCACGTTCCAGGGTTGTCTGCTTTGGGGAAGCAGAGTTGTCATTCCTACCTCAATGAGGACTAGGGTCTTAGGCTCCCTCCACGAGGGTCATCCTGGCATTGTACGCATGAAGGCGCTCGCGCGCAGCCATTTGTGGTGGCCTGGGTTAGATAGTGACATTGAAGCTAAGGTGCACGCATGCCACCTTTGCCAATGCTCGCGCCCCAAAATGCCCCAAGCTCCTGCACATAGATGGGAGGAAACACAGTCTCCATGGTCTAGGGTGCACATTGACTACGCTGGGCCCTTTCAGGGTCAATTCTTCTTGGTCCTAGTTGACAGCCATTCAAAATGGCTTGAGGTTGTACCTGTATCTTCCACCACCGCTGCAAAGACTATTCAAGAACTGAGGGGGATTTTTGCTGCACAGGGGCTTCCTGACGTCCTCGTGTCTGACAACGGCCCTCAATTCACTTCTTCGGAATTCCAAGCTTTCTTACAGGCTAACATGATTCGTCATGCCACCTCTGCACCATTCCACCCGTCCACCAACAGTATGGCTGAACGCATGGTTCGCATCACCAAGGACGCTTTGAAGAAAATTACCTACGGAAACTGGCATCACAGGTTGGCTGACTTCCTCCTTTCTTATCGCACTACACCGTCCACTTCTACGGGGAGGAGCCCAGCTGAACTTCGTTGGGGGCGCAAACTGACTACCAAGCTTGACCGGTTGCATCCGGATAGACTGCCTTCTTCTTACACACACCCCAGGGCACCTAGACAACTCCTTGTGGGTGCCCCGGTTTGGACTCGTAATTACGGGCCTGGTCATTCATGGGTCCCCGCTGCTATATCCAGGGTCACAGGTCCTCTGTCTTACAAGATGTCCCTGGACAACGGTCGTGTCCTGCGTCGACACATCGACCAGCTTTGCCCTAGACGGGACCTTCCCGCTGAGACTCCTGGGTCTTCTCCAGGGGGGGAGGGGGACCCCTTTGGGCAAAGGGAAGGGTATGGACTGCTGCCCATCATTAATGAGGAAGCTACAGACAGCTTATCCCAAGATTCCACGAGTGCTCCAAACAGGAATTCAAGGAGCCCAACTAGATACCAGGCATCAACGCCTACTCCAGCCAGGGAGTCACCCCGGGGGCATAATCACTACTCACCTGCATCACACAGTACTCCAGTCAGGGAGGATACCCGGGAGGATCCCAATAAACCATTTCCCGCAAGAGAGCTGGCACACACTCCATCTAGTTGGCCCGACACTACCCCTGTCCCTAGAAGGGAGCAAACATACAGGGAGGTGGTCAAGGAACCAAATCCCGACTACAACACCTCTGACTTCACTCAGGGGATAACTGAGTTTTGGGACAGTACTGAAAACCCCACAAGCCTGGGGACAGAATGGGAACCAGGGGACAGACAACCTCCTGACAGGTCTTGGACGGACCTTGGAAGTTCTACAGAATCGCCCAACAGTGACAGTCACTTAAAGGGGCCAGAGAGCCTGCAGCAAGGCAGGACAACCAGGTCAAACAAAGAAAGAAGCCCTGGCCTGACGAGCCCGGTGGGCAAGCAAGCAGGCCCGGCATTGGAGCACAGTCCTTGGGAACCTCCGGGTGTAATAGGGGGGACAGATATGCATCACCCCTCAGTCAAGGGATACTTGGCAGGTACCCAGAAGTTAGGAGGTCACAGAGAGCCAAGAAATCTCCTAAGTATCTAGAAGATTTTGTAACTCTATTGGCAAAACAGAGTTAACAGAGGGAACAGAACACTTAGACTAATGGAAGCAAAAGTAATACCTGGCATAGGGTAGTATGGCACTACACTCGCAATGGGTTATGTGTTACTATGGCATGGTTAATAGTTTTAACCCGGGGGGAAGGGGTGTTATGTCCTGAGCCTGTGCAAGCAGGCTCGGGGCATTGCAAGCGGTCCCGGGCAGGTGCAAGTTGCCCGGGACCAGACAGGCTGTCGCCAGTACTTGTGCGCATGCGCAAGTGCTGGCGCACCAAAAGTTGCAGATTGACCCGGGAATGGCCTATATAAGAGGCCAGGAGTTTTGGGCATTGTCGGCGTCTTATACCTTGTATGCTGAACTGAATAAAGAAGTTTCCTGAGAACTACAACTGCTTCTCGTGTCTTGCCATTTCGCGAAGGACGCAACAGTTATCAAGCTGGAAACCTACATGTTACGTTTCCAAAATAAAGAATATAAAAGATGTGAATTATAGCATCCAACAATCTAGTACTATCTTATCTGAAGATAGTAATGTTGAAGGAAAAGTCTCATCTTGGTTCATCCAAGCCAGGGATAAATAAACAACATGGCGATTGCTTTAGAAAGAAGGTTGCAGTTTATTGAAGAGCCAGACAGCAAGATGGTTCTGGCAGAAAAGAGGGGGGTGGAAGGCCTGACCACATGTGGGTAGTAGGTTTTTATACCCTCTCAAACCTTTTGTTTGAAGTAGTTTCCTGTTCCTGTTTCAGGCTTTGTATTTCCTGTGTCACGTATTCTGAGTCTGGGTGTGTCTTTCTAGAATTCTTGATAGTAGTGGATTAATCCTATTATGGACCAAGGGTTATATCCTGCTTCCCTGGTGCTGGAGCTAATGACTCTTAGAGTTTGGGTAGGGTATGCAGATTTTAGGTGTCTTTGTCTTCTCCTAGCTGGGGCCTTTCTGATGGTTTACATCTGCATTTGTACAGAGCTGGCTTCTGCTTGGGACAGAGAGACTTGGGGGTAGGGTTGGTATCTGCTTTTAAAATCAAATCCTTTTGAGGAAATATATTTTTCTGCCCTTTTAATATTTCCTTCTCTGGGGGGCTGACTTCCCACACAAGCTTTATAGAAAATTTAAATCAATTTGCTATATTAATTTTAGCATATTTTTTGTGGTAATAGCAGGGTTCATATTTTGAGTCTAACCATTAAAAAAGCACTTACATCAGCCCTCTGCTGATCAAAATGTCTTCTTTCAGCTCTGCCATCTTCAGCCTTTTCACTGCTTTGCTGGCATCCTGCCATAAACAGAAGGAGAGGAAAAAGGAATTTGGGGAAGTGTGAACAAAAGGAAAGAAAGATGTAAAGGGGGGGGGGAAGGGAAATACACTGAAAGGAACCAGAACTGTCAAACTGGAATGATCCAGCTGCCCAAGGATGCCTGGCCTGGGGAAAAAATGTGAAATCACTTTGAGATATGCCTGACGTCAAACAGTTCCAAAAGCATTCCACTGGGATGCCATTGGAAGCTTTTAATCTGATCAAGGGGGGAGGGCCAGGAAAAGAGGCAAACTGTAACCTTTGTGCAGGAATACTCAGATCCAGCCTTACTTTTGCTGCAACCACTATCCTTAGCAAAAGAAACGATCACTTCAACCAAGTGGAGTCGAGGGTCTTTCCCTAGGGACTTAGTTGGGTAAGGTCTGACATTTTCTATGTTCTGGCAATGATAAAAATCAAGTTTATTTGTTTATTTATTAAATGTATTTGCTGCCCATCTCACCACATCATCAATAATTTAATATCAAGAGTAGGTAAAACTACTGAGGGAAGTTAGCACCCCGAGAAGGAAATATTAAAAAGGAAAATATATTTTTCACCAAAAGGATTTTTTGAAAAGCAAAAACCAAACCTGGCCCCAAATTTCTTTGTCCCAAGCACGAGCTAGCTTCATACAAATGCAAATGTAAAACCATCAGGAAGGTTGGAGCCAGGGAACTCAAGACAAAGAAACTCTTAAGAGTCATTAGCCCAGCCCCAGGGAAGTAGGAGATGACTTTTGGGATATAATAGGACTAACCCATTACCATCAAGTATACCATAGAGGCACACCTAAAACTCAGGTCAGATTACGTGACACAGGAAATAGCCTCAAAGTTCATGCCACAGGAACAGGAAACTATTCCAAACAAAAGGCTAGAGGGGACATAAAAGCCTACAACACCATGTGCTCAACCCTTCTCTCCTCTGTTCTTTCCTGAAGAACCATCTTTCTGCTTCTTCAATAAACTGTAATCTTCTTCCCAAAGCAGTCGCCATGTTTGCTTATTTATTCCCGGCTTGGATGAACCAGGATGAAGACTTTACTTCTAACACAACCTTAATACCAAGTTAAACTTTATGGTTTTATAACTAGTGTGAATGCAAAGACATGGCTTTAGTATACAGCAAACAACAAAAGCTTATAATTGGAACATTAAAAGAAAAAGCCAAAGGCTTCATTTTGACAGCACAAGAGCTGCTACTCAAACAATTGCAGTCAAAGCCAGATTTTTTTTTAAAAAATCATCAAATGATTCAAAGTGCAGATTGTGCAAAGAAGCAGAAGAACCAGTAGATCATATACTCAACATTTTGCAATGTTGAGATTGCACAAACTGTTTATAAACAACAACATAACAGCTGCCAAAATGATACCCTGGAACATCTGTAAAAATGATTATTGGCCAGTACTAAAAATTTTATGAAAACATAGAGTTGAAAAAAAATAAAAAATTAGCACATTAAAACATTGTGGGATTTCCAAATATAAACCTATAAAATTTTTGTCACATAACACACTAAATTAATCTGTATCTGAAAAGAAGGAAGTGAGGGTAACTGATGTAGCAATACCAGGGTGTAGTGGAATAGAAGACAAAGTACTGGAGAAGATCAGAAAGTATCGTGATCTGAAAACTGAAGCTGAACAATAATAAACAGGCCAAAAATCTGCATACTGACAAAAGTTTAAATTGATAATACATTGTAATGGCAGATTTGTAAAGAAAAGGATCACCATTGTTTACCAACTATATATTTCAGTATATAGAGGAGAAAACCAGTTCAACTGGCAGTTACATTGAATAAAATATTATTTATTGATAATAATAAAAAAGATTTTTATCCCAACATAGATAGGCACCAGACTTTTTCAGACTATCACTGCAATTGGCCTTTCTATGTGTTTTCTTTTTCACGTACAGGTATATGCCACAATGTGAATTGAGTTTTAACAATTTTCTAAAACTAAGTTCTATTTCCTGAACATATATGATTTTTTTCCAAAGTTCTGATTACATCTATCCAGAACAGATGTTCTAAAAATTTTGTATTACAAGATGAATATCTAAGCTTAATCTTTGTCATGATTCTAAATTACTGCTTATTGAGGTACTGATGGAAATCAATTAAATTCTGTTACTGGGACCACACAAGGTACAAGCAATTATACTGAACTATACTGGCATGTGATTTAAATTCAGATAATTATGCTGTTGGACATGCAGACATGCATCTAGGGCAAAGACGTCACAATTAGAAACATTTACTTTCTATGTATTTGACAGTTTTCAGGTTAAAAATGGGCACCTTCAGGATCATCATAAGGAATGGTAGCCCTTCAGAGCGGTTACTGAATTACAATATGGCCAGTATTGAAGGATACTGGATGATGTCATTCAGCAAAATTTGGAGGATTATATTTTCCTCCTATGTTAAATAAAGAACTTTCTCCTTCACCAGTATTCTTTCTAGTTCAATCTGATGCATAGAGTTAAATTTAATAGAATTTCCCAGAATATGTCGGTGTTTGATAACAACGGTTAGCTTTAGGCTACATGCACTCAGTACATTATTCCTCAGTTATCTATCTGAACTAGTCACTACATTCAGTATAGTGAAGCTGAATCCCAAAAAGATTCTTGTCTTGATTAGGCTGTTGTACTTTGTGTGCCTGCCTATCTGTGATTAGCCAAATGGTTTTCTCTTATGTGTTAATTGCTAAGCACATGAGAAGGAATGACGATGCATCCTGAATCAGAATAGAGCTAGAAGGGACCTTGGAGGTCTTTTAGTCCAACTGCCTGCTCAAGCAGGAGATCCTATACCCTTTCAGATGGGTGGCTGTCCAGTCTTTTCTTAAAAATCTCCAGTGATGAAGCACCCACAACTTCTGAAGGCAAGCTGTTCCAATGGTTAATTGTTCTCGCTGTTAGGAAGTTTCTTCTTAGTTCTAGGTTGGTTCTCTCCTTGATTAGCTTCCATCCATTGTTTCTTGTCTTGCCTTCTAGTGCTTTGGAAAATAAGTTGACCTCCTTTTTGTGGCAGCTCCTCAAATACTGGAATACTGCTATCATGTCACTCCTAGTCCTTCTTTTCTCTAGACTGGCCATATCTAATTCCTGCAATCATTCTTCATATCTTTTTGTCTCCAGGCTCTTAATTATCTTAGTTACTCTTCTTTGCACTTTTTTTTTGGAAAGTCTCAACATCTTTTTTGTAATGTGATGACCAAAACTGGATGCAATATTCCAGGTGTAGTCTTACTAATGATTTATAAAATGGTATTAATACTTCCCGTGATTTTGATTCCATGCTTCTGTTTATACAACCAAGGATTGTATTAGCTTTTTTGGCTGCTGGCTTACACTGCTGGCTCATGGTTAAGTGATTGTCTACTAGGACTCCAAGGTCCCTCTTACAGTTACTATTTTTGAGCCAGATTTCGCCTATTTTGTACTTGTACCTTTGGTTTTTCCTGCCTAAATGCAAAACCTTGCTTTTCTCCACATTAAATTTCATGTTGTTGGATAGGCCCCATTGTTCAGGTCTGTCAAGATCTTTTTGGATCCTGAGCTAGTCTTCTGGGGTTTTGGCTATTCCTGCCAGCTTAATGTCATCCGCAAATTTGATGAGTTCCCCTTCTATTTCCTCATCTAAGTTATTTATGAAGATATTGAAGAGTACTGGGCCTAAGATGGGACTTTGTGTTACCCCAATGCTCACTTCCCTTCACGTAGATGTAGTACCAATAAGGACTACTCGTTGAGTACAGTTTGTCAGCCAGTTACAAATCCATTTGGTAGTGATGCTGTGACTGTCTATCCCACATTTTTCTAGTTTACCAAGAAGTAGGTTGTGCTCTTTGTCCAATGTCTTGCTAAAGTACAAATACACTATGCCCACAGCACTTTGCTGGTCTACTAATTTAGTCACTTTGTTAAAGAATAAAATAAGATTGGTTTGGCATGATCTGTTTTTAACAAACCCATACTGGCTACTAGTTATACTTTATTTCTTTCTAGATGTTCACAGATCTGTTTTTTATTATTTTTTCCAATATCTTCCCAGGTATTGATGTTTGGCTGATTGGTCTGTAGTTTCCTGGGTCTGGTTTTTTTTTTTTCTCCTTTTTTGAAGATGGGAACCGTATCAGCTCTTTTCCAATCCTCTGGTAGTTCCCTGATGCTCCAGGGTTTTTTAAAGATATGGTACAATGGTTCTGAGATAACATCTGCCAGTTCCTTCAGAACTCTGGGGTATAATCCATTAGGTCCCAGTGATTTATGTTCAAGTCAGACAAGAGTTCTCTTACTATTTTCTTGCTTATTTTAATTTTTATTTCTAGCCTGTCATGTACAGTTATGTTTTTGGTAGGTTGGGCCATAGTTGCCCCTGTTGGCAGCTTAATCAACTCATACTGTTAGATCACATAGCCACACAATTGCACCTATGCAAGAGAATCAAATTTAGCAAACCAAGATCCCAATATATTTGACAGTTTTCTCTAGCAATCATCCCTTGCCTTCTTTTTCAACTCCCCAGTTGATTTCACAGACCTGGGAAATCTTGGTGCTCTCCCATTCAAGTATAGGTTGTCCTTGACTTATGGCCACAATTGAGCCCAAAATTTATGTTGCAGTGTGGAGAAATTTGTTAAATGAGTTTTGCCCCATTTTACAACTTTTCTTGTCACGTTTGTTAGCTGAATCACTGCAGTTGTTAAATTAGTAACACGGTCATTAAGTGAATCTGGTTTCCTCATTGCCTTTGCTTGTCACGTGGTTGCAAAAGATGATCACATGACCCACCACCCTGCAACCGTCATAAATGTGAATCAGTTGTCAAGCATCCAAATCTAAATCACGTGACTATGGTCATTGGTGTGAAAAACAGTCCCAAGTCACTTTTTTCAATGCCATTATAACTTCAGTCACTAAATGAACCGTTGTAAATCAAGGACTATCTGTACTTTCCAGTGAGATGGGTAGCCATATAAATTTGATTAATAAATAAAAAGTCCCTCTTGCCTACTTTTCCAAAATCAGCTCCAATCAAATTACCTTGACCGTATGCTGCTCTTCAAAATCGGCAACACATTGCCAGAGCTTCTTAAGATAAGATAAACTTTATTGTCATTTTTTACTGTGAGCATACTGGCCCACATTAAAAATGAAATTCTGTTTCCTTAATTCTTAAAGAGCTGTATTTTGCAGAGGTTTGACTACAACCCTCATTACTGCAAACCAGCTCCAGATAAGGGCCTGAGAGGTGCTGCAGTTGCATTACTTTAATAATAATAATAATAATAATAATAATAATATTATAATAATAATAATAATAATAATAATAATAATAATAATAATAATAATAATAAAGTTAGAAGGAACCTTGGAGATCATCTAGTCCAACCCCCTGCTCAGGCAGGAAACCCTATACCATTTCAGACAAATGGCTGTCCAGTCTCTTCTTAAAAACTTCGAGGGTTAGAGCATTCACCGCTTCTGGAGGCAGGTTGTTCCACTGGTTAATTGTTCTAACTGTCAGGAAGCTTCTTCTTAGTTCTAAGTTGCTTCTCTCCTTGATTAGTTTCCATCCCTTGCTTCTTGTCCTTCAGGTGCCTTGGAAAATAGCTTGACTCCCTCTTCTTTGTGGCAGCCCCTGAGATATTGGAATATTGCTATCATGTCCTTCCTCGTCCTTCTCTTCATTAAACTAGACATACCCAATTCCAGCAGCCTTTCCTTATATGCTTTATCCTCCAGTCCCCTAATCATCTTTGTTGCTCTTCTCTGTAATCTTTTTAGAGTCTCAACATCTTTTTTACATCGCGGTGACCAAAACTGGATGCAGTATTCCAAGTGTGGCCTTACCAAGGCATTGTAAAGTGGTATTAATACTTCACGTAATCTTGATTCTATCCCTGTTAATGCAGCCCAGCACTGTGTTGGCCTTTTTGGCAGCTGCAGCACACTGCTGGCTCATATTTAAGTGATTGTCCACTAGGACTCCGAGATCCCTCTCACAGTTACTACTATTGAGCAAGGTACCCCCTAAACTATACCTGTACATTTGGTTTTTCTTGTCTAAATGTAGAATCTTACTTTTTTCACCACTGAATTTCATTTTGTTAGATAGCGCCCAGTGTTCAAGTCTGTCCAGATCCTCCTGTATCCTAAGCCTGTCTTCTGGAGTGTTGGCTATTCCTGCCAGCTTGGTGACGTCTGCAAATTTGATGATTTCCCTATCTATCCCCTCGTCCAAATCGTTGATGAAGATGTTGAAGAGCATCTTCATAATAATTAAGGTGACCAACCATCCTCCTTTAGGGAGGACAGTCCTCCTTTTGTAAGTTCTGTCCTCCCTCAAAAAGTGTCCTCCTACATGTTCTCCTTTTCTATATTTGAAGACTAATCTGCAAGGTTTTTTTTTTTCCTCATAGAATGCTAAGAATGGTGTTGTGGCACCTTTTTGATGGTTTTTTTTCAATTTTTGCATGAGCTGTGCTACTCCCCATATTGGCTTTCGAAAGCCAATAGGAATTGCTTCTGAGTGCACCAAAACACCCAGCCGGCAAACTTTGCACATGTAAGTTGTCTGCAGCAAAGGCAAATTGGCAGGAACTTTACACCCCTCCCTGCTACCCAACTACACCATCTCCTAGTTAGTCCCGAAGATACCTGGAGGAGACTGGAGCAGTGATGCCATGGTAACTTTCTATTGATCTTCGGCCCTGCTAGGGCAATAATGGCTGCGGGCACAAGAGGCAAGGTCAGCAAGGCTGCTGCAGGCAGGGGTGTGAAGGGCGGCAGTGGCCAGCTGCCCCCCCCCACTGTGGGAACCATAGGGCCTGCTCTACACAGGGCTGTGCAGGGTGGGTGGTACTGCTGGCAAGGCAGCTGCAGGTGGGGGTGTGTTGATAGCGGACTGCCCCCCCCCATGCCGGAGCTGGCACAGCTGGTGCTTTAGGAGTCGCGGGGCCTGCTCTACACTGCAGGGCAGCAGTGTTGATGGGGTTGCTGCGGGTGGGGGTGCAGCATGTAAGCATAATTACAATATAAAATGTTATTGTTACAAATGTTTTTTATTATGCATTTATCATATTATAGTGTGTTCTGTATTATTGTTGCAATGAATAAAATGTTTCTTTTATTTACAATATTTTTTTCTTCAATTTATTTGTATCCCCCTTTTCATTGTAAAAAAGTTGGTCACCTTATAAATGTTAGAATAGAATAGAATAGAATAGCAGAGTTGAAAGGGACCTTGGAGGACGTCTAGTCCTACCCCCTGCTCGGGCAGGAAACCCTCTACCATTTCAAACAAATAATTGTTCAGTCTCTTCTTAAACCTTAATTATTAAACCAATAACATTGGGGCAAGAAGGCCCCACTCTTAAGAAAGCTTTCTGTTTTCCCCAGTGAGTCGAAACACCGGTCTCTCCCATTCCCGAGCGTGACATTTTAATAACCAGGAGAAAGGGAGCGAATCCCTATCGTGCCGTCCCGCCCCCGCGCGTCCGGCAGCAGCAGCACCAGCAACCAGCACCCGCTGCCGCCGTCTCTCGCCGACTGATTGGCTCCCTCAGCTATGCCTGTGAGGGGAAATGCCCTTTCTCGACAGAAGGCCTTCGAAGCGACGTGCCTTGAAACTTGCCCTGGCATATGGAGGAGAAAAGGCGGGCCGCTGTTTCCTAGGCTACAGGGAGAAAGAGCGGCTCTGTCACGGGGCAGAAGGGTGGAGAGGATGAGGAGAAAGCGAGAGAGAGAGAGAGAGAGAAGAAAGGAAGGGAGAGTGAGCGTATGTCGCTCAATTTCTTCGGCAGCGGCGATTGGTGAAGACGAATTCGTTCCGACCACGTGACGGAACGCCCAGCTTCTCTCCGGTTGGTCGTTCCCTCGGTTACGAGCAATGTGGGGGCGGGAAGTTCTGCCTCCTGATAGCGCCAGCAGCAGAGCAACCGCTGCCGCCGCGCTCGTTGTGGTCCCCGAAGGCGGCTCCGGCCAGCGGCGAGCATCGCCTTCGGCCAGCGGCGGTTGACGCGCTCCCTCCTTTGATTCCCTTCCGCGCCTTTTCCCTCCTGCTTTAAGCGATGGCGGCGGCGGCGGCGGTAGAGACTGTGGCGACGGGGGCGGCGGCGGCCGCAGCCGGGTGACGCCCGAGGCGGCGGATGAGCGGCGGCCGACAGCGTCTGGCGTGGGAAGAGGATGCGGGAGTACAAGGTGGTGGTGCTGGGCTCGGGCGGGGTGGGGAAATCGGCGCTCACCGTGCAGTTCGTGACCGGCACGTTCATCGAGAAGTACGACCCCACCATCGAAGACTTCTACCGCAAGGAGATCGAGGTGGACGCCTCCCCGTCGGTGCTGGAGATCCTCGACACAGCCGGCACCGAGCAGTTCGCCTCCATGCGGGATCTGTACATCAAGAATGGGCAGGGCTTCATCCTGGTCTACAGCCTTGTCAACCAGCAGAGCTTCCAGGACATCCGCCCCATGCGCGACCAGATCATCCGCGTCAAGAGGTGATGGGGGGGGGGAGAGGATGGAGGAGACCCCGCCTTAACTCAGAGAGATTCCTGCTTTTTTCACTCTAATACTCAACCCCAGTTCCCGTCCCCCCCTTCTTCTTTGGGATCCTGGTGACCAGTTATTTCCCAGAAGCCTTCTGGTTTGCTTTGCAGAAAGCGTGGACCTATCCTTCCCTTGTTTTCTGCAAGCCCATCTGCTTGGCCCCTGTATGAATTGCGCGCGCGCACACACACGCGCACACACACACACATTTTGTAGCTCAGTTGCCTAATGGAATAGTTCCTCTTATTCCTCCATATATCAAAATGTTATGCCTGGGCAAATGCCTCTGTGTTGCAAGCCCCATTGATTCAGCCTCATTCTGACTCATGCCTGTTTTCATCCATCCCCGCCTGCAGCTAGTCTTTAAATGCTGCAGAGAGACTGGCCAATAGCCTCTTGCAGAGATCTGCACTTCAGAATCACTATTGTCTAATAATCCATATCTGTGTTACCCAAATGTGCTGCCATTCACATTGAGTAATCAATCTTGTCATTCTTTTATCTTAGGGTTATTCATCCACAGAATGTGTTGCATCCAGATCTCTCTGTCCTCTCTGCCCTTGTGTATATTTAATTCTTTTTTCAGACAGAGCTTTCGGTTCCTCCTTCCATCTACTTCAGTTCCTCCATCCATCTACTTCTGGTGCTGATGGTATCTCCATCAGCCTACACATTCTTTGCAACGTGCCCCTCAGAGTGCTGTGTATATGTGTGTGTGTGTTTGTGTGTGTGTATGTATGTATATTGTATTACATTATATTGCTCCCCATATATTGTTTCTCAATACCTCTTTCAGATTGTTTTGATATATGAATTTTAAACAATCAGATTTTTTCTGCTGCATAGATCTTGGCATCTGTACAGCACTCTGTGTTCCTGTGTTGTCATGTGTTTACACTGATGTGTGCATAAATGAATTATTTATCTTCACATTGAACAAGTTGTTTTGGACTTCTAATTTTCTATTGAAATTATGACTGAAATTATTGTCATAAATCGTAGTTTAGGAAGTCATGATATGACTAGAGCTGGCATAACATTTTTTTGTTATAGTCGTTAAGCAAATGCTGTATTATTAAGAAAATCCATTTTACCCAATGTACATTTTTTGCTGGAAATTGGCAAAAAAAGTAAAAAATCATAGTCATATGACTGCAGTTCATTACAAACAGCTTTAAACCTGAGCCGGTTGCCAAGCATTCAAAAAGCTATTACATGACTCTGTGTGTATTTGTGTGTTTGGCCATCATAACTTTGGAATTGTATTATAAGTAGCTTTTGTCCATAGTAAAGCAATTTGAAGCAACCAGTGATAAGCTGAGACTATCCATATCATTCTGAACACGTCTGTCCAGTCTCTTCTTGAAAATGCCAATGATGGAGCATCCACAATTTTCAGAGGTAATCAGTGGAAGGGCTTCTGACTTCCAGAAATTGTGAATGCTCCATCACTGGAAGTTTTCAAGAAGAGACTGGACAGCCATTTGTCCAGAAGGATATAGGGTCTCCTATTTGAGCACTGGGTTGGACTAGAAGACCTCCAAGGTTTCTTCCTATTTTATGTTCCATGTTCTATATACAGGGTTTGTCTGGCAGAGTTCTGTAAAGTGGCCTTGGAATCTACTTTTTCATGCTGAAAAGACTTCTTTGTCCATTGCTTGCAACATATGAAATATTGCTTATGAGTGCAATTAGGAAGGGAAAAAATCACTATTACTATGTTTTGAAAAGTTTCAATTTTTATTTTTTCTAGTGAAATGATTCAGGCCTTTGAGCCTTAGGGGAGAATGGTGGGGATTAAATGATGTCATTATTGTTGGATATTATCAATATTTTCAGTTTTTATTTTGGATATTGCATCTACCACCTACAGTCATAACTTAGGGAGATATAAATAGGTAGCTTAGAAAGCATTTCAAGTAACAGAATCTTTTCAAAAGTACACCAGTTTTGATTTATGCTTTCTATTGGATGGATCTGTGAGCATCAGTTTGCTTTACTAATGTTTCTAGATTAATAAAGTTATGTCAAAGTTCATCTGGAACCTGCAGCCTGAATTGTGATACTCACCAGCCTACCTTAGAACAGTTTTTTTTTTAATCAGTTTTTTATACAATATGGCCACTGAATTTTTAAAGACTGCTTTGAAAAAACAGGAAAGGTACTTTTTAAAAGATAGTGAAAATAGTTTCCTAACTAAGTGTAAAGTCAAAAACTAAATGCAATAGAAAAATGGGAGACTATTCTAATTTGTTTTAGAAGGTACAGGTTATCTCAAAGATGTTTTTTTCAAAAGTCAGCTGGACTGTTTTTTCCTTGAGGAAAACCACTTCTGATCCAAGAAGCTTTATTGGTTCTGGCAAGATGGTGGGGGTGATGGAAGGATTAATTCTGACAAGATGGGTGGGGTAAGAAGGATGATATTTCTTTGCAGTCAACTGGTAGTTAGCAAATCATCCTTCCACCACCACCCCCATCCTTTCAGAACTAACCCTTCCATCACCGCCGCCCCCATCCTGCCAGAAATGATGAAGCTTCTTGGATCAAAAGCAAAATGTCTTCCTCAAGGAAAAAAAAATCCAATTTGCATTTTGAAAAAGCATCTTTGAGACAACTCTGTCCTGGATGACTGAGAATTCCCACAGACAAGGTACAGGCTAGTTCAGGGGTAGGCAACCTCGGCTCTTTTACCTCAACTCCCAGAATTCCTGAGCCAGTCATGCCGGCTCCAGAATTCTGGGAGTTGAAGTCCACGAGTCATAAAAGAGCCAAGATTGCCTACCCCTGGGCTAGTTCATCAAAAACCCACTATATAACCTGGCTTTATAACTTATACTATAAAGACAAGAATCAAAGTTAAATTCTGTAATAAAAGGATAGGGAAGTCCCTACATTGCATAATTTCAATTTTCCTCTCTGAGGAATATGAAACTGGTAAAATAGACTAACTTATCCAACCTTTTATATCCTAGAACAAGGGTCCTCAATCTGAGGGTCACTCCGTGGCATATTTCTAACCAGGCCGCATGAGTGGCGTGCCAGCATGCACCTGTAGTCTGATTCACATGAGTGGCGGGTGCTGGCACTCACAGCTCCACTCGCACAAGCAGCAGACGTATGTGCCTGCTGGTCACACAAATGAACCTGTGCACGTGTGCGCACCTGCCCCTCACACAAAATCATCCCCTCTTTTCCCCCTCCCCCTTGCACTGGGCCAACATCCCGGAAAGGTAAGGGAAGACTATCCTAAAATGCTAAAGCAGAATTGCCCTGGCTAGTATTTGGATAGGGGACCATTAGGAAATCCCAGCACTATAAAATAGATTGAATTGTATAAAAAAGCCCAAAAGACAGAGGCAAAGTACTCCCATATTTTTGTAAAGAGAATTGCATCTATCCATTAAATGACAAGGAATTCAAATGGTTGTTCAGAAGAACATGGTGGATATGCTGATAATTCATGTAATTGTAAAATGCTTATAGACAAGGATCAGTTGAACAGTTGAATAACTGTACTTGTTATACAGCGGTACCTTGGTACTTAACTGCTTTGAATCTCATCAAATTTGGTACTCAGTGCATTTTGACATGAAAATTTTGTCCCGATACTCATCATTTGTTTGGTACTCAAGGCACAAGCTAGAGCTTGTTGGTGTCAACTGCCTTGTGACGCACCACATTATTCCTTATGGGAAAAACTTGTTTGGTACCCATTATTTTTGGTACTCATCCTACCTCCTGGAACCAATTAATGATGAGTACCGAGGTACCACTGTACTGTAAATGAAGATAAACACAGTAAATGATGAGGCAGTGGCATTTGTATTCTCTGTTCAGAGTTGTTACTGCATCTTATTTAAGAAAGCTTTGTAACTATAAATACAATATTATACTGAATTAGGGAAGCCTGCTATTAGCTACCCTGACTGCTTGTTCTCTGAGTTGCAGCTCCAGCTTTAGAAGATGCAGAGTGACAATTCAGTGTATAATACAGGATGTGTTTTCCATGTTCCCAGACTGGGGTCTTTGACATGGAAACAATATTGCAGGTAGATAAATAATCTGAGAAGAAACGCATATGCCTTTGCTTAGGGAACTTTACATGCCTCAAATTCACTGAACCTTTGTCTTCAAAGCAGTGATTTAATTTTTATGGTGAATTTCACTACAAGCTAATTTTATGTTTGAATTTGAATTGCAAATTTTATGCCATTATTAAGTACAGGCATGTGAGATCTTGCTGCAAGGGCATACTTAGAGCTTGGCATTAATATAAGACTGGACTATTGAATTTTATTGATACTGTTTTCATTTTTGTTAGCCTTTTTACTAGCAACAACTCTATTTTTGTTGGATATAGTTGATCATTTCTATTATCTGGCTTTAGAGTATATAATTGTCCTGCCCATGATGGTATCCCCCCACTCAAGTGACGCTCAAGAATAGCTAGAAATTGTAACATAAGAAAGATATTGCTCTGCTACTTGCAAGTACAATATTCTTTTTCTTCTTTTTTAAAGTAATATTGGTAGTCCTTGACTTACAACCACAATTGAGCCCAGAATTTATGTTGCTAAGTGAGAAATTTGTTAAGGGAGTTTTGCCTCATTTTATGACTTTTCTTGCTACATTTGTTAAGTGAATCATTACAGTTGTTAAATTACTAACACGGTTATTAAGTGAATCTGGATTCCCCACCTTGTCAGAAGGTGATCACATGTCCCCGGGATACTGCCGCCATCATAAATATGAACCAGTTGTCGAGCATCCGAATGTAAATCACGTGACCATGGGGATGCTGCAACGGTCATGTGTGGAAAAATAGTCATAAGTCACTTTTTTCACTGCTGTTGTAACTTCAAACAGTCTCTGATGAAATTGTTGTAAGTTGAGGACTACCTGTAGTTGGATATTTAGGTATCTGATACT
The DNA here is from genome assembly GCF_016545835.1 of Crotalus tigris. Lineage (NCBI taxonomy): Eukaryota > Metazoa > Chordata > Lepidosauria > Squamata > Viperidae > Crotalus > Crotalus tigris. Next base: position 2,009,665 of record NW_024096565.1, read on the forward strand.
TAAAGGAATAATAATATAAGCCAAACTAAATTATTTCTGTAACTTTCCTAGTGCTACTTGAAATACAGCTGGTACTTCTGTACCAATTACAGTAGGTACTATTGGGATTAGTACTCTAGTCAGTATACATCACCATTTAATGGAGGCTGTTCTTGTTTCATAAACATTCGCCCCCATTTCACTGGTCTTATTGTTATAAAATTATAACAGAGATCATGAATCTTTAAAAAAAAATCCCAGTGCAAAATTAACTTTTTAAAAATGAAAGCTTATTGTTAGAAGAGCTCTACAGTATGTTGAGTAAGTTTCCAGAATGCCAATGAAGTACAATTCCCATATTGTACAAGTTCTCTTTATTAAGAAGACAGCTCCTCCTGCCTAAGAAATGTCAGTACAGCCAAATAGCCCAGGAATGTAATTTAGCTATTTTTAATTTGTCACCTGTCTCATATTTATTTTCTTTGCAACTATTTTTTTTGCTGCTTTTTACTTAATATTTGCAATATATGGAAATAGTGTGATAGGTGTATGTTCCACATGCCCTATACTCAAAGCATCTTACAAGAAAACATAAATATTATATTAGCTAATAAAAAGCTAACACTACATGCACTCATTTTATATTTTAGAAACATAGAACAATTTAATAAGAAGCTTATTATACTAAGCATCAATGTTAAAATGGTACAGTAGTTTCATAGCCAATAATAATCAAAATATTTTTAGCTTTGATCATTGGTTTTCTAAAAAGCTTCAGATGGAATTAAAACCAATTCTTAGTCAGTTTTTAGAAGAAACAAGATTAAATGGTCCCAGAACTAGATTACTATTATATTGTACCTTTCCTCTTAAGAGGTTTAAAAGATCATGGATGGTATGTTCTCCTCCTCCTATTTTACTTTCTCACAGATCTGTGAGGTTGTTTAGGCTCTCCCAAGAAGCTTCAGGATTGAGTGGATCTTAAATCACAAATTTGTTATCACAGTGCAAAGTGAAAGTTAACAAAAGATACTTGAGGGAAATATCCTAATTAGCATAGACACTTGATCCTGCAGTTTTTATTTCTGGACTTCCCAAGATTTCTGTTTATTTTTCAAAATATTATACAGTATTAACCTTGAATTTTTATTATATACCACTGTGCTGCTTCGTATATGATAGATGGGATTTGACATATATTTTTCTCTCAATTTGCATAGGTTTAGCCATTAGGTCCATGGTGGCAAACCTATGGCATGCGTACCACAGGTGGCACTCAGAGCCCTCTCTGTGGGCACGCGTGCCGTCACCCCAGTCCTAGGCCTTCAGCTGGGTTTTATAAAACCTTTTCGCTTTAGGCCTCCGCCGCTGTGTGTAAAAAAAAAAGGTTCAATCAATCAATCAATTTCAAGATCTTGCAAAGTTGTAATTAATTGATTAAACTATTTAGTCCCACCCAATCTGCCGTTACCACCGCAGCCATGCCCACCCAATGGGCCACGCCCACCCAGCACCCAACGATACATAAGTGGGTTTTGGGTTGCAGTTTGGACACTCGGTCTCTAAAAGGTTCGCCATTACTGCATTAGGTTTTAGATTCTTGACAGTCTAAAGCAGGGGTGTCAAACTGCCGGCCCGTGGCCTGGATGCGTCATGCAGGAGCTGTGCCTACCCCATTGCCGGCAATGGCAAAACTGTCCTGATATGTTGCGCGACGTCACATGATGTCGCGAGTTTGACATGTCTGGTCTAAAGTTAGCAGGGTATAATCAGTCAAATAATGTGGAAAATACTGTAGGAGGAAGGCTGTATTAATCTGTGGTAGCAAAACATTAGGAACAAACTCACTTTTTCCAACAACATATTTTATTAAAAGGCATAAGCTTTTGTGAGCTGCAGCCTTTTAATAACATTTGATAGGTGGAAAAGTTGCTGCCAGCCCCTCCTGGTCACAGAGAAGAATGCAATTAATATGAAAATAATTAACATTTTGTTTTTCTAGTTTGATTGACATATATATATATATATATATATATATATATATATATATATATATATATATATATATATATATATATATAATAAATAAATAAATAAATAAATCCAATTATTTTCTGGGTTTAAACATATTCAAATTCCTAGTACTGATTTTTGGCTTTTCAACATTTGAAGTAATTTAACTATTTTTAAATTTCTTGTGAAAATAGGTATTCCATATATAATATTTAACCTGAATTAATTACTGTTTGTATCTCTATTTGATGGTACAATATACTGTGGATACATTTTTTAAAAAGCAAATAGCTTGAGAGATTTCTTTTGACCCGTGTAAGTGCATGTATGTTCTTTGTGATATTAATGTAATTCATCTGCATGCTGTTTTCTCTTGTGATGTACTGGGTACATTGCTAATTATGGACTTCGTAGCTGTAGTCTGTAAAAAGGAGGTAAGTTTCTTTTCAATTTCTGTTCATTTAAAAATAAACTCCCAGATGCTGCTTTTAAAGAAAATGGCTGATATAAAACCATAGAATGGAAGGGATCTTGGTCATCTGCTTGTCCTCTGCAGGAACCCACTGTATTTTTAAAAACTTCAAAAGGCTAAAAACACAAGAAACTTAGACTTTCAAGGAAAAGCAGCATCATGAGGGGCTTTTTTCACTAAATCTTTCACCAAGTAAAAGGAAGGAATGGACTTGCTTCTAACGGTGTTTCCCCGAAAATAAGCCCGGGTCTTATATTTATTTTTGGTCCAAAAGGCCCATTAGGACTTATTTTTGGGTGTGTCTTATTTTGCAGGCGGAGGCAGAAGCGTGAGGAGGAGGGGCCATCATGGGTGGGGCAGCAGGCCCATTGGAGGACCAGGTTAGAAGGCGGGGCCGAGCACAGGAACTATGGAGTTTTGCATGGTACAAATGAGGTAGAAAATACTGTTACTGCACCAAAGCCATTTAGTCTAGGTGACCAGTGAATGTGGTTGCAGCTTTTACACTGTTCCTTGACTAGTAAGGGTTTAAATCAGGGATTGTTCCTTTTCCTTCAGCTTGGCCCAAGCTCCACACGCTTCTTTCCAATTCTGCCTCAAAGCCTCAGCGGTTCAGTTCTCTCCCTGCCTTCCCAGCATGCAAGCCTAACCCCATCCCCTTCCTTCGACTACCACCTCCTCATTTACCTATTTCCACCACATGGGACAGGTTTGCTTTCTCATTGCGTGTTCTTCTCCGGGACTGTGTTCTTCCGGAGGGTCTACATGCGTGACTTTGAGGCAGCAGCCGGGTGCGTTTCAGTTGCCAGGCATGACATCTCAATGCTGTGGATTCGCTGTGCTGCAAAAGTTTGGATCGGATCTCTCACACACACACATGCATACACACACAGAGGTTGAATAGGAGAACTGAATCGCTGAGGCTTTGAGGCAGAATTGGAAAGAAGCGTGGGGAGCTTGGGCGGTGCTGAAGGAAAACCCCTGAATTAGACCCTTACTATTCAAGGGACAGTGCAAAAGCTGAAACCACATTCACTGGTCAGCTTGGACTAAATGGCTTTGGTGCGGTAACCGTATCTTCTACCTCATTTGTATCATGCAAAACTCCGTAGTTCCTGTCCCTCCCCTCCCAGCCCCGCCTGGGCTCCCTCACATCCCATGCAAGAGACGTCAAACTGGCCAAACACACCCCGAGCAACCACAGTGCTACAGTTTACTTTTGGGGTAGGGCTTATATTAGGCCCACTTCCAAAATCAAGCTAGGGTTTATTTTCGGGAAAACCCGGTAAGAAACAATGTATAGCAGGAGAGTAATTTGTGATGAGAGGAGGCAGAATTTCTCAGTTATACTGCATTTTGCTCTTATTCCAAAGAAGGGGGTAAAAGTAGAGACAGAACCCAAGATAACTAAAAAAAAAAAATAGTTTGAATTTAAATCGCCTGTATCATTTCATTTGAGAGTCCCAGTGTTGCCATCTGTGATCTTTGAGAAATCACAGAGGACAATTACAGTATCAGAAGTTTAGAGAAGAGCAAATATTGTTCCTTTCTTCAAAACAGAACACCTGAGTAATTGTATTTGACAAGAACACTGGGCAAAACTCTTGACCGGCGTAAAGGATTGGTTCTAGATGGGAAAATCGATCACAATCTTAACATGGTTGCTTTAATAAAAGAAAATATTAATCAGCCAAACACATGAGCTACAAGCAGACTTTTCCAAGTAGTGAAGTATTCTTTACAACACTTTTGTTGATAGCTTCACTGAGGACTCTTCCTAGTCAGCCTGATGTCTGAGGTGGTAACTGGGGCATCAGGTAGCTATTTTATGTGAGATTTCTTTTGGCCTGTAGATTCTGAGGAAGTGGGCAGGGTGCTCTCTGATTTGATCTGTGTTGCTTGTAGATCTGAGCCTTGACTCTCCAGCTTTTGCATAGGGTGGCTAAAGGATGGCAATGAATGTAGGAGGCTATCAGAAACTCTTTTGCAGATAGGGTGATGCCTCCCTTTTTTTAGCCAGCCAGAAGGAACTAGAAAGTGGATTCCACATGCAAGAAGGAAGATGTGCAAATCTTGGATTGCTTTTACTCACTCAGAGGAAGGAAAATGTGCAGTCCTGGGCTCTTTTTATTCACTCAGAGGAGATGCAGTTTCTTGTCACACAATTAACAGTGGCTGCCTGTTTGCTTTTGCTCACCCTGAAAAGCCATTGGTTGATAGAAACTACCAACAACAACAGTAGCTCTTCCCCCCCACCTCCATCAAGGAAGCCAGACAGCTGCCCAATCATTATCACTTCATCTTCTCTAACATGTAAAATGCCTCCTCTGTTGCACCAGAATGAGGACCTGAGACCCTAAAAATCCAAAATGAAGGGAAGGAAGGCAAACTCAATTAGGTTGGTACAGGTCCTAGCTGAGCTGTTTAGATACAGCAAAAGGCCACAGAAACTCCAACTCCTGGGCAACAAAACTCTTCCGCAGTTTGGCACACCCAAACTGGAAAGATAGTGCCTAGAACTGAATTTTATTCTCCTTTAACTCTCTAAGAAAAGTTCAGTGAGCACCCAAAGACCCTGCAAATAAGATTCTAACCCAGTGATGGTGAACCTTTTAGAGACTGAGTGCCCAAATTGCAACCCCAAACCCACTTAGGCATCGTCGAGTGCTGGGTGGGTGTGGCCCATTGGCTCGGTGTGGCCAATTGGGTGGGCATGGCTGCGGTGGTAATGGCAGACTGGGTGGGACTAAAAAGTTCAATCAATCAATTCCAACTTTGCAAGATCTTTTTTTTCCCCACGAGAAGTTGAAATTGACTGATTGAACCTTTTTTTTTTACACATGGCGGCAGAGGCCTAAAGCAAAAAGGTTTTATAAAACCCAGTTGAAGGCCTAGAACTGGGGGGATGGTGCACGTGCCCACAGAGAGGGCTCTGAGTGCCGCCTCTGGCACCCGTGCCATAGGTTCACCACCACTGTTCTAACCTCTAACTGAGGTTACCAGACGAAGAAAGTCTTGGGATGATTCCCATTCTTCTCCCACTTCATAATCTTTGGAACATTTTGGTTGCCATGCTTGAAGGAAAAAAAAAGAATGGGCTTATTAGATATGGAGGGTCAATGAAAGAGAGAGGAAGGTAACATCCTGTTCTACCCCTATCTTCCTAGTGTGGGGAGGAGTTCCTTCTACAGAATGCAAAATCTAAACCTTACATTATGACTAGATTAGGGCAATTAACCTGTTGAATTCCTTTTGTGGTGACCAGAGAGGCCCCTTGCAGAGAGTCCAAGTACCACTCTTAGTGTAACTTGGAGATGAGTGGGAACAAGTGATATTAATGAGAGAGGTTCTGTATTCTAAAAAGAGTAGTCTGGTTGGATTAAAGCATTTTATGGGTTTATCATTGACCCAGTGTTAAGCTAAGGCTTCGTGAATTGACTGTACATGGTGAAATGCTAAGGCTAGCTTTGTGAAATTTTTATTTAACTATGATGAGCCAAGATTTTCTGTAGATTGATTTGTGAAATAGTATGTTATGTCCAGATGCATCACTTTCTTCAGCCCGCCGGCTGTACTTGTTTTATTTCATAAGATTTCATCATTTACTAACATTTTTATATAATATACTTATTTAATTCTCTTTTGGAATGTCTTTTTTGAAAAATAAAGGAAGATATTATGCCTAAACAGCATTTTCATGCATCGAAAATGAATAGGTATTCAAGTTGGAATTACAGGTGTAAAAAAGGCAAGCCTAGGCAGCTGTACTTCAGGATTAACAAGTGTTCCTTTAAAGTACAAAGTGATTTCCCCCCCAAATGGACAATTGCTCTGTCAGAACATGTACTTGCTTTTATTATTTTCAACTATAACATTCTTTGTGGACGCATCAAGAAGAAATTTGTACATTTGTATGTCTTCTGCATAAAATTGGTTACTTATATAGGAATATATGTTAAGAATATGTTAATTTCTATGTAACTAACAAAATGAAATTCAGGGGAGAGAAAAGTAAAGTTTTATGCTTAGGCAAGAAAAAACAAATGTACAGTTACAGATTAGGCTCAACAGCGGTAACTGTGAGAGGAATCGTGGAGTCCTAGTGGACAGTTACTTAATTATGAGCCAGCCGTGTGCTGCAGCCACCAAAAAGCCAGTGCAACCCTAGGCTGCATTAACAGAGGGATAGAATCAAGATCATGTGAAGTGTTAGTACCATTTTATAATGCCTTAGTAAGTCCATTCTTGGTATACTGCATCCAATTTTGGTCACCACAATATAAAAAAGACGTTGAGACTCTGGGAAGAGTGCAGAGAAGAGCAGCAAAGATGATTTGGGGGCTGGAGGCTAAAACATATGAAGAATAGTTGCTGGAACTGAGTATGTCTAGTCTAGAAAAGAGAAGGACTAGGGGTAATATGATAGGAGCATCCCAATATTTGAGGGGCTGCCATAAAGAAGACAGGGTCAATCTATTTTCCAAAGCATCAAGACAAAAAGCAATGGATGGAAACTAATGAAGGAGAAAAGCAACCTAGAACTAAGGAGAGATTTCTTAACAGTGAGAACAATTAACAGTGGAATGCCTTGCCTTCAGAAGTTGTAGGTGCTCCTCACTGAAGGTTTTTAAGAAGAGACTGGGCAGCCATTTGCCTGAAATGGTATAGGGCAGTGATGGCGAACCTTTTAGACACCGAGTGCCTCAAATCACCACCCCCTGCCCCCCCACCCGTGGAGAGAGGTTTTTCTGTGGACTGGAGGAGGTGTGGTTTCATGTACTGCCTGTATCCTGTGTATGGGGCTTTGTTTGCACGGCCTGGTTTCTGGCATGCGGCCCAGTGCTGGTCCATGGACCGGAGGTTGGGAACCCCTGCTCTACCCTATAACAACAAAAAATAAATAAAATAGGGTTTTTGTTGTAGGGAAAATAGGAAAAGAGTACTAGGTGTATCTGCCACAAATTAAATATAAAAAGCAGGATAAAAAAAACCAATGACGCTCTAGAAGAAGAAAAACCACTGAGATGATTTCTAGATGGTTATTGTATGGATGATAACCTCTTTTGCCCCATAGGTAAAGGTATAGGTTATTGTCAAAATTGCTTGACTTTTTGTTTTAATAAAACAAGAAAAAAATGCTTAAAGCTAAGTCTCCAGTTGTCCTTTCTCAAGGATTCCCAACGGTATGTCAAATGATCTTTACAGAGGTTAGTCTCCACACAATCAGAAAGTTAGAGGGAGAACCTTGTCCATAAGTCCCTTAGCTTTGGAGGAGTGCATGCAGTTATATACCATTCAGAGGTAGAAGCAATCATGAAAGCTGGGGTGCATTTCTGTGTGACTATGATGTTATGATCATTTTAGCATGCTTTACTCTTTAGCAAACAAACAAACAAAAAAGCATGGTCATTACAGTATATCTAAAACTTGGATTTATGTGCTTATATATGAACAACTCCTGGTTTAGAAACCAGAATTATGGATCACATTCTGAATTGCAGACAAATGATTTATATGTATAAGATTTTTGTTTTGTTTTGTCTGCTTGTCTAGTTTGGATTTAACTGAAGAAAAAGCAAAGAGGAGCCCAAAGCGAAGTTTAGAGATATGGGGGATTCACACCTTGAAAAGAACATATGTACTAGGAACAATGGAGGACTGTCTTCAGGTACATTATCAGGTTAACAGGCCCATTATAGTATAAGTACCCAGTACATCACAAGAGTGACTGTGATTTCAGCCATCAGTTTATTAGATCCATGTCTCTCTTGGTTGGCAAAGGTATCCCTGGGAGGTGATGTGTGGTGGGATTCTGGTGGTGAATTCTTCCTTGAGAAAAGAGGTTGTCCCACAACCTCTTAAAGAGATATTGGTTCACCCCCTTTTGAAGAAGCCATCACTAGACCTAACCATACTGGACAATTTTCATTCAGTTACCAATATTATCTCTTTAGAGAAGATAGTTGAAACAGTAGTTGTGCAGCAACTTCAGAAGATCTTGGATGAAGCAAATCATCTGAGGTTTTTTCAGTCAGGTTTGAGATTTGGGTATAGGATTGAGACAGCATTGCTCACATTTTCAGATGACCTCTAGCATAAGCAGGATGGAAGTAGTGCATCTATCTTTGTTCTTGTTGACCACTTGGCAACCATGATGGTAACCTTCAGGATCAGTTTTGGGGGTTGTGGGTGGATGAGTGGCACTATGTTGTGATGATTCTCCTTTCTCCACACACACTGCTGATCAGGAGTGAGAGGTGCCACAGGATTTGATGCTTTCTCTGTTCCTGTTTAACAGCTACATGAAACTAGTAGGTGAATTCATCCATTGCCGTAGGATAAGGTACCATATGCTTTACGTCTGCATGCTGATGAATTAAGTGATGCTGTTCATTTTCTGTCTTGGGGTCTGGAACTGTGAGAGGCTTGATGGAAAACAGCACAGTTGTTCAGATCAATCTAGCAAGACTGAGTTGCTGTGGGTTTGGGGGCTTCCTGGATCCAGAGAGTTATCATCTCATTGTGGAATGGGTAGTCTAATCTGGGGGGAGTCCTGGACTCACAACTCCAAAGAATAGGTGGCAGTTTTGGTCAGGGCAGTTTTTGCGCAACTTTGTACATCAATTCTGTCCCAGGATTGGGAAGCTCTACTCACAGTCACATGATCACAATCACATAATGCTTTGATCATCTCCTGAGTGGCTTACTGAAATGCACTGTACATAGGGCAAAGCCTTAAAGAACATTCAGAAGTTGCAGTTGGTACAAAATGCAGCTGTGCAGACAATGAACTGTAAGGCCCTACAGGCATGGGACCAGCTTATCTGAAGGACCGTCTCTCCCTGGTTACATCTGCCTATCCCATCAGATCCAGCAGAAGAGGCATGTTGCAGTCCCATTTGTTAAGGAGTATCATCTGGCAGTACCCAGGAAGAGAGCCTTCTCTATTGTTTGCCTATCCTTTGGAATACCATACCCCCCCCAGAGGTTAGATTGATCCTGACCTTTCAAAAAGCTCTAAAGATGTGGACATACTATGAGGCTTAGGGATCTGGCTGTGATGTGGTTTGATGGTTACACTGAATGATTTGATTGTTTGGGTAACTTGCCTATTGAATCAGTTATGTTTTTAATGTGATTTTATATGTTTTTTATTTGTATTCTCTTTCTCTTTTTTTTTTGCTATTTTTTAAAATTGTTGTAAACCATCCAGAGTCATGAATTTGAATAAATCACAGTTTTTAGGGGCTGCAGAAAAACAATTCTGAGATCAAATGCCTGCCTCTGGAATAAGGCTTTAATGATCTGTCCTCTAGTTTGAAATGTATTAAATGAAGCATTTGTATGCTGAAGACCACCCTAATGGTGAGAGCAGAGGCAATTTTGACTGCTTTTATCTTTGCAAAGATGGCAAAAGACTTCAACCTTGTTTGTTTATCTCTAATTGCAGATATGAGAAGGTACCTGTAATCTTGGTTGGAAATAAAGTGGACTTGGAGAGCGAGAGAGAAGTTTCATCCAGTGAAGGCAGAGCTCTGGCTGAAGAATGGGGTTGTCCTTTTATGGAGACATCTGCTAAAAGCAAAACAATGGTGGATGAGCTCTTTGCAGAGATTGTCAGACAAATGAACTATGCCTCTCAACCAGATAAAGATGACCCATGCTGCTCTGCATGTAATATACAATAGCATTCCAAGGATGGAATTGGACCTAATTTGCTGTATTTTGGGTAAGGTGACAGAATAGACTATTTCACTCTGTGATTTAAAGTTGGTCAAAAATTCAAAGTGGAGTAGCACTGAACCTCCAAGTGAAACATAAATATTGATCAATTTAATAAAAAAAAATGAGAAGCTTTATTTGCCTGCAGCACATCTTCTGCATGTTCTACTCTCTGGCCTAGCCAACAGATTACAGGGTGAGCACAATCTGTGCACATTGGCTTGTCAGGTAACAGCTACTGCTTTAAATTAAGAAAAGTTTTTGGTGAAAAGGAGAGCACCAGCAAAGACCTTTTGCACTCTGCTTATTCTGTACTGATAAGTAAAGATTTTAACAAAAGGTATCTACTTACTGAATTTCAGGACTTTATCACTTGTGGCCAAATCAGTCAAATATGCTAATTTTTATTTTTGACGCAAGTGTTGATAAATTTATTGGCAAACTAATATAGTTCTGTTATTTTCTTTACATTCATTATTTTCTGTGATCCCATAATGCAAAAAGGAAAATGCTCCATCAGTACTTGAACGGAAAGAGAGAAGCTCTGAAAAAAAATCAACAGCTTGTAAAGAGAACACTGAAACATTAGGATATCCTAAATATTCTGCATTGTTACTCAGAAAATGGTGGATTGCTTCAATTGCTGTTCAGTCAAGATACGAAACCAGCCCTTGCTTTGCAGAGCAGGAAATGCATTAATCTCTGTACTGATCCAGGAAGAAGCAACCATGATGGGGTTAAAAAGAATTGTTTGGCCTTACTAATGAGGAACATTGCTAGCACATTAACAAGTACCACCTTGTAAGGAAAATGAAGCCATGTTGTATTCAGCCGTTCCTTTTTGCAGAAACCTCATAGGGGCTGTACAAGCATCCTATATTTTTTAGTTTAAGGATACCAGTTTATTTTTGCCTTTAAGGGCTGTATCTTGGATGTGATATACTAATTGAGCTATGGAATTTAATTTTGCCACTTTATATCTTTAATGTTGGCGATTCTGGTTAACTGTGTAGAATTACTTTGTCTCAAGGTGAATACAAAATATTTTAATTCCATGTGGGAATGAGAAAAGGATTTGTGTCTTCAATTGCCTAACATGCTAGTCAGGTGCTGCCATTAAGTGATCCTGTTGCCCTGGTTATTGCTGTGACAAATAGTGAGTGAAAGCATTGTTTTAAAATGGTGGCTCAGCCTCTAATTTTAATTTAAATAGCAGTGAAATACTTAAAATTTGCATGACTTAACAGCACCAATTATATCTATTATGTCTTACAATCCAGGAAGTTTCCAATCAGAAAATCTAAGATTGAAATGGTGGAATGATAATGGACCTTGATGGATAAAATTGGCCTTTACAATACAATATCACTGAGCCTATGGTCCACGGGTGTCAAACCCGATCATGTCATGTGATGTATCGCAATGTTTTTTTTTGCCTTTGCAGAGCTGGGGTGGGCTTGGCCTGCGCGTGACGCATCCGACCTGCGGGCCGCCAGTTTGACACCTCTGCTTATGGTCCAAATACTATCCTGAAAGATTGGTTTCTCAATCTTGTGAAGTAGTTCTGTAATTTCTTGTGTGGATGAGTGGAAAGGAACGTATGTTCTATGTATGGGTATGAGTGTGTTGGTGAGTGCAACTTTTTACAAATGCTGTAATGAACTTGAGTTCTGAGATTTTGCCTTGATCAGCAGAAAAACAAACTGCAATCTAAAGGGTATCAAAAGCAAATGAATTTTTAAAAGCCTTTTTAAAAAAACACTTGGCCACTTTATACCTTACACAGTAGAACACATTTAACTTAGATTAGATCAATTTCTAACAATAATGATGGATGATTATTGGCTACACTTTCCTTTGTTCTTGAATTATTTTTCCCCTCATAATCAAGAAAGCAAACAGTTGTCATTTAAACATGAGGTTCTGTATTAGAAACGTAATTCCTTGCCGAACCTCTTTCTCAGCTTTAAGAATTACTGAACTTTAATGCATTTTATATGGGCAACTTCCACGTATTAAGGTAAAAATTATGAATTATAATCTTTAAATTCTTTTAGAAGAAATATTATGCAGCAGTATGTCAGAAAATAATTTCATTGATCAAAGAAAAGTGGAATAAGCAGGTATAGAAGAACGTTGAGTGCATCTTATACTGATTGATTCCAAAAATAAGTCCTGTACTACATGTCAGATTATTTGATGTAAAAAAAAAAAAATGAGGAGCATAAATGGCATTTCTTTATTTTTGTCAAGGCATTATTTTAATAGGAAGCTTTTTAAAAAAAAACCCACACAAGTACTTTGTAGTGCATAATCTTCACTTACAGACTAAACAATATACTTTCATACAAAAGTAGGTGATATACTAATTCCAAGAAACAATTTATATGCAATTTAGATTCTGTCACTGTGTAGTACAGTATATTTGACCAAAATGATATAAATCAGCAAGAGGTGATCTCTAAGGCTATCAGTTATGTGGATTCCTTCTCTCCCGTGTCATGTGTGTAGACTCACAGAGTTAGTGGCAGCTAAAAGGGATTCCTAGTGCCAATGGAAGAGTGAACCTTTGTCAGTCCTTACCCTTCCTAATTTATAACAGTGGGCAACTTTGTCATTTTCTGGCCATCACTGTGTTTGTAAAGATGATCTTGCCATTGGCTATCTTTCCCAGAACATAGATTTTAAAAACTAGATTAAAACAGGCATATTAATCTGGGCTACAAGGTTACTCTGACTCTATATGTGCCACTATTCAAACATACCAACAGTAGCCTCTATATGTATTGGTGACATTTTCCCATTTATCTGGTCAGCAATATTACACACCTTGGGACTGCTGGTTGAGAAGCACTAGCTGTCTTGCATCCTAAGCAGATCCAATAGTAGTAATTTGGGAAGGAGGATTTAACATGCCTTAAAATATTATTAGTTCATCCAAAGACCCAATATTCTTTGCTTAGAGCTTTGTATTTTTCTGCAGCGGTGAGTTTCTCTTTTCCTTTGAAACTGGTTAAACAACTGTCAACATCTGTTCAGAATGTTTTTTTAAGATGATTCAGCACACATGCAAATATCGATAGCAATTTCTGAGGAATTCTTCATCTGGTAGTACCAACAATAAATACTGTATATCCCTTTATTTAAAAATTGGCATTATTTTTTTGTCAGCAAACATGCTAGTATTTTCTATGTCATACATGCCACCTAAAGGTTTAGGGTGAGGTGACACATGGTCTTCAATATAACTGAAATAATTCCACAATAAAGCAAATTTGGCAACGTCAGGATTTTATTGTGAATTTTTCCTTTATGAGTTTTTGATCAGGTTTTAAAAAGGGATTGCAGTGTGTTTTTGCAAATTTAACAATTTGTGATTTCTAGAATTGAATAAACATCTTTAATGATTGTGGACCTCTGTTACAACTGATAAATGAAAAAAAACATTACATTTTATAAGTTATCAGTTGTTTAAATCAAACTATTTCAAAATAAAACAAATTGTACATAGAACTCAATGCAAACTCAGCAGTTGTATCTGGAGTTAAATTATTTTAACAAATAAATTTATTTAATGAAATGTCTGTTGGATTGTTTTCTCGTCTTTCTTTTCATTCAAGAATAAAGCAAAAACCCAGCTACATTCTTCAGGTAGTCAGAATTCAGATCTCCTTTATTAGAATGCCTCTTTAAAAAGGAACATATTTGTCATATTATTCATGAAGAAAGTTTGCATTAATCTTGATTCACTATTGCATTGTCATCATAACAATATTTCTAAAATCCATAATTATATGAATTACAGGTAGCAGTAAGTACTGTACTAGATAGTTTTCATTCCTAAGCAATGCGAGTCCTCTGATGCCAAAGACTGCTTTGGGAACTGTATATTCCCCAACTAGGGCTGTGAAGATTGACAAATGTAGCTAGTTGTGTGCAGCCATCAGCTGATCTTACATTTGATAATTGACTCCATTCATTCAGTCAGGCCAGCTTTGGCTCAAGTCCCTTTGGAGGGCTCTAAGTAGCTTTGCTTCCATGTATTGATGTGTGTGTTGCAAACAAAAGTAACTGTATAGAGTAGTATAGACAAAACTTTCTTGTTTGTCCTCTCCCTCCCTCTTCTTATGAATAAATTTACATCTCTATGAGGTTATCAATAGTGCTGGTGTTTTAAAATGTTTCTTCATGTAGTAAATATTAAAGATGACAAAAAAAGGAGAGTAAATGTGTTGCTTAAACTTTGTAGAATAAATGAAGGCCAATGAATTTAACTTTTTTTCTTTTGGGCAATACAAAAAAATCTTAAAATTGGAGCACAGACCTATAAAAAGTTCCCATGTCAGTATTTATTTTTGTATTTAAAGCATTAACACCTTGCTTCTTAGGTAACAGCATAAGGATGATTCTGAAATATGAACAGATAGTGCCTATTCTCAGGCTTATATCTAATACGAGATTTTCCTGCATTTTGGTGTTTTTGTGTGTGTGTGTGTGTGTGTGTGTCAGTGAGCACAACAAGCTTTAAGAACAGATTAAAGGTGCTTTGTCAAAGCTGTTGTCTGCAGTGACCGCTGCAATTGCCAAAATACCAATATAACACAATTTTTACCAGTTAGAAAATAAATGATACGCACAGCAAGGATTTTGGGAAAAGAAACATAGAACCAATCACATTACATTATGCTGTAATTCTCCATCATCATGCTGAGAAAAGGCGTTCACATAAGATAACACCCCTTTTGGGTAAAGATCCAGGTCATCAGAGCTCTTCTAAATAACAGCAGAGTGGGGCCATCTGGATCTTGGGGGGGAGATACCCCTTTCTGGAGGGCAGGCACTGATACAGAAATGGAAAACTTGGGGGGTCCTGAGATATGACATTGTTGACGGAATCTAAAGCACATCAACCTACAGGATTGATTCAGCCAGGTAGATTCGATGAGAGGCAGGCAGTCCCTGAATAATCCGACCCTAAGCCTTATAGGACTTTATAACACCTTGAATAATCTGGTAGCAAACAGTACAACTCATGGAACAGCCCCCATAGTTAAGTCATTTTGGCTCCCACCTCTGGCCCAAGGAGGGGATAGAAAGTGAGGGGGTGGACCTGAGGGGTATACTAGAAGACACCTTGAGCTGTTATTGCAGAATCAAGTTCTATGGCTCCTTTTCGCCCATAGCTCACAAAAGCTGGTCTCTTTTAAAAAATTAAAGGGTCACTCTCAGATTTTTGGCTACCATAGACTGACTAAATTTCCTACAATTTGACTACAGGTACTCATTAACTTCCAATCTTTTGTTTAGTGATTGTTCAAAGTTACAGCGGCACTGAAAAAAGTGACTTATGCCTGATTTTCACACAACAGTTGAGCTTCCCCCGTGGTCACGTGATCAAAATTCAGACTTGGCAACTGGTTCATATTTACAATGGTTGCAGTGTCCTGGTGTCATGTGATCCCCTTTTGCGACCTTCTGACAAGGTCACAAACTTCCTTTCTTTTACCATTCATAGCAGGATAGCCTGAGTGGGTTAAGTAATTTTCAGAAATATCTGGGCAGGTGTAAAGTTCCTTCTTCTCACCTCTCTAAAACCTGCCTAGGATTTCCTTCAATAAATGTTATACTGTATTTCTTGTTCAGACCAGTTCTGAGCAGAAATGCTTAATTTAAATACATAGATAAAACCAATTGGTATAGCAGTTTATAACAGAAAGAACTCTGGATTTTTTTCTGGCTGTATTTCTCTCCACTGCTAGTGGAGATTTATTTTTGGTTGAGAGAAATCATTGTTTTTCCATAGCAACAAGAATGGGATGTAACACCAGAAGCTGGTCTGATAAAAATATCTCTAGAATCATCTGGGCCAATTAAGTTCCTAAAATTAAATTCATTGACATAATGTATTTCAATTTTAACATTATTATAAAATATGTTTTAGAGTTGCAAATGTCGGAAACAGATTACTGTTTTAAAAAAATTAGAGGATAAATGTTGGGTTATAGCAACCTACAATTTCTTTCCTGAATTTTTGAGATGTATTTATTTATTAATATGTGACATTCCTATCAGCATAAATTTACTTAGTATTATAAAACACCTTTTCCAAATGGACTATTAATTCTGAAAATATGATTTAAATCCTCTGTCAGCTAAAAATTTTCAAGGAGATCTGATTCCAAATAGCATATATAGTTGTTTGTCCTGTCTTATTTCATTCTCACAATAATCTTAGTAAGTAATGCTTACAAACACTAATTGGTATTTCCTCAATAAACATCATGACTGAGTTGGGAATCTTAATCTTGATCTCCCCAGTCCTAATCTGATGTTCCTTGCACTAATAGACACATCTGGATCTGATAATTTCTTAAGCTTATAATATTTGTATTGGCTATTATATTGGCTGATTAAGTTTTGCTGTTACAACAGTGCTGCACATAGTTAAACATACCTTAGAATTATTTATTTGCTGAATGCACATTCCATTACTTCTATATATATTTCTTTACCTAAATGGGGACGTGACATACAAATAAATATTTGTTCAATGCAAGATTCTCCAGCTCTTCATACTTCCTGCATATTAAGATTCTCTGTAAGACAGTGCACAGATTGCCATGCCAAATTACTCACTTATATATCAGAGTTTAGGAAAGGGGAAAAAAGTGAGATCTGATGCATTCCCCCTCATCAATAAAATGGTAAAATCATAGAGCTATTTGTAATGAGTCATTACAATTGCATAAACTGAAGCTATTGCAATCCTGATACAAAGACTTTCAGTTTGTATAGGCCATAGGGAATAGAGTTGAGTGTAAATTAAGGACAATGAAAGCTATTACTTTGGGTAGGATTAAATCATTTATATGGGGATAAACTGAGGACTTTAAAGGAGGAGAAATGAAAGAATAGAAAGTCTAAGGTAGTTGGAAGTATGAGATCAACAGACTAAGAATTCTAGCTGGGAAAAATAGACTTTAAAATGATACAGGAGACAAGGAACTGAGGCATAAAGGAATACTGGAGAAACTTCTCAACAGCTGCTAAATTAAATCATAATGTTTTTAATAAATTGCTTAGTTTTTTGAAGAAGTTACTTGGCCTATTTTCATGTGGTTTAGAAAAAGAATGAGGAAAGAAGAATTGCTAGAAAGCTAGTGAAGAAACATGGTGCAACTGAAAGTGAACTAAAGTAGACAGTGGTCACCACAGTTGGATTCTAGTAAACACCATACAGTATGCTGAAATAAAATATATAGCCAATAAAAATTGTATCAAAGGTATATGCAGGCAAAAAATAAAGTTCTTTGGATCGTTTCAGGAAAAAGGATCGTCTGCTCAGGTTTAGCATTTTACAAGCATGTTCTGTATTCCCTAAGTACTTGGGACCTAAAACAATTCAGTGTGGATTTTGGGTTACCTGCCCCCCAAAAATAGGGAGTGAAGAATGTGTTAGCATAGTTTTCAGAAATGTTCCAGGAAACGGAATGAGCAAACTTGCCACAGCCAACTCACTGCGGCCAACTCGCCATGGCCAACTAGCCACAGCCAACTCGCTGCAGGAAAACTCATCAAGGGACAATTTAACAATTCAATTATTCAAAATAAATAAAAAATATTTTATTTTTTATCATTCACATTCCATTGTGTTCCTCCTTTTGCATCCTTTCTTTAATGATTCTATTCCACCATTTCTTTGATATTAGTGTAACTCTTGTCCCATGGCATGTTGGCCATGGCAAGTTGGCTGTGGCAAGTTGGCCATGGTGAGTGGCGGTGGCAAATTGTCATAGACCTTTCTGGCCAGAAAACCAAAACAGCTTCTTCCTAAATGCTTACACCGAAGAACCTCCTACTAGCATCTGTGGCAAACTCCATTATTAAAAAGTTTTTATCATTAAGAGATTTTTTCCTGTTGTCCAATCAAAATCAGTTTTTTTGTAACTGAAGCTGATTGTTTCATGTTAACAACAAAATTAGTAGGAGAACACAGAGCTACCTATATTAACGGTCTCCAACTTTTCTGGTTAAGCGGACCAGCAGAGGCAGTGGGGGGAGGGGAGAGAGAAGGGCTGGTTTTGTGCATGTGAACTCCTGCAGCCCAGTTCCAAATGGGTTGCAGCCCAGCATTGGGCTGTGGCCCGGGGGTTGGGGACCCCTTATATGACAGCCCTTTAAGACAACTATCACACCTTCCCTCAGTTTATACTTCTATAAGCTAAACATCCTCCTGCTGTCCTATGTTTCTTCTTCCATTTGGTTTTTGGCAGCTGCATCATAGGCTTGGCTCATGTTCAGCTTGTGATCCAAATCCTTTTTGTGTGTACTGTTGCCCAATATGATCCTTCCATTCCATTGTCATGCTTTTGATTTTCTTACACAAAATATACTTTGCATGTTTAAATTCATGTTGTTTGTTCTTGCCCGTAGTTCCAATTTGACAAGATTTTGTTAAAGCATCCAAGCATCAAACCATTACTGCAAAAAGTTGTTTCTATTTAAACTCTAAAAATTCTTCCAATGCCCTTCTTGGTATGCATCAGCATATACACAATTTATGCAAATCTACACATCTACACAACAAATCTACACTAAGAATTCTAAGTGATCCAGTGATGCTTTGAGAAACAGCCTATAGCTCCTGGAAGAATTTAGATCCCTCACAAATGGGAAATTGGGCAAGTAGCAGACATATTATTTCTTATATGCATCAAAGATGTCCTGTGAATAGAAGAACAAATTGTTATATGCAAGTCAGGCAATTGTCCTGTTGGTAATTGACATAGCAGTTAAGGTATTGCTTTTGAGTTGCATTTGTCTGCTGCTTTCTCACTGATGGGTGGAGGATAAACGAATTATTATTGGAAAAATGTGTAATGGCATGTGGGAAAGACTTTGGGAGAGAAGGGGAAGAACCACAGCTTAAGCAACAGTCTGATGAGAGGGAACTCAGTCCATTGGTGTGAAGGGATAGCATTGAAAGTGTTTCAAAAGGGACCCTCCCAATTTTCCAGACTAAAAAGAGCAAAGGGAAGAAGTACTTTCAATCTTGCAAGGTTCTGTTTAATGTAACCCTACAATAAAGATGGTGCCGAAACAAAGTCCTGGTTGTGCTTTGTCTGGATTAACAAATGCTTCCCAAAAGCTGCCATAAATTGTAGATCTCCATCTGAAATGACACAGTTAAGGCTACTTCTGTATCAGAGTACATTGTCAATAAAGAACCTGCCAATCTGTGGTGCAGAGGGAAGAGCCTTACAAGGAATACAATCAGCCTTCTTAGCAAATAGACACATAGTGACTAAATAAGTCAAGTTTTTAGTATTTGGGAGCTCAATAATAAAATCCAAGGAAGCAGTATCCCAAGGTCTTTTGAGGGAGATTTATGGATGTTAAGGCTTGCTTGTTAAAGGTTTGCTTTGCTTGCAGATTCTGCCTCTTGCAAGAGAAAACATTAAACTTTCACAAAAAAATCCCTAAGTATTACAAAAATGTATTGTCGTGTTCCAGATGTTTTCATTGACAGCTTCAGGAATATATAGACAACCATTAAGTAACAGTCATTTTCCTTCGCAAGAAATGAGAACCTTCCAAAAGGCTCCCTGATGATCGAAGCCTCTACATATGAATCTTCTTGGTACTAAAGGCAGATTTGTTAGAAGATATAGGCATAGCATGTTGGAGATTGATGTAGTACTATTGACTGCATGTTAATATTCAATAAATCTCTCAGTGATGGAATTTATGTTGGTGTAGTTTTCCATCCTAACAATTACCCACTTCCTGTTATTTAGATTACTTGCTCTTAACCAGAATAGCTTGGTAGGACATTCACAGGTCCACAATGCCCATATTAGGTGGTCAAAGCAATTTCCCAACTGCTTACTTCCCCAGAAGTATTAATTAAACTGTCCATTGTGCTAAAAAACCTAAATGCTTACCATTAGTTACTAAAATTTGCACAATTTAAAGATAATTCTATTCCTGACTGAAGAAACCCTTCTGTGCTGCTGTCTCCAATTATCTATGCTTGCATGACCAAAGTTGTCATGCTGATCAACTTTTCCATTAGAGCCATCATGCTTCATATCTCATATATTACACAGTGCCATCTTATGCAACCAGTAATTTGGTCCTCTTTTACTGTGCTTGCTCTATGAACAATATTCCCCTGAAGATCCAGACGCCCCTACTTTGTTGGCCTTTTGTAATGTGTTAAATATCTGGATATTCCCATAGACATTTGGGGTAAGATGTTAAGTGAGACCCATTGTGTTACTGTTGCAGTGAATTAAACAGGAAAGGTTTTTCAATAACAGGTAGGTATTCATAAGTTTTTGAATATTGATTTTCTTAATTGCATTACTGGGTTTGGTTTTGATCTCTGTATTCTGCTCAAAGTCACTCTTGTGAGGCGGATAGCCATATAAATTTTATAAATAGATAAATAGTATAGTTGCTGTATACTTTGAAGGAATAGAATAGAATCTGAAAGGGACCTTGGAGGTCTTCTAGTCCAACCCCCTGCTCAAGCAGGAGAACCTATACCATTTCAGACAAGTGACTGCCCAGTCTCTTCTTAAAAACCTCCAGTGATGGAGTGCCCATGATTTTTGGAGGGAAGCTGTTCCACTGGTTAATCATACTCACTATTAGGAATTTTCTCCTTAATTCCAGCTTGCTTCTCTCTTTGGTCAGTTTCCAACCATTGTCCTGCCCTCTGGTGCTTTAGTGAATAATTTGATCCCCTCTTCTTTGTGGCAGCCCCTCAAATACTGGAATACTGCTATTATGTCATCCCTGTTTCTTCTTTTCTTTAGACTAGCCAAACCAAAGTCCTGCAGCCGTTCTTCATATGTCTTAGTCTCCAGGCCTTTGATCATCTTAGTTGCTCTTCTCTGAACTTTTTCCTAAGTCTCAACATCTTTTTTTGATATGGTGACCAAAATTGGCTGCAATATTCCAGGTGTGGTCTTACTAGGGTTTTATAAAGTGGTACTAATGTCTCATGTGATCTTGATTCTATGCCTCTGTTTATACAACCCAGGATATTAGCTTTTTTGGCTGCTGCTGCACACAGCCAAAAGTCAAGTGATTGTCCACTAGGACTCCAAGGAAGAGAAGATGTTCCTGTGGAATTCACAATTTGTCTGCTCTGGAAATGAATCTATAAATTACTAGACAACCCATGACTTGTTCAGTCATCAATTCAGAAATATTTTCTTACCAGATTCCTCAATGTCTTCAATAATGGCGGAACTTCTAATGTATTGTCTTCGTTGAAAAAGTTCTTGAAAAATTTAGGGAGTCATTTAGAGATGCATCTGCCCTGAAAATAATCTATGTTGAACTGTACATCATAATCAAACATCAGGAGTTGACCACAAGAAATGTATTATGACATTTTGTATTATAATATAATTTCTACATTTCACCAAATTGCAGTTCCATGGGAATCATGGGTCTTGGATTTTGTATTCATTCTATAAGTCAACCCATTTGAGGTACCTCGGTACCTGCAATGCACCATTTTACCTAATTAAAGGTTGCACACAGACAGTCAGGAGAATTTTAGTTATATACAGGTGATGTTTTTGATATCTATTTTACCCACCATGAGATTTTACCTTTTCTTGTTCTTTTCACAGGAACTTAAGACTGTTTGCTAAGATTCAACTAGTATTATAGTGCTTCCTAATAGCCCAAGGAGATATATAGCATCTTTTTAAAGGACCTTGCATTTCAATAAGCACTGGATTTTTAAAAGTGTTATAGCACAGCAAATAAAAAAACTCTCTGTATCTTCTACGTATAAGAAATAGTGTTAAGTTGAACCCATGCCCTATAAATGGTCTTGAGCGGAAAATTTTTCTATAGACAGCAGGAAAACCAAGACAATTCTGCAAAAGTAAGCAAGTCAACAGAATGGGAATGGATTTGCCTGACATACACATATTTACATATCAAAGCACTTCTACTCAATTTCCATCTCTCAGCAACCCATAATTAATTATTTGAACTTATTATATGAATATTTCATTGTTAGGCAACCTGAATACAAACCAAAGCAATTAACTTCTAAAGGAAAATTCAATGCATCAACAGAGTCTCTGTCTGTCTCCTCCCTCTATCACCACGTTGTACTGAGTGGGATTCTTACAGCACAATCCTAGACAAAGGTACTTGAAAGCATATCTCCTTGACTGTATCGCTTAGCAATAGAGGTACTGGTCCCAGTTGTGGTCATTAAGCGAGGACTACTAAGCTTAAATCTTATCTTTGATGGTACATTTTGTACAATTTGTATGCAGGTTACAAATATAATACCATTGCAACTGTTGGATGTAAATTTCATTAAAAATGCATAGAGAAACTATCACTTTCTGCATTTCTAATATGAGCTCTGGAATACTCAAAGAGCCATGGGAAAAAGGGAGATCTTCCATTAGTGCTAATAGACTTCTTGATTGCTCTAAATATCTCCCTGCAGCTACAAAAAGCTAGCATTTAAATTGTCTGTATGTTCAACTGAGCCATTTGCAAACCAAGTGGAAATTTAATAATTCATATCCAAACCAAAGATTTAAAAATAAGGTATTTCTAAGAATATAGGCAGTTCCCAGCAGGGTGTTGTTGTTGTTTTAAAATAGTTTTTGGGTCTGCTAATGTCAGTATTTCTAGATGTTGAGGAAGTTCTTTTTTTTTTTTTTATTGAAAGTTTTATAAATTTTACAAAAAGACAAAAATAATACAAAACAAAAGACAACATATACAAAAAAGAAACTAAACATTACATATATAAAAAAAAAACCCCCATCCCCCACCCCTCACAAAAACCCTCCCTTCCCCCCCCTGAGCTTCCCAGAGCAGAATATAGGCTTAATTAAAAATTAAGAAATAAAAATAAAAAATTAAATTAGAAAATTTATATTTATATATATATATATATAAAAAATATCTATATATATATATATAAAAATAAAACTTATAAAAAAGCTATGTGATATTTTTGTATACCCAATCTAAATTGTATAAATTTTATCCATTTGTCCCAAACAGCAAGGAACTTCTCTTGCGTTTGTTGCTTTAAGAAAGCCGAAATCTTTGCCATTTCCGCCAGATAAGCTACTTTAAAAAACCATTCCTACAATGTAGGCAAAGATTCCTTCTTCCAATATTGTCCTACTAACAGCCTAGCGGCTGTAATCAAATTTAACATCAATACAACCTCCTTTGTATCACAATCTGTAACAATGCCTAACAAAAATAATTGCGGAGTAAATTTTACCCTCCTTCTAAAAATTCTCTGGATATTCCACCATATTTTGATCCAAAATGCTTTTATCTCTCTGCATGACCACCAAATATGATAATAGGAAGCATCCTTATAACCACATCTCCAACATTTGGGTTGCACGTCAGGGTACATAAGAGACATTTTTTGTGGATCAAGGTGCCATCTATAAAACATTTTATAAAAATTCTCCCTAAGGTTCTGTGCTTGTGTAAATTTGACATTTCTCACCCAAATGGTTTCCCAAATGTCCAATGAGACTGGGACACCAAAATTCTGCGCCCATCTAATCATACAATCTTTAATTAATTCCGTTTCTGAGTCCATTTCAACTAATACCCATAAATTCTCTTGATATGGGTTTGTCTTTGATCCTTGACTTGCTTAATAAGATTTCCATCTTCTCTAAGAAAACCCAATTTACAATCCACCTTCCATTTATCTACTAGTTGCCTATATTGAAACCAAGAATAAATAATATTTTCTTGCGCTAAATCTTCCCGTATCTTAACTGCCAGTTTTGCCCATCCCATCTAAGTAACTGACTATAAGACACCATGTCCATTTTTACTCCTCTTTTTATTCCTTCTATCGCATGCCAAGGTATAGCCCATAATGGAACTTTAAAATCACTTTTATAATATTTTCTCCAAATCCTAAGTAAAGAAATTCTTAAAATATGAGATTTAAAGACCCAGTCCATTTTTTTATTAAATATTAAATAGGCATGCCACCCATAAAGTAAATCCCATCCCTCTAAATGAAGTATCTCAGGATTTGTCAAATTTACCCAATCACTGATTAGTGTTAAGACCACCGCATCGTAATATAATTTCAAATTTGGTACCTTAAGTCCACCCCTCTCACGGAAGTCTTGCATAATTTTAAACTTAACCCTTGGCTTTTTCCCTGCCCAAATAAATTTATTAAGACCCTTCTGCCACTCACTTAAATTAATCTCATTTTTCAAAATCGGTAACATTTGAAACAAAAAAAGAAACTTGGGTAGAATATTCATTTTTATCACTGCAATTCTTCCCATGAGGGATAATTGCAACTTCTCCCAATTCTTCAAGTCATTCTGTACCCTGACCCACAACCTTTCATAATTATTTTTAAATAATTTTACATTAGAAACAGACAACATCACCCCCAAATATTTTACCTTATTAACAATCTCAAAACCCGTCAAGTTAGCCAAAATCTGCTTCTCCTGACTAGACATATTTTTAGGTAAGATTTTAGTCTTATTTACATTAATCTTGAAACCCGAAACCAAACCATAATGATGAATCAACTGTAATAAGTTTACTGCAGAATAATCAGGTTGCGACAAAGTAACAACCAAGTCATCCGCAAAAGCTCTCAACTTATATTCTTTTTTGTTAACTTCTATTCCTTTAATTTCCTGAGACTCTCGAATTTTGATCAATAATATTTCCAGTGTTAAAACAAACAACAATGGCGATAAAGGACACCCCTGTCTAGTACCTTTCTCTATTGTAAAAACCTCCGACAAACCTCCATTAACAATAAGTTGTGCCATTTGTTTTTGATATATTACCGTAAGAGCTTGTAATATCTTTTCGCCAAAATTCATTTCTTCCATTACTCTTAGCATAAAATGCCAATTCAATTGATCAAATGCTTTTTCAGCATCTAAAAATATGAGCCCTGCAGGAACTTGGTTGTTCTTGTCTAAATATTCTAATAGATTAATAATTTGTCTAACATTATTTTTCATATACCTTCCTGTTATAAACCCTGATTGATCTTTATGCACAAGATGATGCGCCACCCTCATAAGCCTATTTACCAAGATTTTTACAAATATCTTATAATCCACATTTAAAAGAGATATAGGCCTATAATTTTTTGGTAAAGTAAGATCTTGATCCTCCTTTGGAATCAATGATATAAAAGCACTACGCCATGAAGGAGGAATCTCTAAACCCTGTAAGATACCATTAAAAAGATCATTTAATGGTTGGATCATCTCCTCCATTAAAGCTTTATAATAAACAGCTGTTAACCCATCCGTACCCGGTGCTTTCCCTAGTTTCAATTGTTGAATTGCTGAGGCAATTTCCTCCTTAGTAATTAAGCCATTAATTTCATGTTTCTGATCCTCAGTCAGTTTAGGAAAACTTGCCTCAGCTAGATATTTATTTATATCTAGCAGTTGCACATTAGTAGATTTGTATAACTTTTGATAATAATCCAAAAAAGATTTTTTAATCAATTCCTTCTGAGAAACTAATTTACCCTTGTAATTTATTTTCTCTATTATTCTCTGTCTCTGTTTCTTTCTTAATTGATAAGCCAACCATCTCCCAGGCTTATTAGCATTACAAAATGTATTTTGTTTCATAAACAATAAATTGGTTGCCGCTTGATCTGCTATCAACATATTAAATTGTGACCTTAGTAACTTTACAGATTCTTTAATACTTTCATCAGAAGGATTTAGAATCAAGGCCCTTTCTTTTGATTTAATTTCATCTTCAAGTTCTCTACGTTTCTGCATCTGCTTCCGCTTATGACAATTATTCATTTTTATCAAAACACCACGCATAAATGCTTTACCTGCATCCCATACCATTGACATTGAAGTCCCCTTATACATGTTCAAAGCAAAATAGTCCTTTAAACACTCCTTTAACTTTTGAACATTCTTCTCTTGTCTGAACAAATTTTCATTAACTCTCCAGGATCTCCTTTCCTCTTTCTCTTGAGTCAGCTCCATCCAAACTGGGCTATGATCCGTCAGTGATCTAGGAAAAATCTTTACATTCTTTACTTTATTATACAAATCCGTAGTAATCAAAAAAAAGTCAATTCTTGAAAAAGATTGGTGTCTATCAGAAAAAAAAGTGAAATCTCTCTCCTCTTGATTACATTCCCGCCAATAATCCCTTAATTCCCAGTCTTCCTTCATATCAAAAAAAGCTTTAGGTAACCTTGCTTGTTTAAGAAAAGGAGAGGAACCTTTCTTGTCCCTTTGTATATCTAAGACACCATTCCAATCACCCATTAATACCACTGATCTATAATCAAGCAATGTTATTTTTTGATGTAACTGCTTATAAAATTGTTCCTGTTGTTGATTTGGAGCATAAAGTCCCACTATAAGTACTTTCTTACCATATATACCAAGTTCAATCATCACATATCTCCCCTGGGGATCTGATTCTACCAGACAAGCTGGTAGGTTTTGTTTAACATATATAACAACTCCCCCTTTCTTCCCAGGAGCAGAAGATATAAAATGAGATCCCAAACGAGCATTGACTAAATATTTCTGATCTTTAAGTAAAATATGAGTTTCCTGTAAGCAAATAACATCATTGGTATGTTGCTTCAAATAATAAAAGATTTTTTTCCGTTTCTGAGGAGAATTCAATCCATTAACATTCCAGGTCAAAAACTTTGCCATCTCCCTTGGCACGCAGCCTGGAGAAGACACCATCAAAATCTGAAAGAACTGCATGTGTTGCATAACTCTTGGGTCTTGCTCCTCCCACCGGCGGTGATGCACTTCCAGAAGAATTCTCTTTGGGCTCTTTTTTACGTTGCTCCTTCTCTTTACGCTTATAAGCTGCACGAGTCATCCTCTGCTCTTTAACCTCCATCTGGCGTTGCCTTTCAGTTTGTATCATCCCAGCGGAAACCAAACCTAATGCCTCAGATTGCTGCTCGACTTCCTTGCCACTCGGAGATTTCTGACCAGATGGAGTTGAGCCTGCACCCAGGACCGAAGTATAAAACTCTCTAGCTTTGTCAACTGTATTCAATCTGTAGCGTGTCCCCGCATGGCTCAAAACAATACCCATCGGAATTTCCCATCTAAATGGCATCAATCTAGCTTTGAGCTCATTGGTTAAAAAAGCGAAATCTTTCCTGCTTCTTAAAATTTTGGATGGGATTTCCTTTAGAATGATAACATCTTGGGCAGCAATCTGAAATCTTTTGTTGTAAAAGGCTTGTATAATCTCATTCCGCAGGGACTTCTTTGTAAAATAAATCACCACATCTCTAGGCAAATTCTTCTGCTTAGCAATCCAGGAGTTAAGTCTATAAATTTTTTCCACTTCTCTATGTAATTCTCCTTTATCCATATCCAAGGCCACTGCCAGATCAGTAAGGACCACCTCCACCAAATCTTGATTCATATCTTCCTTGAGGCCTCTAATCCTCAGGGCATACTCCATCTGTCTGTACTGAAACATCAAAATATCTTCTTGTGAGGACTCCACCTTCCTTTCCACATCTTGAATTTTATCATCAAAGGAATCAACTTTGTTTTCCACTTCCTCAAGCCTTGTATCGAGCTTAACCACCACAGTAGCCAAGCCTGAAACTGCTGCAAGTATATCTTGTCGTAAATCATTATTATTTTCTTGCAATTTAGTCTTTATCCCCATTATCTCTTCTTTAAGATCAGATTTAATTTCTGATTTAATCTGTGAGGCAAATTGCTTCATTTCCTCTCTCATTTGAACTACAATCTCTCCCATTATGCCTCTGACCTCTTGTGCTGAAAGTCTAGGCAGAGGGGGGGAGGGTGGTGGCTGAGCCGGTGGTACATGTTTAGATTGTTGTTGTAATTGTGCAGTGGAAGTTATAGGAGAAGAAACAACCTTAGGTATTGAAGCAGGCTGCTGTCTCTTTGAAGCCATTTTAAAAAGCGCAGTTCTCACTTCCCTTTCCCCTCCACACAAGAAGGGAGGAGGAAAGAAAAAGAAAAAGAATTTAAAAAGAGACAAACTATAGTCCTTGAAAATCCAGAGAAAATCCAAAGAATAAAAGATAAAAGAGCAAACAATTCAAAAGAAAAAATTCTAAGCCAAAAGCAAAAGCAAAAGCCAGTCCTTAAAAAGGGAAAGTAAAACAAAAGGGAAAGGAAAAAAAAACTCCGACACTTTCAAAACGCCATCTTAAATCCTTTCACTAATATAACAAAGAAAAGGAGGAAAAATAGTAAAAATCAAATAATAAAAAAAATAAACACCTAAAGTATATAACAAAAATCCTTTAAACTGCTCCGTCCGTTTAAAAATTACTCACCAAAATACTATAAACACGGAGATAGAAGCGGCGGTTTCTTTTGCTTCCTAGGAAGCAAAAACAGCTGGGAGGCGGAGATCAGCAGGAGCTCCGAGGGAACACTCCTTTCACCCCCTCTAGAAATAAATCCAGAGGGGGTTTAGGGGTTCTACCTCTATTCCTGCGTTCTCTGTCCCTTCCCTTTGCCCGGGAAGGGAATTCCGAGCCGCGGGCCAGCTGATGCGCGCTGTGCTCCGCGGCTCTGACACTTCCCCAGCTGGACGGCTAAAAGATAGCCGCCATCGCCGTCGCCTCGTACCGGAAGCTCCCGATGTTGAGGAAGTTCTTTAGGCATTGCTTTGAGGTCTCCAATCACGGTTTGTGTAAGAATTGATTTCTTTTTCCATAAGCATTCAACTTCAACCTGCAAGTCCTAATTTTTCATAATTTTTATGATATTTTGTCATTTTTTTCCCAATTGTTTTTCCTTGAATCCGTGCATCACCTGGAACAGCAACATCAATGAACCACACTTGAAATATTAGCCACAAATTAAGGAGAGAAGTTAAGGAGTCCGATGGCACTTCCAGTTGTCTTTGCAGCCAAACACAATGATATTTAGAACATATAACACAGAATAATAGGCAAGAAGAGACCTTGGAAATTTTCCAGTCCAAACCCCGTGCCCAAGCAGGAGACCCTATTGTGAACAAATGGCTGCCCAGTGTCTACTTGAATCTCTCCAGTGATGGAACACCTACAACTTCTGAAGATAAGCTGTTCCACTGTTTAATTGTTCTGTCGGGAAATTTCTCCTTAATTCTAGGCTGGATCTCTCTTTAATGATCTTTCATCCATGACTTCTGCCCTCAGGTGTTTTGGAGACTAGCTTCTTCTCTCTGATAACCCCTAAAGTACTGGAAGACTGCTATCATATCACCCCTAGTCCTTCTCTTCATTAGGCTAAATATATCTAGTTCCCTCAATTGTTCATCATACAGTTTTGCTTCCAGACCCCTGATCATCTTTGTTGCTCTTTCTATTGTCTCAACATCTTTTCTGTATCGTGGTGACCAGCACTGGACATAGTATTCCAAGTGTAATCTCGCCAGTGCAGTATAAAGTGGTACTTTCACTTCACGTGATCTTGATGCCATCCCTCTGTTGATGCAACTTGGGAGTACATTAGTTTTTTTTTTCTCGCTCACGGTTAAGTGACAGTCCACTTATTATAGATACCTCTAGATCAGTGATTCTCAACCTTTCTAATGCCGTGACCCCATAATACAGTTCATAATACAGTGACCCCTGTGAAATGGTCATTCGACCCCAAATGGGGTCCCGACCCACAAGTTGAGAACCACTGCTCTAGATACCTCTCACAGTTACAGGGTTGAGCCAGGTACCGCCTATTTTATTCCTGTGCATTAGGTTTTTGCTGTTTGAGGGCAAGACTTCACTATTCTCAAATATACAAATATATTCATATATTAATGTATGTATGTATGTATGTATGTATGTATGTATGTATGTATGTACATACTGAGGTTCATGTTGTCTGAGTGCTTTTTATATCATACTGAACTTATGAATTTCACTTGTTATGTAATCCATCACAAATTTGTAAAGCAACTATTATAGTTTAAAACTTATTAATAGCAGAATCTGTAGATTCCAGGTTTGGTGTATACTGTTCAACAGTCCGTATGTTGACTCTGCTGTGAATATTGATAAGTTTTCTCCAGGAGAGATCAGGGATCATTGGAGCAAATGTTTTCTTTCCCACTTGCTAAGGCCATGATAAATACTGTAGTACGCAGTCTGATGTAGCATTGTGATTTTCTTTGGTCTAGCTGTTTATTCATATGGACAAGAACGTCCAAATTAGGGCAGAACACAGTTGCACCTCCTCACATTTGTTTTTCAACATTTGACTTCATTAAATTCAAATTGAGAAAGACTGTAGAGAACAAAATAAAGTTGGGACTTCATTTACTGTAGCTCACTCAAGATGATATGTCACACTTTCTGCTGTGCAATTACTCTGCTGGGGTGGAATTTGGAGGAACTGCATGACTTGTACAGATACATCAGGTACTTTATTTGTTTGTTTGTTTATTTTCTTTTGTTCAATTGTGTCCAATTTTCAGAAACTGCCCTGATAAGTTCCTGCCATTTTCCTGGCAGGAAAATTCCTAATCAAGAGTCAGGCTGCTAGATATCTTTAATTTACTTTGTGGCTAAGGGATACTCACCTCAATAAGACTGTATACTTGTTAAATAAAAATGGAGCAGAGCAAACACAGACGCTCCATTTCTGTTGCACATCCAAAAATATTCTATTGCTGAAATAGATGTCCTTATTTCTGAAACTTTCCAGATCCGCAGAATAGCAATAGCACTTAGACATATACCGCTTCACAGTGCTTTACACCCCTCTCTAAGCAGTTTACAGAGTCAGCATATTGCCTCCCAACAATCTGGATCCTCATTTTACTGAAAGGATGGATGGCTGAGTCAACCTTGAGCTGGTTAGAATCAAACTGCTGGGGTGGGCAATGACTTAGCCTGCAATACTGCAGAATGCAAGTTGTAGTCAAGTATTCAAATCACCCTCTTTAAGTAAGAAAGCATTTATTAGTGCAATTCAATGTTTTGTGAAAGTTTTTATCAAAAATGTAATACTTCCATGAAAACATATTCATTTCCATCATATACAATTGTTAATAAAACACTGCAAGTGTATTCTTTGTAATAAAGTATTGAAATCTGACTATATAAGAGATCACTGCAACTTTTAAGTGCAATGCAATTTACACATTTCCTTAGAAATAGAACGTTGTGGTGATAAATTAACAAGGAGGTGAGGGAACAAACTCATGACTACCCAAAGGTATGGCAATTTAAATTAAAAGGTTGGTAAGTGCATTCTGTTGTATCATACATTCACAATGTTTTATTGACTATCATATTTCCCATCCATTCAGTCTTCATAAAAATCCAATCTCTGCTTTCTGTTCCTTCTTCCTCACTGCTCCTGCTTCCCTATGCCCACATGATTGACTGTATCATTTAAATTACTGTTGAAGACTGATTGGAACTTTCATTAAGTATTTGAGCAACTTAGCAGAGATCTATATAAAGTTGGCACAGATAGACCTAATTGGATTTGGGTATATGCTTAATACATATTCTGATCAAGTACTGATCATTCAAAGAATATATATATATAATGTACATGAAAATTTTGACACTGTTTCAAGCAAATACAAAAAGATATCAAGTGCAAAAAATATGCTTTCTTGAAAAGACTATAAAAAATGAAGTACATAATAATTTGTAAATCTACAAGGTAAAAAATGCCTACTTAAAGAGAGCAAAGAAAGCAAAGAAAGCAAGGAACACTTTTTTAAAAAAATAAACTCACTTCATTCTGACTAAACATTCAGAAGTCACATTTTGACTCCCCAAGGGGGACACTTCAGGTACTTTGTGCATGTACTTTGAAACTTAAAATAAGAATAATGCAATGCTTCATGATACAGATAGTCCTTGACTTACGATCATTTAACAATGGTTCCAAGTTACAGTGGTCTTGGAACCTGTCCTTAAAGCTACAACTGTTGCAGCAACCCTTCAGTCCCATAATTGCAATTCAGGCACATGGCAGCTGGTACTGATTGTAATCCAGGGACATTGTGTGTGCAATCGTTGTATCATCTTGTGGTCACATGATTGCAATTTATGATCTTCCCAGTTGGCTTCCAACAAGCTAAGTCAATTGGGGAAGCCAGATTTGCTTGACAAACATGACTCCCTTAATGACTACGTGATTCACTTAATAACCATGGTAAAAATGGGTAAAATGAGGCCCAGTTACATGATGAGTCATTTAATGACTATATTGCTCAGCAACCAAAATTTCAGTCCCAACTGAAAGTCGTAAGTCTAGAACTATCTGTATTGCTTTTTGCTTAAGCGGACAATTAAGTGCAATATATTTAGTGACAATGATAAGTACAGAAGAATAACAAAGAGCACTACATTATAGCACCCCCAAAGTTATATTTACCCAGCCAGCTGGGTAGGAGATCTGAGCTATTTCTTGAATGGGATTCAGATTGATCTGACATCAATAACAGCCATCTCTCCAGTTCCCATCCCGTAGAGTAGTAAATGAAGAAAGAGGTTTTGGTGGCTGGAGAAAACTGTTTTTAAAAAGAAACAAAGTAAGCATAAAATAAGGCAAAGTTCCATGAACAAATAAGCCAGTGGTGGGATTCAGCCGGTTCGCACCACTTCGGCAGAACCAGTAGCTAATTTTTTGTTGCCCAGACCCAGAGTGGACTTCCGGAAGCGGCATCCACACAGAGTACCGGTTGTTCAGATATTTGAATCCCACCACTGAAATAAGTACACATATATTGCTATTTTCTCCACAAGTTGCAGCTGACGTACTCTCAGATGAAATCTCACAGAATGACCCTCTCATTTCTAGCATCATTGAAAGAAAGATTTGGTGAAGATACCACCATCCTAAGCTGGCTACTTTAAATGTAGTCAATAGGCTTAACATGGGGCAAGACCAGAAATCCAATTATCAATCAACAAATCCAAGGGGAGACACTGTGAGGTGGAATCCAGACTTCTAAGCAAAATATGATGGGGAAAACACAACAGAAAAGTTGTTCTTGGCATTTTATTCCAGGGGCCAATAGATGAGCCATACTAAACTGCCATTCAAAGGAGCAGAATGGGCACAATTGGCTGTCTGCCCATATCCGCTTCACCCTGGGGTCTCCTGCCACAGCTGACCCACCACGGATGTTTATCCTCAGTTGCCCCTCTGCCAGCACTCCAGGCACTGAGGGACCAGTGGCAGGGGAGGAGTGCCAGTGGAGGGACAGCTGAAGATGAATACTCGCAGTGGGTCCTCTGCAGCAGAGGGCCTGGGGTGAAGCAGGAGCAGTCAAGCAAGCGTGGTCAATTGTCCTAAACCCCCAATGAACAGCTGAGGCACATGAAAATCTGCTCTTCTCTTGGTCTGTTTCTTGGCAAGTCACAGATCTGCAGAGTTTAGCTGGTCTACATCAACACGCCTCTGCTTAGCATTTCTGGCTGAACTTCAGAATATGAGAAACTAAGTACCGACCCCTTACTGAATATGCCTCAGCCAGAGGGGAGTCCTTGACTTGAACACTGATCACCAGTATCAGAACTAGATGCCTCTGACTCCACTTCCTCACCATCCTCTTTGAAGGGTCAAAACATATATACGTCATGAAAGCACTTCTAGTATCTCTTGTGTTTCTTTACTTGTGCCCCTTCCTTTATGTCCCAAACCAACTTCTCTGCCATTCTAATGTAAGGTCTTCTTGTTTAGTCAATCATTAAAGTCAGGAGTTAACAAAGGTGATTTGTTAATCCTTTTCTCCAAGGAAAGACATCACAATAGCTAATGTCAAACAACTACTCAGTTAAAAGAATTGCCAACGTGAAGTTATTGGCTATAAAACCAAAGGCAGTCCAGAATTAATAGGGTAACAGCACAAACCAATTGAGTCAACTATTTAACCCATTATTTACCATGGATATCAATGTTTCCCATTACCTACTTTGTTACTTCCCAACTGGTGATACCAAGAATGATTTTTGCATCTTTTGCATGTAAATCTGATGACTCAGTTCTCCAACACAGCATGTGACTAACAACCTCATATCCATGCCGACACCGAAACAAAACTGTTTGTGTTTGCTTTGATAAGAAGTTGAGAGAAGATCAGATTCTCATAGGGTAACTTCCCTAAAAGGGATGCATATACTGTAGACTAGTATTAGTACCAGATATCAAATCAAAGTTAGAGGTGGCTTGTTGGTTTGAATAAACCCAGTATGGGAGGGTAAGCCTGAGCTGGATTAATTCAGAGGCAAGTGGAAGAAAAGAATTGCCTGGATGCTCCTAGATTTGCATAATGAAGAGGAAGTGCCATGATAGGTCCTTCTCATCAGTACAAAAAGCTCTGGGTGGAACTGAAGATGACAGAAGAAGATTAAAATACTTTATGCCAGAGATGAGCCTGCAGACAATGAGCTGTCAATCTGAATGATGGGTACCCATTTATGTCAAGTGTAAATGATGATATATGTATGTTAACATGCAGGGAGTTAATTAGAGTTGAAAAATGGAGTTTGGGGGGGGGGGTATTTCAGAAAACTACCTGAAGAAAAGGAGTGGGAGAGCTTATTTTGGTATGAGAAACCCTACCTCTTTCAATCAGGTCTCTCAATCACATATATACTTCATCAGAAAAAGCATTTCAAAAGTGTCCTTCCACAGAAGCAAAATGTGATTTCTACTGGGACTCAAATAAAGCTGTGATACTCTGGCAGGCCAGAGTATATGTCCAACATTCTATTTAGAATATATCATAATCAAAAGTTTTCTTTTATGGAGAAAATACAAAGCCCTAATTTACCTGAGTACTTAACATAGTAAACTAAATATACTCACCAACATCCGAGATAATGAAACAATGCTAGGTTGATGGCAGAGCACCATGCAACCTATTAATTATTTCCTAAAGCATTATGAAATACTTCATCTTATACACTACTTCTCATTATTTTTATTTCTCTGGACTGAATTTCATAGAGCAGTAAAGTAGTGGTGCATAATACATAATGCACTGGTAAAAACCTACTGGCCTGTGGCATGGCAATTACTGGTAGTTCTTGGGAATACTGGAGATGATTACTGGTTAAAATTTACTTCAAGTCAAGCTCAGCTCTGATTAATACATTTTATCAGTGATTTGCCACTGCTTTCCCCAACTTTTCAATCTAATCCAGAAGCCTGGAATTCTTGGGCTTTTCTATCTAAGGATTAGCTAAGCATGAATCTGTTTAGTATCCAATCCAAGATATGGCTAGTTAGATATTGCTGTCAATTGAGATAGTCCTGATTTAAGCCTACAAATGATGAAAATAAGCCAAAATATGAAGAAATTGCCACATATTGCATGCTTTTGGCCTTCTTGTTGAAAATCTAGTGAGATTTCAGGTGAGGTAACAAATGTTGTTTGATTCATTCATTCCATGATACTTTAGATAGTTTAATGAAAATGAATTATTTTGGAGCGCTATGTCATTAGGGAGGTAAGATGTGCCACAATGCTTCTAAGTGCCACATTACTAACACCTAGTTTAAATAATGGTCCTCAAGATCTTTCCCTGAAAAAGCAGTGGCTCATATTAAGAGAAAGGGTGGGGACTGCTGATCTTTAGTTTATATTTTGCTCTGATTCAAATGACCTGTAGTAGGCTTCCCTTATTGGTACAATTTAAGATTAGAATTAGAATTCAAAGTTAGAATCCATCATAATTTGGTGGACATCACACTCCTATCCTACCCAAAGGTTAAATTTAAAAGGATACTTGATTTATGAGAATTCTTACTCAGTTAGGCATCTCTAATTCACTCATGACAGTGAACTTCAGGGAGTGGGAATTATTGTTTAAAGGTTACAAGCTCAATTTCTTCTTCAACAAAGGTATTCTTACCTTCGAATTGGCTGTGCAATTTTGCTCCTAGGTATACTGCTTCCACCTATGGCCAGGGAAGGCCTAGGAAGGCTACTACGTGTTACAATGCTTGTGTTTGCAGTCTTGTTTGGCACTGGGATGCCTGTGCTGGAGTGCATCTGCAAACTGCTGCTGCTGGGCAATGCAAGGCCGCTGCCACTATTGCTTCCTTGAACTGTTGGACTCACATAGGCCATAGCTTTGAGGGGCTGCCTAGCAGATATTGGAAAGTGTCCCACACTGTGGACTCTGTGTTGAAGTTGCCCTGGTGAAGGAACTAAAAAGAGGAGAAATAGAAAAGATTAACTGAGAGCTATAATGTAAGAGAAATTTAAATAATTCCTGACAATGACTTTACATATTAAGATGAGGAAGTAAATTAATTAAACAAATATGCCATGTAAAAATGTGTTCAGAAGCACAGTTATTACCCTATTTTCCCGAAAGTAAGGTCTACCCCAAAAATAAGCCCTAGCTTGATTTTTGGGGATGGGCCTAATATAATTTAATCCCTACTCCAAAAATAAGCCCTAGTTTTGGGGTGAGGCACAAACTTAAAAATCAAGCCATGATGGGGGTGTGGATCTGCCCTATGCGCACCTACTTACCTCGCAGCCAGGCCTCCACTCACCAGCCCAGAACCGAGCTACAGATTCAATCCATAGCTTGGTTCTGCAAGATATCAGCAGCCGAGGACTGAGCTAAATTCAATCCATAGCTCAATACTCGGCTACATAGGCCTTCCGGAAAGGCCTGACTGCAAAATGCAGGCGGGAATGCTGCTGCAGAATGAAGCTGCTCCTTCAGCCCCAGAAGAAGTGGACTGGCTGGGCTGGGTGTTAGTGCCAGAGATGAGTAGTACACCCCCTGAAAATAAGACTTGTGCCTCTTTTAGAGGAAAAAAAAAAAAGACCCAGTCTTATTTTCAGGGAAATATGGTATGTAGTTCTTTCCTATTTGGCTCTTTTTCTATGAAATTCATGCATGTATATGCATGCGGAAGGAAAGGGGAGCAGATGACAAAACATACAGTATACTGTATCAAAGCCTGTCAACCGAAAAAGAAGTTGTGATGCAAATACTTAAGGGTGAGCTTTGTGTCATAATGACACTGCACGAGTCATCTTTTGGTAACTGCAGATACTTATGAGTTTGGGGAAATATTTTAAAACCCTCACAGAGGAGAAAAAGTGAAGAGATGGTACTTAACAACAGCATTGGATTGAAATATTTTCTTATCCAAATCATGCCAAACAATTTGAAAGTTGGAAGTAGAAAACCTCCTAGCATCCTTTAAGTAATGATAAAATAATACTGAATCTGAAATGAATTTGTATGCACTAGAAGTACTAAGTCTTACAATCGTCATTTTTTGCAATCTTGCTGGATTGTTGTCTCCTGGAGATAAAGTCTTCTTGCATTTGGAAATTATATAACTATGTTAACAATAAATGCATAGAAAGAAAATAGAAGAATCCTCTCGTTGGGTATTTTTTGGGAATCCTATTTTTAGTGGCAGAAAATAAAAGTACATTTAAAATGAGATCCAAATAATTTCCATTAAATCATTTTCCTGCATATAAATCTTCAAAGTAAAGTTTCTCTCAATTCAGTAGCAATAGCAGTAGACGTATATACCGCTTCACAGTGCTCTACAGCCCCAAGTGGTTTACCGAGTCAGCATATTGCCCCGCAACAATCTGGATCCTCATTTTACCGACCTCAGAAAGATAGAAGGCTGAGTCAACCTTGAGCCAGTGAGACTTGAACTGCCGGCAGTTGGCAAAATTAACCTTCAGTACTGCATTTTAATCATTGCATCATCAGGGATTAATTTAAGTTTAACTCTTAATGACTGCCTAGGAACAGAGGAACAGAATCTTCAATCTGTATACCAAATAACTAGTAGGGAATTAAGGGAAGTAAGTTGGATCCCTGGGGCTAAGATCAAAGATGTATCAGAGAGGTTTACAAAATAATCAAGCCCACCAATTATTATCCCTTTCTCCTCTTTCATGTTGGGATGAATGATACAATCAAATGCCTGGAAATAATATCTTGGAACTATAGCAATAGTAATAATGCTTAGACTTATATATTGCTTCACAGTTCTTTATAGCCCTCTCTAAGGGGTTTACAGAGTCAGCAAATTACCCCCGACAAACTGGATCCTCATTTTACCGACCTCGGAAGAATGGTAGGCTGAGTCAACCTTGAGCCGGTGAGACTTGAACTGCAGAATTAGCCTGTGATACTGCATTTTAACCACTGCACCATCACAGTTCACAACTATGAGCAACTAAACAGGAAACAATACAGGATACAGATAGTCTTCTCTTCCATACTGCCAACCATAGATCAATACCAAACAAGGGAGCCAAGGATTCTGTCTCAAGGGATGGCGCCATTAACAGAACTTTGCATTTCTAGATTATGGTTTATATTACCTGCAAGAAGAGCTTCTTGCAAGAGATGGGCTGCACCTCACAAAGACTGGAAAATAACTACCCAGGCTCATCTGAAGGGTTTTAAACTAAAAAGGGAAAGAAAGGGTGGCTAATCTTTAAGACCAAACCCCAAGAAAACAAATTAGACGATGAGAAAGGAAGTGGCGAGAAGGAAGGAGAATTCAGGTATAAAACAGAAGAGGTAAGAAGCAAGTACAGGGTCAGTGGTAAACAGCTCAGATGCCTACATGTTAATGCTCAGAGTTTTGGGGAACAAACAGGAGAACCTGAGGGCATGAGGACAGGTATACATGATATTGTTGTCATTACAGAAATTTGGTGGGTTGGAATCTATAATTGGAACATGCTACCAGAAGGATATAAATTGTTCACCCAACAAAAGAAGAGGTACTTACACACATTGTATGTAAGCAATCACTCCACCTCTATAGAAATACATGATACCAAGGATGAAAGCCCTCTTGAATGCATTTGGGTGAATATAAGAGGAAAAAGAAATGATATTGCTATAGACCACCCAACCAAGCAGAAAAAACAGAACATTTTGCTAATCAACTAAATAAGATGTGCAAGAAATATAACACTGTAGGAGGACTTCGGTCACCCTGACACCCTGGGAGACAAACGCTACCCTTTGTTCCTGATAATGAATCAACTGCTCTGAGGAAAGAGTTCCTCAGGAAGGGAGGGAGGGGGAAAAAAAGTCATATTACCTGCAATTTTTTTGAAAGCAACATATATAAACTTAAAATGATCCTGAAAAGAAAAAAACTACCTGAAGCAAGAACAACATAAAATATTCTAAAGTAGTTTTTTTCCTCTAAAATCTGGGGCCTTGGTTCTTCCTATCAGCCCTAATGATATGCCACAGGAGCTGTACAACTATTGGATTAAAAGATCCAAGATTAGGAAAGAATGGCAATCAAACAGCTTTCAATAAATAAAAAGAACATTCACATACTTACTGCAAGACTGCATTCTGGATACCCCGTTACTGGCTCCATGCAAGTTAGAATCAAAACTTAGGCTGTTCCTCACAGAACTGGCAGGGCTGCTGTTTGTATTGACAGTAAGGGTACTTGGCATTCGAGCTAAATTAGGCATGCTTCTTCGGAGTTTGTCTGCAGCAAAAGTAAGACATCAAACATGAATTTCAAAGAGAAAGTTCTTTTGGATCAAGTCAAAAGGACCAATGGATGTGGGATTTATAGAAGGACGCATCTGGTCAAGCAAGCTAATAATGGCAAAATCTTATCTCCTTTGATTGTGCCATGCCAATTCCTATGGCAATAACATTACTTTAGAAAACTCCAACAATATTCTTTTCATACTAGAATCCCATTTCTGGGATGGGAATAATAGTGATTGTAATATTCCAAAAAAGAAACAGGAGAGATTTATACCATGTGGCTCTGAAAGTTTTCAGTTCAGAAAATCTTCGCCAGTTGAAGCTAGTTCAATTCAGTCCCAACCATCCTCAACGTTCCTTACTTCATGTTTCCTCTCCCTTCTGTTCCTAACTTGCTTCATTGGAAGAATGGTAGAAAAGGTTATGTATTACACTCTACCTCAATTTTTGTACCATCCCAACTTTGAAAATTAAATTTGTGCTAACCAACCAAGTCAGATGTATTCAAGAGTCATGCTTTTTGCCCTATCAACTTAAAGGACTTTAGCTCTGCTGCAGTCCAAAAACAGTCACAATATGAGGTGAACAGATTTAGCAGGTTTCAAGTTGTATGGACCTGATGGAAGACAAAATGATATATATCCTACGTATAAATAAGCAATAACCTCTCAGAACGTAAAATAAAATAGTTCAAATTATAGCTAGCTATAATTTACATGCCTATTGTCAGAACTTCTGACATAATATTTGCCAAGTGTATTCGAAAACTGTAATATACCATGTTTTCCCGAAACTAAGATCTATCCTGAAAATAAGCCCTAGCTTGATTTTGGGGGGTGGGCCTAATATAAACCCTACCCCAAAAATAAACCCTAGTTTTGGGGTGAGGCGCACACCTAAAAATCAAGCTAGAGCAGGGGTGGAGGGATGGAGCTGCCCCATGCACCCTGTACCCACTTACTGTTGCAGCCAGGCCTCCCATGACTTGACACCTGCCTCGCAGAGCTGGCCCACTTCTTCTGCAGCATTCCCCGGTATATATTAAAAGAATGTTATCTTTCCCCCAAAATAAAAAATGATGACAGATTCACTATAATTAAGATTTTTAATGCAAAACAAAAAAAAAATCAATGAGCCAGCAGCATCTATTACTCAGGGTCACCCCAACAAGAAAAGCAGTTTACTGAGATGCATGGATTTTGATCCGTCATTTAAATTAACCTTCCTTACTTAATACCTTCCAACTATATTAGATTATGACTCCCATCCCTGTTAGGATGACTGTAATGGTTGGGAGTGCTAGGGTTGCAAAAGCTCCATTTGAAACAGCGAAATCCATACAGCTAAACACAGGAATCCTCTTCTTATGGAAAAGAAAATGTGAGCTTGTGTGGAAAAATAAAAAAAGAAATGTGAAGAATGGGTTTTATATATATATCGAAAGAAGGAAACTACTTCCAGAATATTAAGCCTTTATGAATTATTTTAAGATATGTTTCAAAAAAACAACAGCCCACTAGTACGATAGTCTGTTCAAGATCAGATGTAAACTGATGTCATGAAAAACTCAGGTTACACAAGGCGGCCACTTTTACCTCCATTAATTTTGGTTGATTGAGACTCCAGAAGATTTGGGGGTTGAGGAGAACAAAATGGCTGCTGTTGACTGTTATTACTGTAGGGAAAATATGGGGAAATTGGGCTCCTCCTACAGTCCCGTATATTGGAGAAAGTTTGGGAATGGGGAATTCCTTTTTGGAAAGGAGAGCAACGTGTGAGCCGAGGCTGTGGAGGGGGCAAGTGGTCAAATTCTTCCTCGTCTTCAAGGCTATAACGATCAAATTCCTGATCACCACTGGTCCCTTTTTTGATCAAAGGAAGAGATACACTGGAACTGTTTCTTGACACTGATGTTGAAGTTGAAGCATAGTCTTGCCTCAGGCCTGTAAAGGAAAACAAGATCCAAAATACAAAATGGTAAAAATCTTACTTCTACTAATAATATAAATATAATTGCATTATTATTTTAATCTTGCCAGACAAACTAAGATCAAAGAAGCAAGAATTACACAGTTTTCAGTAAGGTTTCTTTAATATGAGTCTGGGTAAATACATTCTCCTGGAAACCATAAGAGGAAATTTCCCACCCTTATTTATACTGAGTTCATTAAGACAATCTGTCTTTGAAACACTTTATCAGACCTGCCATAAACATAAACCTCTAAATAGAAATTATCCTTGGCTCTGTTTGTTGAGAAAGATACTAGTTTTATTAGAAATCAAGTGCATTGCAGTAGTGCATAGCCAGAACAGAATCGTCCGCCAAAATCCCTAAGTTCAACTTTTCCCTCCATTAACTGCCTCCGATCGCTGACCCCCTATGACCAATCAGGTTCAAGCAAGATGTTTTCAGAACAGTCATTTCAAGCGTAGGTTGATATGCAGCTGTGTTCTTCTCCCAGGTGGGTGAACTTGAAATAGAATTCTGGGAAGATACAGCAATTACTCTCATTTTCCACAAGCAGCAGTTACTTTTGCTTTCCCCCCAAGCATCCCCCCCTCCCATCCAGGTCTATGACAATTTGCCACAGCCAACTTACCACGGAACAATTTGTCATGGCCAACTCATCACAACCAACTCACCACTGTCAACTTGCCATGGCCAACTTGTCACAGAAGAATCTGCCATGGCCAACTTGCCGTGGGACAACATGTTGGATGGCAAGAGATATACTAATACCAAAGAACTGGTGGAATAGACTCATTAAAGAAAATACAAAAAGGAGAGATAAAACAAAATGTGAATGACAAAAATTAAAATAATTTTTATTTATTTTAAATAATTAAATTGAATCGTTAAATTATCTCATGGTGAATTGTCCCGCGGCAAGCTGGCCATGGTGAGTTGTCTCATGGCGAGTGGGCCATGGTGAATTGGCTGTGGAGAGTTGGCCATGGCAGGTTGGCTTGCAATAAGTTGGCCATGGTGAGTTGTCCCATTTGGCTCCCACCCACCCTCCCCAGAGACCATGGCTTGGTATCAAAGCACAAGCAAATTGAGGTGGCAGCTGACCCACTTCTTTCTAGGTTTCTTTCCACTCGAGTTGTCATTTAATGAGATAAGCTATGAACCGATTTTCCTGCCAAATCTTGATTATTTATATTCACTCTCTCTTCCATTTCTTTCCCAGAATCCCAGTCTCTTACAATAGATATCATTTTTAAGACTGTGAAGTACTTCATATGCAAAGGCAAATGGGAAATTTATGACTGTATATACAGTACCAGTGTTAACTCTACAATGAACTTGGCTGCAGCCATATTTCTATTCATTCTAGGTTGCCATATAGAACAGAGGGAGAGGGGCTTGCCCAGATGCTTCACTAGTCAAAATAATCTTCTGTCCCATGGGAACCAAGGTCATCTACTGCTCCTGTGATCAGGGACTGGGTCTTGTATAAGAAAGCCTGCCAAATGAATATATTGGGGAACATAGTGATGGCATAGATTTGTGGGTGGGATATTATATTTTGTAACTGGGAATTTTTTAGTGGGAATTTCAGACTTGGTTTCACTTTTGATCATGTCGATACTTTGTAACTAATAAACATGTTCTTTGAGGACTTTCCAAGCCTCGGAGTTCTACTTTATATGTCTCTATGTCAGAACCATGACAACCAGTATCCAACTCCTTGAAGTTCACACCTATTTTCCAGAGAACACACCAGTCATAAGATAAGCAATACAATTTTGTGAAAATATGCAGCTGTTTTAAGGAGTTAGAGAAGTAGTATGCAAATACCATTTTCCCTTAAAAATCAAAGTACTGTAATACATTCTCAAATTTTAATTAGATAATTTTTTAAACTCATTCTGCAAAATCATATTCTTTTGCAAAGATCAAGCCTTTTTTCCCTAATCAGAAAGCAAAACAAAACAAAACAAACAACCCCTCAAAAAACGTATTTAGAAGAAGGAAAATAAAAATTTCAACCTACTTTCTTCTTGTAGCCGAGCCATGATCTGGACATCTGTGAGGTCTTGTAGTTTGTATCCCATGGAAATGGAATCATCTTCTAATTCTGGAGTGCTCAATTCACTGTCCAGAGATGACTGGGGACTAAGAGGAGAGCTTCTAGAAATGCAATCTATTGAAAAATATTAAATCCATAAACATTTCATAAAGATAACAGCACTAATTCATAAATTAATAAACTAAGAATATACAGTATATATACAGTTATATACTGCTATATACATTATGTCCACATCATCCCAATATCATAAATATCTATTTAGAAGAAAGACTCAATGAAAGTGTACAAAAACACACACCCTGCCATCTAAGGATGTGCTTACTTTGCAGATGATTAGGAATGTGCTTGTACCACATCTGAGCACCACTATTTTATGTAATTCATTAAATAGATAAGTGGTTCTCAACCTTTTTTTTGTGGCGACCCCGGTCATAAGGACGCGGCGCGCATGTGTGGCGGTGCCATGTGTGGCGCGCATGCGCAGCGGTGTCCCTATGCACGGCATGCATGCGCAGCGGTGTCC
Source organism: Crotalus tigris (assembly GCF_016545835.1). Classification (NCBI taxonomy): domain Eukaryota; kingdom Metazoa; phylum Chordata; class Lepidosauria; order Squamata; family Viperidae; genus Crotalus; species Crotalus tigris. The sequence goes on from NW_024096565.1 coordinate 2,053,932, forward strand.
CCATGCACGGCGCGCATGCATGGCGCGGCGCGCATGCGTGGTGCCGCCAGCTGACAAAAAATGGCGGATCGCATTGTTTGGCGACCCCCGTGAAATGGTCGTTCGACCCCAAATGGGGTCGCGACCCACAGGTTGAGAACCGCTGAAATAGATCCTCTTGAACAAACCTGAAAAAAGATGCTGCTGCTTTGAATTGATTCATGAAAATTCTTAAAGCAGGTGAATTTGTTTGCAAGTTCAGAAGAATACAGAAAATAACTATAAATGAACTGTCAAGAACTACCTGTATTGCTTCCATAGGATGTCCTAACCTATGTTCATATCTGATAAGATTTTAGCAATCTATCCAAAATGTTACTGGGGGATCATACTTCAAATTTCCCCAAACTGGCAGTTCTCAAATACTGTATACTGGATTTCAAGGAAGCATGCATTCTCTAGCTTATACACTGCAACTGTAAATGGAGAGGCTTTTCAACAGGCTGGCTGAAGATTGTAACAATGACAATCACACATAATTGTAGGGCATGAGAGTAGGGAGGCACCATGTCTCATTATTCAGTGAAATGCACAAATAACAGTTGCATTTGCAAGTAAAATTCTCAGAGGACCCTTCAAATGATATGGAAAAGAGCAGGGGAAAGAAGAAAGTGGAAGAATCTTCTTTTGAAAACATACCATCGCAAATAAAATAATGAAGGGGAAATTCTTACAGATTACCATATTGAGTCTTTTGCTGTACTTCAGGAAGGATGTCTCAAACCCAGAGGACCAAGTTGCATTTAATAGACCACTATCTTACAGCAGGAGATTAAGGGAGCTAATTCTCCTCTTCCCATTTGTTAATGAGCCGTGACTCTTGTGAAGGTTAATGATGAGGGTAGCTAATCCTCTACTTCCCATATTCTATATAGAATTTTGAGGTTCTACACATATAGTTATGTAAAACAAGTTGCTTTCTCAGAATTTATTTGGGATATATGGACTTCACAGAAAAGGCATATATGGTACATGGCATTAGAGAAGACGACAGCTCTTTTTCTGCTTCCAGTCTGTGCATTTAAATAAGTACTAAATTTTGCAGCGCTATGCTGCAAGAATCTGGATAGGGTAAACTGGTCCTTTCTACTCCCTGTCCAGACCCCAACTCCAGCTTGACAAATCAGACCTAAGGATCAATACGAGGCACAAGGGCCCAGTACAAGTAGTCTTCAACTTACAACCACAGTTGAGCCCAAAATTTCTGTTATTAAGTGAGACATTTGTTAAGTGAGTTTTGCCCCATTTTACGATCTTTCTTGCCACAGTTGTTAATTGAATCACAGCAGTTGATAAGTTAGAAACCTGGTTGTTAAGTGAATCTGGTTTCCCTATTGATTTTGCTTGTCAGAAAGTTGCCAAAGGGACCCTGGGACACAGCAACGGTCATAAATGTGAGTCAGTTACCAGACATCTGAATTTTTATCAGGTGCTGACATCACCTGCATTTCCTCAACAAGGAACAGATGACTTAATATTGTTTTTCTTAGCATTTGTCTCACATGGTTGCAGGATCAGTTATTATTATTATTTTTTGCATTGCACTTACTTAGCTTTTACAGCAAATCTAGCAATCCACAATGGCTTTTCTTTATATATTAATTTGTGGCAGAACCTGATGCTGACTAAGGCTGAGAGGGAATGACTGGACCCAAGTTCACCCAGCTGGCTTCCGCGCCTAAGGGAGGACTAGAATCTCCTGATTTCTACTCCAGATTGAATCATCATTAGTCTTTAAAAACACTCTCTGTAAACCTACAGGGCCTGGGCTATGATAATATTAAACTGTTATGTTAGTAAGAAAGTAGGCATTACCTGTTTGTTCAGGTGTTAATATTGCTTTGCTGAAGGTTTTAGGGAACGCAGGACTGTTAAAGCTATTGCTATATGGAGTAAACCTTGCAACAGGACTATAAGGAAAAGCCAAGGATGAAGAGAAGAGACTCCGCCATCTACTAGCTGTTAGTGGGCACAGAAAAGAAAATATAGTTTGTATTTAGCAACAGAATGCATATGTATTAGGAAGTCAATATCACAAGAAAGATCAAACAGTATTGCTGTATGTACTTCTAGCGAGATAAGTCTCACTGGGAACAGTGCATTTTATTCCCAAACCAACTGATGTATGAGAGATTTATTAAATTTATTGGCTGCCTATCTTGTATCAAAACGAGATGCCATTTGCATGGGAGTTATGGACTGATAACTGAACTGATAGAATGTCAATAATTTTCTATAGGTTAGAGGGGAAAAACCCTGTGTAAGATAAATAAAAAAGAACCACATTTTGAAGGAAAAGGATCAAAATGGAATAACTAAAAAGCGTTTTTCTTTTCTTAATTTTTTAAAATCTCCTATACAATACAACCTAGTGTTGAACATTAGAACACCCCTTGGTACAAATATTTACCTATACAAATTATTTAAATTGAAATTTATCAGAAAAATAAAGGATATGAGAATATTCTGATTAAGGACAAAATGAATATATATATATACTGGAACAAGAACTTTAGAAGCTATAGTTTTTTAAAGACTAAGATCAATGTACTAGTATTGAGAATAACAAAGTCGTGTTTTAAAAATGCTTAAAAGAAATGTATTAATGAGCTTTTAATTATCATAGAGGAAAGTTTTTGAAACACAATATTATTGGGATTAACTATTGATGATAAACTTGAATGAGTGAAATTTTGTGATAAACCACAGATTCACTCATCAAGTAGCCAATACAAATTGCATCCCCTTTTTAAGCTTTTAAGCCAATAGATGTAAATATTTCTTTTTTTTAACCAAAGTGAAATTTCAAGTAACATAAATACCCATTTTTAATATAAACGTACACACTCCAGAGCAGACATTTTTCAATTATAATCATTGCTAAATGCTAATTTGGTATACAGCTAATGATGGACTTAATGATAATAATGATTTACTTAAATTATGCATGCACATATATGAGAAACACTTTAACATGTCATCTTAATCTTATTAAAAGAAAACCCAAGAAAAGTAAAAGCCGTTTTTAAGATCGATTTCAATCTTTTGTCCTTTTCATTAAAAGTCATAAAATATAAATGCCTTTAAAATGAAAAAGGTCTTTTGTGCCTTTGGATTGATGTCAGATGCAGTGTCATAACAACCTGATCCAAGGCCATCTCCTTGTTATGCACGTGCAGCCCATGTGTAAACATCATTCATTATTTTGCCACAATTATGCCTTTGAGAAGACCCACAGTGAACAAAGCTACTTTTATTGCAGCTGAGATTCTAAGAACCTCTGTAATAAAAACACAGCATTTGTAAAAAAAAAAAAAAAAAAAGAAATTTGGAAGAGGATGGACAAAGCATGTTCTAGAACTTTCCACTGTTCTTAGGGAAAGTGTGAAACGTATTCCAGTCAGTTTTAGCAGGAGTGCTTTCAAGAGGCACAGGGAAAGAAAAAGACTTCTCTTCTTATAAAAGTAATTTCAGAATAGAACAGAGGAAGGAAGTGGTGAAAGTATGAGGTATGAAATGTGTTTTAGGAAAAGTGATAAAGGTGCAGTGTTCCTCCACTGACTGTTACTTTATTTCTTTGTTTATTGTTTTTATCCCACCTCTATTATTTTTATAAACAACTCAAGGTGGCAAATATATCTAATATTCCTTCCCCTCCCATTTTCCCCTCAATAACCACTTGTGAGGTGAGTTGGGCTGACAGAGAAGGACGGACCCAAGGTCACCCAGCTGGCTTTCATGGCTAAGGCAGAACTAAAATTCACAACCTCCTGCTTTCTAACCTGGTGCCTTAACCACTAGACCAGTGATGGTGAACCTATGGCACAAGTGCCAGAGGCGGCATTCGGAGCCCTTTCTGTGGGCACACATGCCGTCGCCCAAGCCTTGCCTCTGCCTGCGACCCTCTCCTCACCGGCAGGAAAGTTGCCCCCGAGCGTGGCCCATGCGGAGCAGCACAGCCATAGGCAGCCCAGGCAGCCCAGCAGTGCTACAGCATCCAGGCAGCGTAGACAAGATTCTGCCCTCATGCCCCAACATGCACAGTTGATGCTGCGGGGCGTGGGTAGAGGGTGTGGCTGCTACGGCACTGCTGGGCTGCCTGGGTGATCTGCGGCAGGCCCTGGAGGCAGTGAGTGGCCCTGCGGGCAGGCAGGGTGAGGCAGAGCGGGGGTGGGGCAGGGGCGGGGCAGGGATAGGGCCAGTTTTTGGGCACGGTCTCTAAAAGGTTCGCCATCACTGCACTAGACCAAACTGGTTCTCTACATCCCCAGTTGATCAGTATATAGGTGCAGTAAGCCAGTCTATGCAAAACTAAATTTCAACAGTCCCTTTCCTAAAAGTTGCTACATCAGTTTGAAGGCTTTGCTCACATTTTACACACAATAGTACTTGAATCTGTTTGGGATGCTCTGTCTGGGGGCAAAGGTAGAATCTAACTTGAGTACGTTTCCACTCATTAATTTTCTGTCTTCCTTACCTTCAGCTCAAGTTGCTTTCACATAGCTCACCAGTCTGTCTAACTTTAGATAAGCAGTTCCCTTTAGATAGCTTTTCACTCAGTTTTCTTGGTTGGTGCATTCATCTTTCTACAGAGTCTCCCTCCTGCTGATGCAATGTCCAGTCTAGAGACTGACAGATTTCCTATCCTGTCTTGGGGGTTATCTTGTAGAAATGTATTGGTTTCTTTTTCTTTAAATCTTTCCTTTGTTGGCATCTCTACTTCAACGAGTTGCCAGTCAAAATCAGAATATCTGCAGGTTTTGCAAGATGGTAGATGCAACCAAACTATTGAATGCTGGCCTTTTTAAAATATATATTTGTGCAGGGCTTTGTGCAGTTATAGCTACCAAGTTGACTTTTGGCTAACTCTGCATCCAAGGCCCTCTGTTAAAGCCATTATTTTCTGCTTCAGGTTGAGAAAAAATTTTTTCATTTCCTTCCTTCTTAGAAACACTCTCATTGTTTTACCCTTTATCTCTTTGTGAATATTGATTTCTTGATGCCTTTTCATCTTCGTAACATACAATTAGACCTTCAATATAAATTAAGACATACGCAAGTGTCTTACTTTACAGCTTTTAAAAAGAGGGATAAACTTTGCTTGTATAAATCTTTTATTAAGCAACAGTTCAAAAGGGTTCACAATTTTTAAAGCACGATTGTAAAACAAACAAAAAAAGGGGACGAACTTTGGCAAAAACATCTAACCCAGATGAGTATGAAAAGAAAAAAAAGAAGGGGGTTGTCAATCGTCTTCACCAAAGAGTTCTTTGAAACACCAGAAGGACGGGGTCTCTTCGGATCTCAAGTGGAACCTCATTCCAGAGGGGAAGTGCAATTACAGGGAAGGCACATTTTCGGATTCCTGATAGATGGCATTGTTGCATTGTTTAATCAAAGGAATGTGGAACACATCAACCCTACCAGATCAGATTGTCCAGGTTTCTCTCTTGGTTTATCCTTTGCATTTTCTATTTGAGTTTTAAAACATCAACCAATTTATTTTGTAGATCCAGAGAAACATCCTTTTCCAAGTAATTCTCTTGGCCAGTTAGTTCTCTATAGAACCAGATACCAATTCTGGCATTATTGATATTGTAGCTACTAATCTCTCACTTTATTCTTCAAGTCTCCTTCAGTATTTTTATTGTTGTAACATTTTGTATTTTATAGGCATTCATATTTTCCTGTATCTAAAATCTTGAATCTCCTCTAGTGTCCAGTTTTTAAATCATGCAATTACTTATCTCTGTTATGTCTTCCCAAAAACCAGAACAGATCTATTCCCCACAAGAAGCTGTTTGTTCTTTTTAATTAAGTCCAAATATTTATTGTAAAAGTTTCAGTATTCCAAATGTACCTGGATTTTTAGCCTACTTATAACTTTCTAAAATCAAAATGATATTTTGCTGTTCATTTTAGATGCTTTGAATTTCTATACTTATAATTAGCTTTTTTTTGTTCAAAGTTGAAGGTACACTCACCCAATGAACACTTTTCGAACATGTTATTCTGAAGATCTCTAATAGTTTTAAGATAGTTAAAAGATAATTTCTGAAAGTATTTAGAAAGTAAGATTTCTTAACTTAGTGTCCTTTAAAAGGCTATACTATGGGTGTGAGCAAGATGGCTAATTTATTTCTCTTCTGTTGCTCAAATTTATAAAAACTGCTGCCTTTGTCTCTTGGCAAGGAATAATTGTCCAAAGTGCATGTAGGTGATCTCTCATTCTCTCCTTATTCATAGGGGTTTCAAGGAACCACTCTACTAATTGGTTCCTTGGCCTTTGCCACAATCATTATTTCACCATACTGTCAATATTGCACTCATTCACAAATAATCATTCTGAACCAACCTTCTATCTGGTTCTATTTATTTGAAGGTATTTTCTGACAAATCAACACACACATTCATGTACACGCTAAGTGGGAATTTTAAAAATGACAGTGATTATTCAAATGAAAACAACTCTTTATAAACATGCATCGGATTTTAGCTGTCTTTCTAAAAGATAAAGGATATCAAAAACATCACAAAGAGCTTAGATATGTGTCTAAAATCATGGGACAGAAAAACAGAAAAATTCCAGAGTCACACAAATTCCTAGCCTGCTCCATATAGAACAACATTCAAATGGCTGATCTTATACTGGTACTGATCTCTAATACAGGGCTTTTCAACTGGTGGTACACGTATCACCTGTGGTACATTAGCACATGGCAGGTGGTATGCGACCCTGCCCAACCAAGTGTAGTGGGGGAGGGAACGAGCCAGCACAGCGCAGGACTTACTGTGAGAGAGTCCTCTGGAGCTGCAGAGTGGCTGGAGTGAGGCAAAGGCCCCGGAAGAGGAATAAGGAGGAAGGGGACAGAGACAGGAGAGGCTATAAAAGGCAGTTTGGGTGGGAGAGGGAGAGAGAGAAAAAGAGGCAGCCTTGGGAGGAGGCGGAGTCAGCTCTAGCTGCACTGAAGGGAAAGAAGGAGGAGGAGGGTGGGGGGAGAGGAGAGGAGCAGGCTGGTCATGAACTGATCTACAACTTCTGTGGCAGCCACCTGTGTTGGCAAAAACAAAGAGGCAAGAAACGCAGCAGGGGAGGGGTCGCCCTCCACCAGGAATGAAGAAAGGCAGCAATGAAGAAAGGCAGCATCGGCTGGAGGTGAGGCATGGAGAGAGGGAGGGAGATGGAGAGTGGAAGGATTCTTATGTGCTTTTGTGACTTTGAAATTCTGGGATTTGTGCAACGTGGGCGTTGTGTTCTTAAGGAGTGTTTGGCAATTTCTATTTGGCTAATGGCTGATGTCTTGTGTTAGCTTCTATTGCTCTGCTATTGTTAACTATAAGTTTTGTTGCAAGGGATTTTGCAGTATTTTCTCCTGAATGGATTTTGCCTATAGCATTCCTTTACTTATGAATGGAGCCATTTGGGGAGGCTGCCTTAGCCAGCAGCCAGTACTTACTACATTTTTTTTTCTTAAGTGCTGGCTGCTGGCTCCTTAACTTTCCTTTCTAGCTAGTAGCTAATTCTTAAAGGGGAATGCACCTTTTAAAGCTAGTTTCCTCAGTAGCTTGTCTTTTCTGTCTCTTTTCCTTGTTTGATGAATATATGGAAGAGGGAAAACATGAGTGAGGGGTTCAAATTCTTCCTTCAGAAGGAGATGGGAATGAGAAAGAGGGAGGCAGGGAAGGGGGGAGGGAGGGAAGGAGGTCCCGCCTTAGCACTTGGCCACCAGCAGCTCTGCCATTGACTTTACTTGTCAAAAGGTTGCAAAAGGGGATCACATGATCCTGGGACACTGTGACCATCATAAATATGAATCAGTTGCCAAGCATCCAAGTATAAATCACATGATCCTGGGCATGCTGCAATGGTTATAAGTGTGAAAAATACTCATAGGTCATTTCAGTGTTTTGAACAGTTATTTTTGGTCATCACGTTTTTGACACCTTGCTAGGTGGTACTCGAATATTGCCATATCCTAAAAGTGGTACAATCGGTGAAAAGGTTGAAAAGCCCTGCTCTAATTAATAAAATCAATAAGAAAAGGTTTAGTTGAAAAAAAACAAAATAAATCTTAAGAGTAGAAACTTGGAATTACCTTGTTCCAGCCTGAAGCACAAAGAACGCTTTGCAGCTTCCATCTCAGGGCTTGGATTATCAAGAACATGTCGACACCATTGCAGAGGAGTCAGTGACTTTTCTTGCTGCATGATACCCTTAGCAGGTGCAGCATATAACCTAAATAAAAGCAGAGAAAAACTTTTATTCTTTGTAATGATGCTAGCTGTAATTTTCTACCTTTGGTGTTTGAAGATGAATTACAAGTCCTAAAACTATACAATGCTTGAAGCATATTTTAAACAACATTAGTTTTAGCCTTTTGTAAATCAAGTTCATGTAACTATTTATTCTTCCAAGAATGGAGATAACAGCGTATGTCCATCAAGTGAAATAATAGGAGCCAATAGTTAAGTTCCAAGCAAGCCTCGAACTGAACTTAAATACCATATGGGTAAATCCTCAACTTAACAATCGTGGCACCAGCCATGTGGTGCCTTGACTTACAACCACAATGGCTTATGACTAAAATTCTGGGCTCCAGAATTTTAATCACAAGCCATTGTGGTTATAAGTCAAGGCACCACATGACTGCACTTGATTTTACAACCATTTTTACAATGATCGTAAAGTGAGTCACCAGGATTGTAAAGGGAATCAAATGGAGGTTGTCAGCGCAATAAATCAGGAACCAGGGTTGTTTAGACTAGTGCAAGTTTATTCCGTTTTATCTCTTTAAAAGAATCTGAACTACTAATGGTCAGGGTTAATTGGTGATAGATAAGAGGTCAATGGAATTGAAGGAGGGGTGGATTTAGATTTCTTGTGAGTCTGAAGGGGCTCCCAACTGATGACATGCTCCCTGGGACTCAATTACGCAGAACCCATTGTGACAGGTGCCAAAACTTGCTTTGATTCCAGGAAACAGAAAAAGTATTAGGAAGTCTCATTCTGATTCCCTGGAATATAAGAGGAAAGGAAGAGAAAATGCAGTCAGGCTTGCATGTTGATATTACAGTTGCCTATCTCAGTAGAGTTGTAGTCTTTTTGTGGTGTCTGTTTTCTGATCTGGACAACCTCAAAAGGCTGACAATAACCTAATCTACTATTTATTAAATATTGTATGTTAAAATTCTTACCCAAACCACTATGAGTGACAAAGTCTAAATTGAATATGTATCTTAGGCATGTATCTAACCATACAGAAACACAACAAAGGAATAAAATCTAAAAGAATTATTAATTTGACTGTTTAAGATAAAAGCTTAAGGTGATTAGTGAAGGAAACACGAGTGAGGAGAATGGGAGCGACAAGGGGGAGATCAAGGGGAAAAAAGAATATATTAGAAAAGGCAAAAAGTAAAATAATTTCTTAAGTACTTTAGTCCATTCATTTAGATAGGTTCACTGCTAGAAATGATAGGATCAACAGGTGTTTGTGTTGTATACAGTCCAATGCTATAATATTCTATCTGGGTCCAAGTTTTTTCTTTATTTCATCTCTCCAACTCAGCGGTGGTAAATCCTGCAAGCACCTAAAAGGACTACCATACCAAAGCCACCCACTACTTTACATATTTAAAACATTCCTGCCTATTGTCTATGGCAGTGGTTCTCAACCTTTCTAATGCTGTGACCCCATAATACAGTTCCCCATGTTGTGGTGACCCCCAAGTGGGTGTGGCCACCAATAAGAGGGAGTAGGACAGCTAGGGAAAAGGGAAAAAAATGGCGGACAGCATGGTTTGGCGACCCCCGTGAAATGGTCGTTCGACCCCAAATGGGGTCCCAACCCACAGGTTGAGAACCACTGGTCTATGGGGATTCTCAGTCATCCAGGTATGGTTGTCCCAAAAGTGTTTTTTTCAGGAGGCAATTGGACTTTCTTGTGTTTTTTTCTGAAGACATTTTGCTTCTCATCCAAGAAGCTTCTTCAGCTCTGACTAGATGGTGGGGAGTGGAAAGATTTATATGGCTTGCAGGCAGATGGTCATTTGCATTCCTTTAGACCAGGGGTAGGCAACCTTGGTTCTTTTATGACTTGTGGACTTCAACTCCCAGAATTCCTGAGCCAGCATAGCTCAGCTTGGAAACCTCTCCCCTTCCCCTCAGCATGGCTGGCTCAGGAATTCTGGGAGTTGAAGTCCACGAGTCATAAAAGAGCCAAGGTTGCCTATCCCTGCTTTAGACAGTCTTGAAGAGTATGGTGAGAGAGTATGAATGGATTTCCAGAAAATATTGCAGACCACAGGAACCATTTGTCCTTCAGTTTGAGATACAGAGAGCACAGACTCATCCCCAACAGCCTGTGTCTGTCTTCAACAATGAAGGGACACAGGGTAGAAAACATTCTGCAGCCAAGGAGGCTCCACACACATTTGCACCACTTAGGTGACCCTGAGGAGACAGGTGAACCTCCAAATGGTTTCAACGATCCTGTAAAGCAAGGGTGTCAAACTGTCGGCCTGTGGGCTGGACGCTTCACACGGAAGCCACGCCCCCCATTGCCAGCAATGGCAAAACAGTCCCGATACGTTGCGTGACGTCACATGACATCATGAGTTTGACATGTCTGCTCTAAAGGAATGCAAATGACCAGCTGTCTGCAAGCAATATAAATCCTTCCACTCCCCACCATCTAGTCCAGGGGTCTTCAAACTTGGCCCTTTAATGACTTGTGGACTTCAACTCCCAGAATTCCTCAGCCAGGTACGCTGGCTGAGGAATTCTGGGAGTTGAAGTCCACAAGTCATAATAGGGCCAAGTCTGAAGACCCCTGATCTAGTCAGAGCTGAAGAAGCTTCTTGGATGAGAAGCAAAACATCTTCAAAAGGAATACAAGAAAGTCCAGTTGCCTCCTGAAAAAAGCACCTTTGGGATTCCTGCCTATTCTTAATTTCTTGCTGTGCCATTTTGATGGCATCTTAGAATTGGTTCTGCAGTATATTTCTGCATTTCAGATTTGATATCTGAGTGAAATTTTTAGTATTTACCTTCCACCACTTATTGTACTGTGTACCCAAAGCTTCTCTATTTCAGATTTTCTTATGCTCCGCACTTAGCAGCCATAAATTATTGCTGGTATGACCATGTGCTGAAAGTACTTTGGTATTTTTCATATATTGGAAGATTGAGTGGTAGAGGTAAATGTTTAAAGATCTAGGCCGCTGGTCTTCAGCATGATATCTCTTAATCAATTGAGTGTATGGCACTGATTTCTTGGCTAAGTTAAATATAGGAGTTGACATTCTCTATTTACTCATTAGCTAGTTTCATTTCATGGTATGGTTAGAATTAGATTCACAAGCACTGGGAGACTTTTCTATTGATTTTCAGGACTACTGTCTTGAGTTATTTTAAACATTACTCAACTTCTTAGAGACTGCAGCTAATGATACAAAATGTCTCTGATGAACCAATGTGGTTCCATTTATTGATATTGATGCCTTTTATTTCCCCAGATGGGTTACTTAAATTCCAGAATATTTTACAAAATGGAATTCTTAGCAAATTGTTCAACACTGTGCAAGAGTAATACAATTATATGTAATGTCCTTTATGGATAAATGCCTAATGAAAGCTTATGGTGATGTTAGAAGTGTGTCCTTTTGTATACAGATAATGTCAAATTAATAGCTGAGATTCCGAAAAAAAATGCGCTGACTGTGTGATAAAATGAGGAATACAGAACTGAAATATAAATGGTATTTGATATGGGAAAGAGTGAGTGATGCTTCTTCTTTCCACACAAATCTACATGTACTTTTCTTTGGAAGCATTTTGAATTTCGCAGGAGGCAGGGTCAGAAGGTATGGTTGTAAGAAAATGAAGAAGTATGAAACAGTATTCTCTTCCCAACTTCTCTACTCCTTCTGAAAGGACTAAGGATTTTTCCTAAATGACTGCAGTTTTTCTAACAATGGAGGAAAAGCCCATCAGCTTTGCTGACTGTTGAGGTTTATACCCTTTCTGCAATATATCTCAAATACTACCTCCATTTTTATTATTTTTGCAGGCACCCTTATAGCTTTGTATCTGTTCAGAAATATTCTACTCTAGGGCCATATCACCACGAGGGTTGCTGACCACAGTACTGAAATCCACATGCATTTTTCCAAGCCATGAGATTTCATTCCTCCCACGGAGGCAGTATTACCCATTCATTTTCAACTCTACTTCCATTTCAAACATATATGCTAAACCACGCGCTCCAGACTGGCTTATTTGAAATCCCCAGCTTTCCCCATTTTATCATTTCTTCCCTACATTACAGTACGGTGTTTATAACTGTCTTATTTCAATCAGCTTCAACCTAGAATCTTGACTAGTGCACCACGTTTATTCTGCACGTTATACTCAAGGAAATGCAGCGAAGAATGCAACACTAACATACTCCAGTGACTCGATTCGTGCTAAATTTCTTTTAAGAATTTATACTCATGCCCATTTTCAGAAACAATCCTTAAATGCATATGCATATTCATGTGTGGGGTTTATCCACCAATCAAACACAAAGACAAGCCCAGGCTTCCTAAATCTTTGTTTTTAAACCGCACAGGCAAAAAGCAGGTTGGAAGCAAATGGAGGACTTGGAAAGTAATGGTTGAAAAAAAAAATCAATGAGACAAACGGAGATGTTCGGACAGGGAGGCCAGATCTAAACAGCAAAAGAAAAAAAGAAAAGAAATCAGAATCCAAGAGGACTGGGCAGCTAATGGTGGAAAAGCGAGCTTTGGAAAGCGCCAGCTGGATACAGAAAGAGGAAGGGGTTTTTGTCAGATGAGGAGCAAGGAAAAAGAGGGGGGAAGCGCCAGGGCGAGAGAGACAAACCCTTTGTGCGGAAAACTTGCGACGCGGTCGGCAAAGATACCCACCAGGTTTCCTCTTCCTCGAAGCGCGGACGCTCTTCTTCCTTTTCTTCCCGGCCAGGGCAATCGAGCCCCCGAAGATCCAGGATTTCCACCTCATCCAAAAGGCTGGCCGGAGTCAGAAGGATGGAAGTGGCGGCAAGGGCCTCGTGGGGTCCCCCGATGGGGGACGGCTTGAAGTAGACGAAAGGCTCGGCTTGGCACACGAGAGCTGGCGCTGGGCTCGACCTGCCGGCTGGCGGGGAGCTGCTGCGGGGGACTTGTGCGGCGGCGGCAGCGGCTATGAGCCGCGGCTGCAGAGGGCTGTTCGGGCTCAGTCCAGGCGCTGAAGAAGGCGAGGTGGCAGCGGCTCTATTGCGCAGCTGCTCGTTTTGCTTCTCCAGCTTGCGCACCAGCTCCTGCAGCTTCTTCACCTCCAGCTCGGCGCTCACGGCACCCGGCTTCACCTCCGCGACCATCGGTTTTACCAAAGCGGCCTCCATAGCCGGAGGCGCCTGGGAATGAACGCAAGAGCCTCCCTTCTTCGGCGAAGACGAGCCCTTCCCCGGCGTTTTTCGGCAAGCGCACCTTCTCCGGGCGAGCCAAGGCGCAACAGCAATAGCAACGCCAGCAGGCGCACCGCACCGCACGGAGCCTCGGCGGGCAGACACCACGCAAGCGCAAGGAAGAAACAAAGCAGGGCGGGGAGACACCCTTGCGCTACGCAGGGCGGGGCGCGCTGGGAGGTGGGGGGGGTCTCCTGCCCGAGATGAGGGAGCTGGAGGCAAAGCGCAAGGGCGAAGGAAGTGTCGGGCTTCTCCTTTCTCATCGCCGAGCCGGTGCCGGGAATGCTCTGAGGCATTTATTTTGAGGCAGAAAATGGCGCGGGGAATTTTTGCTTGTTCGATTCGAAGCCCGTCAGACGTTTATTTCAGGAGTTCTTGGTGCTCTCTGAGCTTGCTTTGCTTGCTTTGTTTCCTTTCAGACGTTTCATTACCCACACTAGGTAACATAATCAGTGCTAGGGTAATGAAACGTCTGCAAGGAAACAAGCAAGTCCAGAGAGCACCAAGGACTCTCTCATGTTAACCCTGAGCTACAAATATTCTCATTTATTAGAACCGGATATTTTCGTCCAGATCGTTTCTCTTCTTAGAGCCTAAGGTTTGGGTCCTCCGTGGGCATAAGCACGTACGTGGGACATATTTTGCAAATACAACAGTGCTGCGGTATTTCCTGACAGTGAGAACAATCAGTGAACGATTTGCCTCCAGAAGTGGGTGCTCCATCACTGGAGGTTTTTAGGAAGAAATTCGATAGCCATTTGTCTGGAATGGTATAGTATTTCCTGCCTTAAACAAGGGATTTGACTAGAAGGCACCAAGTCCTACAGTCCTACAGTCCTACAGTTCTGTGTTCTCAATTGACTAACCATGTTGAAGCAGGGAATCCTATGTCCAAAAATGTTCAAGTTGCTATATCCCAAAATAGATATGCCATAGTTGAACCAACAGAGAAAAAAGATCAAACTCCAAATAAACCTGCCTTTGATATGAGCCAAATATGACCCAGCAGTGTGTGGTGGCAGCCAAAAAAGCCAATCCAATCATAAATTGTATTAACAGAGGGAGTGAATCAAGGTCAAGTGAGATACTAGTACCACTCTAAAAAGCCTTAATAAGGTCACATCTAGAATATTGCATCAAGTTTTGGTCCCCACACTATGAAAAAGCTGTTGAGAGCCTAGAAAGAGTGCAGAGAAGAGCAAGTTAATTAGGGACCTGGAAGCTAAAACATACAAAAAGCAGTTACAAGAACTGGGCATGGCTAGTCTAGTGAAGAGAAGGACCAGCGGTGATATGATAGCAGTGTTCCAATATTTAGGAGCTGTCACAGAGTGGAGGGGGACAACCTATTTTCCAAAGCACCCAAAGGCCAGACAAGAAACAATGGATGGAAACTGATTAAGGAAATATTCAATCTAGAAATGAGAAATTTTCTGATAGTGAGAACAATCAACCAATGGAACAGCTTGCCTTCAGAAGTTGTGGGTCCTTTGTCACTGGAGGCTTTCAAGAAGAGACTGGACAGCCACTTGTCAAAAAAGGTATAGGGTCTCCTGCTTGAGCAGGGGGTTGGACTAGATGACCTGCAATCAGATCCTTTCCAACTCTGCTATTCTGTTAAACTTGGCCTGCCATCAGTAGATTCTATTTGAGTATGGGAAGAGTGAAAATCAAGATCAAAACACCGTATGTTGCAAATTAAGTAAATATACATATATATATATATATTCAATAATGATGGTGAAAATGCGACTCCCGGGCATAATTATAAATGGAATGAATAAAGTGCGTTCACCAGGAGAGTTTAAAGTTAAAATACTTTAATTAAAGTATTTTACTATATTAAAAGGTTGCCAAGCTTTCGTTGGGAAAACTCCCCAACATCTTCAGGGCTGAGAGACCGTTTCTAACAAGGTGGTTTAAACGGGTTCCATAGACGTCTGCACTTGGTTCCTAGACCGTGCCAGCATTCCCCACTGAACAGCTATCCCACCTATCAGCTGTTCAGCGGGGAATGCTGGCACGGTCTAGGAACCAAGCGCAGACGTCTATGGAACCCGTTTAAACCACCTTGTTAGAAACGGTCTCTCAGCCCTGAAGATGTTGGGGAGTTTTCCCAACGAAAGCTTGGCAACCTTTTAATATAGTAAAATACTTTAATTAAAGTATTTTAACTTTAAACTCTCCTGGTGAATGCGCTTTATTCATTCCATTTATATATATATGTATATATATATATATATATCACCCTTAATAGACGCGATAGTGGATGAGGGGGCTCAAAGAAAGCAACACTTTATTCCCTAAATCAGTTATTTCAATGTCATTACTATGCAATTGACATATTTAGTGGAGTGGCTGCTTAACAAGACAGGCCATTTTTCTAGCTTACCAAGAAGTAGGTTGTGGTATAAATTGTTAAATGCCTTACTGAAATTCACAGCGTGTCGACAGCTTTTTGCTGGTCCACTATTTTAGTCACTTAGTAAAAGAATGAAATAAGATTTATTTGGCATGATCTGTTTTTAACAAACTCTTATTAGCTTCTGCTTATAACTTTACTTGCTGCTAGGTGTTTACAGATCTGTTGCTTGATTATCTTTTACAGGATCTTTCCAGGTGTTGATGTCAGACTGATTGGTCTATATAGTTTCCTGCATCTGTTCCCCCCACCCTTTTTTTTTGAAGATGAGAACCACATGAACTCTTTTCAGGCCCTCTGTTAGTTACCCAGTGCTCCAGGATCTTTGAAAGATACGGTTTAGTGATTCCAAGATCACATCTGCCAGTTCCTTCAATACTTTGGAATGTTATCCATCAGCTCCCGGTGATTTGAAGTCATCAAGAGCGGACAGGTGTTCCCTTATCATTTTCTTGCTTACATTAATTTGTATTCCTAGCCTTTTACAGTTATGCTTTTGGTAGTTTGGGCAATATTATCTTTTTGCATGAAGACAGAAGACAGATTAAGCAGCTCTGATTACTCTCTACTGCATATGTAGAGAGATAGATTATGTTCTATTGTTTGGGTTTGCATTATATTGACGTTCAATATGACATGGTTACACTCCCCCAAAGTTCCAGCAACTTCACCCAGTCTATCATTTCTCTGTCAGTAAGAATTAGGTCCAGTATACCTGTCCCTTTAGTTCCCTCCTCCACCTTTTGGATGACAGAGTTGTCAGGTAGGTTGGTCAGGAATCTGTTCAATCCCCCCTTGATGCAGAGTTTGTCTCCCAGTTGATGTTAGGGTAGTTAAATACCCCATTACTACTGTGGTATGTTCCCTACATACATTTGTTAATTGGTTAGCAAAAAGTTGATCTATTTCTTCTGCTTGGTTGGGTGGCATGTAGTATACACCTATGGCAATATCATTCTTTTTTCCTTTTATATTGACCCATATGCATTCTTGGAGGTTTTCATTCTTGGTTTTGTACATTTTGTTAGGTCTGTTTATTTTGAACAGTTTGTATCTTTCCATCAGTACATTCCACTCATGAGTTTCATCCTGCCAAGTTTCGATAATGGCAATTATATAATACTTGCCGTCTAGAATGCTCTCAAATGCATAAGACCAAAAGTACAATAATTAAGGTTTTTTTTACATACTATATAAAATGTTCAGGCACAATCTAAATGTTAGGAAATTGGAGTGTCCCTTCCATCCCCTAGATCAGTGGTTCTCAACCTTTTTAATGCCACGACCCACAACCGGTCGTACGTCGAGGACTACCCAACCGGTCGTAAGTCGAGGACTACTTAACTGGTGCAGCACCGTTTGCAGAATGGGAATTTTGGCAGGCTCAGCAGGGCAGAGACAGCCTGGACAATTCCTATTGGCTTTTGAAAGCCAATAGAATTAGACTCTATTCAAGAGAGTCTATTCTATTGGCTTTCAAAAGCCAATAGAATAAAAGGGAGTAGCACAGCTAAGGAAAGGGGAAAAAAATGGCGGACTGCGTTGTTTGGCGACCCCCGTGAAATGGTCGTTCGACCTCAAATGGGGTCCCAACCCACAGGTTGAGAACCACTGCCCTAGATATTTCTGATTGGAAAAGTCAGTGTAACATGGACAGCCAACTTGTCTCCCCAAACCTTATCTTATCCAGACAGCTGATCTTTAAAAGCAGTCACATCATCATCATCATTATCATCATCATCATCAATAGTAAAATTGGGAGGGACCTTGGAGGTCATCTAGTCCAACCCCTGCCCAGGCAGGAAACCCTATACCATTTCGGACAAATGGCTGTCCAGTCTCTTCTTAAAAACTTCCAGTGTTGGAGCATTCACCGCTTCTGGAGGCAGGTTGTTCCACTGGCTAATTGTTCTAACTGTCAGGAAGTTTCTCCTTAGTTCTAGTTGCTTCTCTCCTTGATTAGTTTCCATCCGTTGCTTCTTTTTTATGTTGCTGTTGTACCTTTTTCTGAGTAGATTCTAATTGCTCCCTGACTTTATGGAGTGCAGTGAGAAAGACCAATTCCACCAACTGACTTCTGCCAGTTCTTCTGTCCCACTCCCAATAATTGCTTTCATTTAAGCACTATATTGGGAGTTGAATCTCCAAAATGTGCAAAAAAAAAAAAAGCAGCTTAGTAAAGGCCAATAATGTAATATATGAATATCAAGTAGTATAGTGTGAGAAAAAAACAAAATGATTAATATTAGCTTTGATTAAAAATAATACCAATTCTTAATAAGCAAGTAGAGAATTGGTTTCATTTTATTCTATTCCTTATATTAGAGATCCCTCTGGTGGCTAAAAGAGAAAACAACAACTACTAAAACCCTGTACTCATTCATCATTGGAAATACAAATATATGGCTCCAATATTTTGCAGATTGTAGAATTAATATAGTTCAACAAGGGATGACTGCAATGAATCATGGCTTAATTTACTGATAGTTATATACATGTCTGTGAATATGCATTCTCAGTGTTGTGTATACTTATTTTTTCATTTTTTTGAATTCAATTAATTAAAAATGTTTTTAAAAAGAAAAAAAAAACACTTTTATCCAGGTTTAAATAAGTTGGGTTTTAAACAATCTTTTATTTTTTATTTTGTAACAGAAAATATGAAAAGAAACCAAGTAAGTACAAACTATCCAAACCATCCCCAAAATTATAAACAAAAACTTTCTTGTATTAACAATATTAAAATATTGTTTCAAAAATGCCCATAGCTCTCAAGATCAAATCAAATCAATTTTTTACATTGCCAGTAGAGAGAACCTGATTTCTATTCTTTTAAATAAATTTTTGGCCAGCCATTGTAGATTTGAATCATTAAGTCCAATGAGACCAGTTTGACATTCCTTAAGAATGAAACCCCCCTTTATGGATTACTGCCTTGTCGTGGCGAAGGGGCTTGCGTAACTCAATGAAGCTATAAGCTATGCCGTGCAGGGCCACCCAAGACGGACAGGTCATAGCAGAGAGTTCTGACAAAATGTGATCCACTGGAGAAGGAAATGGCAAACCACTACAGTATCTTTGCCATGAAAACCCCATGGACAGTACTAAAAGGCAAAAAGATATGACGCTGGAAGATGAGCCCCTCAGGTCGAAAGGTGTCCAATATGCTGCTGGGGAAGAGTGGAGGGCTAGTACTAGTAGCGCCAGAAAGAATGAAGCGACTGGGCCAAAGCCTAAAGGACGCTCAGCTGTGGATATATCTGGTGGTGAAAGGAAAGTCCAATGCTGCAAAGATTTTTTCTCCATAGGAACCTGGAATGTAAGATCCATGAATCAAGGCAAGCTAGACGTAGTCAAAAAAGAGATGACAAGACTGAACATCGACATCTTAGGAATCAGCGAACTAAAATGGACAGGAATGGGGGAATTTAACTCAGATGACCATCAGGTATACTACTGTGGGCAAGAATCCCTCAGAAGAAATGGAGTAGCCTTCATAGTCAATAAAAGAATAGGAAAAGCAATACTGGGATACAATCCCCCAAATGACAGAATGATCTCAATTCGAATCCAAGGCAAACCATTCAATATCACAGTAGTCCAAATCTATGCCCCAACCACTGGTGCTGAAGAGGATGAAATTGACTGGTTCTATGAAGCCCTACAGCACCTTATAGAATTAACACCAAAAAATGATGTCCTTATCATCATGGGGATTGGAATGCTAAGGTAAGAAGCCAAAAGATAACCGGAATAACAGGCAAGTTTGGCCTTGGAGTACAAAATGAAGCAGGGCACAGGCTAATAGAATTTTGTCAAGAGAATACGATGGTCATAACAAGCACTCTTTTCCAACAACCCAAGAGACGGCTCTACACATGGACATCACCAGACGGTCAACATAGAAATCAGGTTGACTATGTGCTCTGCAGCCAAAGATGGAGAAGCTCTATACAGTCAGTAAAAACAAGACCAGGAGCTGACTGTGGCTCAGATCATGAGCTTCTCGTTGCAAAATTTAGGCTTAAATTGAAAAAAGTAGGGAAAAGCACTAGGCCACTCAGGTATGAACTAAATCATCTTCCTGATGAATATACAGTAGAGGTGACAAATAGATTTAAGGAATTAGATCTGATAGACAGAGTGCCTGAAGAACTATGGATGGAAGTTCGCAACATTGTACAAGAGGTAGCAACTAAAACCATCCCAAGGAAAAAGAAATGCAAGAAAGCAAAATGGCTGTCTGAGGAAGCTTTGCAAATAGCTGAGGAAAGAAGGGAAGCAAAAGGCAAAGGAGAAAGAGAAAGATACATCCAATTGAATGCAGAATTCCAGAGAGTAGCTAGAAGAGATAAGAATGCCTTCTTAAATGAACAGTGCAGAGAAATAGAAGAAAACAACAGAATAGGGAGGACCAGAGATCTCTTCAAGAAAATTGGAGATACAAAGGGAACGTTTCATGCAAAGATGGGCATGATAAAGGACCAAAATGGCAGAGACCTAACAGAGGCAGAAGAGATTAAGAAGAGATGGCAAAACTACACAGAAGAACTATACAAGAATGAGCTTAACATCCCAGATAACCACAATGAGATGTTCATTGACCTCGAACCAGACATCCTAGAATGTGAAGTGAAATGGGCCTTAGAAAATCTGAGCAACAACAAAGCTAGTGGAGGTGACAGTATTCCAGCTGAGCTATTCAAAATCTTAAAAGACGATGCAGTAAAAGTGCTACACTCAATTTGCCAGCAAATTTGGAAAACTCAACAGTGGCCACAGGATTGGAAAAGGTCAGTTTACATTCCAATTCCAAAGAAAGGCAATGCCAAAGAATGTTCAAACTATCGCACCATTGCACTCATTTCACATGCTAGTAAAGTTATGCTTAAAATCCTACAAGCTAGACTCCAGCAGTATGTGGATCGAGAACTACCAGAAGTACAGGCAGGATTTCGAAGAGGCAGAGGAACTAGAGATCAAATTGCCAACATACGCTGGATCATGGAGAAAGCTAGGGAGTTCCAGAAAAACATCTACTTCTGCTTCATTGACTATGCAAAAGCCTTTGATTGTGTGGATCACAACAAATTGTGGCAAGTTCTTAAAGAGATGGGAGTACCAGACCATCTCATTTGTCTCCTGAGAAACCTATATGCGGGTCAAGAAGCAACAGTGAGAACCGAACACGGAACCACTGATTGGTTCAAAATTGGAAAAGGAGTCCGGCAATGCTGTATACTGTCACCCTGCCTATTTAACTTATATGCAGAGCACATCATGAGAAAGGCAGGGCTAGATGAAACAAAAGTTGGAATTAAGATTGCCAGGAGAAATATCAACAACCTAAGATATGCAGATGATACCACTCTAATGGCAGAAAGTGAAGAGGAACTAAAGAGCCTCTTGATGCGGGTGAAGAAGGAGAGTGCAAAAGTTGGCTTGAAACTCAACATTAAGAAAACCAAAATCATGGCATCCGGCCCTCTCAATTCCTGGCAAATAGATGGGGAAGAAATGGAGGTAGTGACAGATTTTATTTTTCTGGGCTCAAAGATCACCTCAGATGGGGACTGCAGCCAAGAAATTAAAAGACGCTTGCTCCTGGGGAGGAAAGCTATGGCAAATCTAGACAGCATACTAAAAAGCAGAGACATCACCCTGCCAACAAAAGTGCGTATAGTCCAGGCCATGGTTTTCCCAGTTGCAATGTATGGCTGTGAAAGTTGGACCATAAGAAAGGCTGAGCGCAAAGAATTGAGGCCTTTGAACTATGGTGCTGGAGAAGACTCCTGCGAGTCCCCTGGACTGCAAGGCGTTCAAACCGGTCAGTCCTAGAAGAGATCAACCCCGACTGCTCTTTAGAAGGCCAGATCCTGAAGTTGAAACTCAAGTACTTTGGCCACCTAATGAGAAGGAAGGATTCACTGGAGAAGAGCCTAATGCTGGGAAAGATTGAGGGCAATAGAAGAAGGGGACGACAGAGAATGAGATGGCTGGATGGAGTCACTGAAGCAGTAGGTGTGAATTTAAATGGACTCCAGAAGATGGTAGAGGGCAGGAAGACCTGGAGGAATGTTGTCCATGGGGTCGCGATGGGTTGGACACGACTTCGCAATTAACAACAACAAGAATGAAACCATTGGAGTTCCCTTACTGTAAATTCCAATTCTTTGGTCCATGTGTCATTAAATATCCATGATGACAATTTTTTAATTTTATTTTGATTCTTTGAGGGTGAATGTTTGGTTCCAGAGATCAGCTCCCTCAAAAAGAAAACAAGTCAGGTTTCTTTGAAGCAGATGAAGCCATATTTAGTCTTTAAAATATGATTGTTGAATATTTTACTCTGCTGTGAATTAGGCAAGCAAAGTTCTTTCTAAAGTTTGAGAGAAATCCTTAATATAAATATCATTTAAAGTAACTATTCCAGGTTCTGCCTAAACTTTTCAATAAAACTTCCTAATATTTATTTTCAAAGTTGAATTCTTCAATATTCAAAATGAGCTCTATGACTTTAGCTGCTGTCAGATCTGGGATATTAGTGTGAAAAAACAAAACAAAAAAACTTTCAAATGAAGAAAGAAAGAAAAAGGTCTCTAGTACTAATTTTTTGTTCCACTTAAATATGGCCAATAAAATAAAGGCTGAATAATATTTCTGAAAATGGGGAAATTAAAATCACTCTCCTCAAAAGATAATCTCAGGTAATTCAATTGGAGGAGGGTAATAGTCATGTTAACGGTATTAATTATATCACCAATGTAATGGAATTTTAATCCACCGATAATATACAAGCAGCTTTTTCTAAAACCTTTATTTGTTTCCCTATATTTAGAAACAGTTTCAGGAATATAAAGTCCTATGGAAAGGTGTCCCTGTGGATTTTAGTCCACTAGTCATTGCTGGCTATAGGGAGTGGTGCTCATCTCTGTTTCAAAGGCTCTCAAGCAGTGCTGGGTAAAGATGTTTCTGTGATCATATGGCCAGCATGACGCCACAGAGTGCTATTACCTTCCCACCGAAGTGGTACCTATTTATCTACTCACATTTGCATGCTTTCAAATGGCTTTTTTCCTTTTATATTTCCTTTTATATTATATTTCAAACTGCTTTTTTCCTTTTATATTGACCCACATGCATTCTAGGAGGCTTTCATTTTTGGTTTGGTGCATTTCTGTAGATGTATAGTAAGAGATCATGTCATATTGAAATTCAATAAAATACAAACACGGACAATAGATTATAATCAAACCAATACCTTAGACTTTAAAAGAGCTGATTTTAATAAACTTAGAGCTTAGGAAGGCTTCCTTGGATGAAAATCTTAAAGGGAAAAACAACTCAAGAAGCTTGTGAAACTGAAAAATGTTATTATAAAAGGCTAGAACAGCTCAATACCACTGAAAAAGAAAAGAAGAAACCAGCATGTTTACACAAAAAACTCTCTAATAAACTGAAAGACAAAAAGGGTAGGTACAAAAAAAGAGAAAGAGGCTGAATACCAACAAATAGCCCAAATTTGAAAAAAATGAAGTCAGGAAAGCTAAGGCCCAGAATGAAGTAAGACTTGCAACAATGTCAATAATAATAATAATAATAATAATAATAATAATAATAATAATAATAATAATAATAATAATATGGATGGATGATCTGAAGCTGTATGGAAAAACATCATTTGAAATAGAATCGCTGCTCAACACTGTCCGTATATATAGCCAAGATATTGTTATGGAATTTGGTTTGGACAAATGTGCCACTCTTACTATCAAACAAGGAAAAGTAGTGAAAACTGAAGGAATCAAGATGCCCCACAAAAATAACATTAAGAGTCTGGATGAGGAAGAGTACTACAAATACTTGGGTATCCTTCAAGCTGACAACATCAAGCACAATGAAGTCAAGAAAAAGATTAGAGGTGAATACATCAAGAGAGTGAAGAAGATCTTAAAGTACAAACTCAATGGAGGAAATACCATAAAGGCAATCAACACCTGGGCAATTCCAGTCATTAGGTACACAGCTGGAATAGTGGACTGGACTCAAGCAGAACTAAAAGCAATGGATAGGAAGACCAGAAAAATAATGACAATGAATCATGCCCTTCATCCACACAGTGACATTGACAGACTTTATCTACCAAGGCAAATAGGTGGGCGTGGAATGCTACAAGTACATCAGATGGTTGAAGAAGAAAAAATGGCTTTGGAAGAATATCTGAAGAACAATGATGAAGATGCACTGAAATTAGTATATCAGGAAGGCTTACTGGCTACTGGAGAGACCAAACTGGCCTACAAGAAAGACCAAATGAAGAACAGAATAGAGGCATGGGAAGACAAAGCACTACATGGCCAATACATGAAAAAATAGCTGGGAAAGCAGATAATAACAAAACCTGGCAATGGCTAAGAGCAGGAAAATTGAAGAAAGAGACCGAGGGACTAATTCTGGCTGCACAAGACCAAGCCTTAAGGACAAATGCATACAAAGTCAAAATTGAGAAGACAGCAACAGACAGTAAGTGCCGCCTATGCAAAGAAGCTGAAGAAACAGTGGACCACTTGGTAAGCTGTTGCAAGAAGATTGCACAGACTGACTACAAGCAGCGGCATGACAAAGTAGCAACAATGGTGCATTGGAAGATCTGCAAAAAATATCATTTGCCTGTAAGCAAAAACTGGTGGGATCATAAAATAGAGAAAGTCATAGAAAATGATAAAATTAAACTGCTCTGGGACTTCAGAATTCAAACAGACAAGCACCTGCAACATAACACCCCAGACTTAACAATTGTCGATAAGAAAGACAAAAAAGTCTGGATAGTGGACGTGGCAGTGCCTGGAGACAGCAGAATAGACGAGAAAGAACTGGAGAAGATAACAAAATACAAAGACCTACAAATAGAAATAGAAAGACTGTGGCAAAAGCAAGCAAGGGTAGTACCAATAATCATAGGCGCCTTGGGTGTAATCCCAAAACAACACCATTGGCATTGACAAATTCGCTATTAGTCAATTGCAAAAGGCGGCCTTACTAGGAACTGCTTCCATCCTGCGACAATATCTGTAATACCATCAAACATCCACATCTGCCTATCCCAGGTCCTGGATAAGGCTCGATAGGTAGACAAAATGCCAAATCCAGTCTGAACATCTGGCTGACTGTGCGATGATCCTCCTATATAATAATAATAATAATAAATAGTTTCTTTCAATATATAAAAAGCAAGAAAATGGTTAAGGAAACAATTGGTCCATTAGTGATAGAAGATGACGAAGAAGTAACAGGCAGTAGAGAGAAAGCAGAGCTGCTTAATTCATTCTTTGCATCAGTCTTCACAGACAAAAACAAACAAAAACATCCTACCAAAAAGAAAATGGTAAAAGACCAACTAGGAATACAAATTAAAGTAAACAAGAAAATGTTTACGTGTATGCTCTAAACAACTTCAAATCACCGGGATCTCATGGATTACATCCCAAAGTTCTGAAAGAGCTAACAGATGTAATCTCAGAACTATTGAACTATATCTTTTAAATATCAAAATATCCTGGAGCAACAGGGAACTACCAGAGGACTGGAAAAGAGCTGATGTGGTTCCCATCTTCAAAAAAAGGGGGGAAAACAGATCCAAGAAACTACAGACCAATTAGCTTGACATCAATACCTGGGAAGATCCTAGAAAAGATAATCAAGAAACAGATCTGTGAATTTCTAGAAGCAATAAAGTTATAAGCAGAAGCCAATATGAGTTTGTTAAAAACAGATCATGCCAAAGAAATCTTACTTCATTCTTTCATTCTGACTAAGTGACTAAATTAGTGAACCAGCAAAATGTTGTGGACATAGTATACTTGAATTTAAACAATGCATTTAACAAAGTAGACCACAGCCTACTTTTTGGTAAGCCACATGAATTTGTAACTGGCTGACAAACCACATTCAATGTATAATCCTTAATGGAACTACATCTGCATGGAGGGAAGTAAGCAATGGGGTACACCAAGGTTCTGTTTTAGATCCAGTATTCTTCAACATCTTCATAAACGATTTAGATGAAGGAGTAGAAGTGAAATTCATAAAATTTGCAGATGATACCAAGCTGGCAGGAATAGCCAACACCCCAGAAAGTAGACTCAGGATCCAGATGGATCTTAACAGACTTGAACATTAGCTCTACTGTATCTAACAAAATGAAATTCAATATAGAGAAAAGTAAGATTGTACATTTAGGCAAGAAAAACCAAATGTACAGGTACAGATTAGGTGAAACCTGGCTTAATAGCAATAACAGAGAGAGGGATCATGGAGTCCTAGTGGACAATCATTTAAATATGAGCCAGCAGTATATGTCAGCAGCTAAAAAAGCCAATGCAATCCTAAGTTGCATTAATAGAGGGATAGAATCAGAATCACAGTACCTCATTTATAAAGCCTTAGTAAGACTACATTTAAAATACTGCATCCAGTTTTGGTCACCATATTATATAAAATATGTTGAACATATAAAGAATGGGTGCAGGAATTGGGTATGTCCAGTGCTTTTTTTGTAAAAAAGAAAAAAAAAAGGTGCCGGAACTCACACACATTATACAACCTGCCTTGCCTACCCTACAAGGTTCCATCCAAAAAAGGTGCCAGAACTCCGTTCTATGACAGAAAAAGCCCTGGGTATGTCTAATTTAGTGAAAAGGACTAGGTGTGATATAGCAGTGTTCCAATATTTGAGGGCTGCCACAAAGAGGGGGTCAATCTATTTTCAAAAGCACCAGAAGGCAGGAGAAGAAACAATGGATGGAAACTAATCAGGGAGAGAAGCAACCTAGAACTAAGGAGAAATTTCCTCACAGTTAGAATAATTAACCAGTGGAATGGGTTGCCTTCAGACGTTGTGGGTGCTCTATCACTGGAGGCTTTCAAGAAGAGACTGGACTTCCACTTGCCTGAAATGGTATAGATCTCTTGCTTGATCTCCAAGGTCCATTCCAACTCTGTTATTCTGTTATTCTGATAGGTTGCCAATGGCTAGTGCAAGGACTGGAACTCACCCATCGCACAATGCTCAGGTTTCAAATCTGGGGTGTGGGCTTTCTAGCGGACAAACTCAGCTTCTTAGCCACTGAGCCATTGCGTCACCCCCATAAAATCTTATATTCTTATTAACTGGAAATTTCATTTCATGTTATTCCCTATGTTAGAGCACTCTCTTGCCATCTTCAGCCACTTTATAAACAATTTGAAGATCATCATATCATGGTCACTGCAGACACTGTTGTGTAGATCAGACCCTGAAGTTCCAGAAAAGCAAGTTTGTGTTTAGAAAAAACCTCAAATAAATTATAAGGCTCCTAAGGCATATAGTATTCAAAGCTACAATTGTGCTGATTTATATAAATGATGTAAGCTATGATGAATTCCCTGACAGTTTGTTCTACTTTCTTTGGTAGTTTCAAATAAGCTGGATGAAAAAATGAGGAATCACACACACACACATCCTTGGCTGACTCACAAATGGCTAATGATGCTTTTCTGCTCTTTCATCATCTCAGTGTGAATTATGCTCTTACCAAATGGGAAAGTTTAAACTCTAATAAATACACCCAGCTACTGAATCAGATAGGGCAGCTGGATATGTGGCATCCATTACTGTGTGAGACTCCTACCCAAATGGAGGGACGGGTGCAGAAGTTTGTATTGTACATCCAGAGGCTCCAGCTGGTATAAGATGGCTATCCTCTGAGCTGTGACAAATTTCAAGGGTTCTTTATATGGAAAACAATAGCTACTAATTCTATTTCATTGTAGCCATGAAAGCCAGCTGGGTGAGTTTGGGCCAATCACTCTCTCAACCTAATCCACTTCACAGAGTTGTTGTGGAGGAAAAAGAAAGAAGGTAGGTTGGATATGTTCATAATTTTGAATTATTTTCTAAAAATAATAAAAGATGGGATACAAACAAACAAAAATAACATATCTGTCAAGCAAAATTCCCAGATAATTACAGAACAGAATGTACAGGACAAAACAACACATCGCTCCACTTTCCTGAGTATTATAATTAAATCTTCAAACATAGACAGTTTGACTTGATAAGATGACTTGGCTAATCCTTGTTTTGGATAAAAAAAAACACTCAATCTGGAAACTACCCATTATTTCTCCTGCAAAGATAAATTTTTAGATTTCCTCTTCTTTCCATAACTATGGCTAAATTTCTTGGAAGAAATATACTATTTCTAAGAAATAATAGATTTCTAATTATTGTTTAAGACATAGTAAATACTTGCAAACATAACCATAATATTGATTTTTAAAGTGTGCCATTGTGATATGGCCATTAAACTCTTTTAAATGTGGTATTTTTTAAGAGGTTCATAATGTGATCAGTCAGAAAACCTGATGGCCTTTCTTGTAGTAAATATTTTGTACAATATTTCCCATCAGCTCTTGTAAGCATAGACAGTGAGCAGGAATAATGAAGGGTAATCTCCAAAAGTGAGACAAGAAGGAACTGTTTTCATTGGTGTTAGTATTTCGGTGGTGAATGGGGAGTGCAGAAGAATGAATTAAATGTTTAAATGTTTAAATTAAATGTTATGTTTCAAGATTGACAGTAAAAAGGTTCTTAAACTGGTTTTACCTCTCCCAGTTTCTTTCCACTCCCTGAAAGTTTCGCATACTATAAAGGCAAGTTACGAATGGACTAAACTCAAGTATGGTGATTTATCATGTAATGCATTTTAGATATTTAAAATACACACCCAAGTCAGGCATGTTATTAAGCTGCACTGTAGTTCAACACTTGAGAACTCTAATCACTCAATTTAGCTACAATTCCAGAACTGAAGTATTTCAAGAATAATATCTTTCTGGCATAACTAACTCTGTTAAAAAAGAAAACAGTTTTTTCAGTGAGTAAAAAATAACGAGGGCAGAGCTGGAATTTTAATATCAACAGGTTGCTGAAGATACAAAAATACACAAAATACAGCCATATAATCATGTTTTTTCTTCAGGCTGTTTTGGTGAGGTAATAGTTCTTGCATATTTCCATCAATCATTTTTCTTATTTTCCACACCTATGAATTGTATAATGCTATCAAGACAAATAATGAATCAATGTGACACTGGTCCAGATTTGACACTGATTATTATTACTATTACCATAATCTGTACAAAACATATTCTTATATATCTTTCCTAACCACTTTCCTCAAAATGTGTTGGGTTAGGGGAAAAAAAGCCTTTGGGCATTGCTAGAAAGAACTACTGGATACTGTGGAATGCATCAGATGGCAAGGATGAATTAAATCAGTGCTTTTCAACCTTTTCATAGATTGTACCACTTTTAGAATATTGCAATATTTGAGTACCACCAGTCACCTAGCAAGGTGTCAAAAACTTGATGACCCCCCCCAAAAGGAAAAAAATGATGAAGTACAGGCAATCCTCGACTTACAACAGTTTGCTTAGTGACTGTTCAAAGTTACCACATCACTGAAAAAATGACTGATGACCATTTTTCACACATATGACTGTTGCAGCATCCCCAAGGCCACGTGATTTACATTCAGATGCTTGGCAACTGCTTCATGTTTATAATGGTCACAGTGTCCCAGGGTCATGTGATCCCCTTTTGCAAGCCTCCGACAAGCAAAGTCAATGGGGAAACCAGATTTACTTAAGAACTGTATTAGTAATTTAACAACTGCAATGATTCACTTAACAAATGTGAAAAGAAAAGAAAAGTCATGAAATGGGACAAAACTCATTAAAAAAATTCTCACTTAGCAACATAAATGTTGGGCTCAGTTGTGGTTGCAGGTTGAGGACTATTTATATACCCACTCATCACACTTTTAATGGGAAACTTGTTTCTCTGACATTAATCTTTGCACTGTTCTATCATCTTCTCTCCTTCTGGTTGACTCAAAGAAGCATCTCCTCTTCTCTGTCTTTCTCTGTCCCCTTCTCTTTCCCTGCTGTGTTTTTCTCTCTGTCCCTTTCCTGCCAAAACCTCCTCCTTTTATATCCTCTCCTCTCTCCCCCCTTCCTCCTTTTCTTGTGTAGCGGCAGCAGCTGACTCCTTTCCCCAAGGATGTGTGTTTCTCCGTCTCTCTTACTCTGTCCCCTTCTCTTCCCACATCGTGTTTTTTTTCTCCCTTTCTCTCCAAAACCTCCTTTTATATCCTCTCTTTTCTCCCTCCCCCCTCCTTTTCTCTTCGGTGTAGTTACAACTGACTCCTTTCCCCCAAGGCTGCGAGCTGTTTCTGGAAGTGCCAATCAGCTGAAGCCCCATGTAGATTCTGGGTGCTCAGCAGAGCTTCAGCTCATCCCCCTACTACATTTTTACTCTTTTTTTACACTTTTTTTTAACGCTGCTTTTGAACCTGTCGTATATCTACCACCTGCTAGGTGCTGAAGTAACACCAGTGGTATGCATACCATGGGTTGAAAAGCACTGAATTAAATTACCAACCATTGATTTATTCACTGATATGGTAAATACCATAGGAATGTAAATTTAATTTAATCTACATTCTGCATCAGAACTCAAATCTCAACAAATATTTCTTTATAGGTAATTATTTCTTTGGTCACATTTATATTGCCTTTCTACTAAGAAGCTACTCAGATAGTTCATAACAATTTTTAAATTAAAAAAGTAACCACTGCATTATTAAAAATGCAATTATGTCACAGTATTACAAGAGCAGTAAATGATTAAAAATAACTTGCTTACAGCAGATGACAGCAACCAGCTAACGCAGCTGATTGCTCAGGGATTGTCCTGGATGGTTCTGAGAGAGACATCCCTAGGCTATAGGAGGCACAAGGAAGCCGCTTCCTTTTTGTTAGCCCCCAAAGTACATTTTATGGTAGTAGCCACTAAAAATCATATTCAGTTTAAAGGAATCTTTAAAATAATTTATAACACGAAGATAAATAAAAAGTTTTGTCTTTATACTTTTGCTAAGTATAAAGTTCTGAAGGATGGGCATCTCAGTTTGGGAATATTATGGGAGAAAACCCTTTGCCATGTGCCCACCATGAGGATCTTCAAAGGGGGTAGAAATATCCCCTGAAGGTTCAATGGATCCATGGTGGCACACTGGTTAGAATGCAGTATTTGCAGGCTAACTCACTGCTCATGCCAAGAATTTGATCCTGATCGGTTCAAGGTTGACTCAGCCTTCCATCAGTGGTGAGATTCAACCAGTTCATACCACTTTGGCAGAACTGGTAGCTAATTTTTGTTGCCCAGGCCCAGAGTGGACTTCTGGAAGCAGCATCCACACAGAGAACTGATTGTTCACATATTTGAATCCCACCATTGCCTTCCATCCTTCCAAGGTCGTTAAAATGAGAACTCAGATTGTTAGGGGAAATATGCTGACTCTGTAAACCACTTAGAGATGGCTGTAAAGCACTGTGAAGCAGTATATAAGTCCAAGTACTATTGCTAATAGCATCAAAATGGCAGGCTCAAGCAAGATGATACAAATCCTGCTGCTTTTAACATGTTTGTGATGCCTTCAATCTGCCTTAAAAAGCGATGATTCAAACATTCTTGCTGCCATTCACCACAGCATTTGAAATTGTTAGTTGCCTTAATGTTTTGACACAGAAGTTGACAGCTCAGGCGTTATGCATTCAACTCATCTTTATCTACTCCTGTGAATTTTGTTGAAATTTGTGGGAAAGAAATGTATTGCCAAAAGCCTTTTCTACAGTCAGCTGAAAGCTCTTTTGGCATCTAAACTATCTGTTTGTTAATTGATGGCCTCTTTGACAGTGCTCTTTTTCCTGTTTCTTAAGGTGCCGCACCTTTTCCTTTCCAGTGCTTGGCAAGTACAATCCTCGCCGTGGTCACCATATGAAGGAATAGCAGCCCAATTGGTTTGTCCATAACATTTGAAAGAAAAGCTTCAGGTTTCATTAATATTTGTATCTTAAGTATTTTTTGCGTTATCATTATTATGTTTATCCAATATGTTTTCACATACTTACAAGACGACCACATATGATAAAATGTATCTGGATTTTGATTGCATTTCCAACACTTATTAGAAGAACCTCTGTACAGTTAGTCCTCGACTTACAACAGTTCATTTTAGTGACCATTCGAAGTTACAACGGCACTGAAAAAAAGTGACTTATGATCATTTTTCACATTTATGACCATTGCAGCATCCCCATTGTCACGAGATCAAAATTCAGACAGTGAGCAACTGACTCACATTTATGAACGTTGCAGTGTCCCACGGTCATGTGATCACTTTTTGCAACCTTCTGACATGTACTGTCAATGGGAAAGCCAGATTCACTTAGCAACCATGTTACTAATATAATAACTGCATTGATTCACTTAACAACTGTGGCAAGAAAGGTCGTAAAATGGGGCAAAACTCACTTAACAAATGTCTCAGCAACAAAAACTTTGGGCTGAACTGTGACAGTAAGTCGAGGACTACCTCTACATTTTTGCCAGTCTATCTATAGTCAAATATTAATGATACATCATTTTGTAATTTTTTTCTTTTAAGTTATAATTCAGTGTGAATTTTTATCCATTTGTCCATACATTCTCCCATTTATCTAGCATTATTGTATGTTGTATCCAACATTTTTTTGCCCATTTTACCATGCAATCTTCAACAAATTTGTCTTCCAGATTCATCTTGAGCAATGGTTCTCAACCTTTTTAATGCCGCAACCCCCAACCGGTCAACTGGTGCAACACCGTTTGCAGAATGGGACTTTTGGCGGGCTCAGCAGGGCAGAGACAGCCTGGACAATTCCTATTGGCTTTTGAAAGCAATAGAATTAGACTCTATTCAAGAGAGTTTATTCTATTGGCTTTCAAAAGCCAATAGAATAAAAAGGAATAGCACAGCTAAGGAAAAGGGGGAAAAATGGCAGACTGCTTTGTTTGGTGACCCCCGTGAAATGGTCGTTCGACACCAAATGGGGTCCCGACCCACAGGTTGAGAACCACTGATCTTGAGTAACATTTTATATACTTTAACAATCAAGTAGTCATCTTTAGAACATAAACCGACATCCAATTCAGATTTAACTCCTGTGAAAAGAATTTTTTTTATCAAGTTTAAATCTTTCAAAAATTCTATAATAATTAAACCATTCACAGATAAATCCTTCATTTACTAATTGTTCTCTTGTCCTTGATCTTGAACGTTGCCAGATAGGCTTGTTATTAAATTTGTCGTTATGCCAGTGAGGAAGGCAGCCTCCTGAATGGCTGGGAAGGGAAAGACTCTGGCCCTGACTGCTCCCTTCATGGGCTGCTTTTTCCTCCTTCCTTATGTACAGAACAAAGCAACCGCTATGTCCCCCACCTCTCCATGCCAGAGGCCACCCACTCCTCAGTGTTTGGATTGGCTGCTTGGATGTGCATCTAAATGTCCCATGCAGCCAATTGGCCACAGAAAATTATCCCTCCGTGAAATGCCCAGGATGAAGGGGTGGGGTTAGAGCGCTGGCAGACCAGTGGTGGAAGAGGAGTCCTGGTTGAGAGTCAGCCGAGTAAGAAAGCCTGTGTTGGGTCAGCCACGGTGGGGGCCCGAGATGAAGTGGGCACATTAAGGTAGCCATGTTCAGTTGTCTCATACCAGAGCTAATGTGATGGCAGGGTACTATATGGTTTGCATTTCAGCTTCTGTTAGGGAAAGAAGAATCAATAGTTTGTGGGAGATAAAAATGCCCTTTATACCGAAGTGAAGTTTGGAGTAATTTATTCCATGCTGCCCTCTAAAAAGCAAAAGGACGTGGGTCCCATAGGCAATGTGACTGGAGAAATGGACCCTGCACTGGAACACCTACCTGAAGGAAAGGTCGAGGGAGGATTGAATCCCAGAACAAGATCAAAGAAGGCAGATGGCACTGAAGTACTGCAAAAGCTTACTTGGGACTCATCTTAGAAAAGAGAGAATGGTTAGGGATATACTATATTAATAAATAGGTAATTTATGGCTCTAATCCTTAAATTATTTTGTTTATATATCATTAGCACATAAACAGGCTTTCCCATGTTCTGTTTCTTTTGGGAAATTTTTTTTGACAGCAATTTAAATATTACAGCCAATATGCAATATTAGATTTGTATCTAATATTTGTTGTTGTTGTTAGTTGCAAAGTCGTGTCCGACCCATCGCGACTCCATGGACAATGTTCCTCCAGGCCTTCCTGTCCTCTACCATCTTCTGGAGTCCATTTAAGCTCATGCCTACTGTTTCAGTGACTCCATCCAGCCACCTCATTCTCTGTCATCCTCTTCTTCTATTGCCCTCAATCTTTCCCAGCATTAGTCTCTTCTCCAGTGAGTCCTTCCTTCTCATTAGGTAGCCAAAGTACTTGACTTTCAACTTCAGGATCTGTAATTTCCCCCCCAAAAGCCTGTTTTGTTTTCAAAACGTTGTTGATATATGTATGCACATACATTTTATATTATACATAAATATAAATATAATAATATAATATGTAGAATTCCATCACGCAGATACACACATCCCAATTTTGAAATGTAACAAGTATCAGTGTAAAACAACAATAAATAACTTTAAGTTACTATAGTGTATTTAAACTGTATAACAGGTGCCCTCCCTTTTCCACACCTCCCCCCTCTTCCCAGAGTGACTCATCTCTGCTGGAGAAGTCACAAAGCTGCGAAGACGGTCGGGTGCAGCCAATACTTCTTTTTTTGTAAGTGGAACTGCACAACACTATTTCTGGAGAATCTGGATTTTGATACTGGGTGCATAAAGAGGTAAGCAGATATTTATAGATTGGCATGAAATTTTTCAAAAGTGTTCAGTTTGAGATATTTAGAGGGGCAGGACAATTCACCTTATGATCTTTCCTTCTCCCTATTTGGTTTTGATTTACCACCTCAGAAGCTCAGACAGGATGCCCAAATGCAATGCCTTCAAAACCTCTGGAAACCTAAGTCATTTTGCACTGTGATCCTTTGTACTTTGTTTCTGCTTATCAAAAGAATTGCTTAGAAGAAGGGTTTTTTAAACTTAAAATCTCACCAATGAGAGATGACCATGGCAGTAAAATTGTACACAAGTTATATCCTCTCTATGGCATAATAGTACAACTAGCCTACTATCTGCCCTTCCCTGGCAAAGTATTAGATGTTGAAAAAGTAAGAGTTTAGTGACAAGAGAATGATTTAAAGGAAGTATTCCCTATTTATTCTGCTTTATTTTGCAAGAGCACAATATGTTATTTAGGAAAATAGTTATTTTTTTCAATATAGTTAATTAAGTTTGAGGTTGTAAAAAAGTTCATTTTTTTAAAAAAAAGAACAATTAAGATGTTAACAGAAAACTCACACATCTTAAAATTGTACAGAGAAACTAGCTGATCCCATAGCTACTTACTATTTTAATTCTTTCAAAACTGATCCTCATCTCCACCCAAATCCTGAAAAACCTGTTCCTGCAGCTTGCTTTATACTGAATAGACAAGGGATTTTCATTTTACAATTTTGCATTCAGACAGCAAACCTTTTCTTTTGCATATGTAATCTTGCTTTATGACTGGAGTTACGTTGGTTACCAACTTAGAGAATGTAATTTGTTAAGTGTAAACTGAGATATACACCAGTTAATAATGTATAATGTGGATGTTATAAGACAGACAAGCAGATAATAATACTGAAAACTAATTCTGGTTAATGTTCAATAGAGATTTTTAAATCTTGCAAAATTTATATTGCCTTAAATACAGTTTTAAATTTCTCCATGTATAGTCTCTCCAGATGAGTGAACATTGTGGTTTGCAGCCCTTGCTGTCAGGATAGTTAGAAACTGTCTGGACTCTTATTCTCCATTGTGTTTTATGGCTGATTGGTGCTTTGAAGTATAGAACATAATAGGACAGGTTGTTGCCTAAGATATAGCCTAAAATGAGACCAGCGTAAGGATAGGGGATAAACGTTTATAGGTTAAAAAGTGATTATTTGGAGATAGCTTATTGTCTTCATTTACCTTGGTTTTATGTATCACTGTCTATTGTGTGGAAGTTTTAACACAAGGTACAAAAGCTATGACTTCAAAACTCCTACCTGATTTAAAAATCTTGCTTTTGACAACTGCATTTTGGTTCTTTTTGATTACCAAAATGAGCATCTGCATGTTTTATAGTACTGTATAATATCAAAGTCATACCTGCCACATAATATAATGGTTTATTAATATAATCACAACTTTGTTATATATTTTCAAACTTAAACTTTATATTTTAAGATATTGGATGAGGACTGAAATGCAGAGTGATTTACTTTTACCTCAAGTGACTGGTAGTTTATGATCAGTTTGTCATTATTACAATACTGGACAAGGGCTCACAAGGCTCTTTTAAGACTTACAGGTGTCCTGCAGAGGATTACTGCGTCATCTGCATAGAGCAACAGGGTAATTTTAGAGAGGTGATGATTTGGGTTTTTTTAACCATTTTACTAGGTCATTAATGTAAAAATTGAAGAACAGGACATGTCAGGCCTGCCCCCAGCTAGGTTCCTAGGAAAGAAAGACCCTTGATTCCATTAGATTTAGGTGATAGGTTCTTTTACTAAGGATTAGTAGCTGCAGCAAAAGCAAGGCTAGAATTGAGTATTCCCACACAAAAGTTACAAGTTTTCCCCTTTCCATGACCTTCCCCCAATCTTGACCAGATCATCAGTGACCAATAGCATCCCAGAGCAATGTTTTGGGAACTGCTTTGAGGTCAGGCGCATCTTGAAATGGCTTCACTTTCTTTCCCAGGCCAGGCATCCAAATTGCTTTGCCCCCCCCCCTCCATTTATGGCAGGATGCCAACAAGCTTAGCAAAGCATAGTGAAGATGGCAGAGCTGACAGGAGAAATGATAAAACATACATTGCTGAACTGAGAAAAAATTCTCAAAGTTTGTAGCCCAGGGAAAGAAAAATAATAATTAAAAAGATCCCCCAGATTTTAAAACACAACCTTTAATTATCAAGCCAAGTGTGTCATTTTAGCTTTATTAGTAAACTTTAGAATACATTTAGTGACAATAGTTATAATTGACTCAGTTGAGGGAGTACTTGTGAGTCATAGATAGGAATGCTATCCACACAATCCTTCTGTCATCCTCAATGTGAAAATATTTCTTTTTCTAGCTTCTCTTCCAAATCATTTATAAATAAGTTGAACTTTATAGGGCTTGGAATGAGGACCTGCAGTATGCCTTCAACACTTCCATTCTGCTTGACAAGAAGTCACTGACATCCATTCATTGGGTACCATTCTTAAACCATCCCTGTATCTACAGTATTTATTAGCAGTCCAGTCCAGTTCACATTTTATCATTTCTCTACTAAAACCCAACTATGACTGCTTAGTAATGTGTTCCAGAGTTTGTGGCTGTTTAATGGTTTTGACATTAAACAGCCCTGTAGTTACCTGGCTAGTTTTTCCCCCCCTTTTTGAGTTTCAGAACTACCCATGCGCAACTCAAATAATTATTAGGCAAACTTGGACAATACTGAAAGTTTGCTTAGCCCTGTATTCTCTGGCTTATTTTAATTATTGATGATTTAATGTCAAGGGGAATCAAAACTATACAGTATTGCAAAACACATTCATTTCATTTATACTTCTCGATGTTGAATATGATCCAAGAGTCTCATTAGATAAATAATTGTAATGTTGTTGGCTGATACTTTACATAATTGCCAGATAGTCAAGATTTTTACATTCTATAGCAGGGATGTCAAACTGCCGGGCCACGGGCCGGATGCGTCATCTGGAAGCCGTGGCTATCCCATTGCCAGCAATGGCAAAACCGGCCTGATACATTGTGCGACATCACGTGACGTTGTGAGTTTGACATGTCTGTCCTATAGGATTGTTCAAGGTGTCTATTCTGACCAATACAGATTTTGGTCTGATCATAAAACCTTCAACTTTTACGTTCTGGTTTCCATAGCGAACAAAAAAGCTTCAGTATAATGCTATATACACAATGAGGGCTCCACAAGATATTGAAGGTGTATGTAAAGTATTTTGGAATCTTGCAAGACTGTGTTATAAGAGGGGAAGTTAGATCTGTGTAACTATCCAAAAATTGTTTAATTGAAGTGTGGCCGTCAAAAAAGGATTATAGGTAGTCCTCGAACTTATAACACTTCATTTAGCGACTGTTCAAAGTTACAACAGCACTGAAAATGTGACTTATGACTGTTTTTCATAGTTACAACCTTTGCAGCATGTGATCATGTGATCAAAATGCAGATACTAGGCAACTGGTTCATATTTATGACCTTTGCTGTGTCCCAGGATCGTGTGATCACCTTTTGCGAACCTTCTGTCAAGTAAAGTCAATGGGGAAACCAGATTCACTTAACAACCAGGTTATAAACTTATCAACTGCAGTGATTCACTTAGCAACTGTGGCAAGAAAATGGGGCAAAACTCATTTAACAAATGTCTCACTTAACAACAGAAATGTTGGGCTCAGTTGTGGTCGTAAGTCAAGCGGTATCTGTATTTGGCATATTCAATAATGAGAAAGCAAACTTCGCCAGTATTCAGAAGGATTGCTGAATGGAACCCTGAATTCCTCTGAAGAAACTCCTTCACTAGACTTTTTGCAGATATAGACTGGATAGTCTACTCTAGTTGGTAGTTAATACTGGAGGGTGTTGGACTTGATGACTCTTAGTTTCCTTTTTCTATGACTCTATGAACTCATATTTTTAAAGTAGTAATTATACTCAATCAGCTGTTGCCAAGTGTGCAGAGCTGTTTCTCTTTTTAAAAAAATGACAGATTGCTTCCTCTTTTGATAGCTCCTCATGCAGAGCTATTGCAACTGACTTGCTGTATCCAAATTAATGCACAAGACTCCAGTTTTCCTGCCTTACATTTATTTATTTATTTCTTGGAATTTTATCCTACCTTTAATACTCCTTCTTCCTCCTATTTTCACCACCACAACACCCCTGTGAGGGATTAGGTTGAGAAAGAGTAACTGGCCCAAAGTCATCAAGACAGTTTTTATGCCTAAAGTGGGACTAGAAATCACAGTCTCCTAGTTTCTAGGCCAGCACCTTCTTCTTTTGAATTTGTCTGTGGGTCAGTTCAAGACAGGCTTGTAATATCTATCATGGAGGCTAAACAGTTAGTGCCTCTGTCTTCCTTCATTAACATAACTAGTTGCATGTCTGACTATACCAGGGGTAGGCAACCTTGGCTCTTTTATGACTCGTGGACTTCAACCCCCAGAATTCCTGAGCCAGCCATGCTGAGGGGAAAGGGAGAGGTTTCCAAGCTGAGCCAGGCTGGCTCAGGAATTCTGGGAGTTGAAGTCCACAAGTCCTAAAAGAGCCAAGGCTGCCTACCCCTGGACTAGGCTATAGCACTTATGGCTCCTGTATTTTTTAAAAATATATAATAGATAAAATATATAAAATAAAATATAATCGATGTTTTCCTGACAATTAAAGCTCAGGATGACTTTAGAGAAGAGAGATTTGGTTCTTAGCATTGCCTGGTATTATAGTGTTTGGCTAAGAATTGGACTTGCCGTTCAAAATCTCAAGTATCTGCAGTGAAGTAGGAATTGTGGGGCTCTTTCCTCTTCCTGTCACCTTGCCACCATCTCCAAGTGTTAGGTCCTCTCCTTTTTCTTCTCATACTATAGATAAAGTCCAGACACCACAAGCTCAATTAGAGCAGCAATAGTTTAGTTCAGGGATCTCCAACCTTGGCAACTTTAAGACTTGTGGACTTCAACTCCCAGAATTCCTCAGCCAGCTTTGCTGGCTGAGGAATTCTGGGAGTTGAAGTCCACAAGTCTTAAAGTTGCCAAGGTTGACGACCCCTGGTTTAGTTAGTATCATTCCCCAAAACCAATTTTTCATTTATATTTTCAAGTAACTGTTGTTACGACATATGGAAATCCAGAGCAGTTAGTTATTTACTTACTAAAGAGAGATTGATTACTCAAGATTACTCATTTTCTGCACAGCCTTTTTGACATGCTTTGATTTGATGACTTTTAATTGCCTTCTTCTTTTCCTCCTCCCTCTACATATATAATAACTTTTACATCCTTTGCATTCCTTCCTTCTATCTCATTTCCGAATCCCGTACTTTATTAATTATCATAGCCTAGTAATATTTTTCTGTGCAAACAGGATATGCTTATAAAAACTAAAAAAAAAGTTCACGTGAATTTTTTTTTTAAAAAAAATCTGAGATCATAACAAAAGTAATAAATAGCCAAATACACTCGTAAACTTTTATTTGCAGTTTGGCACTGAGTTCAGAGTGATTTGCATTATTTGTTGATCTCATACAAAGTGGTGTTTTCCAAAATTTTCTTACATTAAACTGTATAAGTCTTGAGCAATTGCACTGAGCTAGAGATAAAGCTTACAAGTCCCATGTTCTTCTATAAAGCTACGTGAATGAACTGTTTTGTAATAAGATATAAATGGAAAGGACAAATATGTTTATTTATTCTATGATCACGGAGCTAAGTTCTAAGTTTTATATAAGCAAGTTTGAAGTCAGCACAGCAATACCAAGTCCAGCTAGTGAAAATGGGAAGGAAAGGGTGTTTCTCAACAGAATCCAAATGAAAGTGGCATAAGTAGAAATTTGGGAGGAAAGCTTACCAATAGCATTTTGCTTGCTTGAACTTAAAATAGAATACTTTTATGAGCCATTGATCTTTGGAGTTTGCTATATTTTTCATGTACAGTTCTCTCTGTTTTCTAGACTTTCCCATGGAGATAAATTGAAATTTAATCCCTAAAAGATGGGATTTAATTTTAAGTTATGGCATCTTTTAGGGATTAAATTTCAGTTTATCTCCATGGGAGTCAAGGCAATGTATGTGCCTTTTCAAAGTTTTCATCCCTGGGAGGTAGGTTGGGTTGAGAGAAACTAGTCCAGTCAATGTCAGCTTCAGCAGCTAGACTAAAACAAGAAATCAATTCCACAGGAAGACCAAATCTACTTTTATTGAGAGTTTCCAACGTTTCCAGTTTTCCGGAACAGTGGGGGGGAGGAGTGGATGGTTCTGTGCAAGCGGCCGGCAAGTGCACTCAACTCCATTTGCACAAGCAGTGTGTACGTGCACCTGCTGCTCACTTAAATGGAGCGTGCATGCCCACCCATTGCTTGTGTAAAGATGCCTGTGTGCACTTGCCAGCTGTTTCCATGGCCTGGTTGCAAACCCCTCACAACCCACTAGTGGGCTGTGGCCCACAGGTTGGGAACCCTTGGAATAGGTGACAGGATGCAACCTTGTAGAGTGCCTTTTTCAATTCTGAACCATATTCTGTTCTTAGAGTGGCTGCCTGGTCATAGTAAAATGACTGAATGAGCTAGATGAGGTGTAGTGACATTACTTCCATAGTAATAGTCTTAATAAGAATAGATGCTTGCAAATTTTTAGCTTTTCATTTTTGGGTGGACACTTCTAAAATTTTAGGCATGTTTCAGGCCTTGGCTCACTATTACAATGTAAAGGTAGTCCTCAACTAAATGACTACAGATGGGACCAGAAATCCATATGTAAGTCATTTTGGTTATGCTCTTTCCAGGCTCAGAGACAAAATGCCAATGACCATTGGCTGGAAGAGCTGCATTAAGGGAAATTATTGGGTTCATATCTTGTTTAAATGTAACTAGTTGGCCACTCTAGGAACAGAAGCCAGTTTGTGTTTCATCTGATCCAGCAAAGTTCTTGTATGTGGGTGGTGCAGGGAAAGGATGCGTTCTGAGGCCATTTTCTGTTTTTTGATCATTTAATTTTTGTGTTTTTACTTTATTTTAGGACAAACCTGGATATAGCCCTGAATAAAATGACAACATTCACTGTAGGAAAATCATCGCATAACAAAAATGGTAATATAATTCCTCTTTCAGTTTTGTTTCAATTGCACTAATTGATAACAAAAAGGAAATATGAATACCTTGCAATGATATGCAAGAGTGGGCATGTGTGTTTGTGTGCGTGCACGTGCATGTGCATAGGGCAGATTGATGCTTTCTTGTATTAAGAATAAAATATGCAGTTTTATTGCAACTGCATTGATTAAACTTCCTTAAGCTATAAAAGTTATTTTAGCAACAGTGTTAAACATTGTGATTAACTAGCAGCTTGATTTTAAGTTAAGAAAATTACTCCGAAACTTTACTTGCATTGGTGCAAACAAGAGAGTGTTCAATATATAAAATATGTTAACTAG
This sequence comes from Crotalus tigris, assembly GCF_016545835.1. Taxonomy (NCBI): domain Eukaryota; kingdom Metazoa; phylum Chordata; class Lepidosauria; order Squamata; family Viperidae; genus Crotalus; species Crotalus tigris. The sequence goes on from NW_024096565.1 coordinate 2,096,124, forward strand.
GGAGGAAGCCTGATTACAAATTGTTAATGTTGATAGTTAATTGTTAATAATATTGATAATTAATTAATAATAATGTTAATAACAACTGGAGCTCCACTTGAATACCATTGGCAATGACAAATTCAACCTTATTCTGTTGTTTTCTGTGTTACAAAAGGCAGCTTTAACAAACATCCACATCTGCCCTTGGGAAGGACTCAATAGGTGGACAAAAATGCCAAATCCAGAATGACTCTGCAACCAATATGGTCTACAAAAAAGAACAAATGAAGAATAGAAAAGTTGGCAGTAGAGGAAGCCAGCATAGCTAATGAATTGTTTTCATTCTGAAACCAGGCACCCTCTCCTCTTCCTCAGGAAGAACAAAGTTTTCTAACTAATGAAGAATTGAAATAAAGAATACTGAGTATCTAGAACAGCAGAAAAACAACACAATAAGGTTGTCTGCATTGAAGCTTGTTCCAAAGAAATAGCTCACACAAGCATTAAAAGATGCAAATACTGTAATATGGAATATAAGTACCACGTCACTGCAAGATATAAACCGACTAATATACAGTAAGTTCTAATTGAATACCTGGGATGCAAAATCAACAAAGGAGAAAAAAAAGCCAAACAATGCATCACCAAAGTGGAAGATCAGGTTGGAAAATAAGATCAGCAAGCTGAGATCAGATGCAAGCAAGCTAGATGAAAGAAAAGAAGCTGAAGAACAAGAAGACCAAAGAACACCTGATCAAAAATGTCACTTAGAAACAAAGTAGATCAAGGAAGCACTGGAAATAATGAAGCAGCAAATAACAGCTATAGTCAAGAAGATCAGCAGATACGACGTTTGAATTGCAAATTATAGGCAGAATGTCCAATTTCAATCCAATTGGTGAATCACTCAACACTTGACAAGGAAGAAACAGTGCAGTTCTGGGCACAGATATGGAATAATATAAAGAAATACAAAAAGGATGTAGCTTGGATATGAATAAATAAGAAGCTGAAATGAAAGAATTTGTAATAACAGCAGATATAGTGGAGAAAAAAGCAAGGAAGATCAAGAACTGGTCAGCTCCAGGTAAAGATGAATTACTTGGATTTGGGCTGAAACATCTAACTGGTCTACATTGACTTATTGCCAAGTAATTTAACAACACATTACAAGGAGGTGAAATTTGCTGGACTGATCTAGCAAAACCTACCTGATAATAAAAGATTGAACAAAAGGGGCAGCACCAGGCAATGACAGGCTAATTATCTGCTACTTTCAATTTGGTAACTGTTATGGTAGCTGATGTAGTCCAGCAGAATCTAGTTGAAAAAAGCTCTTTCCATCTAAGCATAAAGAAAACTGCCTAAACAGCACAGGAACAAAAGATCAACTCCTAATTGACAAGATGATTTTGGAAAACTGCAAGAAAAGGAAAACCAACTTGAATGTAGCATGGATTGATTACAAGAGGCATTTGACTCTCTGCCACACAATTGGGTAATTAAATGGCTAGAAATAACAGGAGACAGTAGAAACATCAGAAATGGCCCAATGGAAGACACAGCTGCTGTCAATGATAATAGATTGGAAGAGGTTAATATTAAGAGAGGAATCTTTCAGGGAGACTCACTATCATCACCACTGTTTGTCATTGCACTGATTCCTATCAACAATACAGGTCATGGCTATCAAACATCAAAAACATTTGCCAGGCTACCCTACCTCCTTTATATGGATGATCTGGCACTCTAAGAAAACAACCTCTGAAATAGACACTGTCCATATTTATAGCCAAAATATTGAATGTATTTTGGATTGGAGAAATATGCCATGCTCACTCACTATTAAAGGGAAAAAATAATGAAAAAAGAAAGATGCCCTATAGAAATAACATCAGGAGTCTGGATGACTATCACTACAAATACCTGGGCATTCTTCAAGCTGACAGCATCAGGCACCAATAGTAATAGGAACCTTGAGTGCAATTGCAAAACCTCTGGAGCACTAGTTGAACATTGAACATTGACAAACTCAATATTGGTCATGCAAAAGAAAACTTTACTTGGAACAGCTTACAGTACCTTTAATACTATCTAACAACATCTGCCTTTCCTTAGGAAGGACTTGATCGAGGGACAAAAATACCAAATCTAGTCTAAACATCTGACTGACTTTGTGATCAACCATAGTCTTAATAATCTTAATTGTTTTTTTTTCATTGAAAATTTTTTATTTTTTTAAAACATACAATCATTTATAAAAATACAATAAAATTTTAAAGTAAAAAAAAACCCCTTACCCTCCCTCCCACCCCCAACCCCCCTCCCTTCACTTCCCAGAGCAGAATACAGGGTTAATAAAAAAATTTTTTTTAATAATTAAGAAAAAAGAAAAAAAAGGAAAAAAAGGAAAAAAAATTGGAATTAAAAAGTTTCATTTATTTTATGAATGAATATTAAATATTATAGAGAATTGTTTTATAGGTTATGGAGTTAAAGGTTAATAATCTTAATTGTTAATAGGTATTAATTGATGACAGTAATTGCCAGAAGCATGAGTCTAAATTACAAGAAAATTGCTTCTTTAAAGAAAAGTTCAGTAATTATGTGTTCTTTACAACAGCAGAAGTGTATATAGCTGTCCATATGATGGAAAAATGTACCTTGGATACATTTCAAATAATGTATCTGGTTGTATTCTTGCACAAACTAATTTGGAACTTTGTTCTGTCAAATCAGTCACTTTTCAGAGTGAGATAGGTGGCATTTAAGTTTAATAATACATAACTTCAGAATGGTTTACTTTTAAATAGACATGCTGAAATGTTGCACTTTGTAAGAGTTTGAGAAGAAAAATAATGAAGAAACAAATATATTGAAAATGAGTACTGGGCTGACCTTTTCTAGATTTGGAAGCTAAGCAGCCAAGTTAAGCAAATATTTTAAGTTAGTAGTTGGATGGGTAGCTAACCAGTGCTGTAGGATAGACCAGGGAGCTGAAAACCATTATGGAAGAAAGCACAAGTTATGGACAGATTTGGCATTCTATTCAGACTTGAGTTCAGATGTAGCCACATGTCATTTGGAAACTTAAAAGATGGTTAAGCCCTCCATCCCAAGCTCCCTTCTATATCCACTCATTCTCTCCCCATCACACAATTGATATTTTTCCCACTAGCAGGTAACATTCAGTGGAGTTGGAACAAAACCAGAAGAATTCACAAATGCTGTCCTTAACATGTAAAAACAATAAACTTTAAAACTATAAAAAAAACTGTACCACTTGCCAACGTCATTCCTGAGACAGAATTGAGTTTGGCAGTTGAGGCATCAAATCTTGTTGGCACACTTTTCTGCCAACTCAGAAATTGGAGTGATGACTCCTGGGACATCTAAACTCTGTGATGTTCCAAAAAAGATTTAATTACTTTGTACTACAGTATGTACTGTCTAATATACTACCAATGTATTTACAGATGCTAAGAATGCTTCCCTTGCAATGAAGAGCAGACAGCAAGTTATTAATGAGGTCAACAAGCGAAGAACCCTTTTACAAGACAATAGCTGGATAAAGAAAAGGCCTGAGGAGGAAGGGTAAGAAAAGAATCTATTGACTTTTTGGCAATATAGTCAGATCTTGCAACTTTTTCTAGAATTCTTATGTAAAATCCATGCATCATCTCCTTACTGCCAGATTGGACAGAGTGGGTAGAAACAATTGGGGAGAGATGATCCCATAAGTAATGTAATTTGGTAATAGAGAAAGGCTCTGAAAGGCTAAAGTCCACTTTAAAATAATTAAAGCATATTGCATTAGTCAGATTTGAAAGTATCATTAACACTTACAGCTTTAAAAAATCCAGTTCCCTAAACTATTGTTATGTTGTATAATCCACTTTACAGGTAGTCCTTAACTTATGATCATTCAATTAGCAACCATTTAAAGTTATGACTGCGTTGAGTGACTTACAACCAATTCTTACACTTAGAACTGTCACATCGTCCCCATGATCAGTCACATGATTATGATTCAGGCATTGGCATCCAGCATGTATTTTTGTCCCGAGGTCAGATAATTGTCATTTGCAACCATTCCACCCAGCTTCCAATAAGCAAAATCAATGGGAAAACCAGCAAGAAAGATAAAAAAAATCAAGATCCCGTGAGGTCTCAGTTAACAATCATGGTAAACATGGTCATAAAATCAGGTGCAGTCACATGATGCCTCACTTAACAACCACACCAGTGAACAATGAATTTTCCAGTCCAATTGTGATTGAAGTCAAGGACTGCCTGTGCTATATTTAAGGGTGATATCTAATTTTTGTTTATTGCAGCACCAATGAAAACTATGGCAAAGTGGTTCTTAATCAGTATAAATCACAAGAAAGCTTGCACAGGTAGAGTATCATAATAATGTATATATTCTTTCCTATGCACATTTCATCTGCATTGTTGCAATTCATTGTTCTGTTAATAATTTGTAATAAGAATCCAATGTATTAACTGAGCAAAGTCAGGCCTTTAGTTTAATTCAGATACTGGCATTTTCTGTTACTTGATTATACTGCAGTAATTTCTTCATTGTTTAAAATAATTATGAAGTCTGACATACGCATTAATTCATGATGTGGGAGATTTTGATAGTCAAAATCTATAAGTAATTTAATTAATAATATATTGCACTATATAATTTTTAAAATGAAGTTGAACCAATCAATCTTTTTAGAGGATTTTTCAAAAGGAAAGAATTTACATTGAATTTGCAATAAAAGTGGGATCCCTTTTTATTATGAGTTTTGTAGAATAGGAAAACATAGTACAGCCTGCCTCTTGAATAGTTTATTCATTAAACTGAGATATTGCTGGTGTTAATTTAATTAAATACGTTATGGCTGCCATACCTAGGCTGCAAACATTTGGATGACCCATAGAAGACAGATCAGGAAACACAAATTCCTTGTTTCCATTTCCGGCCATTCAGAAACTAACTTTTTCAGCTCAGTTATGGTAACTAAAATAGAAAGTGATTCTATCTTCGTTTTGTTTTCACATACAACATATAATCAAATTGTGGAAAGAAGTTATTTTATTTATTTTAAGGATGAAAGTATCAATTATATGGTTTAAACATGCTTGGGATAAACACATGTCCATCATGCAACAAAAATCAAAAATCAAAAGATAAAATAAAATTAATAAAATATAAAAATAATAATTAAAAATAATAAATTTATAAAAAGAAAACAAAAACCAAATAAACTCAAAGGGCAGACTCGATGGATTACTAAGTCTTCTTCTGCTATCACGTCTCTATTTTCTATGTTTCTAGTTTTGTATAATTGGATTCAGGCAATTCCTGTCATTTGTGATAGAGACAGTCTGTAAAAATGTTGCAAATAACAAATCTGAGATTGCTGAAATCTCAGCTGGGAATTCGTTACTATGACTTGGATTCAACATAAACTTATTTAAATTTATATAATTTAGACATAAATAACAAAAGCGTACACTTTTCTCATTTATAGCATACTTAATGCATACTTATAGCATACTTAATATGAGCCAGCAGTGTGCTGCAGCTGCCAAAAAGGCCAACACATGCTAGGCTGCATTAACAAAGGGATAGAATCAAGATCACGTGAAGTGTTAATACCACTTTACAATGCCTTGGTAAGGCCACACTTGGAATACTGCATCCAGTTTTGGTCACCGCGATGTAAAAAAGATGTTGAGACTCTAGAAAGAGTACAGAGAAGAGCAACAAAGATGATTAGGGGACTGGAGGGTAAAGCATATAAGGAACGGCTGCTGGAATTGGGTATGTCTAGTTTAATGAAAAGAAGGCCAAGGGGGGACATGGTAGCAGTGTTCCAATATCTCAGGGGCTGCCACAAAGAAGAGGGAGTCAAGCTATTATCCAAAGTGCCTGAAGGCAGGACAAGAAGCAACGGATGGAAACTAATCAAGGAGAGAAGCAACCTGGAACTAAGGAGAAACTTCCTGACAGTTACAGTAGAAACAATTAATCAGTGGAACAACCTGCCTCCAGAAGCGGTGAATGCTCCAACACTGGAAGTTTTTAAGAAGAGACTGGACAGCCATTTGTCCGAAATGGTATAGGGTTTCCTGCCTAAGCAGTGGGTTGGACTAGATGACCTCCAAGGTCCCTTCCAACTATTATTATTATTATTAATTGTGAAGATAATTTAAAGATATTAAATGTGTTATTAAAGACAATATTATTAATTATATTTTATTCATTATATTAACAGAGATGCTGTCTTACTTTAGTTTATTCCATAGTTCCAAAGATAATTTTATATTGGCTAATCAGCTGGTAGATGTCTTACTTCTGTGAGACGGTAACTAATTATTAATTAATAATTATTAACTATCATGAATTAATCTTTCTTTTTTAATAATAGGAACCTAGAAGGGGAGAATGATGAGAAAGCTAGGCTTAATCGATATAGATCTGATACTACTTTAGACAGGTAAAAATTTAATTTACATTGGTTTTGTTTTGCTTTTGTATTATGCAATCAATGAAAGTAAATTTCTTCAGGTTAAAAAGCTTTATTAATTTAAGTATTTCTTTTTACATTTTATGACTATGGTGTAACATAGTTTTATATTTGAATTAAATCTCTCTGCTAAGTTTTAAGCACATCTGCAATTTAACCCATTATATATGTGTACTCAAAAGTGATTTAAGCCAATATATTTTATGAAAACTCAAGACACGGAAGAGGTTTTCACCCTGCAGTGGATAGACAATGGCTAAAATGATGATTATGATTTTATGAAACAGGTTAGAGAGGATTGCAGATTCAATTCAATTGTAGGTTTGGAAATACTAGCCAGCAGCAAAGAGGTAGAGAAACTCTCTGCTCCTATTTCATATAGTAGTTGTCTTGATTTGCACCACAGATCTGGCAGTAGTAATCTTGATTTGCATCACAGATCTGGCATCCTTAAATTAGTTAAGCTAATTTGGAAAGTTGTTGTCAAGACACACAATCTTCAAAACAATTTGAAAGATAGGTAGAATATAAAGCTTGATAATAAATGCCACAGAGAGTAACAATCTGGTTTGGCTCTTACAGATTGAAGTTTTTTGTATAAGATTGTCTGAAGAAATTAATTAAAATTATGCTATAAAAACATCAGTTCTATATTTCTCAGACCAGGGCTGGGTTACAGTTTAACTGCCTCTTGTATTTTGTACTTTCCTAAGTGTTATGATGCGGTTCTCAGGTTCAGGATACTTTTTTAAAAAACAAAACAGAATGTGTAGTGTACCAAGGACACATGTTAAAATCAAGTCCAATTTAATATAGAAAAATGCTATTGTCAATTACTTAATGAAAAAAATATTGCCAAAAGAATATGTTAACTTCACAGGAATATGGTCCAAATTAGTTTAGCATCTTATGCTGCATGGCTTAATACCAAAGAATGAGTTAATAATAAAGTGTATTCAAAAGGGAGAAAATGCATGCATTTCTTTACTAGAGAATAAAAAAACAAACTTTTCTCTATATGGTGTAGAATAGATACTAGAGAATAAAAAAACAAACTTTTCTCTATATGGTGTAGAATAGATGCGTTGCAATAAGGTCACGTGTTACTTTTAAAGTTATGTGGCTAGAAATTAAAATGTTCTAGTTGTGTGAATTCTGCTTTTCTTTCTCAGTAAATATGTACAGGATTGCATTCAGTCCTGAAAGCAAGAGCCTGATAACTGCATCTTTTCAGTGAAAGACAAGGAAAGAATTTTTTACTTTGTCATAGAATCATATGTTGCAGGAATTACTACACCATATGTGATAAATGAAAACCTAGCCAGGGCTTCAGCAGAGGCCATAAAAAAGGCCTGAGCATCTACTGGCTCCCGTAAGTGGAGCTGCCATATGAACTGTTGTCACAAGGAATGGCCCTTGTTCATTTATTTACTGTATGGCATATCATACGTGTAGTAATAAATATTAATATTTTGCCTATAGTAGTAAGATGCAATAAAATATAAATATTAAAAAGATCTATGTTCAAATACCAATGTCTAAGCCATCTAACCATTGAAATGCAGCATTTGTTTATAGGAAAATAATCAGATACTGGACCAGCGTATGCCCTCAGCTTACAGCCACTCACAATCTGATCTACAGTTTGATGTGGGATCCTGTAGTCAGACTGAGGGGAGGATACCATGCCCCACTTATACAAATAATCCTGTCAGATGCCGTGTGAGGTGCGAATCCTATTCAGGATTGTCAATTGCTGATGTGGTAGTTCCAGCCCTGGCACCTTTTTATGTGGCATCATTTATATGTCCTCCTATGTCTGGGTGTTAATGACCCATTTGACTTTCCTTTGGGAATTGACATTAAAGTTGTCAGGCAGATGTTGTGCAAGTGGCACTGGGGGTTTCCTGGATTTAAGTCTTCCTGCTGATAAAAGAGGAAGAACGGCATGCAGTGATCAGAGTGAATTGTTCATATTTTTTCTGTATTCTCTCACTAGTGCATCTTGCCTGCTGACCTGAGGGTGGCAGCTGAAGCTCCCCATTTAGTTCCACATAATTTTTGGAATATGTTGTTCCTAGTATTATTTTTGTTGCCATATTCTAGATGAATCTTATAGGAGAGAGTCTGGTCCAATATTACTCCAAGGTACTTTTGATGGGGATTATAGGGGAGTAAGATGTTGTTTAAGTAGACCTTCAGCACTTCATATGATAGTTGGTTGTTAAGGTGGAAGCACATAATTACTGTTTTGCTGGTGCTAGAAGTGAGCCTCCGGTCAGTGAAGAATTTTCCCAAGATCTTGGGACAGGAGGCTGTCTGCCACCTCCATGGTTTTTCTTATAATGCTATGGCCAAATCATCAGATATCCAAATTTGCATCCCCTTGGTGCCGGCATATCTGATATATATAAGTTGAATAATGTAGTGTATCTTACTTATGTTGTCCCCTTTATTATCTGAAATGACTTATCACTCAGCATATTATTAATTAGTTGATAGAGTTTTTTGTAGGGGATAATATGGCACAGTTATGTAACAACCCATCCTTCCAAACAGTGTTGTATACCGCAGTTAGGTCTAGAAACACAGCCATAGTTTTGAGGCCTCAATGGAATCCTGCTTCAATATAGCCTGTTAGGCTTAGCTCCTGATCCACACAGCTCCAGTCTTGTCAGAAGCCAACTTGTTCCATGGGCAAATGTCATTTTTATGGGATTTATCCTATTTATAATTAATCTTTCCAAGAGTTTGTAGTAGGAGCTCAAAAGTAGCTTTCAACTCTATCTTGTGGTATGCCAGGTTTTAAAAGTGATATTATTTTAGCTGTTTTGAATTCTGGTGGGAGGCAAATGTTGGAAACTGTGTCTGAGAGGAATTTACCAATCCAATTCTGTGTGTACCTCCCAGAGTTTATCAGGAATTCTGGATGAATCCTATTGAAGTCTGGTGCTTTACCATATTTCAGACTACCAATGACAGTATCAATTTCCTTTAAAGAGAAGGAACAAGAGTACTCAGAAAGCATTCAGTTTGACTGTCAAAAAGCTGAAAGTGTTTTCTTGATGAGAGAGGAGTGTCCTTTCACCCTTGGAGCTTTGTAGAGAGTTACAACTCAAGAGACTATTTGGTTAGGACTTACATTGGGTGATTGTTGTGCAGGTTTTCTAGCTCCACCCAATTTCCTTAATATGCGCCAAATTTTCCTGCTGGATTTGCTGAAATTTAGTGATTCTCTGTGTTGTCCCCATTTATTACATTGAGTGTATCCACTGTGTAAGAGATTGTCAGCGATCTCTGGATCACCGCTATGTAAGAAGATCTGGTAAAGCCATTCAGTTTTTTCATTCCATACCCTTGAGGTATATCTTTTTGCTGAGGTGATTATTGCCTTCACAAATCTATGATAATGCTGACTAATTGGTGGAATCCGCTGTATAGTTTTATAAAGATTTTTGGCAAATTTGGGCTAGTTGGATTTTTGAAAGTTCCATCTGGGTCTAGGGGTAGAGCGAATTAGGGGAATTTGGATTCCAACTTCTAGCAAGATAGGATAGTATTGGCTGTGTGGAAATATATCCATTATCTTCCTGTTTATGGGGATTGGCTGAGAGTTTGGGCCTTCTTAACAAAGCACAAGTCTGGATTGGTTTCACAATTCCATTCCACTAATTTAAACATGCCCTTATCTTTTATCAAAAATCAATTGAACTTTGTTTGCTGCACCCCAATTGGACAATTGTTCACTGTTGTCATCAGTGGAACAGTATTTCCACTTAACATGGTGGCTATTGTAGTCACCCGTGTAGATTGTTGGGTGAGGCTTGATGTTCAGGACATGCTGTGGCCATGCTGCCAGAGGTGGTTTAAGGATGTTCACTATTGTTAGATCGCCTAGTTTTGAAACTTCTTCATGTATACTGTTGTTTGTAGAGACTGACAATAAGGAGGCATACTCTGTATTCCTTCTAACATTTGTAATCATGCCATAACTGTGGTGATAAGTGACTCCCAACAGGTTGTAGCCATGAATCTTGCCTCTTCTGAATTGCTGTTCTTCATTTTCTATGAGTGTCACTAGAGAAGTCCCGTTATGCCTATCTCCTGGTTGCCTTTGAAGGTTCAGGGTTTCTCAGAATCACTTCAGTGCAGACAGTTCAATGGCTCCTATGGCTGTAGAATAGAGGCTCTTTGTGAACAAGGGGGAAGCAGTTCAGGGCACCTCTTCCTCTCTGCTGGGCTCACAGACGGAGGAACAGTGCAGGCCAGCCGCATCCTCCTCACTCAGTCAGAGGCCCATAGCCAAACCAACAGCCATTTGAGCTGTAAGCATGCTGGGTTTGTGTTTGAATGTCATGGGAATGCAGGAAATCAGATTAGTCCCTGACCACGCTTAAGTCAACAGCAAACATGTGCCAGGAAAGGCCTTATGTTCTGTCTTTGGTTGGCTTAAAGAAAATCAATGTTAAACATATGTCCCTCTTTGGTTCGATGTTTTAAAAGAATTTGTGTATGATGGGTGTCTTTAGGTTATGGTACAGTAAACTTCCCAATCAATTATGTTTGATGACTAATGGAACATTTGAAGTGGTAAGGGATCACTTTAATTGCAGAGACACTTTGCTTCTTTGTAAAAGGACTTGGTAGAATATTTTAATTTTGCTGCTATGGAACACTGATAGAAGAAAAATAATAAATTCAATTGATAAAATAATATTTTACTAAGTTAGAAAAAACTTTCCTAAGTAACATGGTGCTGTTCTCAAGGTCACTGGAGAATTGCATGAAAAAGCTAATTTATTTGAAGGAAATACTTGCTTTTAATTTTAAAGCTACTTTTTAAATTTTAAAAGATAGTAACCTTTTAATTTAAAAACAAACTAGTCTATGTCTAATGTGAAAACTGTCTTTGCTATTTAGGATTTCGGGCAGAAGTGGTACTGATAAGGCAAATATCCCACCTGTCATAGATAGCAGGATAAATAAAAGGTATGTATGCATGAGCTGGAAAGGTACCTGGTTTGATAGAGAATTGTAACTTTTCTGAGACTGATCTTTTAAATTTTGTTACAGTTTATGTGCCTTCCTCAGATCTGGATAAATTTTATGAGTTATATCTCAGAAAAATATTTAACATTATAAAAAGTCTGATCTGTTAAATAAGTAGGTACGGCCCAGTGACTTTTATGCTAACATAACATACTGCATGCTTATATGCCACTATGAAGAGAACTAGAAGATAGGAATTGCAGTGTATTTTCTTGACATGTCATCTCAGTGTAATAACTAGTAAGATAGAGTTTACTGCCTGAACAGGGGGTTGGACTAGATCAGTGGTTCTTAACCTTCTTGAAAGAATCGCCCCCTTGAGCCAATGTGGAAGTTGTCATCACCCCCTCCCCCCAACATAACCTCTCAATCACAACATAGGAAATAATTCTTCAATTTATGCAAACACTTTTTTTGTTTTTTTTAAAATTGTCATCAGGACATATCGATGCAAATAATTTATTTCCAGTCTTTTTCCCAGATCTCAACTGTTTGAAAATTTTTGGTGCCACCCGTCACTTTATTCCCAAACTTTGTGATACATATATTTCATTATTATCTTATTTATTCAAGACACTTTAATGTAATGACCACCGAAAACAAAATTCAATTGCAAGGAAGTGAAATGCCTGAAAAGAAAAACAGTAACATTTAATGATTGAATTACAAGTGAAATTTAAGACGCAAAAAGAAATATAAAAAGGGTAGAGGCTGCTGCGCAACGCGCATGAAGATAAGTGATGCGTATTCACATACGTATGGAGTTCTGTACTGAAGCTAGCTGGAGGAACATTTGGAAACACAATTCAATCCACTAATAGCAAGCAATCTGATATTTTTGTATGACAGATATGCAGCGATTCACTGTACGAAAAAGTCTCAAAAGTGTCCCCAAAACTTCTCGCTCCATCGTTCCCATATTGCCCCCTTTTTGTTCCTTTGCCCCTGAGTCAGCCCTTTTTGTTCCATCGCCCCCCCTGAAAAATGAAATCGCCCCCTGAGGGGCGCTATCGCCCAGGTTAAGAACCACTGGACTAGATGATCTCCAAGGTCCCTTCCAACTTTATAGTAATATAGAGTGATCCCAGGTAATATGAGACTGCTGCATTTTGCATCAATTTCAGTTTTTGGATAATTTAAGTAGACCAGTTTTGTGTTGGGTCATTTCAGTCAGAGGCTTTTGTATTGCGAGATCAAAGGGACAATATGACTGAAGCACTGTCTCCTGAACTTCCTGCAGTGCCTCCTTCTGTTGAAAGTCAGAACAATAGAGGAAGCATTAGTTGTGAACTTTTAAAAATAAGAGGAATAAAACTTTTCCTTTGAGTTTAAGCAGATTTCTATGGAAATAACCCACTATTGGATAATAATAATCCTACAGTGCTGCTAGAATCTCTGGTGGAACTTTAGAAATTGTATTTGATAAGATAGTTTAAAAGGACAGTTCAGATTTCTGGAAAATCATGTCAAAAAACCAACATACCATAGGAACAAACTCTGAAAACTAGAGACAATTCCAAGCACAAAAACCTTTGGGGTATTGAAACATTTTACTCTCATGTATGCTTTAAAATAAAGCATTAAATCCTGAAGGAGGGTTTTAGAAAAATGTTCCCCTGTATCTGCCCAAACAACAATTCACAGAATTCAAAATCCTCTTCATGATTACAATTTAGCTTTTTTTTTTTTTGGGATGGTGGGGAGATCCAAGCTTCCTTTTAAGGGACCTTCTGATCTTCAGACTCCCTTCCTTTTCTCTTTCAATTCATCCTGAAAACAATGAATTTCTCCACAGAAATGGAGGCATGTGGGGGGGGGGGAGATGTAAGGCAAACAAATTCCCTTTTGCCTTACCTGGTACTGAGCTCCCCACATGTTCCCAGCCATGGTTTACACATTTAAATAAAAAGGTTGATTTCATGTTTTGGAATCAGCAATTCACAGATAAAAGAGACAGTAAGCAACACCTTGTACCTGAGAAAAATGAGACTGTGAGAAGGAGACCCAAAATAACCCTGCCTTGACTCTGTACGGTGTAAGTGGAGGCAGAGGGAGAGTCTGGCAGCTTACTACAGAGTTCCAATAGTCCTTGCAATGTTTATTTCCTTATCTGATCTACCAAAGGGCTGGCAGATGGCTGAAGTGAGCACAGAGGGTGAATGTGGAAGAGGAGGAGGGCAGGGCTATCTGTAGAGAGAGATGATACATACAAAAGTGGTGTAAAACTGACCTTGCAAAATCCATCCCTTTTGTATGTATGACATCATACTGCACACACACATGCAAAAGATGTGGCTCTTATATTGCAACAGCGTGACACTAACTTTGAATAAATTCTAGCAGTTGTCTCAGGAAGAGGCTTCCTTATTTACGTTTCATAAAATTCCTTCACTTTTTCTGGTTGAATCTTTATAAATCTTTATAAAATAAAGGATAGCTGTTCCCTTTGTGCCTTCCTCCACTCTCTGAACATGGACCTTATCATCTTCAAAGATTTCCTGGAAGGACCATCCTTGGTAGGGTTTGTCTTGTAAATTGCTTGTAAAGTTTTTAAAAAGTAGGAAAGATAGACCCACAGCCATGGAGGAAGTCAGCACCCCCCCCCCGGAGAATGAAATATTTTGGAGAATATTAAAAGAGGCAGGATAGAATATTTCTCCTAGACGAGAAATGGAGAAAAAAATCTTAACAAAAGCAGAAACATCCACAGTCTTCCTGCCTCAAGCAGAAACCTGAAGAGGCTAATATTTAGAAATGGAGATTTTGTAATCCATTCAGAAAGACTGGACCACCCTATTCATAAGCAAAAACGCCTTCAGCCACAGCTCCCATAGAAGGCTGGAGCTGATGGGATTAGAAAAACAAAGACTCCTAAAATCCACATTCCCCACCCTGCTCCAAGGACAGGGCAAATAATTAGAATACTAAAAGGGCACACTCAAGCAAAAGTCAAAGTACATTTCACAAGGAACAGGCATCTCAAACACAAAGCCTCAAAGAATGTATAAAAACCCACCTACTCCCAACAACATTTTGTCAGCTGTCCCAGAAATGCATGCTGTTGCTGGTTCTGCTCATCAATAAACAGACCTTCTTTCTAAGCAGCTAGCCTCCATTTTATTTCCAGCGCCTTTTCTCCCAGCTTGGAACTGGACCTTTCAACAGCTGTTAGAATGTAGCTATTAGAGACTTTTGGAGCTTCTCGGCTATCAGCTAAATTTCAGAGTATATTGAGAATAAATCACCTTGGCTTTTGTTTCAAATTTGCAGGTACCAAGACGTGGATGACTATATCAAAGTGAATCGTACCTCTAAATGGGAAGAGAAGTGGTAAGTCTTCAAGTGAAATCAGCACTGAGATTGTATTTTGAAAAGAGTATTATTTTAATTTTTCCTTGTCATTGTCACTCCACCGGGTCAAAAAAAAAAATATGAATCTACCATTGATAAGGAGGCAATCTTTTATGTTTCCTTGTTGATTTTTAAAAAAATAATATTTTATTAATTTTCCAATTTTACATTTAAGTATTTAAAAAGCAATGTGGTGGCTGGGTTAATCAATAGTTTGATAACATATAAAAATCTTTACTACAAATCTCAAGATACAAGATCAAATATTTCCTCTCTTTTTCCCTTAACATCTACTTCTCATATTTAAGCTAATACAGTTCTTACTATATCAACTCAGTAAAAACATCATTATTACATTTATCAATAAATTTTTAGCTTATACATATCTTAATTACTTTTTACATTCAATCTTCATAAACAATCCATATCCTGTTATTAATTTCCCCCCAATTTTTAGTTTCCCATCAATATTCCAATTTAACATTTGATATTTATAATTTTCAGGCTTTAGGTAACCAAAATTTCCCTTATCTCAATTCATAACAGAATCTAATATTCAAAATACACATTTTATCTATTTAAATATAGTCTTGTTCTATTTCCTAAAAGTTATCTATTTCCCACCATATTAAATCACCTGCTTAATAATACAATATCCCCTTTAATAAATCAAAACTATTAAATATATTGCCTGGATTAGTCAATAAATCAAAAATATTCATAATAATTAATTTTTTTTCTTTTAGGTCTAATTTTTAAATGTTAAACAGATAAAATCTTTATTTTCAACTAATTTCCAAATATTTTAAATCTAATGACCAAAATTCCCCTTATCTCAACTTCTCTCTTTAACTCTCTAATTAATAATAGGAAATCCCCTCTAATAAATCAAAACCCCAATTTTCTTCAGCCTTATTCTGACTTTCTTTCTTTGCCAACTAGTCTTCCATATTAGTGCTTTTAGATCATCAAATAGATCTCCCTCTGTTATTATATATGCTATTTGAAATAAAGGAGATAATTTAATTGCTATTTTTGGGGGAAGGGCTAGCCCATTTGTATTCATTAAGTTGTCTCCCTATTATTCCAATTCCCCATGATTGCCCTGATATGTTTATCTTCCATTCAAACTGTTCTTCTTCTTTCTCAAATTTCTTCTGATTTATATAGAAAATCTTTTCCATTTTCAGTGTTGTCACTCCCTTTTCTGGATTTTCCATTAACTGTATTTGTTGGTCAATTGAGTCCTCTGTCTTAATATTTGATTGTTCCATTCTTCTGTTATCTTCTGCATTATTAGTTCTTTAGTTGTAGTCAAAGTTCTTCATCCATATTCTTTTAATAATGTGTGAAGTTGAAGACTTTAAAATCAGACATTAAAAATAATTTTATAACTAGGTATGGGATCTCTCTTTCACATGTTTATAGTCTTTATAGTAGAAGTCATTTGTCATGGAAGATTTTATAGTCCAAGGTATTTCATCATCTCATATAGTAACCGATGTTGCTCAAATAAAGAGATAGGAAGGCAGTTCCCCACATATAACTCTGAAAGTCAGTAAAGGTTTACATTCATAGTTCAAGTAGGCCAGTTATGCCGCCCAGCTATTCTCTTTACAGCTGAGTTTCTCACAGGTGGTGCCAAGGTCAAAAGAGTCTTATCTAAGGTAGGAAATAACAAGTTGTAATACCAAACTTCACCACAAGATGTTCAAAATGTGAAGTCCAAAATTTTTATAATCCTTTTTCCAATTTTATTTCTTTTTTGTAGATAAAAGCAAAAGTCTCCAATAAAAATAAGAAAATTTTTGGTCCCCAAGTTTCAGGAACATATAAATCCAATTAGATTAAAGTTGTTCTTTTAGTGCTTTAATTCCCTTGGGTAGTCAGTCGCTGCTATTCTCAGAGGGTGGGATAGGAATTCCCTTCCATCCCTCCTCACAGGGGGAAAGCTACTTTGGGCAGCTTTTACAGGAAAAGAAAATGCTTAGGATAAAGAGAAAATTGGATCTCACCCAGTTTCATCCACGTTGCTTTCAAAATGCTTGGTGGAGAGTTGGATTTCGGCTGTCTGCAGCCTAGTGACGAGCCGTATTACTATGGCTGGTCTTTCCTCCGCCGGTTTGAAGAGCTGCCCCAGATCGAACAGAAGGGCTGCCGCCTCCCCGCGATCAAGTGGGGGTCCCCTCCTTGCTCGTTGCCCCTAGCGGGTGACTTTCGGCCCTTTCTATACCCCAGCGGAGCGAAACCAAATGCGGAAGACAGAGCTTGCCTTCCAACGTCCGTGGCAGCTGCAATGGCAAACTGGAAGTCCCTTGTTGAATTTTAAAACATACATATGCATGTCCACTTCTTTCTAAATATTATGTAGCTACATTATTCATACACATTATTTGTTAAATTTATACCTTGTCTTTTCATTAAAACAACCAGTGCTGCTAATAATAGCTATCGTATATTCCGGGGTATAAGACGACTGGGCATATAAGACGACCCCCAACTTTTGAGAAGATTTTCAGGGTTTAGAAAGTCGTCTTATACGCCGAAAAATACGGTACTTACAGATAGAATCTAGAATTGCAATTGCAATTCAGATGTTAAATATATTAAAGAGAATTAAAGTACATTAATAATTCTATCTGCTTGAAATCTTTACACTGATTTTGTGTCATTTTTAAACAAGTTGTGACCTGGAGAGTCTAATTGCAGTCAAAGATAACAGCAAGGAGGGGTAAGTCTCTATTCACTTCTGGTATAGATATTTAGTATTAATTTGTACTACTTCCACCATTCTTGACACTGCAGAAAAGTGTTCAGGTAATCCTTAGAGAAGGGTGGTGCATAGTTAGAATCAGAATTTCTGTTGGTAAGCAATGTGGATGTAAAGCATAATGTCACATGACTATGTTGCTTAGGTTGGCAGGATGTGAGCTCTGCTGGGCTGGAGGTGGTTGTTGCAAGGTGTTGAGAAGGCACATGTGGGGCAGCACAACAAAGCTTTGCAAGGCTGGGGATGGCTGCTGGAAGGTGTGCAAGAGACCAGTCTGGTGTGAGCTCTGGGCATAGTTGCAGGAGGGTGAACAAGGGTGCAGCGGGCGGTGGGCAGAGGTGGCTACTGCAAATCAAGGACTACTTGTAATGGCATGACTTGGCTATCTCCATGCTGAACACTATCTTACTTTTAATGTGTCATTCAAGGCATTGTCAGTCACTAAGAGAATTTATATTCCTTAAAACTATTCTTCGATGGTGTCAGAAAAAGAAGAAAAAGATTTTTTCAAAACTGGTACAGTTAAGAATGACTTAAATCTGCCTCCCTTAGGACTTGGAGACAAAGGCAATTTGGTAAAATGAAGTTGGGCCAGTGTATGCTTAGGTGTAAATGGAAACTGGACCTTAGAAAGGTTGGGAACCGCTGTTCTAATCCAACCCTCTGCTCAAGCAGGATACACGATACCATTCTGGACAAATGTTTGTCCAATCTCTTCATAAAAACTGCCAGTGGTGGAGTACCCACAATTTCTGGAGCAAGCTTTTCACCTGATGTGTTTCGCTCAGTGTTAAGAAGTTTTTCCTTAATTCTAGGTTGGAACTCTCTTTGATAAGCTTCTATCTATTACTTCTTGCCTTGCTTTGAGAGAATAAGTGGTTTGAGAGAATAGGTTAACCATCTCTGTGACAGGCCTTCAAATACTGGAAGAGTTATAATATCTCCCCTAATCCTTCTCATCATTAGACTGCCCAGTTCCTGCATTTTAGCCTCCAGTTCCCTAATCACCTTTATTGCTCTTTGCACCTTTTATAGAGACCCAACACCTTTTTTGTATCATGGTGACAAAAACTGGATGCAGTATTCCAAATGTGATCTTACTAGAGCAGTATAAAGTGGCACTAATTCTTCAAGTGATCTTGATACTATCCCTCTGTTGATGTAGTCTAGGAGTGCATTGGCTTTTTTGGCTGCTGTAGCACACTGCTGGCTCATTCTTGTGGTTGTCCACTAGGACTCCAAGATCCCTCTCACAATTACTGCTGTTGAGCAGGTACCATCTATTCTATATCTGTGCATTTGGTTTTTCTTGCCTAAGTTTAAAACTTTACTTTTCTCACCACTAAATTGCATTTTGTTGGGTAGGGCCCAGTGTTCAAGTCTGTCAAGGTTCTTCTGAATCTTGAGTCTATCATCTAAAGTGTTATCTATTTCCTCCAATGGGATGTTAACTGAAAATATGATAAGTTGACCTTCTATTCTCTTATCTAAATCATTTATGAAGAAGTTGAAGAGTACTGAGTCTAAGGCAGAATCTTGAGGTAGTCCACTGTATGCTTTCTTCCATGTAGTTGTAGTTCCATTGAGGACTACATTATGAGTGTAGTTGGTCAGTCAGTTACAAATTCATCTGCTGGTAATGTGTCTATCCCATATTGTTCTTTCTTACAAAGAAGTAAGCTGTAGTCTACTTTGTCCAATGCCTTACTGAAGTATCCCATGTCTACAGCATTGTGATGGTCCACTAATTTAGTCATTTTGTCAAAGAATGCACTAAGATTTGTTTGCATGACTGGTATTTCACAAACCCATGTTGGCTTCTGGTAATAGCATTGCTTGTTTCTAGGTTGATTATCTGTTCCAGGATCTTCCCAGGTATTGATATCAGGCTGATTGGTCTGTAATTTCCTAGATCCATTTCCCCCCTTCTTTGAAGATTGGAACCACATCTGCTCTTTTCCAGTTTTGTGGTAGAGAATAGAATAGAATAGAATAGAATAGAATAGAATAGAATAGAATAGAATAGAATAGAATAGAATAGAACAGAACAGAACAGAGCTGGAAGGGACCTTGGAGGTCTTCCAGTCCAGCCCCCTGCTCAAGCAAGAGAACCTATACCATTTCAGACAAGTGACTGTCTAGTCTCTTCTTAAAACTCTCCAGTGATCGAACGCCCACGATTTCTGAAGGCAAGCTGTTCCACTGGTTAATTGTCCTCTCTGTTAGGAAGTTTCTCCTTAATTTCAGGTTGCTTCTCTTTGGTCAGTTTCCAACCATTGTTTCTTGTCCTGCCCTTTGGTGCTTTGGAGAATAGTTTGACTCCCTCTTCTTTGTGGCAACCCCTCAAATACTGGAATACTACTATCATGTCATCCTTATTTCTTCATTTCCTTAGACTAGCGAAACCCAAGACCTGCAGCTGTTCTTCATATGTTTTGGTCTCGAGGCCTTTGATCATTTTAGTTGCTATTTTAGTTCCCTGGTGCTCCAGGATTTTTTAGAGATATGGTTTAGTGGTTCCAAGATTATTCAGCTCCTTCAGACCTCTAGGATGTAATCAATCTGATCCTGGTTATTTGAACTCATCTAGAGTGGACAAGTATTGTCTTACCACTTTCTACTACTACTCCCAATCTGTCTGCCATGGTGCTGCTTTTGATAGGTTGAACTATTTTTTTTCTTTTGTGTAAAGATAGACGCAAAGAATGTATTAAGCAGTTCCATTTTCTCCCTGCTGCCCATCACCTCCCTGCCATCTTCTCCCATTAGTGGTCCAATCAGTTCCTTGACTTCTTTCTTTTTTATATATGTTAAAAATAAATTAAAATATTCTTTGATATTTATTGCAAGTCTTAGGTTCATTTTAGGCCTTAGCTTTCCTGATTTCATCTTTGCAGTTTCAGGCTATTTGCTGGTAATCTGCTTTAGTTAGGTACCCTTCTTTCCACTTTTTATAGTCTACCTGGATGACTGAAAATCTTCATTAACAAGATTGCTATTACTTCCTTCTTTTCTTGCCAGGAACACGTGCACAGACTTCATGCTTGGTAGGATGTAGCCAATTAGGCACTTGACTTTGGCTATATAATATAATTCATGTGAATAACTCTCCTTAATGTTGTAGTAATTAAACCTGCTTTGCTAATCTCTTTCTGAGATTAGAGCTGTAGTGGCGCAGTGGTTAGAATGCAGCATTGTAGGCTGACTATCCACTGCTAGGAGTTCGATCCTGACTGGCTCAAGGTTGACTCAGCCTTCCATCATTCCGAGGTCAGTAAAATGAGGACCCAGATTGTTGGGGACAATATGCTGACTGTAAACCGCTTAGAAAGGACTCTAAAACACTGTGAAGTAGTATATAAATCTAAGTGCTATTGCTATTGCTTTGAAAATGCTCATATATAGTGCTTCAGTACTTAACAAGTTTCTACTGTAATTTGCAGATCATATAAAGTAAGTAAGATAGAAAAAGTCACAAGACTCCATTTGCTTGAAGGAAGCTATGCCTTTAGGTCTGCCTTCCCCTTATGCTTTTATATCAGTTTAATTTTACAATATATTAAAAATAAGTTACCGTCATTTCATCTTTACAGAAACCAAGATCTGGATGACTTCATCATAGTAAATTGTACATTTGAGCCAAGTGACAAGAGGTGAGTTTTGCAGCCACAGTGGGCATTTGTATTACATTTCTAATCTAGTGTTAAAAACAGTAGCTTTCATTATACATCCCAGTCCCCATCTGGCAAAACCCCAAGTAAATCTTGCATTATTTTATTCATATCCTTTAAGTATCTTTTCTGTTTTAATAAATGGTATCAAACTTTTACTGTGATCAAAGATCAGCACACAAATGTTTTTTTCCTATGTGTTTGTATGTTAGACAACTTAATTTAAATTTAATTTAAAATATGAATTATAAAAATTAATTACAAAATTATACAAAGAAATAAACTATTGTGTCTTTATGGCAGTTTTACAAATTGGTGATAAGACAACACTCTGCATTGCATCTTGACTGGTATCTAACAGCAGCAGTTTAATGTAAAACTCATTTGCTTTATCTGGCATTTGTTGGATGCTAGATGCCATTTGCAAGAGTTCCTGGAATAATCCCAGTTAAGGGCATATGCTGAATTGTCTCTGTCTGTGCCAAATCATATACAGGTAGTCCTTGACTTACAACATTAACAGAACCTGTCCATTCATGTCAGAAGTTGAGGATTATGTTAAATGAAGCATCTAACTAATGACCTCCCTGTCCCTGTTTTCCTCAATGCATTCGTTAAACGACTGCGTGGGTTCTTGGGTAGAGCATGGGTTGACTTAGGGTTGGGAGAAACCAAGGGAGGCCTAGTGCAGGCACAGTCACTCCCAGTAGGCCTCTCCCACCCTCTAAGATATCCCATGCTCTTTCTCCTGCCCCTTGGTTTCCCCAAAGCCCTGTGGGCCTCCTTCATACCTCACCCATCACCATTCGCTTACTTACATTTTGACGAACTCAGGAAGTCAGTGTAGAGAAGGCCGCTCCCTCTCTGGGCCACATGGCACAATCAAGAAGAACATATCCGGTCACTTTTGCTTCCATGGCAATCCTTTCCTCTCCAGCCAGCATAAACTACTTCTCCTTAGTTCTTCCAGCTCTAGTTTTTACACTGGTGGTGCTAAGAAGATATTGTAGTGGTTTACCCTGGCTGGGGAGGAAGGGATTGCCACGGAAGCAAAAGAGATGGAATTTCTTCTTTGCTCTATCAGCAGAAAACTAATGTAAATCTAGCGCTAACAGAGCAACTATATTGCAAAGCAGGCCAACATACTGGGTTCTGGAGGCCTCTGAGGACCTGGCCAGACAAGATGGGGGAGAAATAGGTGGGTGGGTTGCTGCAGCATCTCTGAAGTCGGTTGTAAGGGCGAATGACCACAGGAGGGCTGCAAAATTTGTAACTATGAAATGGATTCATATTTAGCATTTGGGGTGTGTTTTGTAACTTTGAACGTTCATTGAATGGCCTGTCATACTTCAAGGATTATCTGTATGCAGAAAGCTTCATATATTGGAATATTATTATATCTGTCAGTTAGAAGAACAGAAGGTGAAACATTATGACTAGCTCTGAAGAATTTTTTCCTTAAACTAGAGGAGATCAGAGTGCTCAGGTTAATTATTAATTTATATTTATTTATTAAATTTATATGCTGCCCATCTCATCAGAGACCTTACATCTGCTTACAAACATTGAAACTAGTACACATTAAAATAATAAAAAATAAATAACAATAATAAATACCGTTAAAGGATGGGAAGAAAGGGAACCCAGAAAATATGAGGAGAGGTGGGTCTTTCCTAATCCAATAGTCACTTTCAGAATGGTGAATCCCATTGGGCCTCCAGGCCAACTGGCAAAACCAGATCTTCAGGTCCTTGCAGATTTCCTCTTGGGGAATACAGGATGGGCAGGAGCCATGGCAGAAAATCCTCTTCTCATGGACCACATGAGCCAAAAATCCTTGATTGACAAGGTGCACAGCATGACACCCCCCCACTGCTGGCTCAGGTGGAGTGAGCCAATCCCAATGGCTGATATGGTACTTTAGATAATTTCGACCCATGCCATGAAGAGCTTTAAAGATGACATCTTGAACTGCACCCAGAAGCAAACCAGCAGCCAATGCAGTTCTCAGAACAGCAATGTAACATGGGCCACCCTACGGGCCTCAAGAACTGCCAGTGCCACTGCATTCTGCACCAGTTGAATATGCTTCAAGGGTAGCTCCATATAGGACACATTGCAGTAGTCCAAGTGTGAGATGACTAGGACTGGAATTTCTGAGCACATGGCTCCCTACCCAAGAAAGGATGAAATTGATGCACAACATGGAGTTGTGCAAAGGCTTTCCTAGCCAAAACTGCCACTTGCTGTTCGAGCAGGAGTCGTAAGAACCCCCAAGAAGCACATCAGGTCTGTCTGGGATACTGCAGCTCCAGCCAGAACTAGAGATGTTAAAGCCCTGGAACTCAAAGCTCCAGGTACCAAAAGTCATTTGATCTTTCTAGGGTTCAGTTGAAGCAGATATATAGAATTGAGCATCATCCGTGTACTGATGATACTTGAACCCAAGGTGACAGATGATCTCACCCACTGGCTTCATGTAGATAGATATTAAAAAGAGAGAGCGTGGAGAGAGTATAAAGCCCTGCAGCATGCCACAAAGGAGTGACTGGGCTGGATCTCTCACTCCCTATTAACACCAATTGGCCTCATAGAAAAGAGTCAAACCAGTGCAAAACTGTGCCACCCAGCTTCAAATCCCATAGCTGGCCCCAAAGGATACCATAGTCAATGGTAGTGAAGGCCATTGAGAGGTCAAGAAGAGTAAGGATGATTGCATCACCCATCCCACTATCACTAGAGATTATCAATGATCAGTGCTCTTTCTGTCCCTTTCCTGGGCCTGAATGCTGGCTGGAAGGGTCCAGATAATCAGACTCGCTGAAGCTGCTATTGTACTTTCCCTAAAAAGGTAAGGTTGGAAGCTGGACAAAAACTGTCCAGGTAGATGGGGTCAAAAGATTATCTTTTAGAAGGGGGCGAACCATGGCCTCCTAAAAAGTTCCCAGGAATGTTCTCTCCTGCAGTAAGGATTTAATCACTGCCTGAACCCACCTGGTGGTCACCATCCTGGAGGGACAAGAATCTAATTGACAGGTGGTTGCACTAACAGCATCAGGATCAAATTGTTTCCAGATAACTGGATAAGGCCTCTCCCCAGACATCTCACATGGACTAGCACCAAGCTTGGGTTCCAACTGGGGATGAGTTCAAGTGACTTTATCAGATGTTGAACAAATTCCAGAGCGGAGTGGCATAAGAGAATCTCGGGGACAACAGCGTGTGATCTGACCATGATGAGAGGAAAACCAAGAGATTTCCCACCAAGATCACATTGCCATTGCTCTGATAAAAAAATCATATCCAGTGTGTGACCAGTGTCCCGAGTCAAACCCAAGATGATTTAGGATAGGGCCATGGCTGCTATTGTAGTCATGAACTCCTGGGCCAAACTGGGGGATTGCAAATTAAACTCCCCCAGGACAATAAGCCTGGGGAACTCTCCTGCTAGCCCCAAGAAGGCCTCCAGCAGCTCAGGCAGGAAGGCTGTTACGCAAAAGGGAGGTAGTCCTGTAGCAACGCTCCAAATTGATCTTATGAGCCTAGTTTCAGGAACAGCACCTCACAGCCAGAAACATTGAGAGCAACACTCCTGAAGGCCAAGAGAGATTGTCAGATGACCACTGCAACCCCACCTGTCCTGCCCGGAGGTCTTGGCTGATGCCAAATCTTACCCAGCTGGACACATTTCTGAGATTGGACCTCCCTTTCTGGAGTCACCCAAGTTGTGATGATACATGCCAGGTCAGCTTGCTCCTCCTCAATAAGGTCTTGAATGAGGGGAACCCTATTATTGACCAACCTGGTATTCATCAGTAGCAACCAGACCACGGGGCTTCCAAGGGGATGCTGTCCGGTGGCTAGGAGTGAGCTCAGGGAACCTGAATACATTGGGAGCATCTTCTCCTATATCAGCCTGATCTCTGGCTTCCGTAACATCATGCCCACCATCTTACTAATAAATAAAGGACTTGAAAGCGCAAGAAGGAAGAAGGTTCTTGGGGACAATTTAAATTAAATCCACAATATTAATTTTGTTTTAACAAAATAACTTGAATTTCCAAGACTGACCTGCGTTCTGTATTCCACAGATCTGTGATCTTATTCTACAGATCAGTCAAGCCATCAAAACAGTATTGCCAAGAGATGATATGGGAGATTTCCCAAGGATGTAATGTATAGGAAGCTATCAAGGGCCTGACTGAGCTATTTTAACCAGTCCTGTACCTGCAGAGATTTTTATTAGTTATCAATCTACATCTGATCAAGGAATGATTTTCCTTGACAACAGTCACATGGATCTCCTCCAGATATATAGCTGTACTTGAAAAGAAAACTAAATTTAACTTCTTCCCTGTTTGGTGTGTTGGACCAAATATTATTTGGGACAGGTTCTTAGTCATGAAATCGTGACTGAAGATGCTGAAATCTTCCAGGACAAGCAGTTCAGATTCATATAACACCACAAACAAATTTACCCTAGTTAGCCTAGGAAGACTGTTAAGCATCAGCATAGGCAGCATACAACAATTTCCCAGTGCTGTCTTGACTATCCAAAGACTGCAGCATGTATTCAGAATTGGCAGGTGGAAGTGTTAGTCAGATTGAGTTGAGATCACCCACTACCCATCTTAATTGTCCAGAGTGGCCTACTAGCCAAAACTGGGACAGAAGAACTATCCAGGGTTCCGATGGTCAAGTGTCTATAATACAGGTAGTCCTTGATTTACAATCATTCATTTAGTGACCATTCAAAGTTACTGAAAAAAAGTGACTTATGATTCTTTTTCACCCTTAAAACCATTGCAACATCCCCATGGTCACATGATCAAAATTTGAATGCTTAATAACTGGTATATATTTATATTTATGATGGTTGCAGTGTTCTGGGGTCATGTGATCACCTTTTGCGACCTTCTGATAAAAAAAGCTAGTTGGGAAGTGATTCATTTAATAACTTTGGCAAGAAAGGTCATAAAATAGGCAAAACTCATGTAACTTACTCATCTTGCTTAGCACTGGAAATTTTGGGCTCAATTGGGCCACAAGTCAAGGACTTCCTATATTACTAAGTTGTGATTTTACCAGTGCAATTAATCTTGGAAAACTGAATATTTTAAATGTCTATGGAGAAGGCACCTTTGGGAGTGGATATTTTACTAGCAGCTAATTAGGCACTGAGGAACTTTTGACCTTTTTGGTTAGGCTGTAGCCTGCCTTCCCTTCCATACAAAAGCCCAGTTTCATCATTCCCATGTGTGTTTGCTCCAACCCATTATCTAGTCCTCATTTTCATCCTCTTTCTGAGTATATCTCTTAACACTAGGCCACAGCCAACCTGCAGTTTTCCTTCCTTCCATGCAATGGCCTACCTGTTCTCCTGGCACTCACATAAACATGGAGAAGTACAAATGAGGTATTCTTTGGCTCCATTTAAGGGATTAACAGGTTTTCAAAAGGTTTCTCACATATCCCACAATAATCTCTGAGTGCCACCTAGCCTGTGTGAAATCTCTTTTCCACAAGTATCAAGTGCACAAAAATATACAAACAGCAAACTGCCTTTGTTTTTGTTCTGCCTTAACAGATCCCAAGACCTACACAATCTCATCAAAGTGAATCATATGTCTAATCAGTTCAGAAAGGAGTAAGTTTCAAATCTGAAAGCTGTATTACATTCTGAATCTAGTTTGAAAATTGTAAAATTTCATGTTCTTCCTTATTCCACTTTCCTCCCCAAACCTCTAGTGAATCTTATGATGGCTAAGGGGATTAAATCAATTTCTACTTCCTTATCAAGCTGTAAGCTTCATTGTTCCATGGGCATCCACAGAGAAAATAAAAAAGTGAAGATGGCAGTTGACTCTACAACTTTTATTAAGTGCATGGGATGTCAAAAAACATAGAAAAGAGGCTGAGGTTCACTATTGGCATAGCTGCTGCATAGAAATTTAATTGATTTTAATAGGTGGTATAGGTAGTAGCTGTGAGAGGGATTTAAATTTCCAAAAGTGGACCACCACTTAAGTATGAGCCAGCAGTGTACTACAGCTGCCAGAAAAGCCAATGTAGTTCAAGGCTGCATCAACTGAAGTATAGTATCAAGATTACAAGAAGTATCCCTCTGTACTACACTAGTGAGGCCACAGTTGGAATACTGTATCCAGTTCTGATCACCATGGTACAAAAAAGATGCTGAGACCCTAGAAATAGTGCAGAGAAGAGCAACTAAGATGATAAGGAGTCTGGAGGCTAAATTGTACAATGAACAATTGAGGGAACTAGGTGTGTCTAGCCTAATGAAGAGAAGGATCAATGTGACTTGATAATTGTCTACCAGTACTACCAAGGATTGTCTGTCAGGCACAGGAAATTAGGAGCCAGGATAGAGTTCAAAGAAATTTATGAGTTTATGTCGTGCAACTTATACACAAGAATCTAATCTACTAATGGTCAAGGCATATTGGCACCAGATAAGAGTCAGCGGACTTCAAGGTTGGATTTAGGTCTCTTACGCGGCATAATGATTCCAAATTGATAATGCACTTGACCCCACCCTCAGGCTCAGTTCAGTCATCTCCTTCCCTGTCCCAGAGAACAGGAAGTTGGCTTACTCTCTAAAGCACCTGAGGACAGAACAAGAAGCAATGGGTGGAAACTTGTTAACAATTTGCCTTCTGGAGTTCTGGGGTGCTCCGTAGCTGGAGGTTTTCAAGAAAAGACTGGACATTCATTTGTCCAGGATGATATAAGAGCCATGTTCATTTGTCCAGGATGATATAAAAGCCATGGTGGCACATTGATTAGAATGCAGTATTGCAGGCTAATTCTGCTGACTGCCAACTGTCAGCAGTTCAAGTCTCTCCCGCTCAAGGTTGACTCACCCTTCCATCCTTCTGAGATCAGTGAAATGAGGACCCAGATTGTTGGGGGCAATATGCTGACTCTGTAAACCACTTAAAGAGAGATGTAAAGCACTCTGAAGTCTAAGCACTATAAGAACTCCTGCCTTGGGCAGGGGCTGGACTAGAAGACCTCCAAGGTCACTTCCAGCCCTATGATTCTATGATTCCTAAGCTCATTTGACTCAAAAGATCAAACTCTTTGGTACTCTGGATTTTCTGATTTCCATTCTCATCTTCCTCTCCACAATGTGGTATAGCAGTTAAGGCTAGAAACAGGAGACCATGAGCCAGCTGGGTGACTGTGGGCTAATCTCTCTCTCAGCCTTTGGAAGAAGGCAAGGGCAAACTACTTCTGAATTGTTGCCAAATAAATTGCAGGGACCTGGGCAGGCAGTTGTCAGGAGTCAATGCTGACTCAAACACACACACACAAATGTAAAAGTATGTGTGTGTGTGCATGTACATGTGAAACGATATAAATTTAACAGATATGTATAAAAGCTAAACTGATATATTGTTATGCTCTAGCAGTATTCTTGTTTTTGACATCTGATTTCTACAAATAAGGATTAAAATGTTTTTAATTGCTGTCAAATTATTTGATTATATCGATAATATAAGGTTAACGCATTTTAGATTTTTACCTAATTATTTTGATTACAAATAAGGAGAAATGCCTCTTTTAATCAATATTATAATTTGTGCATGTTGTAATTTTTGTTCTTTATTATTTATGTAGTGCTATTGAAACAAGGAATATTTTCTGAAATGCGTGAAGCCAAATCAATATTTTTTTTTCTTAATACAGGTAGTCCTCCACTTACAACAATTTGTTTAATGATCGTTCAAAGTTACAATGACACTGAAAAATGTGACTTATGACTGTTTTTCATAGTTACGACTTTTGCTGCATCCCCATGATCATGTGATCAAAATTCAGATGCTTGGCAACTGGTTCATATTTATGACCATTGCTGTGTCCCAGGATCACGTGATCCCCTTTTGCAACCTTCTGACAAGCAAAATCAATGGGAAAACCAGATTCGCTTCACAACAATCACCTGCAGTGATTCATTTAACAACTGTGGCAAGAAAAGTCCTAAAATGAGGCAAAACACACTTTACAAATGTCTCACTTAACAATAGAAATTTTAGGCTCAATTGTGGTCATAAGCCAAGGACTACCTATATTTGGGATTCTTCTCTTTCTCTATATTTAAATTGGCTAACAAACAATGCAGATAAACCCAATATTGTTATATATATATATATATATATTGAAAGCAATCAAAATCACAATATTTCAATTATATTATCTACTTTCATTTCTAAAGTGGCATAACCTGGACACTTTCTCTAAAATCAAAGTGGAAACTGATCATGGTTAAGTCTTTGTTTTGGTTCCAGTTCAGTATCTAGGGAAAAAAACATAGAATATCCCAATGATAGGAAATTTTCTGGCTCTATTAAATTCCCAAGTACCAAAGCATGCATTATGCAACAGTGCATTATTAAACATTTTATCAGCAACAATATTTCATACCACATCAATCTCCCTGTTATTTTTCAGAGTTTCACCTCTAGCAGAAGTTTCTACTAGTCATCAGTGGGCACATTACTCACAAACTTAAAACACTTTCTTACTCTTGCAAAGTTACTCTTATGTAGTAAGATCAAAGCATAGGCTTTAGAGAGCAGTAGTTCCTCCTCCTGCTTTGTCTCTGTATTAGACAAAATTCAAACACTATGTAGAATAAATTACTTTGATTTTTTCTTTCATATTAGCGGATGTCAGGATTTGGAGAATCTCATCGAAGTGAATCGTATATCAAACCAGAAAGACACATTGTAAGTTCTACATTGTACACCTGAATTAGGCAACTGCATTATATTAATGAACCTAGTTCTGAAAAGTTATTTCGTTCTTTTAAAATATTATGAATCAAATATTGGTGATAGTTATCTTATTGGGCATTCCTTCATAAACTTAGAAATGCTATAGTTTTTTACTGAATTGTTAATATATATATAATACAAATGAAACTTTGCTTTAAAGGACTGATTGGGAGTAAAAGTCAAAGAGATATTCACAAATATCTTTTAAATATAAACATGTACCATTGAGGTGATTTGCATCATTTATGTGATTTTACTATGTGAAAGACTGTAAATAGCCAAAAAACAACATTGCACCATTTGCATCTGTGATCAAATGTGTACTTGGAGAAACAGTGGGGGAAGGTTTTGGCAACACAGAGCTTTCCCAGAGAGAGCTCCAGATGAAGAGACTGTGGAGTCCTGAGCTGGATGCAGGAATGGGAAAGAAATTCAGGATAGCCACAACCTAGATCTCTTAGAAACTAGTACAGGGGTTCCCAACCTCCAGTCCGTGGAATCAGAAACCAGGCTGTAGCATTCCAGAAACGGGGCTGTGCAAACAAGGGAAGCCCCATCTGCAGGATGCAGGCAGCATATGAAACCACGCCCCCTCCAGTCTGCGGAAAACCTCTCTCCATGGAACCAGTCCCTGGTGCCCAAGAGGTTGGGGGTCGCTGATCTAGTAGATCAGAATGTTACAGTTTTAGTTTGACAACATTCTGTCCATTAGGTATAAGCAAATAAATGTTTTAACTCTGTTGGACTTGGTCAGGGGTCTTCAAACTTGTCTCTTTTATGACTTGTGGACTTCAACTCCCAGAATTCCTCAGCCAGCATGCTGGGAGTTGAAGTCCACATGTCATAAAAGAGACAAGTTTGAAGATCCCTGGACTTGGCTTATGTGACAGCATCACACAAAGATCACAAATTATTTTATTTGCATGATTACTTCATTGTGCAAGTGATACAAATCATTACAGAAGATCTATTGCATCCAAAGTTAATTATACTGAAATGTGATAAATCAAGGTTTCACTGAATATACAGTTTCTCCTTGCAAACATTGTAATTATAATGCACATTTCCAATAAATTGTTAAATTTATATTCCATCTTTTCACCCAAAACAATGTTCAAGTTAAGCAATAACAAAATGCTACTAATATAAAGAATTCAATATTAAATATTAAAACAAATACATTAAAATAAATTAAAACCTTCTGCTCAATAATTACTGAAATCTCTGCAGTCCCTTGTACTTACTTTATTTTGTTCCCAAATCAGCTCTGGCCTGGACAGTTTCATTGAAGTCAAAGATAAAAACAATCAAAGGTAAGTCTGTACTTCCAGTTTGTGACTTTTAGTTTGCTGGGGTTAGACACAAATGTAGTATAACTTGAGCAGGAAAATACAAAATGTGAAACCAAACAGAAAAATCGACTTACAACCATTTGTTTAACAACAGTTCAAAGTTAAGACTGTACTTAAAAAAGTGACTTATAACCCACCCTCAAAGTTACGACTATTGCACAATCCCTGCACCCAAGAACTTTTAAAGCAGTTCCGTTGGGATATTTTCGATCAATCCTCCTATAGCACAGATTTGGCTATAACAGCCAAAATTCCAGGCCCAACTGTGATTGTAAGTCAAGGATTACCTGTACATCAACACCCTGCTACTGTTTTGCTCAGTTTCCAGACTCTGTAGCCTGAGCACTTTTTCATCACATAAGTCCTCCATTATGAAACTTTTATACATAAAGCTTCATCTATGAATTGAGATAATATATCACTTTTGCAGGCAGTCCAATTCCAGAGGTATTTTGTAATCCAACAGTGCAATTTGTAGATTATGTCAGGAGCAATTATTAGTTCTAAAAGTATTTCCTTATTCCTGCAAAGTTGCAGTATTGATATAATATCTTAGTAGGAATTGATGTTGGACCTCTCTATTCATTCATAAGTCACCTACAGTGCAACATATGTTAAGAATACATTTTTCTTGTTTTGGTTTCATTTTTGTAGGCCTCCAGGAGTTGAGTAATGTCACCAAAGGAATTCATTCATTAATTAATGAATGAAAGAGAAATCAGTCATTTGGATTATATCCGTAATCTAGTTTTGCAAATAGTGTTAAGAGGGTAATTAACATATTTCTAGTCCTCTTATTATCTGTATAATTCCTTCATGAAGCTACAATTTCCAGAAATAGGCAACAATATTCTTAAGTCAAATTATGTTCTTGAATTTCATGGACAGATCTGTGAAATTTTCTGAGCAATAATATAACATTGGTTTGCTACTGCCTTCCTTCTTTAAAAAATAATAATAATTCTCAGCTTTGCTTATAGGAAACTCAGAGAATTCCATTCAAGTATTCTCCAGGCCACACTCTGAGGAGTCCTTGGTGCTCTCTGAGCTTGCTTGTTTTCTTGCAGACATTTCTTTACCCATTCTAGCTAACATCATCAGGGCTAGCAATGAAATGTCTACAAGAAAACATGCAAGCTGAGAGAGCACCAATCATGTCAACCCTGAGCTACAAATATTCTCCTTTATTAGGCCATACTCTGTTTACAATAACTTTCCAGCCCAGACAAGGATGCAACCTCCTGAGAAATTTTTTTTTCCATAGTTCCTTACTAATTTTTAAAATATCGATGTGCCTTTTTTCATTAACACTGTATATTGTGGGTTTTACGACTTATGATATAAAAGTTACAGTTTAAGCTTTTTATATTTTTGGCGATTAGTTCCCTGTGTAACACTATAAGAAAAAATTCGTCTCTGAATTCAAATTTTCTGAGGTTTTGAGTTAAGCCAGCCTATCTAAGTTACCTGTTATACAAATTTTTATATCATCTCGGGACAGGGTCCCATAAAAAAAATTCTTGTAACCCAATGCATTCAGACATAGAGAAGCCTCCCTTCCTCAAAGAAATTTCAAACACCAAAAAATATGTTATTATTAGTGCTTTTTTAACCTATTATATGAATATTAATAATATTTGGAAAAGGGTTCTGAGACTTTTCAATAATCTTCTCCAAAAGGGGAAGGCTGGAGACTGGTCTGAATGAAGACAAGGAGAGTATAGACATAGCTTCTTTCAGCGCTGCCAGTGAATATAACCTTCAAATATTCTAAAAGTTTATAAACTTCTAGAATACTTGAAGGCTAAAAAAGCCACCTCCTATGTTTACATCAGAGCAAATTGTTCTGTTTATTCTACCCAGAGAAGGATATAAATTGTTCAAAAGAAACAGACCTAGCAAAAGAGGAGGTGGAGTTGCATCACTGTTTATGTAAAAGATTGCTACATCTCTACAGAAATGCATAAAACCAAGGATGAAAGCTTCCTAGAATGCTTAATTTTTTATAAAAGAAAAAAACAATGACATTGCCATAGGTGTATATTACACGCCATCCAACCAAACAGAAGAAATAGATGAACTTTTTGCTAATCAGTTAACTAATGTATGTAGGAAACACACCACAGTAGTAACGGGGGACTTTAACTACCCTGACAACAACTGGGAAACAAACTCTTAATCAAGTGGGAGATTGAGCAGGTTCCTTACAAGCCTAGCTGACAACTTTATCATCCATAATGTAGAGGAAGGAACTAGCTATACCTGACCTAATTCTTACTAACGGAGATGAAATGATAGAGGAGGTTGAAGTTGCTGGAACTTTGTGGGAGAAAAAAAAGCTTCTTTCAACATGTAAAAAGCAAAAAAAAAAAAAAAGTCAAGGAAACAATTGTTCCACTAATGGGAGAAATTGGCAATGAAGCAAGTGGCAACAGGGAGAAAGCAGAGCTGCTTAATTCATTATTTGCATCTGTCTTCATGCAAAAGGAAAAAATAGCCCAACCTATCAAAAAGAACCATAAAAAAGACTAGGAATACAAATTAAAATAGGTAGGAAAATGGTAAGACAACATCTGTCCACCCTGCACAAGTTCAAATCACCAGGACCTGATGGTTTACATCCCAGACCTTTGAAGGAACTGGCAGATGTGATTTCTGAACCATTGAATCATATCTTACAAATATCCTGGCACATCAAGGAACTACCAGAGGACTGGAAAAGAGTTGATGTGGTTCCCATCTTTTTTTAAAAAAAGAAAAATAAAACAGATCAGGAAACTACAGGCCAATCAGCCTGACATCAATATCTGGGAAGATCCAGGAAAAGATAATCAAGCAACAGATCTGCAAACACCTAGAAGCAAGCAAAGTTATAACCAGAAGCCAACATGGGTTTGTCAAAAACAGATCATGCCAAACAAATCTTATTTCATTCTTTGACAAAGTGACTAAACTAATGGACCAGCTAAATGCTGTCAGCATAGTATTTGGGTTGGATTTCAGTAAGGCACTTGACAAAGTAGACCACAACCTACTTCCTAGTAGGTTAGAAAAATGTGAAATAGACAGCATCACTACCAGAGGCATTCATAAACTGGCTGACAAACCACACTCAATGTATAATCCTTAAGAGAACTACATCTGTATGGAGGGAAGTAAGTGGTGGGGTACTCCAAGGTTCTGTAGATGCTAGTTGAGGAATTCTGGGAGTTGAAGTCCACAAATCATAGAAGGGTCAAGTTTGAAGACCCCTGGTCTAAGCCTATCATTCTCCCCACTACTAGACATGGTTGTTTAGGTGGGCAGATTAAAAACATCCCAGAAAAAGCCAGAAGCAAACCACTTGTGTACTGTTGTTAAAAAACTATATAGGTGACCAAGAGCTGAGCTGAACTTGAAGAAAAAGTGCATTCTGACAAAAGCAGGAAGTGTTAAATATTGTATCTATTCATGACACTAGAAGTTCCAATCTTATTTTATCAAGGCTAAAATACAAATAGTTTATTTTCAACTATCTGAATTAGCCTGCATTTCCCCTTTAGAACATTTACTATCCACATAATTAGTGAAATCATGGTTCGGATAAGTGTGAGTCTCTGAGGATGCCAACACTTTAGGGCACGGGTGTCAAATTCAATCACGTCTTATGATGTATCGTGACGTATTGCGATGTTTTTTGCCTTTGAGGAGCCGGGCTGGTTGTGGCCTGCACGTGATGCATCCGGCCCACGGGCCATCAGTTTGACACCCTTGCTTTAGGGCATCAGTGGTGGCTGTGTGCACTAGTTCTTCCAATAACTATGAGAAATCTATAACTTTTTCTTTCAAAGGGCTATAGACAGAGAATTGTGTACCTATTGCCGGAAACCATTGGGCACAAATACTAAAATGATTCTCGAAGCGCTACAGATTTGCTGTCATGCGACTTGCTTCAAGGTAAGAATGCCGTTTCATGGATTGTCCTAAAATGGGCAAATGGGCATACACATGTATACAGATGTGCATAGACACCTATTTTGGTATAGTGGTTAAGATGCTGGCCTAGAAACTTACTTAATGCTAGTCATGAAAATGTGGTCTCCTCCCATTTGGTCCAAGCTTTCTCGCATTGCCGTGTGACATTATTCAAGACTGCAAGTGCCATGAAAGTTCTAGAACGTGGTGATAAAATCCTGATTATATTAATGTTTCAGATATGGAAGGGATGAATTTTTTGAATGATTGCTGGAAGCAAGTAAGCCAGCCGCTTACAAGTTAAGGCACCAAGCTAGAAATCAGAAAACTTAATTCTAGTCTCAACTTAGGCAGGAGCACCAGCTGGGTGATTTTGGGCCAAATACTCTCTTGGCCCAACCTACCTTATAGGGTTGTTATTGAGGAAAATAGGAACAGGAAAGAGTATTATGTAGATTTGCTATTTGAGGTACTTACAAAGTAGTAAGATGGGATAAAAATCCCATAAATATAGTTGGGATTGTGTCCTATTAGCTAGCAGTTTCACCTTAACCAATAGTAAGCTTGTATTACCGGTAACTATATATTGTGCATGGCCTGCTGCAAAATAATATGGAATCCAAGGCAACATACTTTGGCTGCTGGGCACTAATGCAGAAAATTCCACCTTTGAAGAACCATTCTGAACTTGGAATGTGCAAATGGAATGTACAATCTACAAGTGATTCAACTTGAAAAGGCTGTTTTTAAAGCTCACAGAATGAGCTATTCCAAGGTTAGAATACTCTGTGATGAAACATTTTGCACATTCCTGCTAGAAAGCAACAGTCTTTGATCTCCTATCTATGTGTAAGCTTTCTGAAAGCATCTAATTAGCCAGTGTGGCATCTACAGTGCTGGAAAATTGCTGTTCAGGCCGAAATACCTTTTCTAGGATACAGGTACAGATTTATGACAGCCATTGGGACTGGACTTTTCATTGCTAAGTTGTAAGCGCAGCTACAATCCCTGATCATTAGGCAAGATAACTTCCTGCTGGCTTTTCACAACCAAGTCAATGGAGAAGCCAGCAGAAAGTTGCCAGTCCCAGTTGGTTTGCAAGCAGGCTGGTAGACAAGAAGCTGCTGCTGGATGGAGAAGGGCAGAAAAGGGATATATGGGTGGCATGGCAAAACTTCTCTTGACACAGGATGCAAAAGATGTATGAGTCGGGGATGCTGGAGGATGTGAGAGAAGCACATGGGGTTGGGGATGAGGTGCTAATGGCTGGCAAGTACAGAGGGGTTGGGAACAATTGTGTGGATATGGGAGATTTATCCCAATGATTTATGACCTTTCCTTCCAGCTTCCCCATTGACTTTTTGTCAAATGGCAATTGTCACTGCAACTGGTCATAAGTGCAGGCCGGTTGCCAAGTGTTACAATCACATGACTGCAGGTCTCTAAGAGGACTTTTTAACCATCATTTGTTCAACGCCATCGCAAGTTTGAATGGTTGACGAACAAATGATTGTAAATCGAGGACTAGATTTAATGTATTCTATTCTCTCTCTTTGTTGTTTTTCTTTCTTTCTACTGAAAATCAACCAGCATTTTCTGTCCCCAAAACACACAGTATTCTGTGGTAAACAAGCTCTGTCTACATTAGATACCTGAGAATTCTTTCCTATGTTTTTGTATATCTATTAACCAGAGGATTGTTCTAAAGGGATTAATATTTTGGATGTGAATAGTATCATTTTGATTTTATTAGAAACCAGGTGAAGATAAGTGTGATGTTAGCACTGAAGGATTGATTTAGAAATTAATGCTTTCCATACAAATCTGTTTTGTTTTCCCCTTTCATTCTGTGACATGACTATAAAAAAGGGATTAGAATTTTCTTCAGTTTTTAATTGATTGCATTATTGTTTATCCAGGTAAACCAATTAAAAGTGGGAATGTTTGGCAAAATTCTATTTAAAATATGTTTTGGTGATTGGACATACTAGTTCCAACTCACTACAAACTTGCTAAATCAGATTTGGGGAGCTCCTCTGAAGGAGAAAAGATAGATTTAAACCGAATGCAATTAGACAACTCTGAAAGATTGCTTCTGATCATGGAACCACATAGAAATTCAGTAACAAGATTTGTGCTTTTTTGAAGATCATTCTGATGTATCCAATTAAAATAATCAAGAGAATAAGAGAAATCTTTACTTGAGATCTTGGACCACCACTGCTAGCTGCATTCAAACTAAACTGGATGAATGTTAAGCTCCAGTATAAAACTTCTCCTTAATTTATCATTTATCTTTAGAGTGCTGGAAAATTGTAAAATTACATAGCCAAAATATGGGAAGAATGTAAGTTCAGTAGATGCTAGCCCAATAATAAAGCACATGCATACAGAAAATGAGTATTGATGCTGAATGAAATATTTTAATTCATACTAAAATTATAATGAAATAAAGTTGTAAGGCAAGCTACAATCGTATTAAAAATAGCCGGCAGGTATGTTGTTCTTTGGCTGGATTTTACCACTAAATTTTTTTAATTCCATGTCTTCAAGTGTGAAATCTGCAAAACAACTTTAGAAAACCTGGAGGCAGGAGACAGTATCTGGATTTACAAGAACAGAGTACACTGTTCACCGTGTTATTCTAAAGTTAAAGGTAAGTTATATTCAAAGTAAATTCCAATATGTAAGTATTTGGAAAATACTTATTCATCCTGAATTTTTGTAGAAATATATTCAATCTGCAGCTTCTTTAAACATGCATGTATACTGGAATCAATTCATTGTCAGCATTTTTTTCTCTCCTTCCAGACTTGAAATAAAATTAAAAAATGCAAAAGCACATTATGAACAAAATAAGATTTTAGTTTAGAGTTCATATACATTAATTTAAAGGTAGAAACTGCTTTTTTTTCTCTCTTTGTGTGCATGTATAAATAAAAAAATGGTTGGATTGTATTTTCACATTTGTCAGAGCATCAGAATATAATAAGAGTTCTTTGAAATTATTGGAGATTCTGGCGGGGGTGGCGTTGGGGAGCAAAGAATGAGCACAAAGATCCTGTTTGGGACAGTGGCACTTTTCTACTAAGCCTGTAGTTTTCAGGACATACAACTGTGAAATGATGAGAGAGAAGGAAACACATACACACCATACACTTCTCCAGCCAGCCAGATTAATCCTGGTGATTAGTGAGCTAATAAATCTTGGAGTCATATGCTAATTTTAAGATTATCAGCATTTAATGAAGTACTTCTGGGATAACAGGAATGTATCAAATATGTTTAGAATGTTTAATTTTGTTTTTATTAACCTGTGTTTAAGCTCAGAAGCCATTAATTTTTACATTAGTGTTTCTAAGTGTTTTTATTTCTATCCCTTACAGCCACATGGACGTACTAATCATGAATGAACTCTGATCAAACATATCTGAGCTCAGATATTCCAGCAATCTTTATTTGTATCTGAAAATTGTATTTTTTTAGAATAAGATATTTCAAAAATCCACATTAGGCATTTGAGCATAAAATAAAATCATTTCTAAATGAAAGATAACATATGTACTTAGAATCTTCCTAGATGTTTTAATTGTTAGCAAGAGAAATGTCCATAATTGTAGCATTACATTGAATAGGACACAAAGAGTTATACTGTAAATACAGCATATGAAGATAACTATCTTTGCTTAACATATTCTGTTTTCTGTTCGTGCATTGATAATTCACATATGGGTGTTCATCATATCGATAGAAATTTCTTCTTTAGCTGCAGCAGTTCTTAAGTGAGAAAGATTTTGCAACTTTGGTTAGGACTGTTGATTTTGAGAGGAACCAAATCATCACGAAAGCTGCCAGAAAACAAGCAAGATGAAAGCAAATGGTGTCCGTGCTTTTATGATCTATTGTTTTCCTATTATTAATGATCCCTAGATCAGGGCTTTTCAACCAGTGGTACGGGTATCACCTGTGGTACATTGGCACCTGGCAGGTGGTACGCGACCATCCTAGAAAAGTGGTAGCGGGGGAGGGGAATGAGCTGAACCAGTGGTAGCACCGCACAAGCCTGAGCAAGAGATGGCTGGAGCTGCAGGGCTGTCAGGGCTCAGCGGAAGCACCAGGATCAGTGCCGCTTTCCAGCTGATCGGCGCTTCTTTGGGGCTGTCAGTAAGCGAACTGTTGTAAGTCGAGGACTACTTGTACTTTATCACTTTTTTCCTTTTTTTTGTCATCAAGTTTTTGACACCTTGCTAGGCGACTGGTGGTACTCGGATATTGCCATATCCTAAAAGTGGTACAATGGGTGAAAAGGTTGAAAAGCCCTGCCCTAGATGTTGAGTCTGCTTCACTTCACTTCCATTCAAATTGTAGCTCTGTGGAAGAGAATATTGGGGGTCAATCTATTCTCCAAAGCACCTGAAGGCAACACAAGAGGCAATGGATGGGAACTAATCAAGGATAGAACCAGCTTAGAACTAAGGAGAAACAGTGGAACAACTTGCCTCCAGAAATTGTAGGTGCTCCAATACTGGAGATGTTTAAGAACAGATTGGGCAACCGTTTGTCTGATATGTTATAGGGTTCCCTGCTTCAGCAGGGAGTTGGTCTAGACTTCTAGACTCAAGAAGACCTCCAAGGTCTCTTCCAACACTGTTATTCTGTTATAGCTTGCAAGAAAATCCATTTTCTGTCTGCACTTTTACACATTTTATTCAGTTTTCTGTACAGAGATAGTCCCTGTCTAAAATTTAGTCAATATAGCAGTGTCATCTACAATGAAATATCAAGAGGCTAAAATTGTAGGTACAAGGATCCAAGCTCTGCCTTTTCATATATTTATCTGCTATTAGTGCATGTACAAAGGTGTAGGGCTTTGGTCTAACCCTCTACTTTTTTAGTCTCTTCAGTCACTCCATTGAGGATAGTTCTGCAAAGTATGGTCTTCTACTTGCATTTTAGTTATATTATGCTCATTGGAAAAGGTCAAGTCAGGTTGTTAGCATCCTGATGCAATCATTTAAAGATACAGATATGGGAAACTAGGTGCGTCTTCATTTGATCTGCAGCCAAACATCAACTCTTATGATTTGAAAGTACTTACCATGTGGTATAAATAATATATATTCAAATAATTTAGAATAAGTCTGAATATTAAATAATATAATTTAAGGCATATATTATAGCACATAATGTTATAGGAACATAATACACAAGCTGCATATATGTTACAGAATCATATAATACACAGACTGCATACTTTAATATAAATATGGATATATATTTTTCTTTTGTCATTTGAGCTTATGTGAACAATAATGTAAAAAAATTACCTTGATATGGAGAAATATTTTAAAATTAAAGTGAAAAATAAAATAAAATAGTGATTGCATTCATATGTTACGATAATCTGAATATTTTTGTAACCTGAACAAGATTTAAACTTTTATGATTCCTACCAATCTTCTCTGGACTCAAGTAATAGTTTCAAAACTTGCAATTCTATTTTTATCAATTCAATTTGTAGTTTAAGATGAAGCTGGTAAACATTTATTTCATGTTGCACTAAATCATAGATAAAATATAAGGAATCCCTATACTACACAAAATAAAACTAATCATGGTTTCAAGACTATACCCAGTAATCTAATTGTATTACAAGCGTATAGCCAGTTAAATTTGTTTATAATAAAATTGGCGTGATGTTATGGCAGAGAAAAATGAAGATATTTAGTCTCTTATTAGAAACTGACTTATGTGCTTCCCAAATAACTACAATTACATACAAGAATGTAACAGTAGAAGATAGGTTTTTTAAAAGGACAGAGGCTATTGTTTATTGGAAAACAACAGTAGAAAATTACAGAAAGTTAAAAAAGTTAAAAAATTGCTCAGAACTTTAAAATGAACAATACCTTAAATCAGTGGTCTTCAATCTTCAGGCCGTGGCCCACTGGGCTGTGGAAGTGGAGCTGCGTGCATGCGCACGTGCTTGCCCATTGCTCACCTGCAACCATGCCCTCCACCCCCTCCA
Source organism: Crotalus tigris (assembly GCF_016545835.1). Taxonomy (NCBI): domain Eukaryota; kingdom Metazoa; phylum Chordata; class Lepidosauria; order Squamata; family Viperidae; genus Crotalus; species Crotalus tigris. The sequence continues at coordinate 2,137,609 of NW_024096565.1, forward strand.
CTGGTCTGCAAAATCAAAAAGGTTGGAGAACTCTGATATAGGATAGCCTGCAGGGGGTTGAACTAGATCTCCGAAGTCCCTTCCAACCCTATTATTCTACGTTCTATGTCAGGGTTCCCAACCCTAGGCCCACAGCCCACTACTGGGCCTTGAGCCATTTGGAACTGAGCCATAGAAATGGTAGGTATGTGTGCATCCCCACTTGTATGGTGGGTGAGTGTGTGTGTGCACGCTTACCCACCATTTGTGTGGAACCATCCCCTCTTCCCATCTCCCCCTCCCGGTCCACAAAACCGGAAAGGTTGGGGGCCCACTACTGGCCTTGAGCTATTTGGAATTGGGCCACAAAAGTGATATGCGAGCACATGCACATATGTTCACCCATCGCTCACATGGAACCATCCCCTCTTCCCCTCTCCCTCCTGCCAGTCCACAAAGCCAGAAAGGTTGGGGAACTCTGGCATAGGACAGAGATCCCCAACCCCCAGGCTGCAGCCTACTAATGGCCTTGAGCTGTTTGGAACAGGTCCGTGGAAGTGGTGGGCGAGTGCACCACTCGCCCACCACTCGCACAAAATAATTCCCTCTGCTCCCCCCATCAGTTCGCAAAGTTGGGGATATTGGGGAACTCTGCCTTAAAGGATAAAAAGTTAAAAACCTCTCCCAAAAGAAGGTCAGTTAGTGAAGGGAATGCATCCAAGTTATTTTCTCGGCAACAATATATTTTTTGACTATCCAGTTGTGGGAGTTCCTTGTATTTTTCCATCTGTAGGAGGATTTCTAGGAATTTAATTTCTACCTCAATGTTATGTGCAGTCTTACAGATCTAGTGAAATGATTTATCCAACTGTACTGTAGACTCAGCTAAAGTAAAGCACCTGGGATCCACCATCATGTCTGAAGTAAAGAACTGTAAAGAGGTAAAACTGAAGGCAAGAAAGAAAGCCAGCTGTAAAGAGTGTATCCAACAACTGAGAATTGCTAGCACTTTAGTGCTGGGAACCAAAGATTTTCTGATAATGGTTAGGTAAAATTAACAATTTAGGGAAGATTTTAAGACCCTTTGTTAAGTAAAGGCTTTATTATGTAGACGAGTGATCTCATTTAATCTACCTGTGTTTTAATATGCATTACATTAATGCAATTACTAAACCCTAATCCTCTACAAATCATTGCCTTCCAGTACTTTATCTGTCAATAAATCATTTTTTGTTTCAAAGTGTGTCTTGGTCTCCAAATAAAACACACCTTAACAGCATTTTCTCCCTTTTACACGCATGTAATAACCAAATCTCCCCTTCCTCAGCATTTTCATGATTAATACTGTTATGTCCCGAGCCTTTGCAAACGGCTCGGGCGTTTGCAGGCAGTCCCGGGCAGGTGCAAAGCTGCCCGGGACCAGACAGGCTGTCGCCAGCGCCGTGCGCATGCGCGGGTGCTGGCGCGGGAAAAGTAACCCATTTACCCGGGAGTTGCCTATATAAGAGGCTGCGAGGCGTTTGGGCGAGGCTGAAGCCATCTTCCTGTAAGCTGAACGCTGAATAAAAGAAACTGAGAACTCCAGCTGCTTCTCGTGTCTGTTTTCCCGCCAAGGACGCAACACTGGCGACGAAGGTGGGATGCCTTGCACTACCTGGAAAGGAAGAAGTGTAAGCTTACCCGAGGAGTCCTGAGCGGCGGAAGAGGAACGGCGTCGACTCGGCAGCTACCCGCCAATCCGGTGCGCATTCGGGGGTAGGCTGGCTGATAGACCCGTCTCCTGAAGATCCGAAGATGGCGAAAATCGGAAGGCTTTCGGAATTCGACGTCTCACATCCAGAGCGGTGGGAGTCCTACGTATCCAGAATGGAGAACTACTTCAAGGCAAACCAAGTGAGGGAAGATAGCTTGAAGGCCGCCACCCTGCTTTGCGTTTGCGGCCAAGACGCCTTCGAAATCGCAGAAAATCTTGTAGCACCTGTTCCAGTAGAGTCTGTAAGCTACGCAGACCTGAAGAAGCTGCTGAAAGAGCACTTCCACCCCAAGGTGTCCGTTATCTCATGGCGCCACACCTTCGAGCAGAGGGATCAACGGTCCGGTGAAACAGCCAAGGAATACATCGCCGCGCTACGGAAGGCCGCCAAGCCCTGCGAGTTCAAGGACCTCGAGGAACGACTGAGGGACCGATTCGTGTGCGGGCTAAGGCATCGAGAGCTACAACAGAGACTTTTTGCCAAGGAAGAATTATCCTTCCAAGACGCCTTAAGGGAAGTCACCGCAGAAGAAGCAGCAGGCGGCGCCATCAAAAACATGCGGCCGATCAGAAACAGTGCAGAGGGTGCGTCCGTGCACCAGGAAGACGTCCGACGAAACTCCGAGGAGGATCCGGACGAGGAAGTCGACCGTCTACACCCCGCGAAGGAAGAGAACCAGAAGGGAAGCTCTTCGGCTCTGCTCAAGTGCATCGGCTGTGGAGGTCGCCACAGGAGAACCGACTGCAAGTTCCGCTCCGCTACCTGCCGGGCATGCGGCAAACAAGGGCATATTGCAGCTGTGTGTCTGAGCCGACGAAAGGCACAACCCCAAGAAGAACGCCTGAAAGGTACCAGATTCCCCAGCCAGAATAGGGTAGGGTTTTGCGCTTCGCGAAGAAGCATCTGTAGAACAGGCACACACAAGCCCATGAAGAAAAAGCTGTCACTCAACGTGAAGCTACAAGGGGTTCCATTATCTATGGAACTAGACACAGGGTCTGCCCTGTCCATCATTTCATTGCATACATTTAGGAAGATTTGTTCCAGTAGTGGGTCTAAGGCCAAGTTAAGGCCTTCTGATATTGTATTAACAGATTTTCAGAACTCAAGAGTGTGTGTTAAGGGGGAGGCCACCCTTAACGTGCAATACAAGAGTTTTGAAGGTCCACTAGACTTATTAGTAGTAGGGGGTGAACGAACGAGTCTCATAGGACTCGATTGGTTTGAGGCCCTGGGGATACACGTCACAGGACTCAACAGCTTACAAACACTCGACCTACAGGAAGTCTGCAAAGAATTTGCAGATGTTTTCAGCCCCCAGCTGGGCACATTCAAAGGACCACCTGTGTCCTTAAAGCTAGACCCCACTGTCACTCCCATTAGGATTAAAGCAAGAAGGGTCCCTTTTGCTTTAAAAAGTAAGATTGACACTGAACTAGACAAACTAATCCAACAGGGAATCCTAGAACCTGTTGATTCCAGCCCGTGGGAGACCCCCATTGTCACGCCTCTAAAGGCAAATGGGGACATTCGCATTTGTGCTGATTACAAATGCACACTCAATAAGGCATTGCAGCAACATGCCTATCCTGTTCCTGTGGTCAGTCACATCCTGGCCTCTCTCAAGGGGGGGCGTGTTTTTGCAAAGCTTGACCTAGCTCAAGCATATCAACAGCTGCCTGTTGATGATGATGCTGCCATAGCTCAGACCATTGTGACCCACAGGGGAGCCTTTAAAGTAAAAAGGCTACAGTTTGGAGTAAATGTCGCTCCTGGGATTTTCCAAAGCGTAATGGAAAACACACTACGAGGTATACCAGGGGTCTGCCCCTACTTTGACGATGTCTTGATTGCAGGAGACTCCACACACATTCTAGCTGAAAGACTTAGGGCTGTCCTGTTAAGATTCAGGGAATCAGGCCTCAAGCTCAGAAAAGACAAATGCAAGATCGGGGTGCCTTCTACTGAATTTCTGGGATTCAAAATTGATGCTGCTGGGATTCATCCTGCTGAATCCAAACTAACTGCTATTTTACAAGCACCCAGGCCAAAGTCTAAGGCCGAACTTCAGGCCTTCCTAGGCCTCCTGAATTTCTACAATTCTTTTCTTCCACATAAAGCTAGTGTAGCTGAGCCTCTTCACAGGCTACTAGACAAACAAGCTGTGTGGCTGTGGTCACAAGCACATGAGGCTTGCTTTAAAGAAGTCAAGGCCTTGCTCACTTCTAACAGTGTTCTTGCACATTTCAACGAGTCTCTTCCTGTGTGCATCGCTTGTGATGCATCCCCCTACGGGGTTGGAGCTGTCCTGAGTCACCTCAGGTCTGATGGAACTCAGGTTCCTATTGCATACTACTCCAGAACACTGTCTTCTGCCGAGCGCAACTACGCTCAGATAGACAGGGAGGCTCTGGCTGTTGTTGCTGGAATTAAAAAATTCCACGATTTTCTATATGGCAGGCATTTCACGGTCTTCACTGACCATAAGCCTCTGCTGGGACTGTTTACCACACGTAAGCAGACTCCCCACATCATTTCCCCTAGAATGCTTAGGTGGTCTATTTTCTTGTCTGCATATGATTTTTCATTACTCCACAAGCCTGGGAAAGAAATGGGCCATGCTGATGGCCTCAGTAGGTTGCCTCTGCCAGTAGTAGAAGCTGACCCCGCGCCAGCTGTCAACATTCTATCAATCCAAGCCTTGCCCGAGCTCCCTCTTAGTGCCAGGGATGTTACCGCTGAAACGGGTACAGATCACACACTTTCACGTGTCCGCTCCTGGGTCCTGTCCGGGTGGCCTGAGCACTGCCCTAGTCCTGAGTTTCAGAGTTTCTGGTCCAAAAGAAACGAACTGTCCCTTTCTCAGGGTTGTCTGCTTTGGGGAAACAGAGTTGTCATTCCCACCTCAATGAGGACTAGGGTCTTAGAATCCCTCCACGAGGGTCATCCTGGCATTGTTCGTATGAAGGCTCTTGCACGAAGCCACTTGTGGTGGCCTGCTTTAGATAAAGATATTGAGGCTAAGGTGCACGCATGCCACCTCTGCCAACGATCTCGCCCAGAGATGCCCCAAGCTCCTGTGCATAGATGGGAGGAAACACAGTCCCCATGGTCTAGGGTGCACATTGACTACGCTGGGCCCTTTCAGGGCCAGTTCTTCTTGGTCCTTGTTGACAGCCATTCAAAATGGCTTGAGGTTGTGCCTGTCTCATCCACCACCACTGCAAAGACTATTCAGGTACTGAGGGGGATTTTTGCTGCACACGGGCTGCCAGATGTCATTGTGTCCGACAACGGCCCTCAATTCACCTCCTCCGAATTCCAAGCTTTCTTACAGGCAAACCTGATTCGTCATGCCACGTCTGCGCCTTTTCACCCGTCCACCAACGGTATGGCGGAACGCATGGTGCGCATCGCAAAGGACGCCTTGAAGAGACTCACCTACGGGGACTGGCATCACAGGTTGGCTGACTTTCTCCTTTCTTATCGCACCACACCGTCCACTTCTACAGGGAGAAGTCCAGCTGAACTTCGTTGGGGGCGCCAACTTACTACTAGACTTGACCGGTTGCATCCGGACAGACTGCCTTCTTCTACCTCACATCCTAGGGCACCTAGACAACTACTTGTGGGTGCCCCGGTTTGGGCTCGCAATTACGGGCCTGGTCATACATGGGTCCCCGCTTCTGTGTCCAGGATCACAGGTCCTCTCTCCTACGAGGTTGCCCTGGACAACGGTCGTGTCCTGCGTCGGCACATCGACCAACTTCGCTCTAGGCGAGACTTTTCTGCTGAGACTCCTGGGTCTTTTCCAGGGGGGGAGGGGGACCCTTTGGAGCAAAGGGAAGGGCAAGAGCTGCTGCCCATCTCCACTGAGGGAGCCACAAACGGCCCATCCCAGGGTTCCGCGAGAGCTCCGAACAAGAATTCCATGAGCTTACCTAACTACCAGGCATCCACGCCTACTCCAGCCAGGGAGTCACCCCGGGGGCATACTCACGTTCCACACACGTCACACAGCACTCCAGTCACGGAGGATACCCGGGGGCATCCCAACAAATCATTCCCCGCAAGAGAGCTGGCACACAATCCCCAAAGTTGGCCTGACCTTACCCCAAATCCTACAGGGGGTCAAACATACACAGAGCTAGTCGAGGAACCAAGTCCCGACTACAACAACCCTAGCACAAATCAGGGAACACCTGAGTTTTGGGAAAGTACAGAAACCCACACGAGCCCGAGCACAGAATGGGGTTCAGGGAATGGACAGCCTCCTGACAGGTCTTGGACTGACCTAGGAGGTTCTACAGAGACGCCCAGCAGCGGCTATCACTTCAAGGGGCCTGAGGGTCTACAGCTAGGTAGGTCAACCAGGTCACAAAGCAACAGAAGCCCTGGCCTGACGAGCCCGGTGGGCAAGCAAGCAGGCCAGGCATCGGGGCACAGTCCTTGGAAGACACCAGGGCACAATAGAGAGAACAGGCTCACGCCTCCCTCCAGTCAGGGGACTTATGCCAGTAACCCACAGCTAAGAAGGTCACAGAGAGCAAAGAAATCTCCTAAGTACCTAGAAGACTACATAACATTGCTGGCAAGGCAAAGGCCAGTAAACAGTGGGAGCACTGGGGAGCAAAATGTCATATAAAATAAATGTTGTATGTTGGTAGTAGTTTTAGCCCGGGGGAAAGGGGTGTTATGTCCCGAGCCTTTGCAAACGGCTCGGGCGTTTGCAGGCAGTCCCGGGCAGGTGCAAAGCTGCCCGGGACCAGACAGGCTGTCGCCAGCGCCGTGCGCATGCGCGGGTGCTGGCGCGGGAAAAGTAACCCATTTACCCGGGAGTTGCCTATATAAGAGGCTGCGAGGCGTTTGGGCGAGGCTGAAGCCATCTTCCTGTAAGCTGAACGCTGAATAAAAGAAACTGAGAACTCCAGCTGCTTCTCGTGTCTGTTTTCCCGCCAAGGACGCAACAAATACTGTACATGTACATTCACATAGGATTTACACTATGACTCTTGGTGGGATATTTCATAGATTTTTCAGTGCCGGTGTGTCATTTTCACATCAAATTTGAAAAAGAGAGATGTAATCATGTTCTCCCTGATCAAGAGAACCAGAAAAACCAATGGTTTCCAGGATACACGCCTTGTCTCATGAGATAATCCAAGACATACTTTTCAATCGTTAGGAGATCTTTTATAGCAATGCTGATTTACCATTTAACCATTAAGCTTCCATTTTCAGACAAACATCAGATCTGAAAAAGAATTGTGTAATAATATGATTCATGTTTTCCCTGGCCAGGAGAGTCACAAAAACTCTCAAATTTGAAAAAGAATCACAAAATAATATTTTTCACTGGCCAGGAGTGCCAGAAAAAACAGTCATTTTAAAGATCCACTCTACCTCTGAAGAGGCAGTACAAGCCTAAGTTGCAATTACTAGGCAGCCCATTATAGAGAATACCGACTTCCCATTTAGTGAATAACCTTCTCATTTCAGACAAACATCAAATTTGAAAAAGAATCACATAATCATGTTGTCCTTGGCAAAGAGAGCCAGGAAAAACACTTTGTTTTGGGATCTGAAGAGAGAATCCAAGGCATAATCTGCAATTTTTAGGAGGCCCATTACAGCGAATGCTAAATTCCCATTTAGCCACTAAGCTTCCCTTTTCAGATAAACATCAAATTTGAAAAAGAGAGACGTAATCATGTTCTCCATTGTCAGGAAGAACTGAAAAACCAATTGTTTCCTGGATCAGTACATTCTCTCAGGATACAGTCCAAGGCATAATTTTCAGTTAGGAGCCCCTTTGAAACAATGCTGAATATCCATTTATCCATTAAACTTCCATTTTCAAATTTGAAAAAATCACAAAATCACATTTTTCCTGGACAGGAGAGTCAGGAAAACCAGTTATTTTCAAGATCCGCTTTACCTCAGAGGAGATGTAGTGCAAGGCCTACATTCAAATTACTAGGAAGCCTATTATAGAGAATACCGATACTATTCAGCCACTAAGCTTCCCTTTTTAGACAAACAAATTTGAAAAAGAGATATTGTAAGGTCACTGGCCCTTGGCAAAACCTGAGAAACCATAAAAATCCAATCATGAAAACTCAAGCAGAGGCTTCTTAAAGGTACAGCACTTTTATTTCGATCGAATTAAGTCCTGGGTGGGAACACAATCTGAACACTGGCAGCAGTTGTATTCAGAAGTGCCACGCCTCAGAAAGTTAGTAGCATTGCTTTATAAACTTCGTTAGCCAATAAAAATCAGACAACAGTTATTACAAATAAGACATCGATCATTCCTGTATACTCCCTTATTCCTTCCTTCAGTACATCCCATTTGTGTACATGTTTCCCATGCTTGCATGAAATTGGTCCCTGACTCAAACGCTGATAACAGAAGCGAAATAGCAATAGTTAGGCAAGGCTACACAATTTGTTTCTGTTTCTAGTTCCAGTTACAGAACCCCTACAGAAAAACCAGGATCATTACCGCCCCTCACACCCTCGCCCGCAGCAACCCCGCCGCCCCTGCCTCTTGCACCCGCAGCCATTATTTCCCTAGCAGGGCCGAAGATCAAGAGAAAGTTACCGTGGCGTCACCGTTCCAGTCTCTCCAGGTATCTTCTGGACTAACTAGGAGATAGTGTAGTTGGGTAGCAGGGAGGGGTGCAAAGTTCCTGCCAATTCGCCTTAGCTGCAGACAACTTACATGTGCAAAGTTTGCCGGCCGGGTATTGGCTTTCGAAAGCCAATAGGGGGAGTAGCACAGATCATGCAAAAGTTGAAAAAAAAACCATCAAAAAAAGGTGCCGGAACGCCGTTTTGAGCATTCTATGAGAAAAAAAAGCCCTGCAGATTAGTCTTCAAATATCGAAAAGGAGGACATATAGGAGGACACTTTTCGAGGGAGGACAGAACTTACAAAAAGAGGACTGTCCTCCCTAAAGGAGGACTGTTGGTCACCTTACTTATGTGGATTTAGTATCCTTTCAAAGTTACAACAGCATTGAAAAAAGTGATTTATTACTGTTTTTCACACTTACAACTGTTGCAGCATCATGGTCATGTGATCAATATTCAGATGCTTGGCAATTGACTCATATTTATGCAGTTGCAGTGGCCTGGGGTCACGTGATCATCATTTGCAATCTTCTGATCACCAATGTCAATGAGGAAGCCAGATTTATTTAACAACCATATTGTTCACTTAACCACATTTAGTTGACTTCCTGTTTTGATTGCAGTATTAGTTTTCATTTTAGAATTAAAGTACTTTTGTCATAAGACATCAATACATCAAACTTCCCTGGTTTTCAAAACTGCATTTTTCTTCTTCTCTGACCACAAGGTGGCTCTACAGCATAAAAAATAACTATGAATTGTGCAATGTTGCATAACAAAGCTAACCTTAATTTTAGAATACTGAATACATGAACATTTCTTTATCAGATAAAATTAGAGTTTTGTTTATATAGCGTTCTCATACAAGATTGTATGATGTATTTTATGTTCTACAATAAATATGTATAATTCTGCATTAAACTTTTCTTTGTTTTTGAAAAAAAAACAGGAAAGCAAAGACCTTTCCATGATAGAAGGATCCAACAAGATGCTTCATCTTCTTCAAAATTATTATTATTAATCTTCTCAAGATTATTATTTGTTTGTATGATAGCTGTGTATTAGATGCCTATATCTTTCTTCTAAAATTGTTGGTGGGAGTACATTGAACCATGCCAAATTAGGACCCTCATAAATTTAGAGACAGTGATTTTATTTAAATATTTGCAGATCCAGAAGTGATGTCAAGGTTTGTTGGAAATGCATCAGTTTGACTAAATACCAATATTCTGGTATACTGCTGTGACTTCCACTGTGTGTATGTTAGATAAATCCGGACCCAACATATTAAGAGTTCAGTAGGAAGAAGCAAATCTAAACTGAGCACTTTCTCTAAGGTTAATATTCCACTTTAACAGGTCAGGACTTATGCTAATTCATTTCCAGGGACCAAACTCTTCTTTAGATGAAAAGTTTCAAAAACGTATAGTTTAAAATGTTAGCGTATTTATCTCTTTCAGTGTGATAATGAATTTGAAAGTCCAATAAGAAAGGACAAAGGCTTTTACCAATGAAGTAGTCTGACACAGGTCCAAGGGGAAAATTGCGTGGGATTGTCCCTGCTTATCGCCCCATTCAGTGGAGAAAAGTCTAGCAGGTCGAGGATTTAAATCATGTATGAAGTCTATAAAGAACACTAGGAACTCGCTAATACTAACTTCGGGTTCTCTAAAGCTGCTTCGTAAAAGTTATTGAAAGACTCTTGTTCTCCTCCGTCCCTTCAACTTCGGAAACGAGTCCGTCCGCCTGGTTATAATCTGTTCCGGCTTTTGCAGCCGCCTCTCTGTTTCAAGGGTTGCTAAGCGACACACAGCGTTTTAAGGGTTGCTAAGCGACACACAGCGGCTGCCCGCGGCCTTCTACGCCGCCTCAACAGCCGGGCGACGACGCCAGGGAGGGAATCGCGCGCGGGAGTCAGCCGCTTCAGGGCTTCGGCCCCGCCCTTTCGTAGCAGCTTCGCACCGTTGACAAGCAAATGTTGAGAGGAGCCAAAATAGAAAAGTGAATAATTCGCTTCAGTATACCTGAAAACAGGAGGGGTCCGTTGAAAATAACTCTCCTGGAAACCACGCGCCTTTGATTGCAACTTGTAAAACGTAAGAGATATTTGGATTTAAAGCTTGAGTCTCTCTATATTTATTGGTAAATTGATTTTTTTTTTTGTTTATATGTTCTGTGATACCAAAGTATGAGTCTGCATGCATGAGACTCGCCGTCCTGTTTTTTGGCCCGGCCATAACACCCATGAACTTGAGGTGCAAATCCTCTATGATTTGCATGGCTTATCCTTGGGATCCAGGATATTACAGATTACCCTGGGTGCCTTTATTGGAGCACAGTCACAGAACTTTTGTTTTGGTGCTGCTGTTGTGCAAAATCAAGAAGAAGAGATCTAAAGAGAGTACAGGTAGTCCTTAACTTAACAACAGTTCATTTAGTGACTGTTCAAACTTACAACAGCATTGAAAAAAGTGACTTATGACTGTTTTCCACACTTAGACTGTTGCAGCATCCCCATGGTAGTGTGATTAAATTTCAGACATTTGGCAACTGACTCACATTTATGATGATCACAGTGTCCTGGGACAGTGTTCTGACAAGTAAAGTCAATGGAGAAATCGGATTCACTTAACAACCGTGTTATTAACTTAAGAACTGCAGTGATTCACCTAATTTTGGCAAGAAATGTTGTAAAATGGGGCAAAACTCACTTAACAAATGTCTCACTTAACAGAAATTTTGAACTCAATTGTGGTCCTAAGTCGAGGACTACCTGCCTCCTCCCCAGTTCATAGAAATGGGGAGGGAAGCACATGCAGACTTGCAAGATTCTGTTACTATAGCTGTCACAATAAACATAGTCCTAGCTTAGATATCATTGTAAGGCTAACTTGTAGGGCTGGCAGATGTACAGCTTTAATATTCCCTTAAAATATGCTGCTTATAAACCGATAAGAGGTTTAAGAGCTTAGAGGATTAGAACAATGAATGGTGTAGTGAGTAGAAAATTCAGCAGTGATTACTTAATATGACAAAGAGATGGCAAGGAGATTAGAACTGTGGGTTAACTATGCAGGATTCCAAATTGTTAAATATATTTATCTTTGTGTACTGTAGAAATAGAGGCTGCAGGAGATTTACAGTTTTTAAAAACAACTTTGCTCCAGACACCTTCATGTAAATAATTACGATACAAGGGGAACCAAAGTCATTTATAGGAAGCTGGCCGCTGGATTAGAAAGTAGTCTAGCTCATCACTTTCTGAACCCTACTTTCTGAGAAACTGTCAGAACACAATCTTCTCTAGCACTGTTTTTTAAAATAAAATATTAATGAAATCTTTCCAGTCTAGTGTAGTCTAAGACTGTACTGCTTTGAAAGTGACTTAAAAGAGAATACTCTTTTATATCCTTATAGTTTTTTATATCCCTGTTTGTGCATTAAGATGTAGGGTATAGTTTTGATTTCATAGCACCTTTGGTTAAATGTGATACATATTGCTAATTTATTTGTGCCATGCTAATACCAAAAATATTCAAATCCCTTACTTTTGTGGCTGGTTCCATGGTGAATGCCAGCTAAATGGCAGACAGTTAATACTTCTGAATTAACTATTGCCCCAGTAGTCAAGGGTTCCTTCCTATTAAGAATGAAAAATCTTACAGTATTCGCTCTGAAGAGCAGTTATAGTTCAAAAGCAAACAAATATATGAATGAATTTGCTCATCTGACAAATTAATTCTGGAGGTTTCAGGTATACCAATATTTATATCTGTATTAGGAGACAATCTGATCAAGCAAAATTATATTATTTCAGTAATGATTATATGCTTAAAATTAAATTATAACTGACGAAATGTAGACACTTAATGATTCTAGGTTTGTGCAGAATGAAGATGGCTGGCCCATTGGGACACATTGAAATAATAATTCAGCAGCTTAACAAATTCCATCCTGAAAATGAGAACGTTGGGCATTTCTTGAATGAATCAGCTAAAGTATTACAGGTATGAGATGTAATTTGAAGCTTTTAGAAAATGCACATTTAAAATATGTATTATTTAAAATACTATATATATATATATTATCTCCACTACCTAGTTCTTTTTATTTCTCATTTGTTCCTAATTATCTAGTTTTAAACTAATTTTCTAACCAATTAAGACTGTCTAAAGTAGTCTTAGGTTTTTTTTTGTTTTTTTTATTATTTCTTCAGTGGTAAGAAAGAAAAAGATGACTTGAATGAATTCTGGACATCTAAATTCCCTAAAACAATTAAAATTTGATAAACCTGTATCTGGACCTAACTCTGTGCTAGTAGATAGAGAAGTTTCATTTATTGTAAATAACCAATTCCTGCCTAGGCATCTAGTCTAGGAATCTAGTCTAGGAATCAGAATCAGAATTAGAAACAGATTTTTTTAAAAAAAGAACCCAAGATATGCTGCTTCTCTTCCATTATAGGAGAACTTCTCTGTACAGGTAATCCTTGACTTAGGACTCCAGTTGAGCCCAAAATTTGTGTTGATAAGTGAGACAGTTGTTAAATGAATTTTGCCCCATTTTATGATCTTTCTTGCCACAGTTATTAAGTGAATCACTGCAGTTGTTGTTAATAGTGTGGTTGTTAAATAAATCTGACTTCAGCATTAACTTTGCTTATCAGAAGGTCACAAAAGGTGATCACATGACTCTGGGACATCACAACCGTCATAAATATGAGTCAGTTGCCAAGCTGCTGAATTTTTATCACGTAACCATAGGGATGCTGCAATGGTCGTAAGTGTGAAAAACAGTCATAAGTCACTTTTTCCAGTGCCCTTGTAACTTTGAATGGTCACTAAATGAACTGCCAGAGAGAAGTTCCCTGAGGATGGGCTCCAGCACGACTCGGAAAGCTCAGAAGACAAAACCTCTGATCCCGGAGACTGACCCAGATTGAATCCTACAACGTTATCCTGGGACACGCATATTTGCCTTCATTAGACTAAATGAACTGTTGTAGGTTGAGGACTACCTGTATGTCATCTAATTCCTCCTTTATAGGACCTTTTCAGACATTGGTGAATCAATCCTTTTAATGTCTGATAAGAGATCCTTAATACTTCTGTAAATACTGTAAGTAACATTAATGACAAATTGTTATGTATTTCATTGGCTATTGAATTATACTCCATGGATAGAAAATTCCCGGGAATCACTCTTGTGAGTCAGGCTTCTTAATATAATGCTATTTCTTACAAGCAACTCAAGTTATATTTGTCATTCTGAATAATGGCATATTCTGAAATGGGATTCGTATTAAAAAAAAGTAATTATGGGTAGTTCTCCTATAATGATCATTCTTCAGCAAAGTTGCTGCAGCACTGAATAAATGAATGGTAGTTACACCCAGTTCTTGAAATTATAGCTGTTGCAGTTACGTGATTCAAATACGGGTGCTTGGCAGCCCATCTGCACTTACAACCACAGGGTGTTTCAACTCTTCCTCCTATCTCCCTGTAGCTCTACCTGCACTCTGCTGTCCTAGACTCCACTTAGCCCTTCTGTCCTGTACTGCGCTTACTCTGCTGGCCCCAGCTGACTTTACTATTTATTCTACCCACTACTGACTACCTTTATTTCCTTGACTTTGCTGTGGCATATTCTGGTCTCCCAAGTGGATTTGGTAGATATGGATTAATTCCTAAGTCTTAGGGACATTTGTAGGATTTAAAGTTTCATTCCTTTTCATTTCCACTTATGCTAATCATCCCTTCAGATTTAGTAGTTAACTTCCCTTTTTTTCGCAATAAATTTTATTCAGAAAGTTAAATTACATAATAATTTATGTAAAATAAAAATTGTTACAAAAAAATTAGAGATAACATTAAAAGAAAAAAATGTGTATTAGAAAAGACAAAGAACAAAAACACATACTGTATACATTGTCCCTGCCATTGAATATTGATTAATATATTGCCACAATGATAGCTTCCCCCCCCTTACAAAGCAGGCCCAGAATTTATAAACTTTATCTATTTGCAATCAGTTTGATGTGTGATTTATCAAATATGTATGTATGTTTGTGTGTTTGTATGTGTGTAGTTAACAGTAAACCAGCAGCAAAATTAAACTTCAGTTTATTTTTTTTAAACATTTAGTTTTTCCCCTAGAACAGTGGTTCTCAACCTTTTTAATGCCGCGACCCCCAACTGGTCGTAAGTCGAGGACTACTCAACTGGTGCAGCACCGTTTGCAGAATGGGACTTTTGGTGGGCTCAGCAGGGCAGAGACAGCCTGAACAATTCCTATTGGCTTTTGAAAGCCAATAGAATTAGACTCTATTCAAGAAAGTCTATTCTATTGGCTTTCAAAAGCCAATAGAATAAAAGGAAGTAGCACAGCTAAGGAAAAGGGGAAAAAAATGGCGGACTGTGTTGTTTGGAGACCCCCGTGAAATGGTCGTTCGACCCCAAATGGGGTCCCGACCCACAGGTTGAGAACCACTGTCCTAGAAGACGCCTGGCAACAGACAACATTTAGAACACAATTTTTTGTTCTAGAAAGTTCACTTGGAATGATTGAATTGATAGTTTCCAGGAGAAAACAAGAATGTTCTGAATCAGGATATGGAGTTTTACACATAATTATTCAGTGTGATGCATTCTTTTCTGCATATTACATTCTTATACAGATTTTATTAAATATTATCTGGGGAATCTGCTATTGCATACTGAGACATATTTAAAATCCAATTATTACATGAATTTTGAGTCAGTGATTAATTCTTCAATCCAGTTAGATCTGATTTTTCCTGGACCAGCTATCACACAATTCTTTTACTTTACATGTTGCTTGGATTAATTCATGGTGGATAATTACGCTTTGTACTTTTTGTACTACTTAAAATGTATACTAATACGTTTTGGTTATACCTTTTGGACAATAGTAGCTAATATTACTACCATTATTTTACATTATATGATGACATTTATTTACATATATTAAGTTTTTGTTTTTATATTTAAATTAATTCTGTTTCTTTAGATTTTCAAAGTAACAGATGAAATCCCTGTACCTGTAATGGATATCCTGTGTGGCTGTTTAGAATATAAAACTATATTGGATGTGGTAGTCAATGCATTTTATATCCAAGATGGTAAACATTGCCTATTATCTGAGCGTAACATGTATATTGGTAAGTATTCCTTTATAGAGAGAGAATATAATAATGCTAAGAAAATTTGTCCAAACTAAAATAAGCAGTGTCCTGAAGATACCAATTTGTTTTTAATTTCCCTTGGTACTTGCTGTAAAATTAATTAGACTAATAGCCTTCCAACCTACGATTCTATGTTCTAGTAACTGTGGATGTTATTCTATGACCCTACTCACCATTTTCTATCAGTTGTTGGCACATTTATCTTCAAAGCTGGTAGATGTTTCAGCACAGGGCTGCCCAGTGAGTTTTGTCATCAGTTGCAGCTTCTAGTTTTCTTGGCTGGATTTCACACTGGGCTTTCACAATTTTTTTGTAATGCTTATGTGGTCAACCTCAAGGTCTCTTTCCAGATTTCAGCACATTACAGAATAACTGACAAGGCAAATGGCAGTCATGCATTCTGATGATGTGGCTCATCCATTTTATCTGGGACTGCTGGTGGACTCTACATGATCAAAGACCTCCAGATTAGAGACACTGTCTTGCCAATGAATTCCAAGGATGGAGCAGAGAGTGTTCATGCGAAATTTCTCCAGTTGTCTGATGTGCCTTAAGGGCAGAGTGCAGGACTTACATCCATATAAGAGGGGAAGGACAATGACAGCTCTGTAGACTTAGTTTTGTGGAGATATGGATGTTGTATTGATTGGGCACTGTAGTACGCAGCTGCCCCAGAATCTGGTTGATCTTGCTGATCCTGGAATCAATTTCTTTGTCCAAAGGCCCATTACTCTAGATGATGCTTCCCAAGTATTTGAAGCTGTTTATGTTTGTCATCTGGGTGTTATCAATAGTAATTTTGTTTTGTTCTACAGACTTGGTATTTGGCCAAATAAAGTACTTCAGTTTTGTCCAGGCTGCAGAACACAGCAGCTTCTGAGAATTTGTTCAGCATCAACTATAGTTTGCTGTCTTTGTGCACCAGGAGTGCACAGTACTGTAATCAACAAAAAGGGTTTCTTAAATGACTGCATGGGGGCACTTTGTCTGTGCATTCAAGCCGTGAAGCTCAAGGAGAGAGCTGTCCAATCAGTAAATGATGTACACTCACTCCCTCAGACCTTCAACAGCATGACAACATGTAAGCAAAGAACAGATTGAATAGGATTACAGTTAACATCTCAAGATGATACAAAAAACATTCCTTTTTCAAGTGTCAAATGCCTTTGTCAAGTCAATGAAGACAGAATAAAAAAAATGTTTTGTTTGATGCATGTCTCTTAGATTTGCCTCCTGGCAAATACCTTATCTGTTGTTTTGGTGAAAGCCACATTGCCCTTTGGGAGGTTTCTTTTCCAGACTGACAAGTCTCAGTCTTGTGAGTGACAGGTCTGTTCAGGAGAATGTGGGTGAAGATGGACAACAGTGAGATACCTCTGCAGTTTCCACAGTATGATTTGCTTCCCTTATTTTTATAATGAGCCACAAACGGCATCATGAAAATCATCAGGTATCTCCTCTATGGGCCAAATGTCTTCTGAGATGCCTTTTGCCAACAAAAATATATTGTAGAAATACTGGTGTTTAGAAGATACATTAACAGAACAGAATAACAAAATAACAGAGATGGAAGGGACTTTGGAGATCTTCTAGTCCAACCCCATGCCCAGTCAGGAAACCATATACCATTTTAGACAAATAGTTGTCCAATCTCTTCTTAATTAACTTCTGAATTAACCAGATACCACTGGTTAATTGTTCTAACTGTCAGGAAATTTCTCCTTAGTTCTGCGTTGGCTCTCTATGATCGGTCTGTCTACCTACCTACCTACCTACCAACCAGTAACAGTTGTTATATATATATGTGTGTCAAGTACAATGTGCAATAATGAAAAAAAAATAAGATGTGCAACATATCATAACAACATAAACCATCAGTCTTTTGTATTTGTGCCCCAACACTGGCTATATGAATATTAAGTCATGCACTCTGTGTTATGACATTGTGATGAATTTTATCATTTGCCTCCATTTCCACTTTTGAATACCTGTATTTGGAGAATTGTAAGAAATATTAGTAAGAAATTTTAAGTAGAAATCTTTAATAAGCATAATTATTCACTTTGTCTTGAATATTAATGTATGTGTCTTTTCTAGTTATTTGTTATTTGGCTACTTTTCGACTAGAGGAACTAGGACTTCAGCAGTTCAGGAAAATCATCAAATCAATAGATGCTGCTAAGATATGTAAGGTAATTAAAATATTTGCATTTCATCGGAATTAAATAAAAATAACCCAATATTCTTGGATTTTAAGTTGTATGGAATTTTTTTGAATATTTTAAATAGTGAATGACTGTTCAAAGCTACTACTTTTAGTACTTATCTTGTATTTGCAGTGGACGAGTCTTCGAGTCTTCTGAGAATTTGTTCAGCGTTCCTCATATACTACAAGTTATAAATATACAGTATTCAAAATTTTAAAAAGGCAAGTTACAAAATTAATATATTTAGGACAACACAAGGTTGGCATCCAGTGCTAAATGATGAGGCATGGCTTATAGACTGTGTAAGAGTCTAAGGCAAAGCCAAATCAAATATATTCCTTAGCACCATACATAAAACCACTGTAACTACATTGGAAGAAAATCTAGGTATTGACAACAATTGAAGATTATGCTACTTTATAATGAAGGCATTTTTTATCCACTCAATAAAAAAGAAATAGCAACTACTTTATTTTCATTGTTTAGAATCTTTCAAATAGTTGGACTACAACACACCATGAATAGTTGCCGCTATTAGCCTACTAGATCAAACCCAGATGGCAGAAACAAAATTTGTAGAGGAGAATGGAAATAGATTTGAAGAAAGTGTATAGCCGTTGTTACAAAAACATCAGCTTAAATCAGAAGGGTAAGAGGGGATGAGGTAAAAGCTTCGGATTGGCCCACAGCTACTTTAGGGAAGAGAGGGGAGAAAGAGAAACTGTCAGGCTTTCCAGATTATGTTACTGTAGCTTATATCAACGAACAAGACTTCTAATATTTCTAATAGCGTCTATTTCCTGATCTGGTCTTCATCAAAGGGCAGATAAAATGGAATGTTCCAACTCAGGCTACCATGGGCCCTCAAAATTTTCATTTAAATCTTGGAGGGTCCTTTAATAAAATCTAAAATTCTGAGCTGAAAGAATTACCCTCTCTTATTCTAATTGAAGAAATTGCTTCAAATAGCAGAAACTCATTAAAATCAACTGCATAAAATTCTTTTCCCTTTATTGTTCTAACAAGTTTCAGATTTTTCTCAAGAGAAATTGCTGATTATTCGTTTTTATTGTATTAAAGGCATATTGACTTCTCACATTGAGCCAGATAGAAAGCTGCAAACTGCTTTTTTTAATACTACTTAGGGGGGGGGGGGGTGATAGTTATTTCTTTTGCCAGTTTTTTATTTTTCATCCTGTCACTGCAATTTTTTATAGGAAGATGGGTTAAAGTCTGCACTGAATTCATATGCATTTTTCTGTATATTTTCCTAACAGACATTTCTGTTTGCAATTTTACTTAATGTATCTAATAATCTTTGACTTACGTATTTTTGTACTTCCCATTGCAACATACTGTACCAAGAAATGTATGTTCATGTTCATGTACTTTGATTTTATGTGAAATCAATACTAAAATGCAAGCCAATACAGTTAGTCTCTGGGTTATGACCTTAATTGGGACTGGAATTTATGTTGTTAAGTGAAGCACTTGTTAAGCAAAACATCACGTTACTTTGCTGAGTAGCAACAGCAGTCCTCTCAGTCTTGGTTGGACTGTGTGTTAGGAAAGTATCTCACATTTTCCTGTTCTGAAATCTGATTTGCCTTCCTGCCTGTTCCCTCCTCCCCTTTTGGCTGTTCGGCACTCTGCCATATATCTCTGTTGGCTCCTGCTGACACCACTAGTGGATTTTTTCTGTCTTGTACAGAGTACCAAAAACTCCACATTGTTGAAACTGTTCTGACAAATACTCATGGCAGTCTTCCATATCACAATAGCAACACATCATTTTCTCATTGCAATTTCCCACCATTGCTATTGCTATCTATTAGAAAACTACAACACTGGAGGCATTATATTTCATTCAGTCCTTGTATTTTATTATTATTGTGATGATAAGTACATCCATGGTGTTTCGTAGATCTTTGTACCAGACTGTACACTACACAGTATGCACAATTATTACGCAAGTTGTATTTTGGAGGATTAATTTTCTTTCTACAGTGCTCTCGATCAATCCAAAATGTTAATAAACCTCAAACCTGAATATTTAAGAAAGTAAAAGTGAGGTTTTAGCTTAGGAGAATATCTATGTGTGCACAATTATTGGGCAACTATTAGTGTGCAGAATTATTATGCAACTAAATGAAAACTTGTCCATCTCACTTATTTACTTGCATCTGTTAAAGTGAGAATAATAAAGAAACAACTTAAAATATACAAAAAAACATTTCTGATATTAAAAAAAATCAGTGACCAATATAGCCACCTTTCTTTTCAATAACAGTCTGTCAGTTTCATGATCTTTTGACGTATCAATGTTTTGTGCAGCAGCAACCACAGCCTTCCAGACACTGTTCAAAGAGATGTATTGTTTTCATTCACTGTAAATCTCCCATTTAAGAAAGGCCCACAAGTTCTCAATAGGGTTTTGGTCAGATGAGGAAGGGGGCCATGTCATTATTATTTCATCTTTAAGGCCTTTACTAAACTTGCAATTTTGACTTACTTGTCTTGTTCATTGGTGGTTGGGTTTCAGCCTACCTTATCTTGGCCATGTTTCTGAGCACTGAACACCTTGTACTTCTAGGCACTTCAGGTAGGTTGCAGTTCTGGAATATGACAGCACTGGTGGATAATTGGTTCCTGGTAGCTTCATGCTGGATTCTTCTCAAATCTTGCGTCTTTTTTTCTCAACACGTTTCTTGCGACCCTGTTAACTATTTGCAACAAAACATTTGATGGTTCTGTAATCACGCCTCAATATCTTAGCAGTTTCAACCGTGTTACATCCCTCTGAAATTTTCACAATGTTCGGCTTTTCAGAGTCAGTTAAAACTCTTTTTTGGCCCATTTTGCCTGAGGAAAAGAAGCTGCCTAATAATTATGCATACCTTGATATAGGGTGTTGATCTCCTTAAGCCATACCCTCCTTCGTTACACAAATGCACATCAGCTAACATGCTTATATCCACTAATCGTTGAAGTTTATAAAGCTTGAAGGTGGAAAATATGTATGAAAAGGATGATATGGTCAAAATACTCACTTGCCTATTAATTGTGCACACAATGTATTTTGGAGGTTCTGAAACTCAAGAGCATGGGTGTCAAACTCGCCGCGTCATGTGATATGTTGTGACTTTTTTTTGCATTGCCAGAGCTGGATGGGCGCGGCCTCCATATGATGCAACTGGCCTGCGGGCCAGCAGTTTGACACCCTTGCTCTAGAGCAGGGCTTTTCAACCAGTAGTATGGGTGCCACCTGTGGTACATTGGCACCTGGCAGGTGGTACGCAACCATCCTAGAAAAGTGGTAGCGGGGGAGGGGAATGAGAGCACAGCCGGGCGGGCAGTCAGGTGTCTTGCTTGGCTGTACCTTGAGGGGCACTTTTTTCAGTGCCATTGTAACTTTGAACAGTCACTAAGCGAACTGTTGTAAGTCGAGGACTACCTGTACTTTATCACTTTTTTCCTTTTTTGGGAGGGGTCATCAAGTTTTTGACACCTTGCTAGGTGACTGGTGGTACTCAGATATTGCCATATCCTAAAAGTGGTACAATGGGTGAAAAGGTTGAAAAGCCCTGCTCTAGAGCTTATTTACAGAATACAAATATGGAGGAAAGTGGAATTTCCAAAATAGCCATTTTCTCAATTCTGATGGAAAATACCTATGATCGTATCTGGTGCTCTAGGCAATATTTCAATAGAAATTATGAATGAGTTATTGTTGAAAATAGAAACTGTGATCTGATTTCAAGGCAAATAATTTTTTGATTAAGCTTCTTTCATTGATGCATAGAGTCTTTTCAGTTCCTTAGGTTCTTTTTCAATGTGATGAATTTGCAAACATGGATAAAAGATGAATGGAGTCAGATTTATGATTCGGTTTATGTAAATGAAAACTGGATTGAACCACTGCAAAGGTAAGAGTAATTGTAGACATGCTTTCTCAAGTAACTCCCAATGCATTGTCAGGACATATTTCTCAAAAATGTGCATGATTTGCTGTTTGAATGGAACTGCATCTTAAGTAATACTGTTCATTTGAATCTCTACTTAACTGAGATTGGAACTGTTGTCCCTTTTGTGTAAATTCTGTGGTGCATGTAACAACAAAATCATGTAGTTTTAGTTATATTAACCAATTACGAGCTCATTGTAAAACCTTTTTCAAGATTTTTATGATTCTGTTTCAGTCTGATAGAAAAGAAGTAGTAAGTATTAGAGATAGTATCAAGATCACATGAAGTATTAGTATCACTTTATACTGCACTGATAAGACCACACTTGGAATACAGTATTCAATTTTATTCATTCTGATACAAAAATTATGTTGAGATTTTATAAGGAGTACAGAGAAGCGCAACAAAGACAATTAGGAGTCTGGAGGCTAAAACATGATGAACAGTTGCAGGAACTGGGAATGTAGTCTAACAATCAGAAGGCTTGGAATGATGGCCAAATGGTCTCTAAATTCTGCCACGGCACACTCTTCTCCAATAAGCAACCAAATCAGAAGATCATTTATACAATTTATTATTTTGATAAGGGTCTCTCTATGAAAAAAGCCTCGGAATCCTTGAAATATATATACTTAATAGAGGAAATACAATATAAAAGAAAACTTGATTGGATGGAGGAAACCATCATTTCCAATTACATCAACATTGGTCAGTTTGCTAAACATCCCATAATATTAAGCATGATTGTTTGAATGAGCATTATATTAAAAGTAGAAAAAATAAAAACATGGGGTAATATGTCATTGGTCCGATAGAGTCCATTGTAAAAAGATTGAAGCAGTATATAACAACTGAATAACAACTAGTTACTTTATACAGATATTGAATAACCATGCAAATAAAGCGTGGATTTACTCCAAATGACGTAATTATTATAGTTCAACATGTATTGGACTTCCAGTTCAGGACCAATCTACATGTTTAAATTCTATAAAATAACTAAAATTGCTTATGCTAGTATTATTAAGCAGATGGAACCCAAAATAAAAATAAAACTGTATTTTTGCTTGTTTGTTTGGCTTCCTGGAAGATGGCAGCCAAAAATACAGGAATTGATCAATCAGCTCGATAATATTGCAGATAAACACACTACTACAACTTTAAAGAAGACTGAGCCAAATGAATTTAACTTGACGATCCCTAATCCACGAGCTATACTGATTCCTGAGCAAATTCCACAACAAGAGAAAACAAGACCTGTGAGTTCTGTATTTTTCTATACCAAAAAAGCTTGATTAATTTTTGAAAGTATTTGAATCCTAAGCTTCAGCTTTAGAACACAGATACTTTGTAAAACAACTTCCTACAACTTGGATTTCTTCTAGGCCAGGGATAGGCAACCTTGGCTCTTTTATGACTCGTGGACTTCAACTCCCAGAATTCCTGAGCCAGCATAGTTTTGCCATATGCCAGAACAGATGATAAAATCAGGAGAGGAAGCAAAATGTTTCTAATATCTCTCAGCAAATTCAAAATGACTCACATTTAAGAGAAAAGAATTTCACCCTCGCTTAAAAGAGCCACCATTTCAATTCAATCCAAGGAAAGTGTGAACGTTTAGGGGCTACTAGTAAATATACATCATGTTTGGAATGTACGAGGCCAATTCAGAAATAAACCTCAGTTTGGTTATCAATGACAGACACTCGCAGATACAAAACCTTTATTATACACATTAGAAAACTACAACATTACATTACTTTGCAACATAATCACCATTCAAATTGAGGCACTTGTCATAACGTCTTACAAGGTTTGAAATTCCTTCTCCAAAACAATCTCCTGCCTGGGAACGAAGCCACCCTGTAACAGCATCGTGAAGTGCATTGTCATGTCGAAGCGGCGCGACGCAAGGCACTGTTTCATGTGCCTGAAGAGGTGGTAGTCGCTCGGCGCCAAATCTGGGCTATAGGGGGAGTAATCAAAAACATCCCAACAGAACTGCTGTCAGGACCCACTTCAATTAATCACCCAAGAAAGCAGAACTCTTGAAACAGGCATTGTCTCAAAAGTTACTTTTATTAGGGACTAGTGATAGCAGGGAATGTAAGGCGAGATCTGAAGAAAAGCCCACATGAATGATATAATTAAAGCAAGCAATATGCCCCCTCCCACCGAAGTCATAATGTCCGTTTGAACTCCAGCCAATCCACAGGTGGCTTGATGGTCGGCTGACTGGTATGGTAGGCGCGCATCTCAGCTTTCATTTCCTTGCAGCTGTCTCCTAGATAAGGAGACGCATTCCATACTCAAAAGGTGGAGGTCAGACAAAGAAAGAGGAAAGCGAAAGTTACCAACATATGCCCTCATGCACCCCCTCCCCCAACAGAATGGCAGGCCCCAAAAGAATAGAAGGCAAAAGAGAATAGGTGAGGGGTTTGGGGTCTGACATCCAGCCCCCCTAAAAAACCGGAAAGTGCACCTGAAAGACAAAAGAGTGAAGGGAAAAACAGCAAACAAACAATTTAGGTTTATCAGGATATAAGGAGTGAAAACATTGTAGCACTCTAGGGGCTCTAACATGTTTCTTGTACACCCATTCATTCTGGGAGGCAGGGAGGGTTTTGCACGAAACTAGATATTAGTCATCCTATGATGGGTTCTGGAGTCCAAAATGTCTTTAGTTTCAAAATGCTGTTCACCCTCAACCATAATAGGTATAGGTAACGGGGGAGCAGGGGACCTGAGAGTGGAGGTGACTTCTGGTTTCAGCAAGCTGCAATGGAATACCAGGTGAATTTTCTGTAGATTCTTTGGCAGATCTAATTTGACTGTTACTGGGTTAATGATACATGTAATTGGGAAAGGTTCAACATACTTAGGCCCTAACTTTTTTGAGGGTTGTAATGATTTTAAATATTTAGTGGAAAGAAATACACGCTCGCCAACTTCAAAAGGTTTTTGTTCCATCTTCTTTTTATCCGCTTGCAGTTTGTATGTCTTTCTGGCCTTGTCGAGTGCTTTGCGAACAACCACCCAGGTATTTTGCAATTGCTTAATCCAATCTTTG
The DNA here is from genome assembly GCF_016545835.1 of Crotalus tigris. NCBI lineage: Eukaryota > Metazoa > Chordata > Lepidosauria > Squamata > Viperidae > Crotalus > Crotalus tigris. Next base: position 2,162,424 of record NW_024096565.1, read on the forward strand.
AGTGATTTCGGGCTCTTTAGTGGGGAGTTCTGGAATGGCCACAAATGTTTGGCCATTGGCAACTTGGAAAGGAGTAAACCCAGTACTAAAATGTACTGCATTGTTGTAGGCAATTGCTGGTCTGGGTCTGGATGCTTCAGGACAGGCTTCATGGAGAATATTTTTTTAAGTTTTTCAAATGCTGCTTGACATTCTCCTGTCCATTTTAATGGCTGGCTAGGTTTCGGTTTATCCCCCCTTTGATTTTTAACAGATTGGTGATAGGGAGGGCAGTCTGAGCAAATGATGGAATGAATTGTCTATAACAATTGGCAAACCCCAGGAAACTTTGGAGTTGTTTCCTGGGTCTTGGGGTAGCCCAATCCAGCACTGCTTTCACCTTTCATGGATCCATCTCTACCCCCTCATGGGATATGCGATACCCCAGGCAATCAATATGCTCTTTGTGAAATTCACACTTAGATAGCTTGGCAAACAGTTTTGCAGAGCATAATTTTTTCAAAACAGTTCTGACCAATTTAATGTGTTCATCTTTCGCTTTAGTGTAGATGAGGATATCACCCAGGTAGACCAGAACCCCTTTATACAGGTGCTCCCTCAACACATCATTTATCAATTGCATAAAGATGGCAGGCGCCTCCTGCAGTCCAAATGGAAGTACTTTGAATTGGAAACATCCTAATGGGCAGTTAAAAGCCATTTTCCATTCATCTCCCTTTCTAATCCTTATGCGGTAGTAAGCTTCCCTCAGGTTCAGTTTTGAGAAGATTTTCCCTTTTGACAGGTGTGCTAACATGTCCTTCATTAAAGGTAGGAGGTACTTGTTCTCCACACACACAGCGTTGAGACTTTGATAGTCCACGCAGAGACAAAGAGATCCATCTTTCTTTTCCCTAAACAGGACTGGGGCAGCTACTCAAGGTTTAGCTGGCTCAATAAAACCCGTTTGTAAATTTTTTCTTATAAATTTTTCCAGTTCATTCAGTTCTCTAGGAGCCATTGAGTACATTTTAGGTTTTGGTAGCTTCACCCCTGGGATGATCTCAATAGCATAGTCTGTGGGGCAGTGAGGGGGGAGTTCATCCGCCTTCTGTTCACTGAACGCCTCAGCTAAATCTCGGATAGCTGCCCCAGTCCTGTTTAGAGAAAAGAAAGATGGATCTTTTTCTCTCTGCATGGACTATCAAAGTCAAAATTTGGGGAAAGTGTATAGAATGTGCAGATATCGTGAACCGATGGACTTCACAGACCTTCTTGTCAATTTCCTGCATGAGTTCAGATGGGCAGCCACTTCTTACCTCATCGTGTCAGTTCATCCATCTTTAAACATGCAACACAATGTACGACATCACTCATCACATTTGGTCTGTAAACATTACATATTTCGCAATGAATCACAGCTGCCGAAAATCTTTTCGCACACAGAAATCGTATTACTGCATGCACTTCAAATTTGGCGCAATTTTCTGTAGCAGGGTTCATTTTCAACTGCAACAATTGCAACACAATCTTCTCCTTCAACTCCTCACTGTCTGCTGAACTACTGCGCACAGTGCCATAGGATGGGCGTCGCTATCTTGCCTATTTCGCGCACATTTCTTGCACGTGCTCAAACAGAGGTTCTTTTTCTGAATTGCCCTTGTATTAATTTTTTTTAAACAATCCTGTAATCCCTTGCATTGGGGAGGAATCGTTGCGACTGAATGGAGCTGAGCACTAACTGACTGGATGCCCTTCCTGATGTGTACGTGGAGTCACAGCAGATACTTTTTTTTGTGCCACTATCTAGGATCGAACTCACAGCCCCCTGATTGTGAGGCGAGAGCCCCACCTCTAGGCCATCAGCCAGCTATTTGCATTCATTGGAGGAATAACGATTACAAGGATTGGGCTTAAAAGTTATTTTTTTCAGCATCATCATATCTTTGAATGCTTGCCGAATAAAGCTGTTGATTGTGATGACTACCTATAGATTTTGTCTGTGTATTTATGCTCAGATTCCCAAGAATACTTACAAACCACCTAGAATGAAGCAGCATCTAGAAAGAATCAGATTGAAGAATCGCCAGAAGGCGGAGGCAAGTTCAGTATTTTAATTTATTTACTTCACTATGTTTTGTGGACTTTTTCTATCCATATTTGTTGTATTTTGAAATATCTCTGGTTTCCACGGAATTGCTGAGAAGTCAAATTGTATCATAATTAGCTGCTTGTATTTGAATAATCGATTTTCAAAATTCTGCTCCAGATTCCTATTTATGTAATAGTTGGTTAAACATTTCTGCTACATACTATTTTGCCGTTCATAAAAAGGCTTAATGTCAACCAAACAAGGAGGCACTTAGCTGCCAGAATTTCACTTTTGACAGCTAAGACACCAAATTAGGCAAGAAAATGGTATGAGAATGTCTGTCCACTCTAGACGAGTTCATCATCATGGGAATTAGATTTGTTCTCCATGCAGAGAATATGACCTGCAAGTTGGATACTCTTTTGGAGCACATCATCATTATTAATATGGTCGAAATAGCGAATCTTTAGGATTTAGCAAAGCCATGTTTATTGGAAGATATTAAGACTCTTGTTAATACTTGCTGAAACCTTCCAAGTTTCACTGACTTTAATTGCTGCCGGGATCACTATAGAGGTGAGCAGAGTTTAAGTTTCGGTAATATTGACAAGGAGGACTAGGTTTTATTCTGGAAAACTTTATTCTGGAAAACAACTGTTGCTTTTACAATGTGGCACTTAATATCTGTCATAATGGGCATTTTTGGTCTTAATGCAACAGCTTGATCAGGGGTATAAGTCCTTATCGATAGCATCGTAGACTGTCGGTACATTATATAAATGTAGGATTTGCCAGAGAGATTCTCGTTGGACCCTATCAAATGCTTTCTTAAAAACTTTAAAGTTAATGCCCAGTGGATGCCGATACTCAATGCAGTATTCTATGATATTTCGTAAGGTGAAGATTTGTTTGCGGCCGGACCTTTCATAGCGAAATCCAGCTTGTTCTTCTTTCAGATGTTGGTATGTGGCATTTTGCAGCTGCCTAAGAAAAATTATGTAAATTTTTTTTCCAGGCACCTGGAAGAGGGTAATGCCCTGCCTATTGAGTTGTCAAGGTTCCAACTGACGAACCCACCTTCGAGACATTCCAATCTCTTAATGTAAAACTTTATTGAGTACATCACTTCGGCACTAATGAAAGCAAAACTATCTCTGGCAAGACCCTTCCCAAACCCATATAATAAAAGCATTGAATTCTCCTTCCCTCTGGGTCAAGTCAAGTAGAAAAATACTGTTATGAAAAAGCATCCTTAGGCCTGGCCAGACACCTGGTGTAATGTCCTTCAGTCTCACGGTCTGGGCTTCTTAATCTTTGAAGTCTGCATTCCAAACCTCTCCCCTTCCCCCAGGTTCTTTGGCAAGCTGAGAAGCAATATTTGTCACACCAGCAAAACCATGCTTCGAAACTTGTCAGTTATCTTTGGAGATTTTAATAATAGTCCCTCTTCACCACTCCTCTGGAACTCCACCACTTTGCCACATTTTTCAGTTGTTGTCCGTTCTTTCACCATATCCTGGCCGCCATGTTTAAGATCTCATCTAAGCTAGCTGCCTTGTGGTTTTTAAAGCTTCTAATCACTATCTTCTTCAATTATTATTTCACCAGTATTCACCTGAAGCTGTTGTTGTGCGCACTCTTCATTAAAATTGTATATAGTGGGTGGGTTTGGCTGGTTAAGGGTTTCTTGGAAGTGTTCAATCCATCTTTTGTTCTGCTCATCTTGGGTGACCAGAAGCTTCCCATTCTTATGTTTGATCAGTACACTGGAGCTGTTCCTCTTTCCAGCCAGTTTGTTAGCAATATAATAAAGAGTTCTAGAATCATTCCGATAGGCTTGTGCCTCAGTGCCTTTCCATTCCAACTGTTCTTTCTTTTCTTTCGGCAGCTTCACCATCTGGTCGAGCTCTGTATATTTTTATTCAATTTTTCCATTTCATCCACATCTTTGGCCTGGTCCCGTTTTAGTTTTATAACGTTCCTTTCATCTCTAAGCTTTCATGATCTATTTTGGATCCACTATTCCTTCCATTTTCCTTGCCTTTTCCAATGACATTTTATTTTGGATGCAGTGTATATTGATATTTCTGAAGTTGTTCCGGCTGTCTTCTATATCTGCTGCTTCCTTAAGAACACCAAAATGATTTTCTCAGTTTTAAAATGAAAGATTTGACAATAGTGTGGTCCTTGAGTTTCACCATTGCAAATCGTCTTTTTGACTTGGGCTGTTTTTGTTTTTGAAGGTTACACTTTATTTGCGCCCTGATAAGATAATGATCTTGTATCACAGAGAGACGATCTTCACTTCTGACTAATACAAATAAAATCGATTTCATTGAAGGTGTGACTGTTTGTTGATTGCCAGGGCGTCTTATGGAATCGTCAGTGTTGGAAGTATGTGTTTCCAATACACAGTCCATTATGTTCACAGAAGAATGTCAGTCGCTCTCTGTTAAATCACTGAACTGAATTGAAGATGTGTGTGCTCCGATCACATTCTCTAAGCTGTGTTCGTCACCTCCCAGCCAGGAATTAGAGTAAAATAGCCAATCAGGACCTTTAAGTTATAATTTGGAATGCTGTCAAAAGTATCCTTTATTTGTCCATAAAATTTGTCATATCATCTGAGTTATCTGTTGGTTCATAAGCTTGTATGCTTTGACATGTCCATGTGCAAAGTGAGCTGTGATTATTCTATCAGTGGCCAGTTTCCAGCCAATGACTGCCTTTGTTGCTCATTTTCCCAAAACAAGGTCAACCCCGTGTTTGTGCTGCTCTTCATGGCTGCATTTAAGATGGTCTTGCCAATACTATTCATCCGTCCATTCTCTATCCACCTGATCTCACCAATGCTTAAGATGTCTAGCTTGTAGTAATCAAGCAGAAGTTGAGCAGATCATCCTATAATCGCTGTTTTTTGCAGTGGTTATAATATTTAAAGGGACGGGTTGTTAGCCTGACACCCAAAACTCCTCTCTCATCTGGGCTTGGGACTGGCAATGAGTTAGATGCCTTAAGCTATAGGAACATAAATCCCAGTTTAATGTTATGAAAAAAACCCTAAATTTAGAGCACTTCAGTAATGGAAACAATTGCCAAAATAATTGTGGGCTAGGATCAGATAGGAACCACCTGCCTGGGGTACTTTAATTTGGGGATTTAGCAGGGGATTGGACTTGATGGCTTAATTGGCGCTTTCCATCTTTGAGTCAATGAATCAATGCAATATAGAAGATAGATAGATAGATAGATAGATAGATAGATAGATAGATAGATAGATAGATAGATAGATAATTTGGTTTTGTACATTAAAGAATAAATACAATTCTGTGCAAAGAAGTAATGGCATTAATAAATTTTTATTACGGTCACAGACCGCTATTTAATTAATATAACTAATTTTATGTACTTATTTATTAACTTTATATGTTCTTTTAGGAACTGCTGCTAGAAGCAAATGTTAATCAATTCAACTGTGCAGCCCCAAAGTTTGATTACAAATGCTCTGTAAGTAAAACAGAAATCAAGAAATGAATGTAACTATGAATAAATAGAAGAAAATAATTTTTAATAGGATTTATTATAATTTTATTGTTTATATAATTTCAAATAATGTTTTGTTGATATTTGATATTGATAATGATTTGCAGCACAGGCTATGAGCTCATTCTAATTTCACTTTTAATGCTGACACAATTTGAAGTTAGGTTTGGTGGTTGCATAGCAACACATAAGCTGTAAGCTGTTGCTTTTATTTATATTTGTAGATTGACAGAAATCTTAATAGTTTGCTGGTAAAGAAAAGAACTAATCAGTACTAGTAATAACAAGTGTAAATAAATTATGGAAGCTTGTAAATTTTTAATTTTCCTCATGAAAAAAGAGTGAAATTCTGACCTTAAATCTATAATAGTTGTTTAAACTATTAAAGTATTGTTATTCCAAAATGTAACTGTGAAATAGACTATAAAAATACTTTAATAATGACTGAATCTTCCCTGACATCAGGCTTTTTTTTTTGCTGCAGAAATTTCTAAAATCATATGCAAAACGTGGTAGGTTATGCATAATGCATATCTCAAGGGTGCTTTTCACTTTCTTTGCTTTCTCTTTTGTTTTTTCCCCAAAGTCCAGTTGCCTTTTGAGAAAAGCACCTTTGAGACAAACAATCAAATGCATAATTTGATTTTGAAGTATTCTTTTTTAAATAGAATAAGTTATATAATAAAACTACAATAATTTTTACCTATAGATGAAGGAAATCCCAAACCTTGCTGAAAAATTTGAGGCTCAGAAGATCAAGATCAAGGTGAGGAGCAGCTCTGGGTAGCCTAATCTTTTAAACTGGTGAGATTCAAAAAATTAAATTGAAATTACTTTAACACCAGCAGGCATCTTTTTGGTGGCCAAGGGCTTCCTTAAACATTTCTGATGGCAGCAAAATATATAAAGAAGCAGATTTGGGAATGTTTTTATTTTTTTTCTTACGATACACCTGATTCCTGCATTTTCTGTTAGTTATCAGTTTTCACCAAAGAAAATTTTTCAACTTTGCTGAAAACGATATTTCTGAGAGTCAAAAACTTGGTTGAGCAAGAACCTAGCTGTTCTTGAAAAATAGGCAGATAGCATCAGATCTAATTAATCCTTGGAAGACCCATCCTAAACTGTGGGCTGTCTTGTGAAGTAAAAAATACTCCCGAAAATAGTAGGGACAAACCACATTAATATGGTTTGCTACCATGAAAACACAATGGCATGTGCCTTAAACAGGATTTTGTTTTGTTCCTTAAATATTTTTTCAAGCCATCCTGACATTTTCTTGTTTCAGTTCTGAATGTAAATAATTCTTAGAAAATGATCAGTATAATATAGGTAGTCCTCCACTTATAACAGTTCATTTAGTGACCATTCAAAGTTACAATGTCACTAAACAAAGTGACTTATGATCATTTTCACATGATCATTGTAGCATCCCCATGGTCACATGATCTAAATTCAGATGCTTGGCAACTGACTCATATTTATGACGATTGCAGTGTTCCGGGGTCAAGTGATCCTTTTGCAAACTTCTGATAAGGAAAGTCAGTGGGGAAACCAGATTCAGTTAACAAACATGTTACTAACTTAACAACTGCAGTGATTCAGTGGCAAGAAAGGGCAAAACGAATGTCTCGCTTAGGAACATAAATTTTGGGCTCAATTGTGGTCGTAAATCGAGGACTACCTGTATTTAGAGCTGCTGATCAGTGAAAACATTGTAGTATTATTTATAATAAAGCAGGTTTTTTTAGTTAGGCATAATGGAGTCTTAACATTGTGTGCCTACAGTATTCAGCTGCTGTATGTCGTATGTATTGAAGCTTCTAAACCAGTGGTTCTCAACCTGTGGGTCGGGACCTCATTTGGGGTCGAATGACCATTTCACGGGGGTCGCCAAGCCACGCAGTCCGTCATTTTTTTCCCCTTTTCCCTAGCTGTCCTACTCCCTCTTATTGGTGGCCACACCCACTTGGGGGTCACCACAACATGGGGAACTGTATTATGGGGTCACGGCATTAGAAAGGTTGAGAACCACTGTTCTAAACATTCTTCAGAGACATCCCCATGTAGAATATATTATATAGGAAGCTAAACATAATGTAACCAAGACATGAAGATAGGCCTTAAGTTAGAACAATCAGAAAAGATGACAACTGGAACATTAAGCATAATAAGGCAACTATTTATTCCACTATCACTATCACCACTTGTTCAAAAATCACACAGTGCTAGTGAGAATCTTTGAAAAATTGCTGAAATTTTTATATGTGATTGTTAAAATTGTTTAATCATGCTTAAAAACATACTTGCCTGTTTACCTCAGAATTTCATATTGTGTTTTTTGTTCACACTTTATCCTAAACTGGAATAAGAATTGTGAAGTTAATTATGAAGCCCATTATTGCAGTCAATTGATTTCTTGGCTACCCCATCTTTCTTTAGTTTTCTTTATCAGTCCATCTCTTCTAGGATTATATAGGAGGAAAATGCTCATTTTATCCATCCAAGAAGAGTTAGTATTTGAAAGGTCAAGGTGCTTTAAATCAATCTCCATTGTCCTTTGTGGGTTGGAGGAAGCTTTCTATGATAACACTGTGAAAGGCTCATACATTTGTCTTTTGATGGGTACTTTTAAGGATGGGTAGAGGTCCTTAAGAAACAAACATTTCTTATCCCTGCCTTAAACCTTCATGGCTCAGAAAATGCCTCAAAATAGCTATTTTGGAAGGGGTTTGGGGGGTCTCTGAATGAACTTTGAGATGTAGAGATGGAAATCCTTTGTCCCCCAGAGGCTTCCCACTTTTTTTTCACTCTTAAAACCACGGGGGAAATTGTTTGCTTTTTGTTTACAAGATATATAAGGCTACCCAAGTCACAATGCTGTACTGCTGTACAGTGCAAAAATAAATAAACATCCCACTCGAAATCAAAACAAAACATGTATAATATATAAATAGAAAATGGTGACCAAGCAACACAACAAAACAGCCAAAACGGGATTTTCAGGCAATTGGACTCTAGTGCTTGAGGGAAAAGAAAAAAAAAAAAACAGGAAGGAAGCAAGCAAGCAAGTAAGCAAGCTAAGATACATATAGAGAAAAAAAGAAAAAATATAGAAAATACCAAAGAGATATTCTGCAATGTCACCCTTTTGGCAATTATTTACCACCAAATTTTAAAAGCAGGAACTAGGGGTGCTGCAAATGACTGAAGTATATGGAACCATAACCTAATTAAATATATTTTCTTTCTTGATTATAAACTCCGTATAATTTGTATCATTCTACGTGGAAATGAAATGTAAAGGAGAAGTGTATACCTCATTGTTCATCAGCCAATGAATTAATGCGATTCATGAGCCAAATCGTGGCCTATTATTTTTATTAATGTTAGTTTACTTTAAACCACTAACAATAGGATCTTAGAAATATATTATTATTATTATTAGAAATAAGATCCACTTATTTTCATGTTACTTATTTTAGAAATATAAGATTTGATTGTAGGCTAAATGAAGCAAAACATTTTTGGGAAGTGATATATCTTAATATATTTTGATTATCAATCATACTGGGAGCTTTTTCTTTTAAAAAATATTGCTGTCTCTGTAATAAATTATCAGAAGAAATTTAGTATTGCATAATTAACTCTTAATTAATTAATAACATAATTATATTCTTCATTTCTGCAATTGTAATTTAATACATAAGTTGAGGATATGCCACTGATGAAAATAGAAACAGCTTTTATATTGGATACTATGCATTTATCATCAACTACCTATTAACTACTTAAAGAAACCTAAATAACTATTTTAAAATTTAGTTAGGGAATATGATACTGTTATATCAGTTATAGATTGTTCAAGATTTCTCTTTTACAGTTTTGCTTCTAAAAATATTCATGTATTAATTTATTCAACAGACTGACAATACTCCCGTTAGGCTAAATGCAGCAGCAATCTTAAGAGAAGGTGTTCTATACCAAAGAAAAGTGGAACAGGAGCTTAAGAGGTACTTAATCTATGTCTGATTTGGTAATGTTTTTATTGTCTTCTAAAGAAAATTAAGATGCTATCTGTTGTTTATAATACAATTATTCTCCTCTCTTTCAAAACTGAAAAGATTCCAAAGATTATTAATAAAGGTATTTTCAGTTATATTAGATGAGGAGAATCAGTTTGGTGTACAGGTAGTCCTCTACAACAGTTCCTTTACTTTTAATTTTTTAAAAAGTTTCAACATGTAAAGAACAAGTACCCCACTGCTTACATCTCTCTGTGTAGATGTAGTTCCATTAAAGACTACACATTGGGTGCGGTTTGTCAGCCAGTTACAAATTCATCTGATAGTGATGCTGTCTATTTCACACTTTTTTTAGTTTACCAAGAAGTAATCTACTTTGTGGTCTACTTTGTGGTCTACTTTGTCAAATTCCTTACTGAAATCCTGGTATACTATGTCCAGCATTTTGCTGGTCCACTAATTAATCACTTTTCAAATTGTAAATAAGATTTGTTTGGTATTATCTGCTTTTAACAAACCCATGTTGGCTTCTTGTTATACTTTTGCTTGCTTCTAGGTGCTAGGTGAAAAAAAGCTTATTTCTCAACCTAAAAGAGGTGCAAACAATTTACCTAGGTGTTACCCTTAGGGCAGTGGTGGCGAATCTATGGCACGCATGCGAGAGGCGGCACTCAGAGCCCTCTCTGTGGGCATACACGCTGTTGCTCCAGCAGAGTTCACCAGAGTAGTGAGCACTTGGCGTTTGGAAGCGATGGGGCAGGAAGTGAGTGAGCAAGCGGCGTTGGCCCCCCAGGGATGCCCTGGAGATGGCAAGGGACTGGCCCCGGCCATACTCACCCAGTCTGCCATGATCACTGCAGCCACGCCCACCCAGTGGCCCCCCCCCCCGAGGGCACCACAATGCTGATGCAGCCCTGGCACTTTGCGATAAATAAGTGGGTTTTGGGTTGCAGTTTGGGCACTCGGTCTCTAAAAGGTTCGCCATCACTGCCTTAAGGTGTTTGGTTAACATTTATCTAGGAAAAAGGCTGGAAATGCCAGGGAAATGAGACAAAAGGGAACTGAGCCAAAGACCAAAGGCCTCCCCTTATAGCTATTCTAGCCTTCACATAAGACAGCAGTATTTGAGCTGTACTGTTTCCCTTCAAATAACCTATTTTAATTTTTATTATAGAATTGAACATCTTCTCCAAGGAGCACAGGATCCATCAAAATTTCTAGAATGGCAAAAACAAATGCGTGGGAAAGATTTGGACCAACAGTTGACAGAAGCAGAATGTAAAAAACTACAAGGAAAGCTAAGCTTTGAGGATGCTATTTTAGCACGCCAGTACTGCATTCAGGAAAAGAAAAAAAATGCTGAGCAGAAGAGAGAAGAGGTACTGAGTGTTCTCCAGATTTTATATGGGTTTGAGTTGTGCATGTGAGTTATATTATAGATATATTATTAAATTATAGATAGATACACTTGGCAGAAAAAGGAGTTTAAGTAGATTCTTGAGGTATGCAGGAAAACTAATGCTTTTCATAAAAAAAAAACCTTTTCCTCTTTTTCAATCCCAATCCCAAGAGGATTTGTGTGCAAAGGCTATATAATGCATAAAGCACTTAATGTTTATTATTCAAACTTAGTAACAATAAGAAACTACATAATCTCCCTCTTCCTATTCAGAGTGCCTCTGTTTTGTTACGATGCAATTTTGATTTATTGTATCTTGTGAAATTTACTGCTGCATCTAGATATATCTTCATGGCTTGTATATGTTTTGCTTTTTGAGATGATATAGAGAGTTTGGTGTCATCAGTGTATTGGTATCTTATTTCAGATCTCCAAATGGTTTTGTATACATGTTGATCAGCTTTTAATCACTTGCTTTATGAGGGTTTGTTTTATTCCTTTATACTTCCTACCATTGCTGCTCTTTTCAGAACAAAATTATCTTATTTAGCTAAGATAAAGGATGATGTCTACTAAAAATATAAAATACAAACTATATACATATTATAGGTGTGGGGAAATGTTTTGTATTTTAGCATTTGTATTTAAGTTGTAAGCTACTGTGAATATACTGCATATATTCTAAGAATATATCTTAGAAGATATTGCAGAATACTAATTTGAGAGAGGAGCTCAAAATAGTATACATAATATTTCCTCCTCCAATTTTCAAGAGAGTAATAACATTCTGAGAACGGAAATACTAAAGACGACTTCAAAATTAATTTCAAGGGAGGAATATGGGTGATAACTACGGAAGTGCATAGATGGAAAGTTCTATGATTAATCCAGGCTTAAGAAGATCCATATAGAGATTAAAGAGAAAGACATAGAAGCAATAAGGAATAGTTAATTATATTGATCTGAATTTCACTCCTGGTGATCCTTGAGCAATTTCTATTACTATTCTAAGGAAATTCCAGGACTCACTTTAATTTTATCCACTCACATTGTCCATTATTTTCCCTTTCTCCTATTACCCTCAACTATGCTAAGCATATAATTTTTTCTAGTTCAGTTTCTGTTCACATCACTTGCTTAAGGTTTTGAGACAAACAGGCAGCATTTTATCTGGTGCAGAATTGATTGGTTCTCTTCTCAGTCCACTCTACCCTAGTAAACATTTATTATACAAATCCACAAGTTGAAGGTGTTCACCTTTTTTTCTTTTCCTTTCTTAGTATTCAGCTTTCACAGCAATGTATTATATTGTCCTAATCATCCTAATATTTGTTAGCGTTGTTATCAGTCTCTTCTATAATCTTGTCTAAATGTGTCATTGTTTTCCTTCATAGAAATAATGGCATCTTTACTTCTCCAATATATTATTTATTTCTGAATATCCACCACAAAAGATCCTGAGCATTATGTTTGAATATCCACCACAAAAGATCCTGAACATTAATGAAATTGTATTGATTAATGAACTGAATATTAAGAGAGGCATTTGAAAAAAAATGACAAAGATTCAAATAATGAAGAGTTGAAAGATACGAGTATTTTTAGTTGAACTCAGGCAAGAAAAAGCTGAAAGAAAAGCACTCCTTTTATATTGATATATATCTCTGAATTTTTTCAGGCTCTCATATGGAAAATGAACAGCACATAAAGCAAAAGCAACGTAAACCACTCTCCCAGAAAGTTCAAAAATGAAAAAGCTAATCAGAGTTTTAATGTCAAAAATATATTAATGCACTTACCTGAGTTTCTTTTCAGCTCCCTGCAAGTTTTCATGCACTGCCCACAATAGATTTGCAGAGAAGCTGGGATAAAATTGTGTTTGTAACTTCCCTTCTAATCATTTTAGCCTTTGAATGTGAAAAATATGGAAGACTATTGTGAAATCATTTAAAATAAACTTTTTTCCTAATTAAACTTAATAGAGTTACATCTATTTGTTTGGATTTTAGACAGCAGAAATGCATCACCAGTGTGCAGAAAGATGCCTTCATGAAAGGAAGGAAAAGGAAAAAAAGGTTCAGCAAGTGGCAGAGGGACATAAAAATGTGAAGCAAGCACAAACAAAACTCCAAAAATGCAAACAGCAAATAGGTATTAATAGTGACAGATCTATAGACTTTTAGCAAAGTTATTTAGCATCGAGAGTATTCATGAACTTGAGAGAAACTATTAAAATGTCATTTCATAGGCATTCTTCTTGTCGGAGCAGTAGCAAGGAGATCTGGTGGGGGGTTTATCATTATCCCCTCTGTCATGGTCTGATCATGCCATAGTGTCCTTGAAAATTTCCAGTTGTGCCCCCTTCTGCAGGGAGGCTGGACATCTTTGAATAATCTATCCTCAGCAACCAATGGACCCTCTCGGGTTCCAGAGTGAGCTGGGGGATGACTGCTGTGGAGGCTTTGGCCACAGCTGGAATCAAACAGCGGCTGAAGTGGTGACAGGATCATGCTCATGTGCCCTCTCTTGGCCCATCTCTCCTGGCTCCTCCCCATAGTTCACAGAGTTGCTGAGGATGTTGAAAAGGGCCAAAAGCACCACTGGAGGAAGACCAAGAATGAATCCAATCAATCGTAAATCTATTCTTCCCACACTCCACCATTAGCTGCTATTCTGTGACTTCCAGCTATCTTATTTGAGACGACAAAATGAGAAAACTGATTGGTTTCAGAGATTGCACTTAAAAGCTTTGCACTTAAAAGAGGTTGCACTTAAAAGCTTTACCATCACCAATCTATAATTTTCTTAAAAACATCTCTTGAATACTTCAGAACTTAAAGCTTTCTGGATAGATTTCATTCTATACAAAATGGACTCCCTCAGCTTCCTGGTGGTGCTTTTAACCTGTGGAATCTCTAAATGCCCCTAAAAAACAAAGAATCTTCTGCCCTTATGATGTCTATAGAAGCCATCTGCAGGAATGGGATGGAATGGAATACAGATCTGCATTTTGGGGTCTATGTCGATGACATTGTTACTGACCATTGATCCAAGTTGCAGAGTAGCAAGTGCACTTTGGAAAGGTATTCTCTGATTAATGAGTTCTCCAATTACCATTTACACTGGAATTCACTCCATTTGCTAATTATTTCTACGTTTATTTATCTTTGGCAATATATTAGTAAAATTTATATTTTTTTCTGCTTTTCTAGCTCAAGAGATATCTAAAAAAAGCCAGGACATACTACTTCAGGCTTTAAAAGAGGAAGAAGAGAAATTTAAAAAAAAATATGAACTGATTCAGCAAATAAGAGCTATAGAATACCTGCCATTTCTTAGAAATAGATTTATTGACTTAACCAAGGTAAACTCATAATAAAATATGGATAAGCCAACAGTGAAATAGAAAAAGAAGATCTTTGCTTATTATAACTTATGAATCCTATCTTGTTCTAATACCTAACTAAAAATTACAATCTCTAAAATTCCTTCTCCATTAATTTTGGCTACATGTAAGGGACATGCACAGCAGGTATCCAAATGAAATCAAAGATGCTGACATGAACTTGTAGTTTTATATAAATAAGTATATTTTACCTCTTATGTTTACAACAGACAAGATAGTCAGGCTAACAGGAGCATCATGAGGTAAATCATCAGGGCATACAGAAGAAAAAGGCAGGAAAAAAGGGAAACTCCTTCTCTGCACACACAGCAGCCAATCACAGTGCAGATTGCCTTACATAGGAACCAGCACTCTAACCAATCAACCACAACTGTGTGTTCTGGCTCACTTCACAATCCCACTGCTCCAGCTACTAAATTTAAATAACACTACAGTTGTGCTTTTAGTATCTCCTCCTTTGTAAAGTCTCCCTAGTTACTTTGACTTCTTTCCCATTAGCTTCACCTTTCATGAAAACATATTTACTACATATTTATTAAAATGTATTTTCTTACTTTATTATTGTTGGATTTATACCCTGTCCATTCAAGAGCTCTGAGTGGTGATGTCCATATTCTTGAAGTCCAATATATACAATAGGTTTGACTAGGTTTAAGTTTAGTTTCCATTAAAATGAAGAAATGCAGCATTACAGAGTCTTTTTCTCCTTTTGTTACACAATGGTGACTAGTATCAAATTAAGGATAACTGATTTTCTTCGGTCCTTCTCCAGTTTCTCTGTAGGTGAAAACTGTCAGAGAGACAAATCAGGACTTTCTGTAAGGAACTGTTATAGATTGACAGCTACTCTTATTTGTGTAATTTCAGCTATGCCTTCAGTTGAACAAACAAGTGAATAAGTTATACAGCTCTCCCCTGCAAGTCTATATTTCTTTCCTAAATCTTTGCTCCATTCCTTACTTAAAACCAGTTCAAGGCTTAAAGCCAATTTACATTTTATATTTGTTGCAACAAAAGTTCAAGACTTAATCCCCAGCAAGAAAAGCAGGAAAGATGGTAATAGTGGAAAGGGATGAGTTGGGGACAATCCCAAACTCCCAGGATTGCATTTTTTTTTTGTCCAAGTGTGGACTCTAATGTAAATTAAGATACAACAGAAATATGGTGCTTCTGCTTTTCTTTTCCATAGACTGCTGATCATGGTGTACTGGGTGAAATGTCGTTTGTGGAACTTCAAGAACGTTTAACTTTGCTGAAAGAATCTCAGCAAAAAGCAGAAGAAGAGAAGAGGGATCTGATAATCCGTGAAAAACATGCTAAGGAACAACTTCTTTTGGATAAACTGGAACAAATCTGTATGTTCAGAGAACAATTTGGCAGAGCAGCTGCATTAAAGTTAGTATGAAATATTGTGATATTTATTCAGAGACCACTGTTTAAACAATGCCACATGAACCACATGACATAAAAGTGCGCACTAAATTTATTTCTTTAATAATCTCATAGACAAGGCCAAACATTACTCATTGTGGGCTTTAAGAATGGATTTTCACCAATGTTCTGTGTTTCAGAATAACCAGCATTTGAAATACTGTATGTTCACAATTTTTGAAAGGGTATTTCTTTGATATTCTAGCCTTTCATTATACTGTGTGTTATATTTTTAAGGACAGTGCAGGGATTTGATACTTGTGAAAATAGGAAGCATTTTCGACTTGAAGTACAGTGGATATAAAAAGTCTACACACCTGTTAAAATGCCAGGTTTTTGAAGTGTAAAAAATTAGACCGAGATAACTCATTTCAGAATTTTTTCCACCTTTAATATTACAAAGTGTATAATTCAGTTGAAAAAATCTGAAATCTGTTAGGTGTAAAATTAACAATAAAAATGTACAATACAGGTAGTCCTTGACCTACGACCACGGTTGAGCCCAAGATTTATGTTGCTAGGTGAAACATTTGTTAAGTGAGTTTTGCCCCATTTTACAACCTTTCTTGTTACAGCTGTTAAGTGAATCACTGCAGTTGTTAAATTAGGAAGATGGTTGTTAAGTGAATCTGGCTTCCCCATTGACTTTGCTTGTCAGAAGGCCACAAAAGCTGATCATATGACTCTGGGACATTGCAACTGTCATAAATAGGAACCAGTTGCAAAGCATCCGAATTGATCATGTGACCAAGGCGATGCTGCAATGGTCGCAAGTGTGAAAAACAATCAAAAACTTTTTCTAATGCCATTGTAACTTTGAATGTTCACTAAATGAACTGTTGTAAGTTGAGGACTACCTGTATCTGTATTTCAGGTGAATCTGAATCTCAATAGACACTCTGTGAATTAGTAGTGCTCAGCTTTGGGAATTGGCTTAAGGTTCTTGCCATTAATCAGATTGCTATACAGTTGGAAGTTATATAACCTGAAAAGTAACCTCAGCTAAAATGTTCCTTACCTATTTATTGCTGGCTTTTAAAAATAAATATTTTATTAATTTTCTAATTTTACAGTCAAAAACTTAATAAAGAATGTGTTGTCTGGGTCCATTAGTAAGTCAGTGGTATATATTAACTTATTCAGTCTAGATCCAATATTACATCACCAAATGTTTCCTGACTTCTTCCAGTAGTACCTTTTTTCCCACACTGGGCAAATACAATTCTTATTGTTATTAATAAATATACAATTGAATATCAACATCTTTGTTACATTTTTCTCATAATATCAATAATGTCAGTTTTAGAAAACTTTTCTAATCAAAACATATCTTAATTGCATTTGCACTTAATATCCATATGTTCAATCAGTATCCTGTTTTTGCTTTTTTTTTAAATTTCAATTTCCCATCAGTGTTCAAAATGTCTCTATTGTTTATAATTTCAAAGTAAGTTATAGTTGGGTAACCAAAAGCTTCCCTTATTCAAACTTCTTAGCATTTTCCTATTTCCCTTCTCATACCAAAATCTAATATTCTAATTATAAATCTTATCTTTCTAGTTATGATAATACTTCTATTTCTAGCAATTATCTATTCTCCACCATAGATAGAAAAATGTAGGGTAGAAAGCACCACCACCAGATGGATTTGTAGCTGGCTGACCGGCTGTGCTCAGCGTGTGGTCCTTAATGGAACCGCATATACATGGAAGGAAGTGTGTAGTGGGGTGTCCCAGGGCTCTGTTCTGAGCCCAGTGCTCTTCAACATCTATATCAACTATTTGGATGGGGGATAGATGAGGAACTCATCAAATTTGCAGACGACACCAAGCTGACAGGAATAGCCAACACTCCAGAAGACAGGCTTAAGATACAGAAGGATCTGGATAGACTTGAACACTGGGCGCTATCTAACAAAATGAAATTCAGTGGTGAAAAAAGCAAGGTTCTACATTTAGGCAAGAAAAACCAAATGCACAGGTATAGTATAGGGGGTACCTTGCTCAATAGTAGTAACTGTGAAAGGGCCCTCGGAGTCCTAGTGGACAATCACTTAAATATGAGCCAGCAGTGTGCTGCAGCTGCCAAAAAGGCCAACACAGTGCTGGGCTGCATTAACAGGGATAGAATCAAGATTACGTGAAGTATTAATACCACTTTACAATGCCTTGGTAAGGCCACACTTGGAATACTGCATCCAGTTTTGGTCACCGCGATGTAAAAAAGATGTTGAGACTCTAGAAAGAGTACAGAGCAGAGCAACAAAGATGATTAGGGGACTGGAGGCAAAAGCATATAAGGAACAGTTGCTGGAATTGGGTATGTCTAGTTTAATGAAGAGAAGGACGAGGGGGGACATGATAGCAGAGGGAGTCAAGCTATTTTCCAAGGCACCTGAAGGCAGGACAAGAAGCAACGGGTGGAAACTAAGCAAGGAGAGAAGCAACCTAGAACTAAGGAGAAACTTTCTGACAGAACAATTAACCAGTGGAACAACCTGCCTCCAGAAGCGGTGAATGCTCCAACACTGGAGATTTTTAAGAAGAGACTGGACAGCCATTTGTCCAAAATGGTATAGAGTTTCCTGCCTGAGCAGGGTGTTGGATTCGATGACCTCCAAGGTCCCTTCCAACTTTACTATTATTATTATTATTATTATCATCATCGCACAGTCAGCCAGATGTTCAGACTGGATTTGGCATTTTGTCTACCTATCGAGTCCTTACCCAGGACCTGGGATAGGCAGATGTGGATGTTTGATGGTATTACAGGTATCGTCGCAGGATGGAAGCAGTTCCTAATAAGGCCGCCTTTTGCAATTGACTAATAGCGAATTTGTCAATGCCAATGGTGTTCAAGTGGTGCTCCAGTTGTTTTGGGATTGCACCCAAGGAGCCTATGACTATTGGTACTACCCTTGCTTGCTTTTGCCACAGTCTTTCTATTTCTATTTGTAGGTCTTTGTATTTTGTTATCTTCTCCAGTTCTTTCTCTTCTATTCTGCTATCTCCAGGCACTGCCACGTCCACTATCCAGACTTTTTTGTCTTTCTTATCGACAATTGTTAAGTCTGGGGTGTTATGTTGCAGGTGCTTGTCTGTTTGAATTCTGAAGTCCCAGAGCAGTTTAATTTTATCATTTTCTATGACTTTCTCTATTTTATGATCCCACCAGTTTTTGCTTACAGGCAAATGATATTTTTTGCAGATCTTCCAATGCACCATTGTTGCTACTTTGTCATGCCGCTGCTTGTAATCAGTCTGTGCAATCTTCTTGCAACAGCTTACCAAGTGGTCCACTGTTTCTTCAGCTTCTTTGCATAGGCGGCACTTACTGTCTGTTGCTGTCTTCTCAATTTTGACTTTGTATGCATTTGTCCTTAAGGCTTGGTCTTGTGCAGCCAGAATTAGTCCCTCGGTCTCTTTCTTCAATTTTCCTGCTCTTAGCCATTGCCAGGTTTTATTATTATCTGCTTTCCCAGCTATTTTTTTAATGTATTGGCCATGTAGAGCTTTGTCTTCCCATGCCTCTATTCTGTTCTTCATCTGGTCTTTCTTGTAGGCCAGTTTGGTCTCTCCAGTAGTTAGTAAGCCTTATTATTATTATTATTATTATTTATTATTTATTATTATTATTATTATTATTATTATCGATCATCGCACAGTCAGCCAGATGTTCAGACTGGATTTGGCATTTTGTCTACCTATCGAGTCCTTACCCAGGACCTGGGATAGGCAGATGTGGATGTTTGATGGTATTACAGATATCGTCGCAGGATGGAAGCAGTTCCTAATAAGGCCGCCTTTTGCAATTGACTAATAGCAAATTTGTCAATGCCAATGGTGTTCAAGTGGTGCTCCAGTTGTTTTGGGATTGCACCCAAGGAGCCTATTACTATTGGTACTACCCTTGCTTGCTTTTGCCACAGTCTTTCTATTTCTATTTGTAGGTCTTTGTATTTTGTTATCTTCTCCAGTTCTTTCTCTTCTATTCTGCTATCTCCAGGCACTGCCACATCCACTATCCAGACTTTTTTGTCTTTCTTATCGACAATTGTTAAGTCTGGGGTGTTATGTTGCAGGTGTTTGTCTGTTTGAATTCTGAAGTCCCAGAGCAGTTTAATTTTATCATTTTCTACGACTTTCTCTATTTTATGATCCCACCAGTTTTTGCTTACAGGCAAATGATATTTTTTGCAGATCTTCCAATGCACCATTGTTGCTACTTTGTCATGCCGCTGCTTGTAATCAGTTTGTGCAATCTTCTTGCAACAGCTTACCAAGTGGTCCACTGTTTCTTCAGCTTCTTTGCATAGGCGGCACTTACTGTCTGTTGCTGTCTTCTCAATTTTGACTTTGTATGCATTTGTCCTTAAGGCTTGGTCTTGTGCAGCCAGAATTAGTCCCTCGGTCTCTTTCTTCAATTTTCCTGCTCTTAGCCATTGCCAGGTTTTATTATTATCTGCTTTCCCAGCTATTTTTTTCATGTATTGGCCATGTAGTGCTTTGTCTTCCCATGCCTCTATTCTGTTCTTCATTTGGTCTTTCTTGTAGGCCAGTTTGGTCTCTCCAGTAGTTAGTAAGCCTTCCTGATATACTAATTTCAGTGCATCTTCATCATTGTTCTTCAGATATTCTTCCAAAGCCATTTTTTCTTCTTCAACCATCTGATGTACTTGTAGCATTCCACGCCCACCTATTTGCCTTGGTAGATAAAGTCTATCAATGTCACTGCGTGGATGAAGGGCATGATTCATTGTCATTATTTTTCTGGTCTGCCTATCCATTGCTTTTAGTTCTGCTTGAGTCCAGTCCACTATTCCAGCTGTGTACCTAATGACTGGGATTGCCCAGGTGTTGATTGCCTTTATGGTATTTCCTCCATTGAGTTTGGATTTTAAGATCTTCTTCACTCTCTTCATGTATTCACCTCTAATCTTTTTCTTGACTTCAGTGTGCTTGATGTTGTCAGATTATTATTATTATTATTATTATTATTATTATATTCAAACATCTAGTTAATAATATAATATCCCATCTAATGGATCAAAATTCTATTTTCTTCAGCCTTACTCTAGATTTCTTCCTTTGCCAACTAACTTTCCAAGTCAATGCATTTTGTAACAACAAGTAATTTTTCCTCTGTTTTTGTGTGTATTGTTTGGAATAAGAAAGACCATTTGGTTAAAGTATTTTTGGAAGAACGAACCCATTGATATTCATTAAACAGCCTCCCTCCTTCTCCAGTTCCCCACAGTTCTCCTAATAGCTCTATTTTCCATTTCATCAGTTCTTCTTCCTTTTCCTCAAATGTGTACTGAAGTCTTGATTGGTAAGATGTCTTTTCATTTTCGATACTATCGCTACATCTTATAGTTCTTCAATTATCTGAATCTGTCAGTTAGTTCCTTCCTTTAGGTCCTCCATCTTTGAATCTGCTTCCTCTAGTTTTCCTTCTATTTTCTGAGTTGCTAGTTCCTGCTTTGTAATCATGTTCTGGGTTTGTAAATTTAGAATAGAAAATTGTTCTTTTATCTCTTTTGTGTTATTTCTAGTCTTATCACGAGCTAAAGCAATAGTCTCTTATATTAATTTCAACATGGAGAGAATTTTTTTCTGATCTTCATCCATATTTTCTTGGTGGTATATCAAACTGAAGACTTAGGGGACAGGTGTTAAAGATTTTTTTTACCATTTTTACCATTTAAATGGGACATCCATTTCATTTTTGTAGGTGGTCTTTATAATAAAAATTGTTCATCAAAGATCCAAAATATTCCATCCAAAATATTCCATCATCTCAAGTAATGATGTGTGTTTCTGCTGCAGGGAAATAGTTCCACAACACAGCTATGAAAGTCAGTAAATACTTATATTCGTAGTTCAGGCAGGCCAGTTTCAAATAGTTCATCATCTCTGCCACATCAATAAGCAGCCCCAAAGTTTTTCCCCCTTTTTTCCAGCTGCAGTCTTCAAAAGTGAAAGTTTCCAATGACAGCAAGAGTCTTATCTAAATCTTGGCTTTAAGCCAAGTTTTCTTTAGGCATAAATTGTAGTGCCACAATTCACCACGAAATGTCATTAGCATTGTTTTCCAGCTTTTTAAATCCAAACTTATATTACAAACTTTTCAATTTTTTTTTAAAAGGTCTCAAAAGCACTTTTAGTCCACAAATTTCAAAGCCATATATGTGTATTAATTCCAAATTAATCTTATAATTTTCTCTATTTCCCCCAAGCAATTAGTTTGCTGCTTTTCTTTTCCTGAGGGAATGGGGTGGAAATTCCCCTTCCCTCTCTCATTGGGAAGGGTATTTTGGGCAATTTCTTTCCTGGAAGAAGTCTTAAGAGTCATAAAGAGAGGATAGGCTCTCACCCAGTTTCATCCACATTGCTGAAAAATTGCTTGTTGGTACTTATTTTCTTTGGTTGTCAGTAGCTTCTGACTGGCTACATGAATGTAGCCAGTCTTTCCCCCACCGGTTTGGAGGGCTTTCTCAGATCAAACAGAAGGGCTACCGCCCTCCCGCGATCAACAAGGGTCCCCTCCTTGCTTGTCACCTCTACGGGGTGACTTTCGACCCTTTCCAGGATCCCCAGTGGGACAAAATCGAACTTGAAAGACAGAGCCCTGTCTTCCTGCGCCCATTCTGCTGCGACGTCAAAGCGGAAGTCCCACTGGCTTTTTTTAAATGGGAAAAAT